>NW_020799097.1:100989300-101111973 GCF_003259725.1 Athene cunicularia | reverse complement strand
GACGAATTTGTGCGAACACATTAAGCGCAAGCCGCCAGCCGAGCCATCAGCACACGGCGCACAGACGATCCATCCTGGCCGAGCCGAGGGGGGGCTGCGGGAGGCAGCAGCTTCACCATCCTGACAAGAGAGGTTTACGGCAGGTTGTTTTTGGTTTTTTTTTTTTTTTTTTTGGTTGTTCGTTTTTTTTTGGTTTTGTTTTGTGGTGTGTTTTTTTTTTTTCCTGAGCTTCAATTTCCAACGACTTATTTAGATGTAAGCAATGACAGCTGTAATCATGTTTTAAATCTTGCTTTGTATCCTTAGTTATAATGTTGTTCAATTAATATTCAGAATAATGGAAGTGATGTGCCCCTTTGAAAAAGACTTGAATGCAGGCCAAAGCTTTGGGAAACTGATTCTCAAGAGGATTAATCAGCATTTAAAACTTGCATTAATAAAAATCTGATCTTCTACTGTGTGGCATGCATAATACTTTTCATTTTTAAGCATTTTATTTTAATAGTGTGGTATCCTTTGTCCTGATTTTTAAAGGGATTTTAAAATCTAACTCCTTCAAATCAATCCTGCTTTGACCCCTGTGCATTCTTTTACTGAATATAAAAACATTAAAGAAATCCTTAGTTCACAAATACCTCTATTACTAAGGATGAGGAAAGCACACTGCACAAGCATGCTTGTAATAGAAATGATATATAACTTCCACAGGAATTTATCTTAGACAAGGGCTCACCTTTGCATGTAAATTATCGATGCAATAAAACCACAAATTTACACATAATTATTTAAAAGTTTGAAGGTAAATTACACCCTGAGAACACACAAAGAGCCCTGGTAGGCTCCATAAAAAGTGCTCTCCGTTTTTGACATGACTTTTTTCTCTGTTATAAGGAATATTATTGTACCCTATGCCATCAAGATTGAATCTATATCTGAAAGACAGACTTAATCTATGTTTTGTGTGTTCTCCTGATCTTATTAGTGGGTTAGAGAAACAAGAGGATTTTGTATAAAGTTTCGCATATAAATTCAATTCTAGTAAACCAGCTAATTTACATGCTAAACAGCCAGCAGTTGGTAAGACAGTTTTGTTTCATGTCAACTGCAGAAGCTAAATGTATTGTATAAATGCTAGAAAACATTATTTCTTATGAAGAGGCATTTTAATAGCAAATAGCTCACTCAGATCTTCTACAAAACAGAGAAATCTAGTTGAGAAATTCTTGAATCCTTACTCATGTTATTGAAAGGCAACAGTTTGCGCTCTGAGTATGGACCATCTGCTTTTACTTTGTTTCATACCTAATGTGATGCTTCAGTTCATCATAAAGCAATCAGTTTTCTAAAGGGTGCCAGAGGCTCTTAAGAGTTATTTTTATAAACTTGCTGTCTTCAAGAAATAGAAGGTAAAAGTGTTTTGTTTAAAAACGGTAACTATAAAGTGTATTGTATCCAACGGAATGTCAAAGTCTGTAGTCTCTTAGGCACTGAGCAGGACTTTGAAATGCTGCAAAGAAAAATGAATCATTAAAAATATGCCTTCTTTACCTACATTGGACAGTGCACCAGCATGAGAAGCAAAGTGTGAGAGGGAAAGGGTGTTAAACAGATGTGCATGTGCTTGAACTAGGTGCTGATTTAGGTTTTTTGGAGTAAAGAGAGGAAGGCTCCAATTTAAGATGCTCTCTGCCTGAGTTCCCAAGATCTAGGTCTGGCCTAGATCATGCACAGAGATAATCAGAGCAAGTCCCCACTGTTTCTGTACTGTAAGAGAGGGACAAGCAGGAGTTACTTTGGTACCGCCTTGTTATCCCATCAAGCACTACCTGCCTGTTTCTGGTTTCCGAGGATAACTCTGATGCTACTGCTCACAGACCAAAGTATTTCCCCATGACTGAAATCCTGGCCATAAAAAGTCTATGACAAAACACACAGTCAAGATTTCCAACTGTGCTAGGACGTTCTCTTGAGCTGAAAGACACCTAGATTCAAATGCAAAAGGTGACGGATAAAATGTATATGAGCCTGTTGGATAAATACCCAGACACTGGCTGTCATCTCTAGCCTCCCTCCTCCCTCACCATATCCAAAGAACATCGCTCCTGCCTGTCTTTGGTCATCTCTGAAGAAGGATAGAGAAGTCCCTTCAAAATTCGGCCTGCAGTGTTCAGATCTACAAACATAGGCCCATAGCTAGCATATAAGGCTGTGTCTAATTTGGAAACAAGCCCATCCTCTCACACTGAAGTGACATATCATGACTTGAGTCCACACTTAAATTTTGTACACCTAAATTGTGTCCAGCCTGCCTACCAGGAACAGTGCCTGGGAGTGAAGCTCTTTCCTTTTTCTCTGCCTGAGCAACACCTGAAAGTAAGCTAGTGGCATGCCCTAACTGTGAGACACCGCCCGGTCCCTGGCCAGGCCAGCAATTGAGGGACAGCTTTCAGGTTTCTTGCCAACTGCCTTGTACAGGGATGAGAAGGGAACATCCAAAATGATGGTGAGCAACGGTTACAGCTCAGCCTGAGATTTTGAAGTGCAAAGAGGGCAGAACACCAGTCACCCCATGTAGAGTTTTATTGCAGAAATCATTACATGCACTAAACTTACCTAACCCCTACTACAGAAAAGCAGAGCTACAGTTAAACGAGAGTGAGCATGTTTGATGCATCACTGCAGGGAGCCTGGGTCCTGTTTTTCTGTGTTACTGGACCACAGTCTTCCTTTTAGTATCTTCTACACTTTTCTTGTTCTCTCTTTTTAGGCTCTTAATTGCCATGAGGAACCAACCTCCTTCATGTAGTCAAGGCTGTTATCATTCCCATCATGGCTCCAGTCCCTCCTTGCTCCTTGGGGATCCAGATGCCCCTCACCCTGATATTTCTCCCTGCTTCCCTTGCCGCTTCCAGGCTGCCTTGCTCTGGGCTGTGCCAGTACTGGATTAGACTGAATACAAGTCCCACATTCTTTATTACAGAGTCAGCATTTCTTCCTCGTTCCTTGCCTGGCTGCCGCCCAGCAGGTTATTTTTGGACCTACACTAGCTGGCCCAGAGCACAGCCATGCCAGGGAGGGTACTAACAGTTAAACACTGCCGAGGATTGTTTGCCAGTGCCTGAGCTCGAAATGAAGTGTTGTTTTATTTGGGACACAGACAAAGGATAAACCTCCCTGAGGAGAAGGGCAGTAGAGGGTAAGGTTTGTAAGCGTCCAGCATGGAAGGGTTAGCTGGGGAAAGGAGAGGCATGGCTGGGCAGCTGTCCCTTGTAGCTCCTTCCCTGTAACCAGCAGCACTAGAAACCCACAGGCTGGGGGTGCAAGAGATAGTGCTGTGAGAGGGATTAAGTTGTCTGCATGTTTTCCTCCCCTCCCTCCTAGCCACAGGCTGGCCTTCACCACTGCTGTCCCAAGCCAGGATGGGAACTCTGCTCCTGGGACATGTGGTTCCCACACCTCCCTCTGGGTCAAGGCAAGAAGCAGCAAAACTGCAGCAGTACTGCAGGATTGTCCTGTGGGCCTGGGTGAACTGGGGCTGGGAGACACTGGTCTAGCAGGTAGGTCATGGTTCAGGCATTTCTTCATGCCTCCCCCTCCCAAGACAACGATCATTGCAAACCCATGGAGTTCAAGCTGTAGGTCAGGCAGAGTGTGTATGGGGACAGGTGTTGAGTGGTAAGAGGGTGCAAACAAAGGGGGCAGGAGGAGGGGAAGGAGAAGGGATGGCAGAAGCAGGACTGGAAATAACATCTATGTAATGGTTGGGAAAGACAGATTTGGTTGAACTTTCTGGATAAGAGATAATCCTCCATGAGGAGGTACAGACCCTGCAACATCTTAGTTAGGTGTCCTTCCTATGATATATTAATTTTATTTAGAACCAAAAGTAATTTTACCTTCTCTGGAGAACCTGCTCTCATTGTAAAACGTTGTGTCATACTTCAGTGGTCCTTATGCCTTTAGAGTCAGAGGACCACCAATGATGTATACTTTTCTTGGAGCCAGCTTGGAATAGCTTATAGAGGTCTGAATTTCTGCTCTGGAGAACATCCCTTTAAAAATATCTTGGGCTGGGCAACTTTCAACACATGCCATGAGGAGCACATGATACCATTGCACCTTCTCAGTCTCACTGTAGTGGCTGCAGGTCTTGGAGGAAGCCTGAGTGCCCTTAGATCAGCCAGTGAGCAGATGCAGTGGGGTTGTTGTGGTACCTGAGCTGCCTTATTTGAAGCCAGGGTAAATCTGCAGGGGCCAGCTTCCCTCACAATTTGCAGCTAGGTGTGACCTGAGAACATAGCAGCAGCTACAGGGCCAATGTCCTGCCTCTAGCAGATGGCAACCATGGATGCCTGGAGAACAGTGTTAAATCCTGTGGCAGAGTCATGACATGTTGCTAGCTTATTTCTTAACCTTTCACTTTCTATTGCAGTGTTTTTGTGAAAAAAATGTTATTGTTATACTTGAATTTATCATGCTGTTGGAGAGCACTGGGCGTGAGTCAGCCTTGAGGCAGTAAGATGGACAAGATGAGCTCTTGAAGTACCTTTCCAGACCTATTTCTACAAGTCTATGAGCAGAACAAAATGAACTCAAGATGTTTTCCCAGAAGAGAGCAAATAAAGGAGCCATTTCTTTGAATTCTACACAGACTGAATATGAATAAAATGAATCCCACATCTGGTCCATTCTTCTTTTTCATTTCTTTAAAGAACAGATACAATAATGCCATACACACACACAAAAACCAAGCAGGGAAGATCACATCAAGGGTGCCTCAGGTTTTCCTTTCTGTCTCTTTTCAAAATGGCAAAAGATTAAAACAAAAAAAAATATCTGCATGCCCCACATGCTTAAATAAAAACAACAGCTCTAGCTAAACCATGGCAGTCCCCATGCTGAGTGTTACAAAATCAAAATCTGAGAAGGGAAAGGAGTTGGCAGTGGCCAGAAAGGGCTGTCCTCACAGGGAGGAGGGCTCAGAAAGCTTTTTGGCTCACAAGAATTTGTGATATGAAGGTAAGCAGCTGGACTCCCTCCACAATGTGTGAAGGAAGTTTGACGCCTGGTGACTCCAAAAAGCCAGAGTGCTGAGCAGAAACCTGCTTGTCCAAGCCAATGACAACCACTGGAGAGACAGATTTGCCCATCACCCCATCTCTGAAAACCACTCAGATGCCCAGCTCAGGCCAGGGAGCAGATACAGTGTATGGCAGCCCCTCCAAATTGTGAACAATGAACACTGTCATGTGCCAGATATTTAGGATGAGCCCTATCTTGCAGTTTGTTTGCTCAACTGAATTGCATGTCTTTTTTGAACCTTGCAAGGCTCCAGACAAACCATATACATTGGTCTTATAAATATTTATTAATTTCCCCTTTGTTAGCTAATTGTTTGGCAACACAGATGACTTTCTTCATTAAACAGATTGCTAAAATGCTATTCCACAATACATTTATTGTTAATTCTCTACTTAGTTAAGAATGTATGGTTTTTTGGATAGTAAAGCAACTATGCATAGTGCCTGGCAGGTTAGTTTTTAAAATTAACTTTGTGTTTGGGTTTGAATGGTCAGCAGCAAGGAAGATACTCCTTAAATACATTCTTAAAAAAATCAGTAAATAAGTATACCTCAAAATTCATGTAGAATCAGAATTATGCAATTTTCTTGCACATTACCTTCTGCCTACTGTATCTGCTCATAACATTTCTGAATCAGATTAGTTGTACTAAGTTTATCTCTCCCCAGACAGCAAATTTTTGATATGCTGTAGCTAACTTTTAAGATGCATTTTGACATAAATTGTGTAAAAATCCTGTCTCTTATTTTGTGCATAAATTTATTTTGTTCAATTTTTTTCCTTTTGGTAGCCTCCTTTTGCCGTTTGCAATTCTTGTTATGTACGTGCTTTAGAAAGAACGCATCCACATTTGAGTGGCTAATCAAGAGGAACTAACCAAAATAATCACTTTCTAGTACTTGAAAATATTCTAATTTTTTAATGGAGAATATGCATTCTTAAATTAAATATACATAATAAGTAATAAGTAGTAATAAGAATAAAGTGGGCTCTGTAAGAATGAATGTTATGTTTTAAGCAAAATGCATTTGATTTGCTGGGTTCAAAGCTGCTTTGAATCAGTAAGAATCAGTGCAAAAAATGGGGTCAGTAGGATAGAGAGCCTCATAATGCTCAAAAATTGTCCATAATTTTATGGATTTTAAATATAAAAGTTGGCAGTGGCAAGAGCTAAAAGCCATTAGGAGAGCTCCTATTGTGCAACACATCAGTAATCGTAACTCATAATCTTAGGGGGGAAAAAACCTAACTAGAGTTTTCCAAAATTTTCATAACTGTACTTGAGTCTTGTCTTGATGTTTACTACAATGATGGCATTGTTTGAAATGACATAGCCTAATGCATATATGAATCCTGCTTGAAAAGAGCTACTAATTAACATGAATAGTCTTCTTCTCTGAAGGTCATTTATTACAAAGTTCATTTTTCAGCCGAGCATTGCTAAAGTAGTCACCCCCGCTAACAGCCATTAGATTAAGAGACTTAGGTCTGTTCTCTTCCTGACACTGGGTCAGGATTTTCAAAGAAAGAGGCTCTTCGGTGCCAAGAAGCCCTTAAAAATAATATTTGAGCAGAAAAAGAATGGATGTAATTACATTGTAAATATTTCTGTGGTTATTGAATTAATGAAGATAATTCTATTCATTTTATCTTAAAAAAACCTCACACCAAGTTTTCTTTTATCTGATGTTCCAGTGCAGCTCTTCCCCACGGGACCTTTGATTTCTTGTCATAACGATTCATTAAAACTGAGATACACTGAATATTTAACATCTGATGTGTGAGCATGTTCACCTATTGCCAAATATTAGGCACATGAAGCCCCAGGTGCCTCTGCCTCCCCTTTGGAAGCCCCAGAAAGACTTTCTGTGTCTGCACGCATGCCAGCCACTGCTGCTTCTCCAGTGACAAGAGACCTCCAAATCCAAAGGGCACTGATTTACCACTGCCAGACTTACAAATTTGCACACTGCCACTTCACCAAGACTTCAGTGATGCCACCTGAGCCATCAATATCTAATTCTGAAATAATATATGTCCAGGACCCTCATTAATACCATTGCCATGATGTTCACTTGGATATAGGTTTAGAAACTGTAATGAAAGAAAGTTACTGCTTGGGCTAAGGGACATCCCCTCTGCTGAATTTCTTGGTCAAGTCTGTGGACATGTGGTGATAAAGGAGTTAAGGATCCTTGCTGTGGTCACAAAAACTTGTTCATCCTTGTCAGCTAGTTAACAAATGGGTATGGGGTCTTTTGGACTGGGGTAAGATGTTAAATACATTGCTCTCCTGAATCTTGGTGCCATGCCCATGCTAGCTTGGTGCACCACTGAGGTTTTGGCAAGCCTTTGCTCTATTTTCTTATGATGCTTGCCTCCCATCTGAGCAGGCCAGGGGTGAGATCTTTGGTAGTCAATTGGAACCAAAGTCATTGCCATACTGATCCCTGGTTTGGGGCTACTCTTGTCAGCAAAGAGGAGGTTCTGCAACCCAGTGGGGTTGTGGGGATGGGGAAGGAACAGGAGCTCTTAAGAAGAGCCAAGAAACACATGGAACTTTTTTGACATGACAATTTTGGGTGACAAAGCTCCTCACTGATAGCTGGCTTGCAGGAAAGCCAGCTGAGGTCATAAGAGCAGCAGGAAAATCCCACAGACCAAAACGCACTCATAAAAATCTTATGCTTGGCCCACAGGATTTGTGTCCCCTTCTCCTCTGGCCATGCCACTCTCTCTGGAGCCTGGCTTCCTTGGGCTCCCAGTGGCTAAAGTGGGCTGCTGGATATCAAAGCTGCAAACATGAGAAAACCCCTCCAAGTCGGAAGGACAACAGTGCTGAGAGAGCAGCAAGGTACCCCTCTGCCCCTTCCGCTCTTCCCTGTCCTCACCGCCCCCGGAGCAGAAAGATTGTAGATACGATAGAGGGGAGTGGGACACTTGTGATGTGGCTCGACCGCTTCTCCCTGCCAGCTTCCACAGGGTTTTTGCTCCTCTCCACTTGTGTTAGCAGAGGGGAGCATATGGGCCTTGGAGATTTAATGTTTCATGGCTTACTTGGCTGTCAAAATGTTTTACATTATTATTTGTTGCAACATTCACGGTGATCATCTTTAAGGAAAAAAAAACCTGTGCGGCAGGTCCCTAGATGCCCTTGCTGGGAGCAGATGTCGGAGCAAGAGCATTGTTAAGCCTCTCTTGGATTTTTCATTTCCCATCCTTTGTACAGCCAACAAGGTGAGACATGACACACACACACAGCCTCTGTCACTGCCCAGCAGGACCCACTGCGTTAGTTTAGGAAGATTGAAACAGGGAAACTGGCAGATTTATAGGGTGCTGAGACAGATTTGTAATCTGTATTGATGGCATCATCCCCGACCATGTGACAACCAAAGCAGATAAGCCTATGACTGAACTGAAAAGATTTCTTAAAGCTGGTAATCGATATTGAGCATCTCAGTCTGTTGAGCTATCAGGTTTGGAGATCTCCACATGTGCAGATTGGGGGTGGAGGAGATCTCTGGGTTTGTAAAGCAGGGAGGTGCTGAGCTACTGCTAAGCCACAGCCTGGCATGGTGCTGTAGGTTACCGGTACCTGCTGCTACAGGAGAGATTTCAGCTGGGGAGAAGCTCTAGAAAAGCCATGGGAAGACTTTGTTTATTAGGCAGGAAGATCCAGAAGCAAATGGCTAATGAGTAAGGAATTACTTACAAGTACTCGTGTTTCAAAAGCAGTCTCAAACTTAATGGACTTCCTAAAAGAGATATCCCCCTTCCAGGGGTTTCTTCCAGAGCTCCTGTTAAAATGAATAAAATGGTCTGACTCTTTGTAAAGTTCCAGGAAACAACTGTTCAAGCCACCATTGTCCATAGTGCACGATTTTAAAAAAGTCTACCCTCAGTTAGATGGCCTGGGACAGAGCTCCCTCCAAAGTCACTGCCTGCATTTTCTGCTGCCTTTCAGACAGGGAAGGGAGCTGGTGCCTGTCGAGAGAAGTCGTGTATGGGTAGCACCTCCTCAGAAATAGCATTCCCATGAAAGGAAAAGAAGTTGTCTCCAGATAATCAAGCCTTGTGCTTTGTTTCCACGAGATGACTGGATATTATGAAGCCTGGACTGGTTAGACTGGCACATAAAGATGAAGGGAGAAGCTGAGCCTTTCTATTTCTCTGTATTTACGGGGCAAGACAGCTGGGGTTCAAACACACTCCGTATTATGAAGCACCTATTAATATCATCTCCTGAATGAGAACAGGGTATTTTTTTCTTCTTAAATGTTTAATTAGCAGGCATTGTGTTATGTCTTCACTTCAATAAATTCTAGTTGTGAAAGATTTTGGGTGCACATGTGAGTGAACGCTTGTCTTGAAAGACAGAGCAAAAAGAAATTCATAATCATGTTTCCCTTGTTGTATTTACTGTTTTGCTTCTAAAGGGAATATTACTCCACTAAGGATTCATAATTAGGAGGATGCCAGATGGGTTATCAATGTGGTTTTAAATTTTTATACGTAGAGTGCTTGTTTTTGCAGGGGATGCTTTGGTTCCATGTACAATAGTTAAATATAAATGTCTTCTATGAGAGGACGCTAACTATTCCATGATTCTGAATTTGCTGTTTATTTAATCCTTCTTTCCCTACCCTTTTATTATTATTTTTTTTTCAGATGTTCTGGTGGAGTAGATTAACTGAATGGACCCACCAGGTGGAATAAAGCCTGAAAAAATAACTGAGATCCGTATCTCCACCTGAAAAAGCCAATAGCTTTACTAGTAAAAACAAGTAAAGAAAAGTCAGGACCTCGAACACCTTTCCAAAATGCCAGGGAAAGGTCTTGCTTTTGGGCTGGTGTGTGCTTTGTGCCATCACCCCAGAGAGGTGCAGCAGCATGGTACCAGTGGGAAGGACAAGACCAGGTGGGAAGTAATGTGCTCACAAGGCAATTTCTGGAGGGAGGAGGACAAGTCAAAGATGACCAGAAAATTATTGTGTGACAAGGCCATGCACCAAACCCAACAAAAAAGGGACATGCCACCTTAACTCTTTTCTTCTGAGTCCCCTCTCTATTGTGAGCTTTTAGAGCTGCAATAAAGAGAAAGGAGCCATACACAGTATAACGATAACCCAGATGACAGTGTCAAATCTGCATTCATTCCATGTGTAAGTGTTACTGAAGGAGAAGACACTGTTATTAAACACCAGGGAAGGGTGATAAGAGCGGACAAAAAAAAATGGGCCACAGCAATGGAAATGGAATGAGGCTTAACCAAAGTCTATTAACGTTAACAAACCCGTTTATGAAAATCTTGATCAGGTTAGGGCAAACCCAAGCCACAACCTTAGACTTATCTTAAAAAATGTGTAGGGGTCAGCTCATAATCTCTGATGCAATTTTCAATTAAAAACCTCATTCCCACAGCATGTCTTGGTCTAAGGAGTAACAGCCTTGCAAACTCCAAAGCTGGAGCATGGAGCTGTTCTCTGGGGCAGAGGCCAGACTGAAGGCCGACTGATGAGAACAGATACAAAAAACTTTACGAAGAACTTTTAATTCAATGGCAGCTCATAAAAGGGAAAAGAAAGAACTCTCATGTATTTAAAAACATGTTGGTTTTATGTGTTGCAATCGTGTTGTACTGGTGTAAATGCAAATATAAATGCAGGAAACTGTTGGGTTATCAACAGAAAATCCCAGTGCTTAATGATAGGGACAATTAGGGAAGTGTCACATGAGATCGTTAGGTCATCCTCATTAGAGAAGTTTAAAATTACTTTTGATGAAATGCAAGACAGAGTTGTGTAGAGGAAGCTTTTGCATGGTATAGAGATTGGACTGAGAGGGGCATCCATGGTTTTGTGCAGACAAAGACAAAACTTCATGAGACATATTAATTGGGGCTTTATTTAACTGAAATTCAAGACCTGCAGATGCTGGCTCTGTGACTTGCCACCAAGAGTCTGGCCTCATGTTTTCAAGTTTGCTCTAATGCTCTCTGTCTCCTCTTGAGAGAGATCTTACTGATGTGATAGAAATTTCTTTCTTTTCTTCACACAGAGCATCTCTACTTTTGAAGAAGTTTGTAGTACTGGAGCTCTTCTTCAGCTCTGTACATCCGCAGATTACAAAGCACACATCTTACAGTCTAACCTGGTATGTGAGTGGCAAAATTTCACTCTATATTGTTAATTCATCCATCCCTCTGCTTCTCTTTGGCTTTCCTCCCACAGAGCCTCTGGAGGGGGTGGGGGGGGTGTCCCTCCTTCCTAGCAACAGGGAGAGCAAGTGCAGGAGATGCTCAGAGAGAAGGCTGATATGACCTCAATTTCTGCAGCAACAGAGCCAGAAGGGTTTCTGTGGTGGGGTTTAAGTACCCTTGATTTGCACAGCAGTGATAAATTTCACTAAATGCAACGGGGAACATGATGGTAATTAGGAGAAATGAAAAGATGTAGCAATCCAAATTGAAAGAGGTAACTGGCCAGTGAAGGAATGGCTGTGTGTCTGGTTGGAGGGTCATGTATGTCAGGCATGCTCTGCAGTTTATGAGCTGCACTGGTCTGTAGTCTTTTCAGTAAAGTCACACTCTCCCACTGGGTCTGGCAGGAGCAGCAGGGGTAGAAGTTTTTCAAACTTTCACCAAGGAAATTTTATGGGACGTTGCGGTGAACGTTCCCCGGTCTTGTCAGACCGTAACAGCAGGTGTGCAACTTCGCTGGGCTTCGGGGACATTTTCCAAAAAATACTATGTTGAACCTCTCACATCTTCTGGATGTGGATAAGAGGGAGAAACTGGGGAGATTTAAACCCCCAAAACTACTTGATTCTATAGCTACATCTCCCTGTGCTTCTGTTTCTAACTGTAAGGGTGTCAGTAACATTCTACTAACATGGGTGGATGTAAAAGTTTTTCTGAGATTCCAGAACTGCAAGACTCTTACCTGTATCTTTGTTTTCCTCCTTCTACTAATAACAGCAGCTATATTCCTAATAAAAATATTCAGAGTACCATGTTACGTCTGTTTCTTAAATTGTGATCATTATGTGACTAATCATAATAATAATATGATATTAGGGGGGAAAATGTTAGAAGATATTCCCTAGAGGGAAATGAATTTCTTTTTATCATCTACAGTAGTTTATTTCACATATTCATGACCCTCCTGGTATTCTTTTTTTTTTTTTATGATGAGCCATAAAAATGACAAAATACATTAGCAAAGTTCTCCGTTTATGCTAAAATGACCATATTCAAAAATAATAACAGAGACTTGTATCAGCAATGCAAAAGATGCATGAAGTAATTGGTGCTTAATTTGTACACAAACTGTCAAGGCAGTTTTCCTCACGGCCTGCATCTTCTGAATTCATTAGTCTCTAATTAAGGCCAGTTGGGACCAGCAGTTAGAAGGTTAAAGAGGTTCTGACAGCCCTAATCATTGCTCAGGAAGCTGAAAATGTATGCAAAGTCTCGGCAGATGGGGTGAGATCTGCTTCTGCCAAGTGATAACTGTTATTCCTTTGCACCTCCAAAGCTGTCATCCTAATAGGCACATTTTAAATTTATTAATGCTCTAGTTACAATGCATGCACAGTCTCTAATGGTATGTCATTCAGAGTATATAAACTGAGCAATTAACACATATTACCTGGTAATGGTAAAATTATTTGTTGCCTGTTTGATTTTTTTTTTTTTCAGTTTCCTAATCCAGCAAGAATAGTCATAAGAAAAGACTTTCCTTTGTTAAAGAGGGGGAATTCTGAGCTGCTTGTTTGTTGGCCATTAATTCTTTGTTTCTACAGACAAAAAGCTCACAAGCCATAACTAACTTTTCTTTGATTTCCAGTGCCTCAAAGATTTGGGTAACAGGGATTATATGTTTTTCAAACTTGAAATTTAAAAATGTGTGCTTTGAATACTTCAAATACAATTTAAAAAGATGTATTTCTTCTAAATTTTTTTTCCAGTTCTTTTTAAAAACAATGCGTGAATTGCTCAGCAAATTGTTGTCCTACCTCCCTTCCCTATTGCTTTAGTGAGATGCCCATATTTTGTTCCCCTCCGTGGTGGTATCTCTCTCCTTAATCCTATTTGGCTTAAAGCTGCCTAATCAAGAGAAAGCCATGGTTTTAGGTCCCTCTGTCCATCGGAAGGCTTCAGCCACGGGAGGCCTTTAATTGCATGTAGCACTGGTGCAACGGCAGGTTGCAAGAAGGGATGTTCCAGCAGAGCCTCCCATGCAGGGAGCGGAGCATCCACCCGAGCCCAGGAATCGCAAACAGTGCTAATAATGTGCTAAGATGTTAATGTAAGCAACAGAACAATTATGTACCCGGTGACTTATAGGCAGGCCAGGAACCTATTCCTCTGTTAGAATTAATTGATTTCGCTCTGTGTAATGAGCACAGCACCAATAGGGAGAGGTAAGGTAGTGGAATTGAATTGTGGGCCTGGCTCTACCCTCACCAGCCTGAGTCATGAGTGACTCCGAAAATATCAAAGGATTTCAAATGGTACAATATAGACACGAGACACAGTCATAGATCAACTTTTTGCTGCTGAGATTTCTCCAGGTTGCATTTCAAACCTTAGCGCCTGATGGCAAGTCATTGGAGATGAGACCCAGAGCGCCCCTGACAGCCAGCAACACCAATCTTGTGTTTTCTTAACACATCAGCAGTCCTGCTGAAGTCAGAGGACAGTTTTCCCAAGCGAGAGCTCTGTGGCCAGGCCCTGTGTTGGCCAACAGGACTATCCTGATGGCTACAAAGAGTGACAGTGCTGTTTGTATGGGGAGATGCTGCCAAGGTGGTCCCTGCTGCACCTGGCGTAAAATGACACGGCTATACTTCCTTGCTCTACAAAAGTCCTTTCTTCTGTAGATCTCACTGCAGATAAGGATCATTAGTACCGTTTAAGTCGGGGGAAGCTCAAGAGCAGAATGGAAAATTACTTGTGCCAGGAGTGAAAAAAACCTGGAAAACCTAGAAACCCCCACCTATAGAACATATAAGAGGGGAAGGGAATCAAAGCTGATAAAGTATATAGAACAACTTTGACCTAAATGGTTTTCAGAGAATGGGTAGAAACCTTGATCACCTTGACCTGCATCACTGTTGTATAGGAGAGTGTTACTCTAATGATCTTCACTTTCTGATGTGGATGTACAGCAGAGCTCTAATCCTGACACCTTTCAAGTTTGAGCAGCACATAACCAGCGTGGAGTATGCTTAAGCCTAAACTATAGATAGCCCCCTGAGTTACGGTAGCTTTATGCTAGGACAGTTCATTTCCACTGAGATCTGTCTTACCTGAATGATCTACTTTGCTCTTAGACCATCGATAAGTGGTGCAGTACCTCCCAGGTTGAGTTTCAGGTTATACAATGAATGCTCTCCAGGGCTCTAAGCGAAGAAAGAAATTTTTCTTCAAAACAAAACACACATTGAGGCAGAACCAGCTCTCAGGGTACTCTCCTCTGCACCCACACTTTGATGTGTATTCCTGCAATGGGGCTCCCCTGTCCCCCCACAAACCCCCATGAGGGAGGGAGGATGGTCCAGATTCAGGACATGATGCTGGAGGGTCCTTACTTGCACCCAGACACTGCTCACTAGGTTGTCGAAGACACTTTTAATTTTGGATTTTTGTACACAGAAGTAGGCAAGAGCTGAATTTTCTACACTGCTTCTAACCCCATAAATGAGGGCATTAAATTACAGTGGTATAATGCAGTGGGGCTCTGGTTTAGGACCGTTTGAGCAGCCAGAAGGCACACCATGTCAATGCGGAGCTAGAAAGCCACTCAGCTGTAGAGACACAGCTTCCCATTCCTTCAAGTACCTCTCTCCCAACCAGTCTGGAGCAGAGAAACCAGCGAATATCATGTGCTGCAGATGGATCAGCAATGTATCGCGTACAGCTAGCTGAGTCTGGCATGGTCTGATTCCTCTTGTGTTTGCTGGCTACTTACCCAGCCAACAGCCAGACATTTGTGGGGTAAATCATTTCCAGTTGTTTCACAGAAGAAAACTGTCCAGCAGTATAAATAATAATTCCTCTCCGACAAGGGTTTTAGTGTTTCACTGTGGCTCTGGTGCTCTGCTGCTTCCTTTCAGCCCCGCACCCAGCACATCTTCTCCTGGAGAAGGATGTGAAGTCCCTGCTACAGACCAGTTGTGAACAGAAGAAGAGGTGCCAAATATTTGCTTTTTATTTCTGTCTCTATCCATATACAGGACACAAGTGGACAATGTTACAAAAGACAATAGAAATTCTCAGGGAAAAATAACGGAGGCAAAACTGCTTGTGAAATTGCGAGTGACAAAGTTGTTTAGTTTGTACCATCTATAATTTGTAAAACCTGAGGGACTGGACACAGACCGGTGCTTTGTCAGGAGAGAATTTAGCCCACATGAAAATTGCTAGATGTTGCCGTGGCTTTTGCCGGCTGTTTTATGCTAAGGGGGCTCTGGGGATAGGGAAAGCTTAGCAGCGAGAAGCTTGCTTTTGCTTAAATTCTGCAATTCATTGCTTTTCCCTTTACCTTCTCCTCCAGGCTGTCCAAGGTGATGCCCCCTTCTCGCTGCCTGCCCGGAGTCACACAATGGCCACCTCCTGCCAGCCAGCACAGGGATTTCTCTGCTACTTTCCAGTCTCCCAGTGCTGGTGTAGGAGGGCGGCAGAAGGAAAAGGGCCATGCATATGATGACCCCATACTGCGCTGAGCCCCGGGTGCCATCTCTGGCCCATTGGCATCTGGTGTAGCATCAAGAAGTCAGGGTAAGCAGAATGACATATGGGGAGCGATTGCGTAGCTTGGTGGTGTCACCGCTTTGCCCTGAGTCGTGGCATATCATCCTGGGTGTACCTGCCTGCGGACCTCCCAGGCAGAGGGAGGGTCCGTTGTTTGTTGAGGAGCAGCCAACACTCAAGACACAATGGGAAATGGTCTCTGCAGCTGGAAAGAGGTGCTGGCTTCCCCCACAGCCCACGTTTGGAGTGGGAAGTCTTCATCCAGACAAACTGGTGGCACTGTAGTGTCCTGTTTATCTTCTTGTTCAAAAAAGTGTCTGGCATACAAGGGGACTTGCAAACTATTTATTCTGTACCACGTCTTGCCCAGAGCCAAAATTTGGAACCTGTCATGCCTATTCAGTTCATATCACTGGGCTGCTGTGTTTGGGAGGCATTCCCTTCATGGGTGTGTTACCCATCAAACATCACCTGGGCCAAATGAGTCCTGTTGGGCCAGACTGTGCTAAATGATGGCATGCTGAGGACAAAGGCAATGGCAAATTGATCATTGTGCTTGTGTGTGGTGTTTGCTGCAAGGTGTAAGGTGAAACACATCTGTGTCAAATGGGCTTGAAGATACCACAAAATGGAGGGCTGGAGCTAAACTCCTTTTCAGTATGAATTTACTCAGAGCAAGATAGGAGTACAAGCATGAATCATCATAGATTGCTTTCTGAGTAGCTGCCTCTCTATCGAATCTCCTGACATCTGGTACCTTCCTCCAGGATGGGTAGCTCCTCCATTCTCAAGGCCAACCAGATTTTTCTGCAAACTCGTGCTGTCTACAGAAGGAAGAGCTGGAGGAACTGATGACATTATAAATATTGTTATGCAGGACTGGAGTCTCTTCTGGTCCAGCAAGAAGCTGCTGGTCCCTGTGGTGTGCCAAGACTTGCAGTTACTCAGTGACGGCAGCCACAGCTTGGGATGTTCAGTAGGACACAAGAACAATCTGCAGGCTGAAAACACAAGCCGTGCAATGTTTCTCTTCAACAGATGATCACAGCCTATGCAGTTAGGCTTAAGAAATTTTGTAGTTGGGTTTAAGAAATGTAGCTGTGTTTAAGAATTCTGAACTCATTGCCATTTTGTAGCTATTCTGTGTGTATCAGAAAAAACACAACAGATTAAAAAACATTTGAGAGGATGTTTGTCCTCCTAATGTGGTTTTCTCTGTCAAAACCTTAGAAAGTGTCTACCTTAATAATTATGATGCTATATAGTTTGTATTTCCTTACCTGTGTAACTGTTTCCTTGCATTAAATAGTCTCTCTCAGTGCTTGCCCAGTGATTTTCTTGCAGTGGTGGAAAAGCTTTCTAATGCTGGATTATCACTCTTATTTCTCTATTTCTACTGAGAAAACAGAAGTTCAGAGCAGCTAAGTGAATAACCCAAAGGACTAGCAGCAGCAGAACAGCCAGCACCAACAGCCCTGGCTTCACACCATGGTGAACTTCATATGGCCTTGGGTGCAGCTCTTCCAGGGTCACAGCAGAGTAAGTGGGATCCAGCCAAAACACTCCCTGATGTCCCCTACCCCAAAAGAAACTTCTGCAAAGGTTTTATGGGCAGATTCATGCTCTTGGGTATATCACTGGCATACGGCTCATCATACAGCCAGGGGGAAGAATTACATTTCATATTTTATGATTGGGAGGCCATTTGTGACACAAACATGCCAGAAATCACCCTGCAAAATGTTGCTGCACAGCTGGTGGGACAACACGTGACAGTCCTTACAACAGGACCAACTAATATATATATAGCGATCATCTCTTTGTGAATCATTTGGTGACATTGGAAAGGTTGTTTTGGAATGCAGGTTAGTCCCACTGAGCTCCAGAGAATGCACCATGCAGCTCTGGGGCGAGTGAGACTGGGTGAGATGTATCTGGTGGTGAAAGGCTCACTTTCTGGACTTCTTGGTGTACTCTTACAGGCTCTCACACTGCCCATTTCTCGGGAGTGCTGGTATCTCAGGACTTACCCTTGTGGCAAAATACTCCATGGGACTGCTGACGTGGATCAGTTTTAAGGAACCTTTTATGGAGCCTGTGCTCAAATCCTGAAGATTTGTGTTGAGACCCTGGGATAAACAGTGGATGAATGCCCTAGTAGTGGTAGCTGTCTGTATTGCTTTCTGTGAGCTGTAAAGTGCATTTCTGCTTATGCAGTAAAACCATCAGACACCTTGCCTTTTGTACATAAAAAAGACTCTGTACTGCACTGGTCCTTGAAATAGCTGATCTGCCAAGATCTCAAAGCTCAAGCTCAACCTTAAACCAGTATTTTTTAAAAGTCAAAGTTACAGCCTGCTCACATCATCAGGATTTGTTGAATGCATCGGGTATTTCCTGCTTGCAAAAAGGCTGGTTTGTAGAAGATCTCCTGAGCTGGGGTTTCACAGTGCTACAGCGCTATTACCATGGCTGGGGTTATCCCTGCACCAGTGCTCCCTGCGCTGCCCTGTACCATGTCTTCTGTCCTACTCTGACAAAGCAGGCAGCCAAAGCTTGCCTCCAGATTTTGAAGCCCACTGTAACAGCTCCTCTATCAACCACTCTCATGCCTCAGCATGAAAAAACAAAAGCCCTCGTCATCTCCAATTTCAAGGGACTGCTGGAGGTCTTCCATCTCATTCACTCTAGGCTCTAGATCTACCGCTAGCCAGCCTGGGTAAAAGGAAGCCAAACTTTTTTTCTAGTGCCACGTGTTTTTTTTCAGTCAGCCCAGCTTGATGAAAGCAGCAGAGATCTGGCCCCATAAAGCTTAAAAAGTGCTTTAAAAGTTTTGGTGTAAAAGAAACCTCTTGTGATAAATAATGTAAATAATAAAGTAGAAAATGGATGCATTTATAAAAGTACAGACAGTAGTGAGTAGTTCTGCCGGAGCTCTCCTGGACACTAAATGTTTCTCCTTGGATAAATGTACAGTGATTTTAAGCAGATTGTATCTACAGTTCTACAGCCTCTGACATATAGTTATTATAGTTGATGTCGCATGCAGTCACAGCAAGATGTGACTTGTCTACTATACCATGCAAAGGTGAACAGCTCCATAAGAAAAGAATCAAGCAGCATAATCCATTAGAGTCCATTTACAAACTAACAGATATTTTACAGACATTCAACAGACGTTCAATCAAATCATAATCTCAGAAACCTGCCAACAATAAAACCCATAAATTAAAATCAAGTTATATAAGCATGACTTGATGAACCTGATGTAATCTGATGGCATGAGATGCATATCCTACATTAAGTAACAAATTCCCCTTCTTTTCTCTTATCCATTAATAGTGGGGCAGAAAATGAGTAGCAAATGTTCTGTAGCCAGCAAACCTGAACCTGAACACAGTGACATTATTTTATAGGGGATTATTTGTCATTAATTTCTCCTTAGCATATCACCTTTTTATTAACAAATTGATGGCTGGATAGACTTCCCATTAAAGACAAGACAACTGTTCTTTTTAAAGGGCAATATACGATGTGTGGTGTGTGCTTAGACCCAAACGATATTACCTTTGCGTCTGGATGCAGCTCCATAGCAGAGGGCTGTGTCCTTTAGCTATTCTCACAACTCAGATTTTTCTTTTCTGCTGGAACTCCTAACTCCGGCTGGGAGTTCCCAAGGGAGAACCAACACACTGCAAACAGCATCATGGATTACCTCATGTCTGCCTGCAAGAAAGAGAGTATCTTTGCAGGAATCAGGCATCTTTCCTTTATGATCAGGAATTATGCTTTAATAGCATTGTCGGTGATAGCACAAAAGCTGAAGCACACTGGAGATAACACAGAGGAGGTATTTCTTAACACGTTTAGGAGAGAAATTCCCGTCTTTGAGGAATATGAAGATACACAGGAGCCTGGGGGCAACTGTTAGAGAACAAGCTGCCTAGAACAGCTTTAAAGGGCAATTTTGGAAGTGCATGCTTATTACCTTGATTATATGGCTCATACACTTGCAGTGCCCTATGCAGAAGAGGTCTGAAATGCTGCTATCCCAGATCTTTGCTTAGAATAGCAAATGCCCCCTGATCCTGGAACAAATGCTCCATTTCACACCCTCTGATGTCCCATCCACCCCATGCTTCAGCCTGGAATTTGTGGAAATAGATTTTCAAATGCGACCAGGTAGCTGAGTAGACCTAATGGAGCTTAATTGCCACATGTTTATTACATTTGCAGAGTGGAGAGCACTGCAGTCTGAATGTTTAAATTAATCCTGCATTACTAGGCCAGCTACCATGACATTTCTATGTTCCAGCATAATGCAAACATAACAATTAATTTGATTTCTTTATATCAGAAGAGAGAATCAGAGTATGGAGGTCCTAGTCCTGACCTGTACCTCTTCAAACAGAGACGAGGTTTTCTCTAGACTGTGGGACCTGAAAGCATTTGCAAGCTGCAGGGCTCAGGCAGGCACTTGGTCCCATCCCCTACGTGGGGACAGCTGGGCAGGACCTCGGCAAACGCAGCCTGCAACTTCCTCTGACCTTCCCCTACCTAAACTCTGGCTAACAACGCTTTACAGCGTGAGGGCTACAGCTTTTGCAGGAGGTTGAAAAAGTGGGTGCTGAAATCCCACTGAAAGTAGATGCTGCATCCCTTTATGTTAAATCCATCTGAAATGTCTGTTGTTGCGATGATGAAGCTGTTGAAACATGTCCTGCATTAGGGTGACATGGTTCTTCCTGACTCTTAAAGATTACACCTAAAAATATAACTCTTAAGGATATTTTTAGAGTAACTCTCTGCTATGAAAAAGACAAGCTCCCAAGAAGACTAAGAAGAAACAGTTTGAAAAGTAGGTGACAAGCACAATGCAATTTTTATCTTTTTTTAAAATTGAGATGCTTAGTTTTAACTAAGGGCAAGAGAGTTTTCTTCCTTCATGTGCAATTTTATTTGTCTTAAATGGAAAAAGATTTGTGACCTACATGGGCTCTGTTCTGTTCGAGTGATGAAAGGGTAGCCTTATTTATAGACTTATAAAATTATCTAAGTAAAGAAGTCCTGGGCAGCCCAGGAGGTTTTTTCATTGTCAGCATGGTTATTTTCATTGGCCTAGTTTTAACTCAGCATATAGGAAAGGTGATGGGTACCAGGCAGACAGAGTCCTTGCCCAGCACTGTGGGAGCACCGTGGGAGAATTGGGGAGCTCCCGTGGCTGGGGCTGGGCTGGGGACCCCACAGCAGGGCAGAGCATCTCTGCTTTGCAGAGATAAATGAGCTAAAAGCTTTCCAAGTGTGTCTAAGTGTGAAAAGAAAGAACAACTTTCTCTAGACATGTTGTGCTGAGGTGCTGCTTCTCTTTTGAATGAGCAGACTCTTCAAAGGGATTGGCTTTTTCATCTCAATGCTGTAGCAAAACAATAGTCAATTCTTGGTACTGAATATCTTCAATTACCACAATACCTTGCAGGATATGACACTAGAAAGGTTATGCATAGAGAGGATAATTTTGGTTCATAGCCTCTAAATGTTCCCAGCTGCAATAGTGTGGTGAAAGAAGATGTCTTCCAAGAAGTTCACGTTACTGGCTGTAGTAAAATAAAATAGCTATATTGTTTCAGCCGGCAATTTCTTCCCATTGTCTTCGTTTTAAAAACCATGCATACTCAAAGGCAAAGGGATGTGTTTCACTACAATTTGAGAACTGCACTGTAACCAAATATTATCTTCATTTTGCTCCTTGTTTCATGTTACTTTTTGGTCCTTGAGTTCTCCAAAGTTCATCACTGTCTGTGACATTACTGTGACTTGCTAACTTTCTCATTATTTCCCCAATCAATAGGAGAACAATATATGGTGTTATTCTGTATTTCAGTTACCTGTCACTCAGTGTTTTATCTCCATTGATACTCCAGGTACTGCTCACAGAAACCAAAGTAGGCTGTCTTGTCTTCCGCTAATCTTGAATGCCTTTTGTTCAAGAGGTGTTTTGTATTCATCAGTCAACTAAGGACTCATCCTGAAGAAGCCCTCAGTCAGCACATAGATCTCAGTGAAAAAGGGATATGCAGCTCGTGAAATATTCATAGCAAAAGGTACCTCAATCATTTTCACCTTTTGACCCTTTGAGGCTGAAAGGATTATCAGCGGTAAGTGGCAAATCTTATGGATGTGAAATTTTCATAGATGAAATACCTTGCCATTCCTCTTATCCACTTTTGGTATTAAGCCTATTCAGAAGATACATTTATCTACCCACTCTATCTGCCACTACAGTTGTGTCAAACTCAAAACAGTTTTAATAAAAGTCCAAAGTTGAAATGATAGTCATCAAAACCTGGAAATAGCCAAGACCTTTTTAAGAAAAGGAAAAATGCCATGGATGTTCACTGCTTCCCACACTTCACTGGGAGCAGCGAGTAGCCCTTTTAGAATAGCTGTAATAAATACAGTGTAGTACTATTCATAACCAAAACTGTAATTTGGGGAATCAAGTGACAAGGCAACTCCATTTGTGAAGTTAAAATCTAGCACAGTAGGTGAGATTTTTCTGATACTTATAGTCTGCTAAAGAAGAAAGACTAATGCTGATGGTAGGCAATTAGCTCATTCAGGGATCTCCACATCTAAGAGAAGGTTGCAAAATCTGCAACAATAGCTTGAGGAATGATTGCAAGCAGAAACAGTCTTCTAAAATCGGATATAATTTCTCCAAAGTTAAAAAATTAAATTTTACTTACCTAAATAAAAACACCTCTGCTTTGGCACTAATCCAGTCATTGTTACCCACAGGCTGGATCCTGTAAGTGACAGGATTCATCCTTTCTAAACATCAGATTAGCAGCATCACAGATGTGGCACAAGGCAATGTAGATGAGCAGCAAAAATCGTGTGCACCTGGGCCGAAACAGGTGTGGGTTGGGGCAATTCTGGATTCATACCCTGATGTGCACGAGTGAAAGGACAGGTGTCCTGGAGTGGCAATTCTGTGAGAAGCATCAGATAAATGCCCCTGTCAGGAAGGCTGCCAGGGTGCACAGCATGTCCCATGCACCCAAAGTGTTGGGTGACTGATGTCATTATCAAAAAGGCTGTCACCAGGCTACCTGCCAGCGGTGCCAGTGATGCCCTCCATCAACAACTTATTAGCAAGTGGCTTTATAATCAACCCATGGTAGAAGCAACTTTTCCAGGGATATTTCGCCCATGAAGGCTTTACTCAGATGAACATTGCTTAACAAGTCAACGTCCAAGTGAATACAAACAGCCTGAAACATGAAATGCATTTATGATCCTCAGGAATAAAGACAGGCAAAGTTATAAATGAGTGCAGCGATGACCTGTAGCAAGTCACCTAGTCACTCTGTGCTCAGTTTCCTGAACTGTAAATCTGAGTCAACATCGACACCTTTTAAAAAATACTAATCAGCCCCCTTTACTGTAGGGGAATTTGGCTTTCTGTGTTCTGCAGCTCTATTTTGCTTCATGCCAATGACTCCACATACGAAGTATGTATCACCAGTTAACAAAAGTTCCTATTACATCAAGTTTTACACAGAAAAGCCCTTTGATTTCAATAATGCATCTGTAGGTTCTTGCTATAACTTGGAAATAAAATTACTTTGGAGTTGCCTGTAGTGTGCGCTTTGCTCTTGAATGTTCTCTGACTTCTCTCCTTTCCTCCTAGAAGATTTTTTTGGTTATTCATTCCCGTGAGAAGAAATTATTGAAACAATATAGGAAACAAAGAAAATCAGTATACATAACAGGTCAAAATCTTTGTGCCCACTCTCCTAAATATTTTATGTACTTCAGGAAACCAGTAGCAGGATTTGGTCCATTGTGCTGCTCGGGGTGCATGAAGAAGCATACTTGGTGAAAACAGATGGTAAAATGTTTTTCTCTTTGATTTCTGTTAGCTGTGTTCCTCTTTTAATAGGCATACTGGATAGCAGATTGACAGAAGAATACTCTTGATTGGAGGTATCCCGGATGACAAAAGTATGCTCCCGCTCAGTGCTAAATCATATGGATATAGAAACTCTAAAGATTTCTACTTCTCCCGGAGTCATCTCTTGTGATTGGTAAAGTTATTCTCTCTCCCTATGGAAAAGCACAGGCCTACAGTTTTTAAAATGAATTTGCAGGTTTCCAGAGGTATTTCAGCACTGTTGCTATAGGGGAGAAATAAATGTGTTTCTCAAAAAACTTCCTAGAAGGTTCAATGTTTAACTTTCGTTGAGATCTCAGTGTTACCAGAAATCTAGCAGTGGCTGAAGTTGGGATCCTAAATTCTTACCTGGGTACCTGGGGGAGGAACCAGGGTCTGGGAGGTGCTAGTAGTCTGGCAGCATTCCCAGACCCCACTGGGACTGGCTGAGTGACTTACACTGGAAATCAGAGCATGTGTTTGGGAATTAAGCACTTGATTTTGGGCATGTTTAACTGGAAACTGCTAATGCTCTGCGATCTGGATCATTCAGTAGAGTACCTCACACCAGGACATCCACCTCAGATGTGCTGTCTCTGTGAGCTCTCTGGTGTACTGTAAGGGACTGGCACACAGACAGGGTGAGAGCCTAGGATGCACTGCTGAAGCAAATCTCCTTCAGGAACTGTAAAAGTCTCATTTTCTGTGCCTGTTGAATTCTTTGAAGCTAGTGTCAGAAAACATGGGATAATTGATTACAACCTGTGAGGGCTATTTCCATAACATCATGCAGAAGCCCGATACTCCCAAAGGATTTTTCAGCAAAATGTATCCAAGGATCCATGTAATTTGTCAAACACCTTCTGGAAAACAAGATTTTGCAATAGCAAATTAACCTGCATTTCCTTCTCTGACCCCTCAAAATATTCAATGAGTAATTATGAAGCCTATAAAAATATGGACAGGGAGCCACATCCTGCCATTAACTTCAAGAGAAAATTAACAAACGAGTGTGCTTAGAGGGGAACCCCAGGGCTCGGGGAGGGGCAGGGCAATACAGAGCCTTTCACCTCAAGGTCACAGGTCTAAATCCAGTTGAGTTGGTAGAAGGTGGCCGTCTATCTCATGGCCAGCACCACATGAGTCGTTAACCTCAGCCCAACTTCAGATGATCCCTTGGCTGGAAAACAATTGGCACTATTTTCTATCTCTGTAGGTAGTGTCAAAGAGGCAGCCGAAGATGCAATTTCTGACCAGGCTTTTTAGTACTAGTGTGCTCTGCAACCACTGCGACTCATATACAGATTACGCCTATACCCAGAGGTTAACTCAGGACTGGAGACTGATGTCTTCAACGAGGGAAGTCTTGAGCATGCAGAAGAGGAGGGACCACCTCAAGCCTGGGGGTCCCAAAGTGCCTCAGAACTGAGCAGCACTGAGTAAATCATCTGTACTTCAGCCTGGATCTGCTGCCCTTCATGTGGATGTCTGCTTCTTCTCTTCCAAACACCAAGTAATGACCACTGCTTTCTTCCAAGCCAGTGGCCAGAGTCTGCTCCTGCCTGCTTTGGTGATGGGACAGTCAGTGCTAGAACTCGCCTGTGCTGCAGTCAGGTTTGTCAGTTGCCAAATTTGCAAGAGACTGTGCCATCCCCCAAGTTGTACCCTTTGACATCACTCCCATGCCCAGAAGACGATCCATTGGGATGGGAAACTGGGAGTAAGGGTTATGGCCCACACTATATCTGCTTTGTGGATAAGTAAGTGCACAGACCTACATCTTACTAACAGTTGGAAATATGAACAGCATTGAGGTGTATGTCTGATCCTGTTGTTTTAACTGACTGAAGTTACACATTTCTTATGTGACTGTAATTCTGGCTCTTTATTATATACAGCTGGGATCTTGTCTGATGAAGCTCACTCAAAATAATCATAATTTAAACATTGAAAACAGAAGTAGGAATCAACACAAACAGAGAAACCCAGCGATTAGAGCTGCTCATAGTGGGCACAGAGGGAAGGTGTGAGGCATGGTATCTGCAGATCACTTTTGCCCCCTGAATTAAGGAGCATCCTTAGAAACTCCGCACAAATTTCACCATTTTCAGGCTTAAGCTGAAGAGATACCAGCACATGCAGAGAGATTTTCTTTATAACTTTAATTAACCTACCGAATATGAAAAGAAAAACAAAAGCAACACCTTCCTGTCACACATCCCTCACTATTAAAGAGCAGCATTAACTAGAAATGAATCACTGATACGCCGAGTACCCCTCTGCAAATGGGTTGAGTGTGTTCATTTTTTGCATGCTGAACCAATTGAGTCATGAGGAAGCAGCAGCAAGATTTTAATTCCATATAGTACATCCCCACCTCTGAATTTATTTACCAAGAATAACATTTATTTAATGTAATTTAGTTCTAAATATTTAAAAGCTCACTTTGTTTAATATGTTTTCAAGTACAAGATGTTAAGTAATTATGTATGATGTGGTGGTCTTTTATTAGGTAGTTAATGACCATCTGGGAATTCAAGCCCCAAGGCAATGCCAAGGGCTTCTGAGTATTAGCTGGCCATTAACATAGTGGTAATGGACTAGCACACTCTACATGATTACGACTATTAACTAAGCATAAAAAATAACATTCAAATTAAAATAGGAAATTCAGGTTTAAGGCTTCTCTAGCATCCTTAATTTAATCAGATCATAGTGACCCATATGGCTGAGTCTTGTGTTGAACTGGATCAAATGGTGAAGAGATTCCAGCTAGCATCTCTGGCCATAACAGAGTGGTGTAGCCGGGTCCCCACTGCTCCCAGGTGCCAACATTCCATTGTCACAGCCCAGGAACCTGCTCATGTGAGGAATCCTGCTGCTATCCCTGTCCCCTTGCATCACCTGGATGCCAGTTAAACAGGAGCATGGCAGAATGCCGCCCTTCCCCAGTGTCATGAACAGAGCCAAGAGGGATACCCTGACCTCCTACATGCCCCTGGCTCTTGGGGGCTCTTTGCTGGACCAGGTGGCATCTCAAAGACTGGCGTTATCCCAAAGCATTGACAAAACAGGCTCAAGGTTAGGACTGTATTTCCCTCCTACTGCATACTTTGCAGTCATTGAATTTTTCTGGTGTTTTCTTTTCTCTTTTAATTAGGTGATGAAAGACAAAGATATTTATTGTAAACAAATCTAAGATAAAAAGGCCTAGTGCATTTTAATACACTCAGGCAGTGTTGCAGCTCGTAAACAATACTTTGGAGAGGAGGTAAGAACAGATACTGATTTTGTTTCACTGCTGCCTCGATATTGTAGTGCTCTTCTCATAGGCAGGTATCAACACTGCTTTCACAGAAGTTAGAGATAGAAAAGATCTATTAGATTATACTGTTCTCTTGACATGATAATGTGCTCTATATAGACTTGTATTGAGTTTGTTTTGCCATCGTTTGTCATAAAGTCTCCACAGGCTTGAATTGCCATCAGAATGACATCTTAATATGGTCTCTGCTCCACAGAGTTGCCATGACATTATCATGAGATCATTACACTATGCTAAGTCTCATGCAAGAGAGAAAAACACGATGTTATAGTAAACTGCTGTTGGGATTTGAAATTTTCATTTCTATTTCTTTCATTGCACTACAGGTCTTTGGTCAGGAAAAATAGGTGTTTGAACACTGGCTTCAGTGGAAAGCTAATGGATGTTTAGACACAGCCTGGGATAATCTCTGTAAACTGTGTTTATCTCCTTTTTTTTTTTTAAAAAAAAAAAAGTGCATTTTGCTCGGTACAGGGATCTGACTAAAGTTGGATGTAAACAGGGTGAAACAAAACATTAAGAAGGAAAACAGAATCAATGTCAAACAAATGCTCGTCACAGAGAAGAAACAGCAGTGCATAAAGGTTTAGCTAAAGACTTTCCATCTTTTTTTTTTTTAAAGAAAAATATTTAGAAATTTATTACCTATTTATTTGCATAGCACAGTTCATTCCCACAGCTCATTCCCATCTGAGCTCTTAAGCCATATACTTTTGAGGGAACAGTTTCTCCACTGCTGAATGCAACTGTCTCTGGGCTGAAATTCAACTGTTTAATAGGACATAGCAAAGCTACATGAAAACAAGAGGCAACGAAAAAAAAAATATGCCCAAGGTGTGTGCAGTTAATGCAAAATATTTGTACTGCTGTTCCACTGGAATATGCATGATTTCAAGTCCAGGAAAAAATAAAAGGTTAAAAAAGTTACAACCAAAGAAACAACAGGACAGTGCCAAAGGAAAGGTCAGCAGACAAATGAAAAACACATCAAATGGCTCACCCACTGATGTGCTCTAATAGCAAAATGACCCCCATCAAAATGTTCATGATGAGTGCGGCATCAGAAGCTCTCCAAAGAATGCACGAAAATGTTGGCTTCCTAAATTAATCAAGTTTTATAGTTTGCTTGGAAATTTTGGTCGGGACTTCTAAATACTAATGTACCACTTCAGCTAATATAATTTCCCCTTGAAAACACACCTTCTTTTCCAGTAATAGGAAGTGTGTTTATTGCTACCCCCACCCCAATTTTATGGCACCCTACATGCTCACATGTATTGGCCAATACTAGGAATGATCTTGGCTTAAATTTTATGTCCATTTTCCTTAATCATTTCACTCCACTGTGCAAAGGGGAAAAAAGAAAATAAAGGTTTAATGTGAAATCTGAAGGCAAAGGGACCACGTTTTCTAACAGTGTGTACTGTGCTCATCCGGAGCAATTATTATTGCTCATTACATTTCCATGCAGAAATCATTGCATTTTATATCACAATATGCATTTTTTTATAAGTAAGCTTTAAGCAAATTAGAATACTTAATATGTTTTTTGAACTTTTGCCAGGTGCGCGCTCCCAAGCCGGTTCCTTCTATTTACATTGTAGCATTTATCCATTTCCAAATATGAGAAGATTTATCTCTCAGATTCTGTGCAAATTCAGTACACAGATAATTTGTAAAAAGCTTTCTTTTTCAAAATGTTCTGTGGTTTTTCTAATCTCATCTCTTTTCTAATTTCCTAATCATATAACCTTGAAGTCTAAAGACACAGCCTGTGATAATCTGTGTAAACTCTCTTTATTGTTATCACAGACATTTATATAAAGAAAAAAAACCCACAACAAAACAACACACACACGCACACACATTCAAAGCTGCCTTTTAAGTAATACTTTAGTCACAGTTCAATCAGATCCACATTACTGCTACTCATCAGATAGAAAGTGTTCGCAAGCAGGAGGGGGATATTGACTTTAAAAATTCACTGGCGAGGCGTACAGAGCCTGCAGGAATGTCAAAACTCCAACCTGCATTTTGATGTTTTTGCCTCAGGTTAGTCTTGACTGACATGCTTGGAGCACTCTTGTTTGTGCTCCGGCATCCATTAACTGTCCTTGACTCAATGTTATACAGGCCTTTACGGTCAGCTCGGTGCCTAATGGTTACAGCAGATTAGATGCCACGAGGTGTAAGAAAAGCATACGCCTCACTTTAAGGGATCACATTGGTCGGTCCCTGCTTCATTAGGGGGTATTGTTTGATCCTAAATTAATGAGAGCCTGTTAATTATTATTCTGATAACTCTGCTTCACGTGGGAGCATGCCAGGCAAGTGGTGGTGTAAAGAAACGGAGTTTTGCAAAAGAAAACAAAATGTCAAGGTTGAGATGTCTTTGAGTGGGCTTGGTTTACATGTAAGGCGTTTTGCTCAAGTGTGGATGTGGCTAGATGTGGAGAAAAGAAAGTCTTAGCTGTACTTTTGTTCAGTGTTAAATGACTGCCCTGCAAAAACAGCTCAGAGAAGGCTTTATCAGTCCAGCATATAGATAGATGTATACATCTGTAATCCCGTGAGATGTACATTGCTGACTTTCCTTCTCATTTCCACAAAGTTTTGGAAAATTGATCCAATACCCACTTGCACTTGGGTTCAAGGAAAGTCTCCCGTTCAAAATAGGGTAAAATGGGTGCTAAAGCAGTGTTAACATTAACAATCATTTTAATCATTCTGATGTCACTCACATTAATATATATAGAGAGAGAACTCTACAGTAAGTGCTGACAGGTACAAATGTGCCCATAGAAATGTTTTTCTTTAACATCAAACTCAGATAAGCTTCTCAGGTGCCTATATTCATTTAATGGGAAGTACTGAGATTAGACAGATGTCTCAATTTAAAAAGGGAGAAAAAAATCTCATGTAGATGTGACACTTGTTCACCTGTGTTTTTCTGCCAGTCTATATAATGCTATCAGAACATAACCAGAGTTTTGATTTATACACCTCATTTGACATTGACTGGCAGCTTTACAGAGAACACATGCAAAGGGATGGTAATTTAGAAATATGGAGAGCTTATTAGGCCAAATGGAAAGAAAAAAAAGACCATTTCATTTTACTTCTTTTGAAATTAAGTGGGGGCCAAACCACCAAAACTGAACATCACCGTGCTGAGGCACTGGGAGCATGAACCTGGACAGGGCCCAGGATGTGCAGATGGCCCCTGTCTCTGCAAAAGGCCAGGTGATGAGTACGAAATGCCCTAAATTCTAGCATTGGAGGGGCTTGACGTTTTAATCTGACTTAATAGTTGAGGACAATCTAGGTTATTAAATTGATCTCTTCCACTTATCTCAGATATTTCACCAGAGAGAGAGATGTGATACTCGCTGCTCTGTGGCTTGGTGCTTCTTAACTACGGTTCACAGGAGGCAATATAGAAAGTGGCCCTTCAGCTCTCCAGGTTGCCCACAGCCATGAAGCTGGCTGCATCTTTCAGTTTGAAAACCTTTGCCTGGGCTCAGCAAACTCTTCAAAGTTGAAAAGCTCTAGGAAAAAAAGGGTTGTAGATAGGAGCAGCATTTTTTCTGGGAGTGACAAAGTTGAGTCAAGCTAGATAGTGTTACTGGCAACAGCTTGTGGCTTTTGAGATGGCAAAATGTTTGGAATTAGAGTATGACACATATATTAAAACTCAAGATGAATTAAGGAAAAGAAAGAACTGTATCTCCCCTCATATCTTGTTAGTCTGTGTGGGGGTTTCCAGGCTTTAGCATCAAGATGCCTGACTGTCAGTTAACAAGGTATCCTCCTGGTTGGTGTTAATTTGCCTTTAAATTTAAAGCCCCACATCTATAAGCATGCCGGGTTATGGGGGTCACTCAGTTGTGTGTTCAGTGCCAGATGGAAAGCATCTGGTGTGTCCAAACTTGTGCTTTTTTTCATAAAACTCCCAAGTGAACCTGGACTGGTTTGGACCTTAGATGGCTGATTGTTTTCTACCTGATCTGCTCCAAGACTTGTGCTGGTGTTCAAAGTAAAAACGGTTGAAATGGACAAATAAGTAACTTCTTAGCTTGATAATGAACTCAACACGTTTAGGACATTGTTGAAAAAGATAATTTAGTAGCACCAAAGTCAGGCAGCTCCCTGTTCACACCATCTCACTAAGTAGTATGGGGCATGCACTACACCTTCTGCTAGGCACACGTATCGCAGTAGGAACTGCAGGAGAAGCAAGTTCTGCTTTGGCCACTTTCCTACAAATCTCTTCTTTCTTCTGCTGTCAGGCACCACAAGAAGAGCACTGGTACGTCAGGAGCTGCGTTAGGGTGCATCAGATCTGCTGGGCCACACCAGGAGCTTCCGTTCACAAGCTTTGGGACTAGAGGAAAGTGAGCATGACTATGAGCCATTACCATCTGTCTGTGCTTCTCAGAGCAAGTCCTTCAGCCTCAGTACTACAGGTGGACTGGTGCTTGTGTGTGTGTGATTGCAATTGTATGTGAATGTGAAAAAAAGATCAGTCCTGGTCTAACCTGAACACAAATCAAAGTGTGCACTACAAGCCATACCTACTCAAAAAATGGTCTCAGTGACTTCTAGAGAAGCTTGGTTTCCTGGTGACATATTGTCTTCTTGAGGATACAACAGAAGCAAAATTTAAGGCTTCTGGGAACTTCCTTTGGGTGCATTTTTTTCTAAATGCATAGAACGATCTATGTGGAGGAGAGCAAGAGGTGTATAAGGTCAGTCTTGCTTCATGTGCCTTGCCAGCAGATGGCTGATTCAGTGCTCATTTGCTGGATGCAAGAGCAGCAAGCTTTTGGCCCTCAGTCATTACACAGAAGCAAGCACTTGTTGAAATTGCAAGGAGACTGAGCCTCGCATCTCTGCCAGAGGGTGACACACAATAATGAACACAGAACCGCCAAACCTTGATGTATGTATGTATAAATTTCTGAATTACACATGCTTTACCTTGCTACAGCAGAGAGAGCCAAATCCTGCACTCTGTTGTCTCATGGCAATCGCTACAGAAATCCTGTGCCTGCTGGAAGTATCCGCGTCCTGGGGATTACCTCCACGGAATATATGTGCTGTAAATGGAATTTTTTAGTTCTGCGGCCGGCCTCTCGGGAGCAGCTTTCATTGTTGTGTAGGAGGGAAGACGGGGGCAACGTGTGCAGCTCCCACCTGGCCGAGGGGAAGGCATGCAGCCTGGGCGCTCTTTTGTACTCGCTGGTTCTTGACATTTGATACACTGCGGTCAGGTGACAGGAATCAGGATCTCCAGAGCTTTATACGTGTTTGTCACAGTCCTATTTGTTTTGCTATGAAGTTTCCTGCAGTTTTCGGCTCCATCGGAGCTGCTGTGATTGCCAGATAAGTGTGTTTGGCTGTGGGTGCGGCTGAGCCAGAGGAGGGTGCCATTTCGGAGGTTTTGCTTTGGGATATTTTTAGCTGGAGGAATAAGCACGTGCATGAGGGAGTTTTCCTGATGAAACGCATGATTTTAGCACACCATGGAGTTCACCTCAGTGTGAGATTAGCTGTGCATAGCGGATATGAATAAAAACAAATGATACCTTTAAGTTGGCCAGCACTAATGCTGACTGGGAGCCCAAAGCAGTTCCCACTAATGAGGCACCCACCCACTAGTCTCCAATGTTGTTACTCATGTGCAGTGCCCAGAAATGAGAAAGTTCTCTTTGATTTTGACTGTTATTTAACTCTGTCCTTTAACACGCATCCCATACAGCTTGTTATTCGTGGTGCGATGCAGTTCAGATACCCCAAAGAGCAGTGCTAGGGAAGAAACCAGGAGCCTGATCCAAACTAAAGACCACATGCACATAAACCAGGACTACAGCGAAATTTTAGACATGCAGAGACACCTTGCACCATGAACCTCTGCACTCAGCAGCCATGTACCCTCAGAAGCACCTGAAGATACCAGCCTTCCCGCTGCTTCAGCTGAGGGTTGCCCTAGGACTGCCAACCCACCCCTGTGTGTACAGACCTGTCCTGATCTTGACAGTGAGGCACCCAACACACGTCCAGCAGCTACAGGCATCCAGAAAGGAGGAAGAAATGTCACCTTGCTTCCCCAGGGTCACCTCAGGGGGAGGTGACCACACACTGGGCAGGCTTACCCACCTTTTCTGTAGCAAGCTACAGTTCCCTCTCTGGTCTGCTGGGATTTACCCATTGGATCTAGATGTTGAAAGCTGCCCTCTCACCATGATGTAATAATGAAGGAGTAACCAACACTCTCCCTGGTTTCAAGCTGGGGTCACCATGCTTGAAATAGTGCATGGGGTCACCCACAGAGCCAGAAATAAAGAGCAGAGATAACAAGTATGACATGTTGGATGAGGTGTGTATGGGGGGGGTGTGGGTTCAGGGCTACTCTTTTGGATTTTTCCTATTGTCTTAACTCATGAATCCAAATGCATAAACAGTTTTAGAAAATCCAGAAGAGCTCTCTTCTTCCCTGTAGTCTTGGTCATTTGGAAGGAGAGCCATGTGGTCCTATACCTGCTTGTCACTAGTCGCATGAATCTTGTTTGCCACTCTCCATGTTGGCACAATTTCCATAGTGGGGATGCTGGGCAAGTCATGATTTACTATAACCTGCTTCCCATGACCTTTTCCTAGAATGAGGAGGTGAACTGACTTTGGCAAAGCCCCGAATCTTGCATTTCTTGGTCAGCTGTTTGTCATAAAACTGTGAAGGTACCTACTTCTAGGGTGGGACCCAGAGGTTTGAAATGAGGAGGGGTATTAAACAGAGATGGCACTAGAGTTCAGGCAAACATGTGCTTCATATTTTTATTAACAGTGAGCATTTTCCTGGAGCATTGGCCTCTCAATGCACTGCCATGAGCTTGGGTTTTGAAATTTCTGACTTGTTGGTGTCTAAACCCTTCATTTGGTCTGGCCCAGCCACATCTGCAGCAGCCTGGAAACTGAGTGAGGGAAGAATCAGTGTAAGGTGCTTCGCTAAGGTGGTGATACATGCAGAAGGAAAAGTATCCACAACATAACTATCCATAAGCAGTTGAAAAAGTAGTGCATCAGCATTTTTACTGCTATTATAACACGTAGCTGTTTATAACTTAACCCCGCAAACCCTTACTGGTGTCAGAAGAACTTTAAAAGGTGCTACTTATGTCCTCCATCTACTGAAAATTGAACAGTCTTAAATCACCCATGCAGCCCAATTAAAGCTAGATATAACTCCATTTTTCAAAGGATGGCTTAAGTTAATCCTCATACATACAGATGAAAGCTGAACTTCCGTAAGCAAATTTTGACAAAGGGAAAGGGCAATTGCTGCGTGAAATATAGACACAAGAAAGATCACAGATGACAAAAGTAGTGCAGTTTAGCATATTAACACACATAAATTTTTAAAGCTATATTTATACAAGATAAATTAACTGTCCAAAGATAACTGTTTAAAAAAAAAAAAGGTCTTCACTTTAGGGATATTCCTGTGTAGTTACTTTCTGAAACCGTTTGTACTCTGGGCTTCTACAACATCACTTGGGAATAAGTTGTAAAATTTAATAGAGCAACGGATGTAAAAGTAATTCCTTTTGATTCTGCTGCCTCCTCATTTCATCAGGTTATCTTAGTTCTTATGTTCTGGGAAATAATAAACAATCATAATTATCCCCTAGTTACCTTCTCCACACTTTTTAGGATTTTTCTAAACCTACTCATTTTCTAAGAGAAAGAGTATTCATTATTTTCTCTCTTCTCTGGTTGTCCTTTTTCACACTTTTCTGTTCCTACACTTGTGCAATTGAGTATTTTTTATTTTGAAGGAGGAGGAGGAGTGAGCAGAGCTCAGGATGTGTCCCATTGTTGTTGCTGGTGTTCATCTCACTTGTTTTCTCAATGGTTCCTTACATTCTTCTTTTTTCCTATGACTGCAGACTGATTTGAGGTTTTCAGACAATTACTCTACAGAATCTATAATGACACCAAGATCTCCTTCATGGATGGCAAGAGTGAATTTAGTTATTTTTCCCTCTCTTCTTTACTTTACAAATATCAACACTAAATTTCACCTGCCATTCTGTCACCCCATCATTTAGTTTGTGAGTTTCTTTGGCAGTTTTCAGAGTCAGCTTTTGCTGTAGCTCTCCAGTATAATTTTCTGCCAGAAAGCATTGCCGTTGCAGAGTTCACACCTTTTCCTGATGATTAATGGATGTACAGAACAGCACAGTCCTCTTAAAACCATATTGGTAACCTCGACTCCATCATTAAAATGATGATTGCTACTTATTTCTAACCTTTGTTTCAGATCTGTTAGGCATGTATTAAACCAAAACAGGAGTTTCTTAGGTTTCTTTAAGAGTTTATGGTGAGAGATGTTATGAACAGGATTTTGAAAACCCACTATGTAATAATGATCAAGTCATCCAAATCCTTGTTTGTGATCTCCTTTAAAAAATCTGACAGGTTTGTGTGTATGACTTTCCTCTAAATAATTTATAATTCTTTCTGTATATATATTTGAACCTAGTTATTAATCTCATTCCTTATTATATTTACTACCAATATGATTAGGATTATAGGATATTCACTCTAGTAGTTTTGTTCAAAAATACCTTATATGTTACATCAGTTTGAAACAGATCGACAGCCCCATTCTCTCTGAAGAGACAAGCTTCTTCACTGCTCCTCCTAAAAACAAGTGCAGAGAAGACCACGTAAAAAGCTGATTCGTAGAGATCTCTCTATATTACTTTTTTTCTCACTCTATTTGCCTGGGAGTGGTTGCATGTTGACTGAAGTCCTTGCAAATTTGCATAACAGTTGCTAGACATGACTGAATCCTTGCAATGTTTCTGTTTGCTGATTTGGATATTTTTGGGGCTTTAATCTAGAAATAAAGGTAGGCTTTTGGGACATTTACATCCCCTTTCACTTACATGTCTCTTTCCACATGCAGAGGTGCTCCTTCTGAAGGTATTCCTCCAACATCAATAGTTTTCATCTTGAATCACAGATTTGATGCAATCCTCCAGTTCCCTTTTTTGGCTTGTTCTGCCAGCACTGGAGGACTCTTGGTAGAGGCTATGTGGCTGTTTTAATGCTGCACATCTTTCTCATTCTGGGAATTTATACTAGGCAATTTGTAGAGACTATGAAGATATACATCAGATGTGGGATTACATCTTCAAGTAAATCAGATCTCTGACTTCACTGCACACTGAGTTTTCTTAGTCTGCTAGATATTTATCCTGGATTCTGTTGTCAGTGATTCTAAGAAAATACTGATCTCAGTTTTCTCATTTCCAAAATCTGTCAAGGAAATGATAAAGCCAAAATTCATATATATACATATATAAAAATAAATAAAAATATAAATATATTAATATATATCTATGCTGCTATAATTATATTTATTATTATGCACATATGCTGCTATAATTATATTTATGATTATACATATATGCTGCTATACATAAAAATATATATGCTGCTGTATATACACACTGCTATAATTATAAATATATTGAAAATAAATGAGTAAATATACTGACCATATAGTGGCTAAATTACATAAATTATATAAATATATAATTTTTATATAATATAATGTTTCTATCATATAAATATTTGTATATGTATGTACATATATATAATACAGTCATCAGCTCTTCTGCATTCATCCTAAACCTTGCAGGGACATTGATCCAATTGCACCAACACTTTTCCATGTATGTTCTTTCTCTCAGAATTTCTTCTTTTTTATGGGTAAAATAAAAAACACCTCTCCGCTGTTCTCCACCCTGCACAGGCACATTGCTTCTGTTCCTGTGGGGCATAGGCACTTTTAATAGGCTCAGGCTCAGAGTTTCAGTTGACTCAATATGGTAAACATATTCTGGGTTTCCTCATCAAAAGAATATACTGGGGAAAGATCCTTACTTTTTCTTGTGATATCTTTCATTTGTAATTGGGTAACACATTCATTCATAAGACAGTAAACTGGAATAAAGCCTATATTCTAATATGTTCCAAGTCTGGAACAAATAAATATACAACATCTCCCACACACACACTTCTGCTAGTTAGCATGTGGTAATTATCACTTGTTAAAATGACTAAAATTTCAAACATGGAGATGCTCCGCAAGAAAACCTCGATGTGATTGTAGAGTGAGCTTTTCCATCAGAAGATAATAGGTATTTTTAGCAACCTCTGCCTCACTTTTGTATGAATTTTGTCACATCCCAATGAAAAAAAACCAAAACAGTCAACTTTGGATTATGGCAGTCCTGGTTTTCCATCAGATAGAACATCAACATTTTCACATTACAGAGGGTTCTCCCTTAGTTGCTTTCATCTCCATTTTAGCAAGAGATGCTGAAACTAAATCACCTCAGATTGCTGTGATGAAAAGGGTCTGGAAAGGGATCGATGGGCAGCGGCAGGGAGACCGGCTGCTGAGATGTTGGGGGAAAACATTTTGGAGAAACCACTTGCCTGTTGCCTTGCATTGCACATACCTAGGGGGAGGGAAAACACTTCACTGGGGACAGAAGAGAGAATTCCTTTGGTGATTTTCACTCTTTTTGCACATGTGGAAATAACTACCAAAAGGCACAGAAGCAGAAGTGCAGGTTCAAATCTATGTAAAATAAAAGTCACTGCTGGTAATGGGATGTCCATCAAATAATTTATGAGTTTAGAAGACACTGGGAGAAATTTCTCCTTCCAGGTGAGTTCATTGTGTATACCATTATAAAACAACCAACAAAAGGAGTAAGGATGATATTCTTATAGAGGATGGTGGTGAGGTGGCAAGTGAGAAAGTGCAGTAGGTCTATGGCCAGAAACTTGTTTGTATTTTTTTCATTGCTGTTAAATGAACGTGGAAAAGTGTGATAGGCAAACTGGTCTGATGAGGCACAGAGGCATTTCAGGTTCTGCACTGGCAGCCAAAGGGCAGCACAGCACTGCTGAGAAAGACATCAGGGAAACACAGAAAGGTGCTGTAACAGTGAGAGTTAAACAGGTTTTTGACCAGTGAGTCTGTTCTAGTAAGGCAGCTTTCAGGGCTCTGTCTCGGCCTGAATGAGAGCTGCTGTGCTGGGACAGCAGTGAAATGAGACTGGTAATTATCACTGGCACTTGTACAAGTGAGGAGCTTACAGTGCTCATGTGATACCAAGTGCTCGTTGTGCACTGAGCAGTTTTTCTGGAAACCTTGGCTTTGTTTTCCCTTAGTCCCAAGAACAAAAAAGAAATGTTGCAAGGAAAGTGCAGAATGAATCCAAAAAGAACAATGGAATTGTGCTTGATTTGTTTAATTCTGAAATCAAGGTCACTTGTAAGTACTACAGCTTTTATTTGTTTTATTGGGTGTTTTTTTTAAGGATTTTTTTTTTTCTTTGGCAACATCTTTCTTTTCATTTGATGGTCCTGTCATCCCAGAACTGTATATGTTACTGATCCTGCCTGTATTCAAAGCTGTTATTAAGTGGAGTCTTTTAGATTTTAGAGAAATGATAATGGTTCCAAAGATGACAGAAAGTGGCAGCTGGTGACAAAAAACCCCCTTGATAAGACGACAACAGTAAATCAAACTACTGCCACTTTTTCGTTTCATGTTTGTTAATACCACCTCGCCTTTTGAAGTTTAAAGCAAGGTTCAAAAGAGCCAGGTGCTGAATCATAATATTAAAGCAAGTAAGGAGCTCCATGAAAGAGAGGAGATCTGAGAGGGGAAAGCAACAAACACGGCTTTCAACTGCCTTTTGTCGGCCTTTCTGCAGATGTCACCAGTTGTTATCCCCAGCAGAGGCTTCAAGCTTGTAGCAGTGCCTCTGGCTGATTCCAACTCAACGTTTCAAGTGTCAATCAAAAAGGAAGGACGCAGCTTAGGTCCTGGTCATTGTCCTGTGAAAAGAGCCAAGCATTTAACATTGATTTAGCTCCCTCAATATACAAAGATAGAGCCAGCTTTGTGCAGCAAAAGGGCCTTTGGCAAGGTTGCTTGTAGAGCAATTCCATCGCATCCGATGCTCCTTGGTTTAGCTGTCACACTGCAGTGTCTGGAGTCCTATGAAAAGTTATTCAGGAATGAGTGAGCAAATTAAAAAGAAATAACATGCTCTCCTAAATAGCAATGCAAGCTATAGAAAGTGCTCTTAACATCATTTAGCCCTGAAAAGCATTTTTAATAAAAGTATTTTGTGCTTTTAAATGCCTTTTAACAAGGAGAATAAGATGTTTCAGGACAAGAGGGGGCCCTTGTGAAACCCATCTCTATTGGATTGGATAAAAGTGTCTTTGGTCAAGTGCTTGCTTATTTTGTTTTCAAGCCACTTACATTCACCACCATCCAGATACTGCATTAACCTTCCATGTGGGTATAAAAAATGCCCCCAAACCCAACGACAGTGAAAAGGCCCTACCTAAATGCCACAGATGCCCCCCACTCTGGCTCTCCCATTCTTTCTCATGTCAAATTCCTGCCTGCCTCTCTCATAATTTTCTTAAAAGCACCTTGGCAATTATTTCTTTCTCAGCCATTGTACTCCCCAGCAACTCTCATGGGCACTGCTGATGAGCCACACCAGTCACTTGGCATGATCATGGAAATGACAAACTGGTAAATGGCCACACTTGGACTGTTTTGGTAGGGCTCTGGTGGGCAGCAAGTTCTCATGAATGTGGTAGAAACCACATCTTTGTCCTTAAAAAACAAGGTGAAACTGGGTAAAACACAAATGAAGCATGCCTATTGTTTTAAACAAAGTCAACACAAGGTAGATTTATCCTTTGTTACCTGGAAATAATGTTAAATTCGTGAGGGGGGTGGGGGGTGGGGGGAAACCTGACAAACCAAAACCCAACCAAACAAAAAAGCCTGTCATTTTGCTTATAAGCATGGTTCTTATTTATGGGGTTTCCAGCATCTTTTCATTCAAGTTTAGTGCACCAGTGGACTGGCCGAGCTACAGACTGACCTGGTATCACAGAGACAATAGTTTTGGACCAACAAAATTCATGTGCATGCATCCAACTTCAATCAAATGAGGAAAGCAGTTTAAAGATGGGGGAAATACTGCCCTTTTGCAGGATCGGTATTGCTATTGTTTTATGTTTCGCACAATATTTTTTTTCCAATATTTCCATCCTCCTCTGTGCAGAATGCAGGTTAAAAAATCATGGGAAATGTCACAAGAAATAGAACATTTCCATGACAGCAATTGTTTTTCAGAAGCTTGTTTCCCTTCTTAAAGGCTTGTCTTCTGGTAATACCTTCCTAAGCCAAAACCACACTGACTGATGGTACCTGTCAGCTCCAGGGAAAACCTACCTGTGCACAATGGTGTTTTTTCTGAATGGGGAATGGGGTTACTCCTGATGAGCCGTGAAGAAGCCACATTCCTGCAGGCTGCTCATGCACTCCTGCAGCTCATGTTATCTACAATTTCGTAATATTCAACTAGAGGATCTTTCAGAAGTTGGGTATATTTTTAAATACGTGTATCGTTACAGACACACTCGTTTCTACATTCCTCCAAAGGCATTTCTAACGGTCACTGTAGCTGGCACTTCAGTAGGAAGTTTAAGAAATCATTAGTTAAGGGACTGATGTGCTTCTCTATGCTTTCATTGGGATTTCATTTGATCTAGCCCATGTCCTTTTCTTTTTTCACTCACTTTCTGTCACTCGTTCACAGAAAATGTGTGCTAACTTCACACCAGTTTAACAGCGAGGGCAATGCACATTTGCACCAGGCACTTGTTCCTACAAGCTGCTCCTTTCCCACAGCCAGAAAATGGGTCCCTCCCTCTGTATGCTTCCTCAGAGGAGCAAGGGAATGGGAGATGTTTCCTTTTCCCCACTTCCTACATGCCAGTGTGCCATGCTTCTCCCAGTGCAGAGAGTATGCAGAGATGCTGTACTCAGAGCTGCCGCATCCCCTACCCCTGCGCTGATGGAGCTTCTGCTTTGCCCCCTCAGCATGGCCAGTGGTCCAGCCATGCCCACCTGCCAGACAGCGTGTGCTGCCCCACGTGTCTGCCTGGCACAATTTGTCCTTCTGAGTGTCAGTGAAAGCAGGAGGCAGACAGTGACTTCTTGCGTGGGTATGCCAGTTGTCCCAGCATATTCCACAGGCAGCACATGCTTTGGATTAGGGATCAATAAAATATCAGTGAACATCAGCAATAAATGAGAAAGCTCAAATTTTGGTTGCATTTTTTAAAAATGCAACATGTTGAATTTTTCTGTGCTGCTAATTAACCATGACAGCAATAGCAATAATTTCAAAACAGCATTTCATTTGGGGTCTTCAGAACTCATTTGGAAAAAAGTTACAGGAGAAGGAAATTACATTAAAGTAGAAATTGAAGCATGCACACATGCATGTGTATATGTGTATGTATGAGGGAGAGCAAAACAAAGGTGAAAAGCTGGGGATGCTTTATCCAAAATCAAGCATTATCAAGAAAAGCTAGGAAAAAAAAAAAAAAAAAAAAAAAAAAAAAAAAGAAGAAGACAAGGTCAAATTTGTTTTCTGGCTTACTGATATAAGAAATGCACAAAATTAAGGTATGGAGACATTTTACCATTTCATCACAGTAAGATAATGAGGAGAAAAAAAAGGGGGGGGGGAAGTAAATGTCACCTTGATCTAAATTTTTGGTCATGGTCACCAAAATGTGTGGTAGCGTAGCTCAGGAAACAAGGCACAGTTACCATTTATGATCTTGATGGCCTAATCCATCCAGCAAATTTTTCATTCTGGCAGTCCCTGGCTTCCAGTGTGTGCTTCTTGCTGTGCTCTTTCAGTAGCACAACTCTCCTCCTTGTTTTGCTGGGCCAAATTCAGGCTTAGTTTAAGCAAATGTACTTTCCTTGAGGGTGCCAGAGAGGCCAGGCTTGCACAAGGACAAGATTTGATGAACCATCGCTGGTGAATGGCTAATGAAGGCCTGGTGATACACTTTTTAACACACCTTTGTTTAACCATTCTTGTCCCTTGGACAACTGAAAAAAAATCTCTCCAACAGCTTTGCTGCCTTGTTTGCTATTCCCCCATGTGATGAAGCTTTTATTTGACTCCCCACCCACAACAGCTCATTTGTCTTAAGCTTCCTCAACCTGTTCACTCCCAGCCCTCCTGCTCTTGATATGGGCATGTTTATAAAGCTCACATATGTGAACCACTCATTCTCCTTGGAGGTCAAAACAAAACAAGTGACAGGATTAATTTTCTATGAGCAAGTAGCCATAAGTACATTGCAAACCAGTTTCAAAACTTTTTGAACAGCAGTGCCACATACCATATCCTAGGAGGTCGTGAGATAATGCATTTGCATCCTTCAGTATTATGAGAGTAATGTTTGTTGTTACCATTGTGTCCGTTGGAAATAATGGCTTCTGGTCACCACAGGTTAGTAGATGCAAACTGCAAACTATATTGCAGCAACTTCACTAATGCAGAAACCATTGTACATCCAGACATCCCTGCCTTACCCATAAAGAGTAATTGCCTAAGTGTTTCATTGGAAAAAAATGGCAGAGTCCTGGGAGTGTCAGGGATGTAGCATTTACAAATTGATTCGTACTTTCATTTATATAAGGATGTCATCTTTTTGCTATAATCACAAAATGTCATCTTGCGTAAGTGTTAAGGGCTATAGCACAGAGAAATCAAGTTTAGTTTGTTTTTATTTTAGACAGTGAAACTCTGTATTTGCACTATTTCTTCATTAACAAAACCTCAGTGTACGTAGTCCGCAGTAAGCATTTTCATTTATCTTTCCCACACAAATACCCTCTTTGATCTGGTGATTTTCATACAACTTAAATGACTGCAAAATCTAAATTACAGCCATTGTCCTCTTCTTCGTTTGTTAGGCAAGTGTTTGGCAATGATGTCTCCAGTCAACTTTTTCCAGAGCTGGTGTGACCACAGGAAATACCAGTACATTATTTTACAACTATTTTCAGTGCCTCTAATGACAATTATGGCTCAGCTTTGGATGTTACTTTCAGAGCTACCAGGAGTCCTCAATCCCAGCTTGAACTATCTTTGTAATTAAAAATATAAAAGTTCCAAAATGAATAGCCAAATCTTGAGGGACCCTCTCCTGCTGGACTCTTCCAACAGCTATATCCACTTAATTTGACTCAGTGGCAGGGAGATTTTTCAAAGCAAGGAGCCTCCAGCTTCAGATACCTGCTCTAATTCAGTACCAGGACTGTCTGGTCTCAGTGTTTGTTGTCCATTACCATGCCAAAAACCCCCAAGACAATCTTTCCAGGACCCGCCCTGTTTAACTGTTACACAATAAAAGCAAAGGCAAAAACAAAGCAGAGGCATATGTTCACTAGGGGGGGGTAGATGCCAACCACTGAAGGGTGGGTGCCTGTCCAACACCCACCTAACTAGGGATGGGTTATCATGACAAAGGCACAGAAAAGCTGGTTGGAGGGGACCTCAGGAAGTCACCACAGCGAATGGGACCATGCCTAGTACTGTATCTGATCTAGAGATCTCTTACGGTGTTCAAGCAGGTTATTTTGCATTGAGTAATTAATAATACACTGGGCCAGACCAAGGTGGGAAATCCCAGGATAAGTCAGGCTGGTCTGAAGGGTACACTTGTTCCATCTCTTCACTAGTGCAAAGAGGATTAACGCAGTTACTACAGTCCTGATGATATGTATGAGGCAAAATTTTGCAGAGAGAGAAGTAACATATTAAGCCAACAGACCTACCAGCAAGCTATCAGGCTCACAAGCTCCAGGTTCAATACCAGACCTGAAGAAGGGATCATATCTGTCTTTCTCCAGTTTTTCGTTTTCCAACTGAAACTATTCAGTGAATGAGACTGCCTTTACAGATAGTTCTGGCTGCTCTGAAACAGCATTTTCATTTGATTCTTTATACTGATCACCTCTATCAGACATATCCCATATGGCCATCATCAGCAAGCCACTGGTTCCATGGTAGGCATCAGACATTTAAGTTTTTCATACGCTTGTCCCATGGTCCCACTAGCTTTTGTAATCTTTGAAATGGTATCCATTGTCATCATCCTTCTGTCTACCAACATGCTGCCACCTGTACATTACCCCTTCATTTGTCCCTGATTCCTTGTTTTTATTTCATTGCTCATGCAAGTATTACTCAGTGTAAGTGCAATAAACTTGTTTAGGCAAACTCCTCAGAGGGCTAACACGGTTCTGTTCAGTCTTTCTGTATGACAGCATTAAACCTCAGTCATCCTTCTCCCTGGGCATTTGCTGTGTTTGTATGGGACTGTCTTACACTCCCATAGTCTAGAACCACCAACACTGAACTGGTGCTCTCCTGCCGCTAGTCATCAGGTTGTAATTTCAATACTTGAGGGATTCTTTGCATTTGCCTTTTGGACTTTGTACCTTTAAGGTTTGGGGTTGGATTTTAAAAAATTTCTCTAGAACCACAAGTATAAAAAACTTTGTTTTCTAAATAAATTAGTGAATAAAAGTTGCACTTTCAGGGTAGTCATAGAAATGTAAAGGGAAAGCATTAGGAAAAGCACTATAGAAAGATGCCCACTAAAATTTAAAGTGTGCCTGAGGCTGAAACTGAGTTACTACACCTCTGTCATAGAAAAGTACATGCATATATAATTTTAGTACTACATATATGAAGAAAGCCATGTACACATGTGATCTCAAATCAGATGTTAACACTGCTTTTTAAAAATATTGATCAAGAAAAATAAAGCTGGTAATTAATGTGTCATTAAAATGTGTCAAAATATTTTCTCTTTAATGTAACACTAATAATTAAACTAGCATTACATGTATCATAAATATAATCATTGTATGCTTTAATCAATTTGATTTTAGCTTCTTCTTTTATTCTACTTCCTGATAGTCAAAGTTTTCTCTGCACATGAAAGATGCTGCAAGATGGCACAGGTTAAAGTATGCCAAGATGTGTGTGACTGTGTGATATTCACATCTGCAGGAACAGCAAACTAGCTCAATTGCTGGCATTACCAGTTCAGTTCAGCTGAGGATCTGGCCCCTACTGTGTTTATTATTAGATGGAATGGACGAGAATATATTCATTTTCTGCTGAACTTTTTGATGGCCTTGCTCTTTCTTCCTTTCTTTCCATTTCTCATACCCCATCCAAAATTTGTGCTGCAGAAATTCAATGTCCCTGTTGCTTTTTTTCACTTGAATCTCAATTGCAAAGCCAGCTAGATTTCGTCATGGCTTATATGCTCTTCCACTTGCTATCTGTAATCACAGTCATTGTGAAACTCAAAGCTAAGTCAAGAATTGTTGCCTTTTTATGGCTCCGTCTTTTATATATGTTGTGTTGGAGAGCGGTCGTTACCGCTTTTTTGTCATTATTTCTGGGCTTCACTCCATTAGCTAGTGAACAGGCCTTCTCTCATTGCTTTCCTTCAGTAAATACTGTAACATTCAGCTTCCTTTCAGGCTTGTGCTTTTAAAGAAAATCTTTGTACAATTAAAGATATGAAATTGCTAAATACAAGGCTGCATTCATTGTTCTCCCTTTTTAAAGGTTTAATCACACTTAATGGCTCTCTTGAAAACTTGAATTTTCCATGTTGATCGTTTTACCCCACTGAAAGAGTTTGCTAATATACTTTTCAAGTGTTTTCTCCTTAAATGAGCTATTCAAGAAGTTTTGTACAGAATAAGATTGAGGAAGGATATATCCAGAAACAATTATGAAAAGGGTCCAGGGCTATCTGTTTATCCACTGGCAGAGATTCATGAGCTCAGCAGCAGCCAGAAATAGAAAAGAGAAAATATAGTCCTGTCCAGCTTTGGAGGACACATCTTGAAATGTCTTGTGTTCTTCTGTTTGGACCAGTCTCAAAGCAAGTGTTGCTCCATCTTGAACCCTCCCAAGATGCAGCCCCTAACTGCCACGTGAACATTGACCATGGCAAGAACAAGGCTGAGTACACAGTCCAAAGAGGTGGTAACTTTAGTCCTGTGTATCTCATTCCAGCCACAACCACCACCACGTTCTCTGAGAGCACCTCTCTGAAGAGCTGGTAGGTGCGGTGCTGCCCGCTCAGGGCTGGAGTGATGTTTTTATAAAGAGGGGAAGCACACATCTTGGCAAAATCCTTGGTAACCAACTTTCAGTCTGTGACTGACCAGCTAAAAGTATACAGTCACCCCGAGACACAGACTGGACACCCATGCACAGTTTGACTTTGAGGTTTTGCTGTGGCTGTTTATCAATCACATCTAGGTATGAAGCCACGAGCCCTGTGAAACCTCTGGAAACTTCCAAACACAGCATCCCATTTACTCTGTAGCACAAATTCGTTTGGTTTTCCTGGGGCTTCTGTCTTGATAGTCAAAGCCATACAGGGTATTGGACTTTGCTTCCTGAGATATCACATCTCCTTCCACCAACATGACCTCCCATGACATTTGACAGGAACAATCTGGACTGTGAACCAACAGGGGAAGTTTGTTAGCTTATGCAATGAAATTCTCACAGCTCCTGGAACTAGACTCCATTATTCGCATTTATCCTTTCTGACAGTCATTGATCTCAATACATTCAGAAATAAATGTGCACCTCTTTTGTGGCATGCCTGTTTTCCTCAAAAAATTTAAAACTTATGCACAAAACCTCAAATAGAGCAAGCGCAAACCTTACAAACTACAGGAGAAATAGGGAGACAGAGAACAAAATAATCTCTACTATTTTATGTCTAAATACTTGGCAGCCACTCAGCTACTTTGGCAATGGGGACCATATAAGTAGGTAGGTGCAGGTTTAGTGAGATGGAGATTATAAATTAAATGTAGTAAGAGTAATATTTCATCTGCCTGTCTCAGGGCTGATACCATGACATAAATCCTGAGATACTTTAGATTAGATAGATGAGATATGCCAATCTCTACTTAAATATTTTGGGTCTGCTCCCAATAAAGTTAATGGAAGTAGGATCAGATCTTTATTGCTCCCATGCTATCAGTGAGTCTTCACTTCCCATCAAGCAATTTATGATTTGTATTACATTGATCCAAAAGCCTCATTCTGCTTGTCTCAAAGTCAGTGGGTTTTGTTTTATCAGTGGAAGACCTGTTAGGGTATTAGTGCTTTAAAGTGAAGCTCCCAGACTCAATTCACATGGCTCAGAGCCACTCGTCCTCATTGTGAGCGCTCTGTCCTTACTGTAGCCTGTGCAAGAGCACTTAGTTCTGAAGTGCTCTTCGGCTGGGGAGACTGAGGGACACAGGCAACTTTACATCATCTTCCTACTCTCCTCCGCTGCAGTCCCAGGCTTGTCTGGAGCCCTTTCAGGCCCTGCTTGCACAAGGATTATCAACAGCATCTTTGGGGCAGCTCTGTTTCGGGCCAGGTTGAAACCATCAGGGCATTGCAGCATGGAGCAGCTGCACTCACTGGGGCAGCAGGAGATGCACCAAGGACACCCCACCAGCACCAGTGTATACTAGACTATTACAGTCATTTTATACAGTCATTTTAGATGAAGTTGTTTTGCTTGGACTCAGACCAGTTGGATTTGCTCAGGGTGGGAATGGGATTGCCTAGCAGAGGGCCCAAGGGGATGCAGGCAGAGTATCCAGGGAGCTTCCCAGCCAGGACAGACTGAAGGCAGGAGTGGGTGCTCTGATCACCTGCTGCTAATGGCTTCAGTTTATCTAACAGCCCTCTCGCTGCTGATAGAGTAGGAGTTTCAGCCCAGGTATTTGAATTATCACCTACCATGAATTCAGAGACCTGCCAGTCACATGAACCTGAATAACAAATGCTGCACACCCCTATATCACTTCTGGATTTGTTACATAAAACCAAATAGCTAGGGAGCGGAGACAGGATCAGGTGGTGTACCTAACCGGTTATTATGGGACATGGTTTCTGCATTTACGATGAACTGTTCCTGGAAGATTCTTATTCAAAGTAACAGCAAACAACAAATACAAATATGCATTTTAACTGTAAACTGTGCGAATGGAAAAAGGGAAACCCAGGTATTAGAGGTTTCATTACATGCCACGTTCCGGTACATTTGCACATCACCTGAAGTGGTTCTGTCTGGTCACCAGAGCTGACCACAGAAGCCCCAGCACATCCTGAAGCATATGTCCCGCTTCCACTCAAGCCAAGCATGTGCTTCAGGAAGACAGTGATTTCAAGCACTTTGCTGAAGCCAGCTGCTGGATTTGATAAGGAGAGGTAAGATATCACTCAAGGTAAGCAGCAAAACCCAGGTCTGTGACCTTTTCCCTCACAGATGGTTAATAGGCACAATACACTATCAGGTTTCTTACGACTGCACTAACACTCACTTCCCAGCTCATCTTGGAGTGGGCATCATCAAACAGTGCTTTGTCTTGTGTCCTGGTTCTGGTTTTCTTGTAGGCACTGTGCTGAAAAATAGTCATTTATTGCCTCAAAACCACCAGATACGTCACACAAGGACGTCTTTAAAAGCCATGTGATGTTCACTCAGTTTGTTTTCTTAAATACAATGTCTCTAAAGTTACTGATTAATTTCACGTAGTGCAAGGAGAACTATTGATTTCCCATGTCTGCTTCTGACCCTTTAAGATATAAAAATGCAAATACATTGCTTAAAGAGAATATTTATTTATTCCTTGTACCTGCTAACATGTGACCACCACAAAAAGCAGCTTTTGCTGGTTTTGTTTTGATAAACTCCAGCATGTTTGGTTTTTCACTGAAACAATATGCTAACATACTCATTTCTAAGCTATTCCTCATGAAACCCCCCCTTTTCTGCTATACGCTCCATGGCTCTCCAGCACTGCCAGAGCGCACACAGAGTGGTGGACCTGCAACTTTGCTGGCAATGTTTATTTTCAAAAGACAAATATTGTGCCAGCGTTAACTTCAATTAGGAGACTTATTTGACAATCTGACTACTCCATCTGATGCCTCAAGGGCAAATTTCAGCACTTTATGAAAGATGTTGGCCAAAGAGTGATCTATATGAATAAAATATAGGAGAGAGAAGTTTTAATGAACATTTGAAAACAAAACTATCAAGAATTAATGGCAAATATTTACATGCAAATAAAGGGTTTGTTTTGTATCTGCGAAGGCTAGCGCATTCAGAAAGAAAGCTGCCACTCCATCCTTTAACTCAGTCTGCTGTGCCTCTGTATTACAAGCGTCTCAGGCAGTGTATAATCAATATCACGGGAGGCACAATGTGTACCCACCACGGGGGGCCGATCCTGCAGCCCTACAGCAAGGCATCCTGCCTGCCAGGCACCGTGCAGGGGGGCTTCACCTCACCGCATCTCCATGGCTTCGCTCTGGGTTTGACCGTTTTTGTTCACATTTAATCATCTGATAAACTTACTTTGTATTGCGTTTTGATTGCTCAATGGTGCTTTACATGCAAAACATTCCCAAAGCATGTAAAAGGCTCCTGTGTTGTTCTGCAAAAAGCTGCTCCCCTTGGAGAGAAACTCACTTGCTGCAAAGAGCCTGCACAAGGCCTCACACCACTCAGGAGCACAAATTTGACCCTCTTACAGCTCTTGTTCAGATAAAGCTCCAGATGACTTTAGTGGGAGGTTTGCCTGAGCGAAGACTGTGCTATCCACTCCTCACTGTTGTTACAAGGTCGCTGGGAAAAAGGCAGTGTCAGATCACAAGGAAATATTTTCAAAATTGTTTCTACAGTCCTATTCAGGTGCTGACAACCTGGCTTCTCGGGCACAGGTCTCCCAACTACTCTGAAAACCAGAGGCTGGTATTTGACACAACCAAGGTGTCCTAGCTAGGGGAAAACCGCAAAAGTGGAAGTGTTTTCAAGTCAAGTCTGTAGTCCTGAGCCTGGAAGGAAGGGTGATGTGTTCATCATGGCCTTGGAGATGGCACAGAGGGAAACCTGCATGGGATGCTGGTCATGACTGCCTGCCCCTTCTCACCTCCACCCCTTTGAAAGGTGTGCTCAGGTCATGCATTGAGGTCTCCCAACATTACTGGGACCGGGGCCTCTCTCTCCCAAAATCCATAGGCACGGACAACACAGGCAGGAGCGCTGGATCGTTTACAACCAAGAGAATCACCCCCAACAGCACGCAGATAAAACAGAGACAAAGGTGACTTTGTAGCACTACTCTGGGTGAAATTTCTTTTATTTTTTTCCCTCTCTCTCACTCAGTGTCTGATGTTCCGCTGCTGAAAAGGTTTCTATTTTGATGAGGCCACAAAAGCTTGAATACTTTTCTGAACCAGTTTGGTAGTAATTGCAAGCTGGGAATTATTCTCACTAGAGTTCAGACCTGTGTAAATTATTCAAAAGAGACATAACCTTGCTATGTAAGTCTTAATTAACATCTCTAGTACTTTGTTGTAAAGATACGATCCCCTATAGCTCCTTTAAGGTCACATAAATACCCTGGGCCTGATCCTTAGATGGTGGGACCCTGCACGTTGGTTCACAGGCAGTTTCTATTTGCATTTGACTCCATTCACCTGCCCTTATTTCACGGCCAAGCACACGAGCGTTTTTTTCTATAGACTTTAATTCAAAGGTCTCTCAAACTACAGCAGCTGAGAATGTTCTGTTGGAATGACTTTCTGGAGGAAAAATATGCTTTTTATAAAATTGGGATTTCTTTTATGGGAAAATTTCAATTTTGCCAGAAATTTCTGATCTTCTATTAGGAAAAATCAAACTGATGGCTCTATGGCTGCTTGGCTGGAAGGCCCCTGTCGATTTTGTTGTCGTCTGCAGGGAGAGAGCAAAATTGACAATAGTCTTCCAGGCAGGCAGCTGGGGAGATGCAGCAGGTCTGGAAGAGGGAGGAGGGGAGGTTGAGTGCCCTGGCGCTCTGCCGGCCCTGCAGCCCAGCTGCCTCCCCAGCAGCCAGGCTAGGGGGAAGGCGAGGAGGAGGAGGAGGAGGAGGAGGAGGAGAGGCAGGCACAGGGCGGCCAGCCTGCAGCAGCCTGCCGATGAGGCTCCTACGGCTCTCCCTTTTCGGCAGGCAGCTGACAAGCCCCAAGAAATTCCAGTTTGCTTCCCCTGAAAGAGATTTTTTTTTTTTTTCTGGAAGAGCATTTCCCAGGGGGGGGGAAAAAAAAAAAAGTTTAAAACCAAAATTAAAAACCTAACAATTTGAGGGGAGAATGGAGAGGTATAATTTCAAAATTACCATTTTTTCATGGGAAGGAATTTCTGTGATTTGGCCAGCTCTACCTTACACCTGGTATTATACCTGTAGGAAAAGAAACACCGTTCTTCTTTTCCATAATCCATACATTGTTAAAAAGTACAGTGCAGGAAATAAATGCACCTGTGTGGAGAAGGCCAGCAAAAGAACAACATTAGTCGCACTTAAGATGGATTTGGAGAGGTGCACAACGAGGTTAAATACCTCCTTTTGTGCCTCAAAGTGGCCGGTGAGAGCAATGATCCCATGTCAAGCAGCAGCACTGCCTTTACTGACAAAGTCATACCCCAAAGTCCCCACCAACTCTGTGCCTTTGCCCACAGTTAAGCAATAACCAGAGAAACATTTTTCAGTCAAATCTTGTAAAACCAAAAGTAAGTGTAGCTGGATTGACAAGCTTCAGTCTGATGCAATTTGAAATGGCTGACTAATAAACCCTAAAATTCAAGGATTTTTATTGAATTGGTCATAGACCTTTAAGTACAAGACAGTGAGTGTGTCTTGCTATAACATAGATCATAAACTGAGCTCATTGCAGGCTGTTTTGCAGGCGGTGAAGGCTCTTCCATTGTGTGTTTGTGTATATTTCACAACCTTTCTGAATGTGTCCAAGTTATCCTCTGTTTAATTCGCACTGATGAACAACAGTAGAAGCAGTAGCTATAATGACAGGAGGAAAACATATATTTACTTCATGACTCTAAGAATTGTTTAGCCCTGGTAATGAGTTCTGTAGGATATCCTTTGAGATTTCACACACAAACACCTGTAAAAGCTCTCTCATAGTTGCAGGACTCATTATTCTTACGATCCTAACCAGATTTTTGTGAAAGACCAAAAGTCATGAAACCTTTGAATAATTACATTCAGTAAGTCAGACAGATAAAATATTTCAACAAGCACCTTGAAAGAAAAAAAAAAAAAGTTCAATTATATTCCTCTACATTCCAATAATCCACCCCTGATTATCCTATAGATACTGTGCAGCGCATGATACCAGTATTGATGAAACACCAAAAGGTAATGGTATCAGCGCAGAGCAACATCAGCAGAGCAGAAGAGCAAATATGACTTTAATTGTAGGCTGTCTATTATTTTATAGCATAGACTTTTCAGACAATTTATTAATACTAACAAAGATGAGTGATTTGGAGGCTGAATATTTTTTATTTCTTAGGAGTTATTTGATAATGACATTAAATATTAGAAACTATAACAGCTGGTGTGTTTATCCTTACTTGAGTGTATTAACCTCTTTAGCCCTTTTTTCCAGAAGAAGGATTCAGCATTACAGATTTGACTGTCAGCTGCAGTGCCTGGCGGCCCGTTGGATTGGCACCCTGACAGAATCGAAAGTCCAGTGCTGCAAGTAAACATGGATGACATTGCAGATAGATAGAACTGGCTGACTTGAGGCACCTGCAGCTGTTTGCACCAGAATAAAAGCAAAGGTTGTGGTCACTGGAGTGGAAAAACACTGAATTTACCTCTAGTTATTTTGCTTGGGAATTTCCCCCCCCCCTTTTTTTTTTTTTTTTTTCTTTTTCCCTGGTTGTACATTTTGGAACCTTTCCACTAAAAGCACATTAGGCTGAAATACCTAAGTGAAAAAATCCACCAGACACCAGAGGGTTTTATAGCCTATTTTCCCACTGCCTTTTTTCTTAAATTCATTGAACAGTTTCCCCACTAGTTTCTGCTTGGTAACAACTAGTGTTTTACTGGTGCGAATACTGGGTTGCAGAGAAGGTAGCAAACACTGAATAGCCAGAAACAGTTCTCAGCAGCTGATTTTTCTAATGTTGAATAGACAGAAACACTTCTTAGCAGCTGATTTTTTTATTTTTTTTTTTTTAAACACAGCATTCACAAGGGCTGCCACAAGTGACAGAACAACAGCAACCCAAACCATTTTGTTCTGTTAAAAATCTCTCGATCTCTTCAGCGCTCCTGCTTCCCGGGACAGGTCCCCAAAGTCCTTGGAAATGAGAAAGACAGCACAGGAACTTAGAAGCTGCTGTCTCTGGTACGCTGTGATCGATCAGCACGGCAAACTCATAGCCAGAATATTCATTTCTGTAGCACGGAGGATCTCAGCGTGCTTTACAAACAGCATTTAATTGCCGTAATCCTCAGTAAAGGTATTATATCTAGTTCACCAGTAGATAAACTGACGCACGAAGAGCTTAGGGGACTTGCCCAAGGTCATACTCTGAGTCAGTGGTGAACCAGTGACAAAGACACGACTCCGGTCGGCCGGAGCTAACGGCGGGGTGATGCCGTGCCTGCTTTGCCCGGCCCCGGCAGCATTAGCCTCCCTCTCCGGAGCGGAGATCAGCAGCTGGACCAACAAACGAGCAGGAGAGGGGAGGGTAGATAGGTATGACAGAAATGAGGTGTTTGATGGCTGGGCTTTTCCCCTATGCCACCTGCATCCCTTTATAACATCAGAGCATTTACATTTTTAAAGAAAGTGTATTCTTTTTCATCATGGGCCACTGGTGAGCCTAACGCTATCTTTTGTGTGGCATCCCCACTAACAGAGGTGGCGGAGTATCAATCACAGCTTTCCCTGGGGTCATACCTTACTATGCTGGCTCTTGATCAGAAAGAAGCAGATGGTTATTTACAAACAAAATAAGCAAGACCTCAAGAAGGTTGAGAGTTTTTTCCTCAAATCCTCCTGCAGATGAGGCCAAAATAAGGTAAAGTTGCTTGTGTCTCCTTCTGTCAGCTTTCAAGGACACTTGCCTGTCCTACCAGCACCTTTAAATGCGTTATCAGTTAAATTTGCCAAAGAAATGTGTGGCACCTGACAGAGTAGAGTTGCCTTAGATTATTCAGTGGCTTTCATGAGAATATGGCACTTAAACCACAATGTGAATTACTGTTAGATTATTGTGCAGGAATATTGTTATCTGCCGTACACTACATATTTGCAATCAGTTCTTTACAAGCAATGCACAGACTGCCTTTGAATCTTTTTCAGTAGCCATGGTCACCCTCCTTCTTTATTTAGTGTTAAGTGTTATTCATTTAGCAGTAAAAAATGAACAAAAGAGAAGAAAGCAGGTGCTCTAAGTTTACTCTACAGCCAGCTGTCAGGAAGACACACTTTATTTATTTATTTATTTATTTATTTCAGCACATAAAGGGGATTTATTGGAAGTGTTTCGGAAAAAAATATAAAGCATACGTTCAATCAGTCTTTTCTGTAATCAATAAGTTTACTGAAGCAGAAAAAACTGTAATGAGTTGTCACAGAATTTGAATTCCTATTTGCTTCCTTTTATATGTATTCAGGCAGAAAATCATGGAAAATGAAAGTTGGGAAGCATGGCCTGGCTATGACTCTTGGGTTGGGTTTGTGTTGAATTTACCAGGTAGCATTTGATCAACCGCTTGATGAGTGTCAGGGGCAGGCACAAGCCTCTAGTAGAGCAGGATAAGTTACAGTCACAAATTTCCTTACATTTCAGGTGGATAAACCTCCCTGGTGAAGGACAGCTCCAGAAGATGCTCAGGTACAACAGTGTGGCTTTCTGGATTGACTGTAAATCTCTCCCGCTCTCAGTATTCAGCATTTTCAGCCAAGGGTCTAAGTGTCCCCAGCTCAAATATAAAGAAAACCAGAACCCAGCACATAGACTAAAGATATAATTCCAAAGGTATCTGGAGGAGATCTGACTATAAAACCCAAGGACCTTCAGGCTCTCCCCTCCTTCCCAGCATGTTATGAGAGTTTTTTAAAAGCATTGCCAAAGCACGTGAAAAAGGGAAGTGGAGGGTCTTGGGCCACCTATCCCAATGCCGGGATTTCTGCTTTGCAGAGTGGTAAGGCCCACAGCTTTATCAGATTTCTGCTGGTTTCTACTTACACCTGAGCATCAGGAGCTTCATAGCAATGGTGGTGTGGCCTGTGGATTCCAGTGCTGCAGGTGGGGATGGGAACATCCTAGCAGCAGTCATGTGAATAGTGAAATACGTGATCCATGATCCTGAGACCTAAATCTCAAAAATTAATTGAAGGACATAGATCACGATTTCTAGCAAAAAAAATCCTGTCCTCACATCAAGGGACATCACTGAAAACTCATGGATTTAAGGCCTACACTAGCTAAAATAGTTTTGGTCTCTCAAATCACTTTATTTAGGAATCATCCAATGTGATATCACTTGTCCAGTTTGTTCTCAGTTTATCTTGCCTGGTTTTTTTCTCATGTGCTCTTTCTTTTTTATGTGCCTGAACGTCCCTGTTGCTTCTCCGAATACTCATTTTTCCCTCAGTGTTCATCTTTTTAAATGTTTTCCAAATGTTCATCCAAAGGCTATGAGTTTTGATTTTAAAATGCCATGGTACTTCATGGGTTTCTAGCTCATGTATTTCCTAGTCTGACATTCTGCTAGCTCTTTGGCTCCATGATTCTCCAGTCCCACTGAGAAACTGCAGAACAACTATTATGGATAAGAATATATTATATTTATAAGATATAGAGAGGAATATATATATAATATATAATATATAATATATAATATATAATATATAATATATAATATATAATATATAATATATAATATATAATATATATAGACAGTGCATCTTGGGAAAGATAGGCAGAAACCTGGCCCACATAAAAGAAGAAGAAATTAAGGTATCTGATTACAATTTCTACCAGCCAACATGGTGGTTTTTAAAATACATGCTCCTGATAATTTTCAGTTTAGAACGAAATACATTTCACTTGTGTGTACATGCATATTTAAAGAGAAAACACAAAATTCCATGGTAATTTTCATGAAGCATCCAGTTGGTTACCCAAACCAAGGTAAAATGGAAACTTTGTGTCCAGCTCTAGACATTGTTCAGCCTCTCTTTGAATGTTTCTGAAGCATATGTCCATCATCACATCATCCTTTGGCAACGGAGATTCAGACTTTAGATGATCAAGTCAAAGCCAGACTGAAGAAAAATTTTTCTCTGAATGGCTCTAACCCTTCTCTGTTTCTCTTCTTGGTCTTTTTTATTCTTTTCTGCCTCTTTTCTGCCTCTTTTCTTTTCTTTTCTTTTCTTTTCTTTTCTTTTCTTTTCTTTTCTTTTCTTTTCTTTTCTTTTCTTTTCTTTTCTTTTCTTTTCTTTTCTTTTCTTTTCTTTTCTTTTCTTTTCTTCCAGGTAGTCATAGAATTGAGACAGGGAAAATTCAGCACATTGCCAAAATCACATAAATTTTAACGGCTTTCCTGTTCACTTAACCCCACATCAACAGTGTGACCTTGCTAGCCTGAACCATGAACCATCAGGGTGTGGAGGCCAAGAGCAGGGTGGATCTGGCCTTGCTCCAGTGCCTATCGCACAAAGGAAACTGGGACATTTTGTGGGATATTTTTGAAAACTCTGTGTGTCTTTTTCAAGACATTTGTGCCCTAATTATATGGAAGCTGGCAATAGATTCGGTAACCAATCAGCACCCACTTCCAACAAGACTAACACACAATTAGCACTTGGGCAGTGAGTGTTACTCAAGCTGTCTACTCTAAGAGTTTCTTCAGCATACACTAAATTTTTATATGGCCTTTGTTTCCAGGATATTTACGCATTCAAAGTCCTTGGCGTATTTGTCTTGCAAGGTAGGGAATTCTAATTATTGTTAGCAGGAAAAAAAATTAGGAATGGTTAAAGACTTAAGGAAAAAAATTTTTAAAGGTGTTCTAGCATTGCAAGACACAGAGGCATGTATTGTTAGTCCATAAAGGGACAAAAGCAATGATCTTCTCTGACCTCTTGCACAATGGAGACCACTTAACTTGCCCAAATCAGTGCATTTTAAGTAGAGCAAATCTTTTAGAAAAACATTCCATCTTGATTTTAAAATTTCCACTGGTGTAGAAAGTGCCACAACCCTTGGTAATTTGCTCCAAAGGTTAATTACACTCCCTGAGAAAAATGTGCACCTGATTTTTAATCTGAATTTGTCCCTATAAAACTTCCAACCTTCAGAGCCTGTTATTTAACAGACTGAAGAGCCTTCATTTTAAAAATTACATTCCCCATGGAGGCAATTAGTGTGGGATTATCTCATTTAACTTTAACCACGCAAAAATGAAGCATCTTGTCTCACCCAGTGTTCAGGGATCCTTCTGTAATCAACTGAGAGAAACAGGCACTACCAGAAGGCAATTCATTGCAGCTATCTCCATATGGGATTAGTTGCCCACTGGAAATTCCTAACTTTTGCACTGCCTGAATAAGAGTGACAAAGCAGTGTCCCTAGACCATATTCTCATGTTTTAGATGGAGAAATTTGGGCAAAACAAATCCCATAATTTTGGACTGTGATTAGCTTACCTCATTAGACCTCTGTTTTCTGGGGAAAAAACTGAATTCATTGAGCTCTTCACGATAAATCATCTCTTCCAGTTCCTTGCATGCTCTTGGGGGTCTTCTCCCAGTGATCTTCAACTTATCAACATCCCTCTTGAGCTGGGATTCAGAATGGAACCCCATACTCCCAAAGGGGTGGTATTGTTGCCAATATTAGCATTAATATAAACTTACCATGCTCAGACCTTGCATTACCTGCTGCACATTCAATGATGACCCCCTTTAGGCACCACATGGCACTGGAAGTTCTGTCTTGCTGATTATCCACCTTTAATGAGCTCTAAGTCTTTTTAAAAGTCATACCTACTACAAGAAATGTCCTGTAAGGCTGACTTTTGGTGTTTCTAGCCAGAAAACATTAGAGTTTGGCCAAAACATCTAGTTTGTTCCTTATCAGCAACACATTCACTTTATCATTGTCTAATCTAGTGTCCGTGTGGTCTGTAAGTATACTCTATAGTGACCGCTTTTTTTTCTTTCAGGACATGGTTCGAAATGTTAAACAGCTTTGGATCCAGAACCATTCTCTGCAGGACTCCAATGGAGACACACCTGCTCAATGAATTTCCCCATTTACAATTACATATTGAGATGCACCAATTAACTATTATTTTAATCCATTTGATGTTTGCTGCAATGATTTTGTAGCATTCTCCTTTCTTAATCAAAATGTCAGGCGGTACCAAGTCAACTGCCTTACAGAAATCTAAGTACATTACATCAGTGCTATTACCTTTCTCAACCAAGCTTGTAATCTCATAAAAATAATATCAAGCCAGTTTGACAAGATCTATTTTCCATAAACCCATGTTGAAAGGCATTAATTATATTACCTTCCTTTAATTCCTTATTAATCAAGTCTCATATCAGCTGTTCCAGTATTTTGCCTAGGATCAATGTCAGGTTGACAGGCCTATAATTACTTAAGTCATCCTGTTTAACCTTTTTAAATGTTGGCTCTATACAAGCTTTCTTCTAGCCTTCTGGAACCTCCCCAGGGCACCAAGATTTGTTGAAAATCATCATTAATGGTTCAGAGAGCTCCTTTGCTAGATCTTTTAAAATCCTTGGTTAGCTTCTGTAGCCTCTGTTTTGACCATACTTCATTACTGTTGCAAAAAGGTCTGGAAGCTCCACTAGACACTTACTTCATCTTCCAGTACCCAAATACCTATGCAAGTCTGGCTGACAGTGAACTGCTTAAAGAGAGGAAAACAGAGAAATAAGAACCCATTTTCCCCACTCTCTGCCCCTGGTAATTTTAAATATTGTTTATTCACATGAGAGCATATAAATTCACATGGACAGTTGCCACATAGCCCTGCCGTGAATAAAGCCATCATATGACCCCACCTCAAGCTCACAGAGAGTGTCAATCACTTCCAAGGGGTGTCACAAATTTCTTTGGAGAAGTGTGCCTCGTACTGTAGCGCAAACCTGGTCTTACACTCTGCGGCATCCAAACCTCTGATGATCTTGACCTTCTACCCTTTGAAGGCATGGAGGTTTCCCTCTATATGCATCATGGCACAGCTGAGCCTAATTCAGGCTGCGGATGTAGCCCAGCAAACTGACCAGTTCAATTAAGTTTGTAAATGCACTATTTTGATAATTTCTATATGAAAGAAAAGAGACTGGTTTATGTATATATAAAGTACTGTCTGAGAGAACAGCGAATATCAGGAAATCAAAAAATTTTCACATGAATATTGTAGTTTAACCCCAGCCGGCAACTGAGCACCACACAGCAGCTCACTCACTCCCCCCTGGTGGGAGGGGGGTGTGAATCAGAAGGGTAAAAGTGAGAAAACTCATGGGTTGAGATAAAGACAGTTTAATAGGTAAAACCAAAACTGTGTGCACAAGCAAAGCAGAACAAGGAATTCATTCACCACTTCCCATTGACAGGCAGGTGTTCAGCCATCTCCAGGAAAGCAGAGCTCCATCACACATAACAGTTACTTGGGAAGACAAACACCGTAACTCTGAACATACCCCACTTTCTTCTCCTCACCCCTCTTTATATGCTGAGCATGATGCCATCATAGCATGATGTGTGGGATACCCCTTTGGTCAGTTGGGGTCAGCTGCCCCAGCTCTGTCCTTTCCCAGATTCTTGTGCTCTCCCAGTCTACTCTCTGGTGGAGGTGCTGTGAGAAGCAGACAAGGGCTTCACTCTGTGTCAGTACGGCTCAGCAATAACTAAAACATCCCTGAATGACCAGCACTGTTTCCAGCACAAATCCACAACATAGCCCCACACTAAGCTGCTGTGAAGAAATTTAACTCTATCCCAGCCAAAACTAGCACAATGGGCCATTACTTTTACTACTGAAATATTCCAAATATTCAGTTGTAGGATGTTTCCAAAACATGGCAGCTTACAAATGGGACGCTGCAACATTATCAGTAGTGACAACTGCATTATTCTGATAAGAGAATTGGTGTTTTGGTGTGATTAATCTAAAAATACCAAAGCAGAAGTGCATCCTATTGTAATTTTTAAATGCCCTTGCTTAAGTTCAGTTTTTCTACTAATAATTTGTTTTGTGGGTACTCAGGCAGACCATCTTCTGACAGACTGAAGAGCAGGTATTTACGTGTTCCTGTTTCCTATGAACTAGCAGCCTCTGTGTCGCAGGCAGAAAGGGTGTTTTCCAATCTAAGTGTGCATGCCTAATTTAACTTTGCCAGTAATTTAGCTAAGTTGTGCAGTGAGATTTTTTGTGAACAAGTAATAAAATGCATGGACAATTTTCCACACGAACATTTTCTGAGTTACTTGCATACTATCTGAATTCTCTATGTGTTCATTCTAACCTGTACCAATAGAGCTTGTAGTCAAGAAGCATGAAGGTAGGGTTGTTTGAAAAGCTGACTGAAATAAACAGAGCCAGTTCAGATGTGTGTGTATATACACAAACATAGACATAGCTAGATACCCTTATATATAGCTATAAATAGAAATATATATGTGTGGATGTGTGTGTAGAACATGTCATTTGCTAGTATTATTATTTGGATAAAGAAAATCACCCCAAATTTAGAAGGATAAAACTACCATAAAAATTAAGAAAGCTTTAAATTGACAAATATTTTAAAATTAAATCTTACCATGTGGAACATTTTTTGAATTGTAAAGGTGGACTAAGTGAAAGAGAACGACACTGTAAGTATTTTACTGTTAAAGAAAAAAAAAGAGGCATCCTTTTAGCTAGTGGTTGCCTCACTGAAAAAGATGCAGCAGAAAGAATCATCACCAAGAGTGGAAACAAAAGTGATTTGATGCACCAGCCTTCTTCCTTCTGTACTGCAGGTTAGTTCACATGAAGATGAGCAGAAGTGAGTGGATTAATGAATAATCTATATGGGATAAATCTGACACTCCTAAATAAATGAATGCAGTACATTTAAAACTGGAAGTGCAAATGTTTTACATATCATATATTTAACTTATGGAACAGTCACTGTTGGAAGATATTATTGAGGAAAATAACCAAGGAGATGGCTAAAAAGGCAGTAATGGGAGTAATAATGACATGAGCTGAACTACCACCAGCAGTTATAAAAATCTACACAGATACTTAAATATTATAAATTAGGGAACTTTTCCTTGGTATCCATATTTGGCAGTTTACTTTTTTTTCCTGGGCTGTTTGTACCATTGTTGGAGGCAAAATAACTAACTAGATAAACTACGGGCTCTTCAAAATTATTTCCTATGAGATAAATTTCCACCATTTACCCAGTACAACATTACTAAAAGTATACAGTTTCTTCACACATACCCATTAGCCAAGCCAAAGCTATGCAGTAATAACGCTCCCCTTACTGAAAGAGCATTATTAATACCGTTGGAGCAATCAGCTCCAGGCAGCACCTCTACTTGGGAAGCCATTGGTACCCTGAGCTAAACCAGACAGCAGTTCAGTGTTGGCACTTTCTTGTTTATAAACTGCATCAGTCACAAATAAAAGCTGCCTTTTCGAAAGCTTTGTTTTGGCAGTTCACACATGTGGAATAACAGTCTCAAATCATAAATGTCATACCTTTGTCGCCAGGATTTGAAGAAATCTGCAGGGTTTCTGTTGGATGCAAATCCCAGTAGTTGCACCTCCTGTAATTCACATCAAAAAAACCTTGAAAAAGGTTTTGATTTTGGCAGCTGCTGTCAAGGCAAAACTTTCTTTCAACTCTCGCCATCCTAGTTTGGGAAAGGCTCTGCTTCCTCTGCACAGAGGTCTTGACTTCCATCTTCCTGAACCCTGTCTTTGAAACCTAACAGGTAAAATGAAAGTTAGTGATAAGTGTTTTTTCCAAGGTGAGCAGGTCCCTTTATTGATTCAGTAACTGTTAGTATCTTATACTGACAAAGTTTGCCTTTTCCCACAAACATCTCAGAACAATGAGATGTGTCAAACTAATCTGCATTTGCCTTTTGCCAAGCATAATCTTTGTGGGTTTTTTTCTGTTTAATGTGTTCTAGGGCTCATGGGAAGAGTCATGTTGGCAGCCCAGGTGAGTGAATTTTTCCTCAGCTCCACAAACCCACTACCTTCAGACTGCTGCCAAAATTAATTTCTTCATGTGGTCCCATACCGGTCCTCAATGCGGTGGGGAGAGGCAGGGACTGACAGATCACCACTGCAAACCAAATCATGTGTCTCCTTCTCAGCACAGGTCTAGGACAGAGTCTGAGCAGCAAACTCCTACAAGAAGCTCTACAGGGCATCCTCGCACAGAGGCTGAGCGCTGTCACCCAGCAGGGCACCATACATCCCCCCCACCCCAGGACACAGGCAAACCAAGCTGGATGAACCATAGTAGCCTTGATGGGAATCTCAAGGAAACTAGTGCTGGGGAAATTTAAGACACAGGAGTCCCCACAAAACACCCCTCACCCCAAAAATCCCCAACTCTCTGCAGGTTGTGTATTCCTACTCCCAAAGGAAACAAAATGTTAAAGGAAACAAGTTGTCTTCAAGTTTCCTCCTCTGCTATTTTCCTTCAGTCCTTCAGACTGGCACTGCTCAGCCTCCACATTCAAGCATTACGTGTTTCCTCTAGAGCAGATTTAAGGAGCACAGACATGATCATTTAAGTGAACACTTTACTTATCTATCCTTAAGAACACAAAATAGACCCAGAAAAAAAAAAAAAAAAAAAAAAAAAAAAAAAAAAGGACGGTGTCTGTATGCTCATTAAAACGCTTTCAGCCCAGGGCAAGGATTTGATCAAAAGGATTCCTGCCAATGGAAGGGCATGCTGGAGCCATTGTAAGAAGTTGTGTGCGAGCGTCTGCCTTCCTTTCCTTTTCTTTCTTGTGCCCTGTCCCTTCCACCGCCACCTCCAATCTCTTTTTTCCAGCTGGGGAAACAGAAGAGATTTTACTTCCTTGATGACAATTGTGTCCTTTGAGCAGCCAAAGCAAAAGGCACTTTGAGTTCAAATGAGACTGTGACTTAAACCAATATTAGCCAAGACCAACACATGTTTATTGTAATATAAGTAACCTTCATTCTGATCAGCAGGTTTTCCTCACCCCACTGCAGTTTTACTCATTGCCTCTTTCATTCTTCCAAAATGAATAAATGAAATGGCTGCACATTTTTATTCACAGCAGTGGGTTTCAGAACTTCAAATCAGAGAGGCGTTTTGATTTTAGAAATAAACTCCAGAGGAAACAGTTTCAACCAGAACTTTCATATATTTTTTTACCAGTTTAAGGTAACATCAAAACTCACCTTTCCAAAAAAATGAAACCTCACAGCATTCTTTTAATCCAAATTAAATAAAGTGTCATCCCTGTGTCCTCTTCCTTCATATTTAGAGGGAAAGAAAACTATCCTGCCCATACTTTAATGGTTTTGTCTGCAAATCCTAAATGCTCCACTGCTGCAAATTTCAAATGATCTTATACAGCCAAAGTCTCTTTGGTGTCAGCAGCCACCCAGGTAGCAACACAACCACGAGAACACTGCTGATCAGAACAATGAATGCCTGATCTACAGATGTCATATCAAGGTAGAAATCTTGATGAGCATTGTAGTGACATTACAAAGTGGATTACACATGCTGTATCTGGGTCAGAGAAGGAGTTATTTCAGTAAGGTCAACAAAGTACTTCTGACCAAACTTCTTTTTCTACATTTTGAGATATGTGCTTTTGTTTGTTACTTCATGTTGCATCTAATAACAATATTCTCTCTATGCTCCTGTATCAGCTTGCAAGCAAAGTTAAAAGGAAGGCAAAATACCCCCATGCCTGGGGTTATGCAATTTCAGAGACAGGTTCCAGCTCCCCGCTCTACTTTCCTTCATGACCAGGGGCCCAGCTGCTGTCACCCAGGCTCTCATTTAAGTGTTTAACATCACTTCAGAGAAGTTTTTAGCTACATGCTCAAAGTGTCTGGCCTCCGATATCTCCCAGCCTTCATTTTCCACCCAGTGAGAGGATACAATTAGGACTTTCTTGCTTTCCAGATGTGTTGGGTGTCAAGGAAACAAATACAGCGAGGTTACAGAGTCCTCAGATACTCCAGTGGAGTGGTAGTACAAGTACCAAAACACTTAATTTTGGATGTGTGTGTCTCTATATGGCAAAGATGTCACTGTACAGCACAAAACACGCATCACCTTCAACTGTCTTTCCCAGAAATGGAAACAGACCAAAGGCTAAGGTACCTTATCTACATGGCAGACAGGAGATGAAGTTGCCCTATCCAGGGAATGCGGCATTTCAAAGCTGTTGGCTTTGTTTGTACTGTGGGTGGGAGGTAGGATACTTGGGAGATTTTTTTGGCTGTACCAACTTATTTTCTTGTCTTAATTTTGACTTTTTCTTTTCCACAAAATTTAATTCAAACTAAATGTAGTTCTTGACAGCTGATATCTTGTCTTTCCAAATGAAATATGCTCCCTGGGACACTGACAGCTGTAAACGAAATCAGAAAGGCTGCCCATCCCTGCCAGCTGTGCTGGAGGTCCCAATGCCAACAGCTCTGCAGCACCCACCATGCACCCCATGCCTCCTGACTCCCCAGCCCTCCTGTGGAGGCCATCCTGGACCTTGTGCCTAGCCACTGGCATGGCTTGGGTGAGATGAGTTGTGTGTGCTAAAAATATTGCAACGAGGTTGGCAGAGAGCAATACCCTTGGATTGGAAAGAAGCTCTAGAAAGCATGCTTAAGTCCCCTTAGCCCTTACCCAAACCACAAGCTAGGGATGTGATTTAGGAATGCATTAGGAATCACACCAGATAATCCAGTGGCTCTTCTTCCACCATTAAAAGCTTTGAAACTTATTCCCAGTTTCAAATCCTGGGAGAAAGATAGTTTCATGCTCAAGTATTACTTACAGTGAACTCAGGTATATTTACTTTCATACAGGTCTTCTGCACTGCAATATCTACCCTAAAACAGCAAAGACAGAACTTAAACTGAAGCACTGATGTCAGCTCTGAATACCTTAAAAGTAAAAGTTGATATATGTCTCTCTATATGAATTTTGATAACAAGTGTTTCACTTATCAAACCTAATTATCAACCTAATCCAGTTGTGGTGGGTTTTTTTTTTTTAGAAAGGAAAAAAAAACAAACAGAGGCATACTTTTACCTATTTGAAGTAACACCACAAATCTGCACATGTCTCTAAGAGTCAAAGATGGAAACCAGATCTGTAGCTGAAAGCTGTAATTATCAAGACTAACCTTTCCTGACTGAGAAATGTGGAATTAAAAAAATTAATCATCAAGTTAAGAAAACTGTTTAAGAGCTTAAATAATTGAAAGCAAGCAAAATTGTTTCCTTTTCCAGTTGCTATTCTACATATCAAAACCTGTGAAACCCTATGGTGGTAGAAAGAAGCCTACACTATATTTATTTCTCTGTGATGACAGTATACGTTATTCCAGAGCTGTGGTACATGTATCAAATGATTCATGAGGGTATAATACAACAACCAAGGAGCACAACTAAGATTATGCTGTTGACTTCTATAACCATTACTGCAAGCTAACACCCTTCTGGTGCTGTGTTACTTTCTTGAATAGATAATTTTTGGCTCACATCTGTGTTTTAAAACATTGCTGGTGGTACTAAAATAATTAGTTTATTTGCTTTTATTACAGTGCATCATTCATATTCTATCAATATGCCATAATCCAAGGTGTAAGTTTGATGTTGAATAATCAACCCATTTAAGGAGGGAAACTAAAGCCACCCCCCTATGTTTTAATAAAGCTTTACCACATATATAAATAATGGGTGCAATTTGTTTCCATTAGGAAGATAAGCTTTCTTCAAAGCAGTTCACTGTTTAAGGCTTTACATTTTGCCAGCACTTGCACAAGGTTGCAACAAACCTTGACTTATTTACAGAGAGATGTTGAGTGGAGATAAAACCACTTAATAATCCACCAGTTCTTGCTAAATACATTTTCCTTCCGTGCCCTCTCTGAAAGCACTCTTCTTTGGCATATTCTTAAATTACTTGGATATCCTTTTATTTTCCTGAAAGATCTTTGAACTATAGGTTTTACAGAACAGTTCAATTAATGGGGTTTATGGCTTTTCTAAATGAAATAAACCTGAAAGTGTTTAGGGTTAAAACCAAACAAATAAAAAAAGCCCTTAGGCATTTATTTGAAAATAATTATACACTATCAATGGAAAAGGGAACAACAATTGCATAAATAACCCAAAAGTTTCTTTTCCTTTGGTTTGGTGCCTCATTCAAGAAAAGTGGCCTCACACAAGACCAGGTGGCCTCTGCGACAGAAACTTGTCAACTGCCAATTTTTTGAACTTTTATCAGATTTGCAACAACAACACCAGCACACAACTGCCCCAAAAGCCCCAAATGTTGAGGAGAAAATATTCCCATCAACAGAAACTTTTGAACTCTGCTTGTCTGAGTGCATTCTAGCTTCTCTCCATGTTTGTTCTCAAGGACTCCACTTGAGTGGACACCCGCTCACAGCAAGGGCTGACTTAGTAAAACTAATAAGTTGTCGTAGGGACCCTGATGTATTTATCAGAATTTCTCCTTCCTTTGTCTTCAGATGTTCCTTGAATAAGTTTGGTTGGTTGCTTGTTTTTTTAAAAAAAGAAGTCCAGTGTTTATTTCTTCTTATCATTGCATTTGGTGCAGTTCTCAGGCAGTCCTGCAGTATCTCTCTCTGCTCTCCTTAGAAATGTGCAAACACAAATTGTCTTTTGAGCCCTGTCACAGGCCCTTGGAAGTCAAAGGCAAGTCTTCATGCACCTCTCTTGAGCTCTTGTTCCAGCTCCTGCTACCCCCTTCAAAGTCCCAGCTGCACATCATTGTCTCAGCTATGCTTTTACTATTTTGATTGTGTCAGACTTTCATCATAAATACATATGTCACTCTGCACCTGGATGCTGCCCCTATCCTGAGGACAACACTGCTGTGCTGGAAGCAAACAAGGAGTGTCCCTCCATCTCCCTGTTTCTTTGTCTCTTCTCCCTGTAGGGATTAGTGGTGGTAACCTCCTACACAGATACCTGGGAGGTAAAATGGTGAGATTGGCTACTCCAGCTCTACAGAGGGACTGGAAATTAAGAAGGGAGGAAGAGTTTTGACTTGGCATAATTTCAGGACTCCCAGCTTGAATAAGGTGTGTATTCCCCTTGTGTGGCTGGTGATGGCTGCAGCAGGTGAGGCACAGCACTGAACCCGAAGGATTTTGTACCTCTTTATTAACCCTGCAGGAAAGGTGGTGGTGAGCACCTGGAGCATTAGTCATCACAGATCTTACACTAGATTCCTTTCCCCTGTTACTACCTTGGTCATTTCCCCAGGGAAAAGTGTCTCTCTCCCCATGTGAAGTGAAGCTGACCAAGACAAGCCTTTTTTTTTTTTCTCCTACAAGCTGCTATCAGTGAAAGGAAAGCAATCAGCAGGGTCTGTTTGCAGACACGGTTTGAGAAAATCCCCCTCTCCCCCTCCCGCAGGCTCTGCACACACAAGTGCTGCACAGGAAACAACAAACACAACGTTAGTCATTTCCTCCACTCTGCCAGCTGCTGAGGGTTTGCATAAGAAGAACCCTTGGACTTCAGATTATTTCTTAAAACACCTCTCACCCCAAATCTTTCAGCAAACAGATGCTGGACTGGTGCCTGCAAGGCCAATTGAGTGTGGTTTCCTGGCGTAACCTGCTGCCTTCCCACCATCACCAGTCTCACACACTCAAATCTCTCATCCCAACAGCATACAACACACCTGCTGTCTCACAGGAACTACATTTCTGAAGCCTTCTGCCTATACTGCAGTAGTGCAGATCCAGGGCAGAAGCTCAGGCTTAGCTGCTTCTTTTGCAATTAATACTTAGGTGATGGTGGCATCTAAAAATTTAAATTATGGATCAGGTCCCACGTGACACTGTAGGGCTAAGTGACAAAGGAGGCAGCCTTTTCTCCCAGAAAACAGTCAATAAATCATGTTCACCACATCTCCTTCACTGACCCCGTTCCTTACACACCTGAATACTTCTCATTTGTGTTAACCTCCTCTGCAATCTTACTACACTTTCTACCTGTTCTTGCCTCGTCATTACTTTGCTGTCTCATTCTGCAGTCATGCTCAGAACTTCTTTTTAATATCTTGTATGCAGCACTTCTCACATATTTGTTACATATTCGTTCGCTGATCATTGTTCATGAAGGAAAAGTGATCATTTTCACTTGCTTCCCTTTTGATATGACAGATCCCTCCATCTTTGCTTCCTTCTAAAATACTCTATCAAAGTTAATACCAAAATATGATTTTCATCCAAACTCAAGCTGACCATGGTCTTATAGTTCTCAACCCACAGAAGGTTAGCTTGACAGGAACAAAAGACATTAAAATAAAGAATGAATATAGGTTTCCATGCTGAAAACTGTCTGCCAGGCTCCTATATGCTGTGGGTATTGCCTCGAGACAATTTTCTAGGTCTAATACAATGAAGTCTATTTCTAAGCTCTACAGTCTAACTTTTTTTTTTTTTTTTTTTTTTTTTTTGGGGGGGTTTGGTCTCTGCCTTATATCTCCTTATTCATCGCTGTTCCTTCTCTATCTCCCATCTCTTCATGAAAGTGGAAAGAATAGGTAGAGTTTGGTACACAAGTAGAGAAAGAGACACATGGAAATACACAGGTTGAGAGACCCCCTAATATTCAGATGTAGGATTCTGTTGGTGTACTAGAACTAGAGTGCCTAATACATCAGGAGAAATGCTATTTTCATAGTATTCACACCAAATTTGCAGATGCTAATCCTTGTAACCACCCATGCTGCTGAAGGCTAATGAGAACTAAATGGTGTTCCAAAGCATGAGGGAGTATCCTAAATATAATTCCTCTGACAACATTATACAATGATGTGTCTTTCAATACCCACAGAAAAGGGCAGCTGCTCAAGCTAATACTGCTTACGTGTGAACAAACCCATACTGTATTTTCTAATTCTCTTATTCTGATATTTCCTGTGAATTTGGGAAACAGTCTTTGACTTGGTTGCAAGTACAGCTGCATTAGGAACCACTAATGCTAGTAGGGTTTTCTCTGTGTAGACCAAAATACACCATCTGCTACTGTTACAATTTCAAGAACTATTTCACACTCTTGGAAATACCTGATGAGAAAATAATGGATAATTTTATATTTTATGTTCTCATATATATATATATATATATATATATATATATATGTGTGTGTCTTAGGACACCCTCTCTTTTGCTAGATCTTCCTTCACACTGATCAATGAGCAACAAAAGGGGACAAATTTGCACGTAAATGGTTTCCTATTAGAATTCACCAGGAACCATTCAATTGAATAATTGAGTCAGAGAAATGACTTTCATCAACACTGACACTCTTTATTGGTAGGTACTGAAATAGAGTGCCAGGGAATAGCCCAGACAGCCAGAAGCCCAGTGTACATGGCAGTAATGAAGAAGGTAGGAGACATCAGTCTGAGTTCCTGCTGTGTCTAATATAATCAGGGACTTGGCATCCTACAACCTAAACTGTTACCCTGATACTGCAGGCTGAGTGTAAGCTTCATCTGCCCCCTTATAGATGCCTTCAATACAGGCTTCTACGTCTGAGCTCATCATCCACACTGCCTTATGGCTGCTAGAGAGAAGCAGGAATTTTTAGAACACATTATTTAAGCTCTAAGTATGACTTGATCTCCACCAGCTATAAGTGGGCCAAAGGGAGTGAATCAGATGGAGAAGTCTACTCTGCGCACCCTGCAGCTGAAGAAGAACCTCACTGACCACTCAATCAACTCTACGAAATGTAACAGTTTAAGAAGGAAAGATAGATAAGTTCATTCCACCACTTATAGGTATGGTCACCTGTCTGGGCCAGTGGATGCCTTTTCCAGGTGCTTGCTGCTGCAGTGCTCCATCATCACCTGCCCTTCTCTTTTGCATGCAGGCCATTTTCACACCGTGAATTTTTTGGGCAATGCCGTGTCCTGGTCTGCTCTCTTCCTTGTTTTTCTTGCTCTAATCTGAGATCAGTGATATATTTCACACCTGTCAGCTCATCCTCTAGAAAGTCCACACCAGGTCACGTGCCTATATTGTAGTTATGATTGAATTTTTCACGTTGTGGTTCTATATACTAATTTCCATACTCCCCTAGAAGGCTTCACAGGCTAGTCTGGGTTGGGAACAATCAAGTACTGCCAAATAATTTCCTATAACTGAAAAAAAGTTTAATATTTTCTATGCTAGGGGTTTGTCATATCACCTGTGAGAAATAGTGGCTTGTATTATTTATCATTAAGTAAGGTATTTTTTCCTAATCTGCTGCTGCTAAAAGAGAAGGAACAGCTCATCTCTTTCTTAATTCTGTCATTTCCTAGCTCAATCAAATTTTCTTTTATTATCACCTTTTGGGACAAGAAGTAGTTTCCTTCTGTGTTTCTACTGTGCCACAGGGTGACTTATTTCTTCAGACTACTCATGCCATAAGAAATAGAAGGCTATGTTTTAGAAGCTCTGAAGCATATACCTGAGAGGGACAGGGTGTAAAGGTATTATTATAGCTGCCATGGACAGCCAGAGACAGCCACATAATTTAGAGCAGTGTCAGGGCTGCTCTAAAATATGCAGGTGTTCATGACCCCCACTGAACTTTCCATTAGCCAAGGATCATTGCAGCTATTAGCCTCTGCCGCTGTATTCCCTCTCTAGGCTGAACTAGGATGAATTTCAATTACTTCTCCATTCCCTTCCCTTCCCTCTTTATGGCTTCTTTCAAGAAATATCCCCTATCACATTTCCAACACATTATAATATTCCAGTCAGATTTCATTAGGACAACTTTCACTTGCTTAACTCCTTTCTTCTTGTGTCTTAAGTGTTTGTGTTTCCTCCTCTTGAGCATATTCTTTCTAATGATGAGATGGTGTCACTGGATCCTAACTACTCCCCAACTTCAACTTAATTGATCAGACTTGGCATGTTTCCTAGAATTAGTACCTGAATAGTCTCAGACTGTGCAACCTAGGCTGTTCAGCTAGCCTGTGAAATTGGCAATCTTGCATTACTTCTTGAAACTCTTCCTCTGCTTCACTTCTGCATTGTGGCTGTCCCAATCAATAGCTGAGTAATTAAAATCCCTTGTGATCAATGTTCTAGTTGTTTTACAGACTTCTCTTATCTGCAAAACATTTCCCAACCTACTTTCTTTGCCTGCCCTGGGGGTCTGTAGCAACATCCAGGAATAACATGACTGCATTCATTGTCCTTCCTCAGCTTCTGCCCAAACAGCCTCTGCTCTGACAGGCAAAACATTTCTAGTGTTTCCTGCTCTGGACATGGATATATACTGCTGTCTCTGCTGTGACTGAAGAACATGGACTGTCCCCTTTAATAAATTTTGCATCTCCCTACTCCATTTTCAGTCCCTTCTAGCTCACACGTTCCTGGAATATCACACTTAGACTTGGAAACGCATGTTTTCAATTGGTGACCTTATTAATATGCTCACAGCATTTGTATAGAAGATATTTTCTCCTCCCACCTCTGCTTTACATTCCCATTATCTCCTACAACGACAATCAACAGATACATTACTGAGCGATCCATGCATTCCCTCCTTTAAATTCTTCTCCTCCCACACCACTAATCTAAAAAAATGGCTAGATCATTTCCTTATTAGTGGACAATCTGTTTGCTCCCATAGGGTTGGGAATAATATAGGCCATCTCTCCTTTGCCATTCTGCTCTCTCAGTTTTGTTGTTTATAATTCTCCCAAACTCTTACATCCACCCCCCCACCCCAGCCCGCTGCCCTGCCATCTATTCATTTATCTGTGGTAAAATGAACCACTTACATACTGGAAAACACCATTATGCTGCTTTCTTCTTCCACTGGCTAGCTAAGGGGTGTAAGGCTTACATTTTACAATACCTGCATGCCTTTATTACATAATTTATAAAAATCACCCTCCATTATGCTAGAGTCTTTTTAAAGCTATTTTATCTGCCATAACCCATTGACTAAAAATCCCCTGTCCCTTCTTCTGGAAGCATTTGACTCCTGTGCGCTTGTGCGAGGATTTGGTGTTTTAAACAGCAGCAACTATCTGCAACATCAACTCTGCCATCAACACTTCTCTGATCTAATTTTGCTACAGATTTCCCCATGCTCATTTCATCATTTTGTGAGATCCTGTCTTCTGAATCGTTAAAACTCTGGGAAATGTACTGGGTGCTGGCACAAGCCCCCCTCTCTTTATTACAATTCTTCCCTCCTTTACTACCTCTTCTCAGTTACCCAGCCGCTGCCCTTTATATCCTCCTGCTTCTGCTGGAACAGGGTTGCTTCTCCTGCACAAGGCTGTGCTTCCAATGCACTCATCCTGCAACTTGCTCACAGCTGGTTCTCCTCCTCCTCTGTCACTCCTTCGGAGTATGAAACCAGCCATCTGTCATCAGTGAACCTCTCATATTCATTGATCTTCCCCAGCACATCAACCCGTCTTTCTAATTCCACTTTCCAGTTTCTTAGTGCCACGGCTAACTGGCAGTGCACATACATACATGTGCATGCACACACACACATGCACACACACATGGAGTATTGTTCTTGTCTTTTCCAGTCCTCACATTCAAAACAGATTATCAGCTGAAAAAAGATCTTTTTGGCTTATGATTTCTGAAGCCAGGGCAAGTAGAGGATGATTGCAACCCAGTTACAGACGAATTGCACATTATTTCATGAAACACTGAAGAAACAAGAACCCCAAAATACTATGAGACACCCCTGGTTATTGAGGAGTTGCAGTTATGAGGAGTGATGCAGAGCCAAACACCTAGAGAAGGTACTGCAGTGAATTACAGAGCCTCTTTTCTCTTCTAGCATGCAGTGCAGCGCAGAGTGGCGTATAAAAACAGAGCAGTGCATTCTCCTTTCCCTCTCTGACCGATATGGATCCATTCCCTTTTGACACCTTCCCCAACTCTTTATCTAGCTCCACCTGTGGTCCATTTTCTTACCCTTTGATTGTGAGCTTTTGTCCTATGATTTTATAGAACATAACACAGTGGGACCTGCCTCACAGCTAGTGCTAGTAGCCACAATGGTGCAAGAAAAAACAACAACAATAATAACAATACTAATATCTAGTCACTGTGAGGTCAATCCTCCCACAACATAATTAAAACCAGGAGGAGCTACTACTGTTTTCTGGTTTATGGCGGTTTTTTGGTTTGGAGCTCTCCTAATAGCTAATGCTTAGATCCAAACTGTCCTTGTTCCACTAACTCAGCCCCAGACTGCTCAACAGGGAAATCAGGCTGGCTGAAAGTTGCATACAGGCGTTCTGGTTTCTTGGATCTATTTCTCATAAAGGGTGTGATAAAGTCCTGTGTTTTATGTGTACAGCTCTGCTGAAATCAATCAGACACTAGGATGAGACTGACTTCTGTTCCTGGACAGCATGAAGGCATTTATATTTTTAAAACAAAATCTATGAAAATGTGATCTGTCTTCTTTCACCTGCCACTAAATCACACTGCAGAGTCTAGTGCTTTCCCTACATCAGATAAATAAAACCTACAGAGGCAATGCAGCTCACATCAAACCTCATGAGCCTGTTTGTAATCATTGAAAAGTTCTTCCATGTCAGCCTGTCTGCTTCATATGAACATTATATCCCTGTGTGAAAAATCCCTGTGACATTTTGGTAGAAGATATTTACTGCACATGAGCAGTGGATGATTGTTTTTTAAACCTTGGATATCTTGTCTGATTTTATTTATATTTTTCTCAAAATGCCAAAACTGATTAAAACATATGATCATTTAATCTTTATCAAATTCCATCATTATAGTAAGAGGCCTTTACAGTTGTGTAATGGAAAACAAGGGGCATATTGTAATAACAAAAGCCTATGTTTTGCTCATCTATGTTTCATCTTACTTTTTCTTGAACCTTGGCCTTAACCTGTACTTGTGACCTTGCTAATTCACCTACTGAAATGAGGAGAAAAAAAATGAGCATATGAGGAAGAAGTTTCTTTGACATAGTCCATCTTATTTACAAAGTACACACAGAAACAGTTTCTCTGAAATAAGGTGTGAGAAAAAGCAACTTCCCCATTCAAGAACTCAAGCCTGCCTCTCAGCAAGGGCTTTGGCCAAAGGTCTTTCTCTTGACTTCTTTCCAAGGCTACCTCACCCTGCTTCTCCTAACTTCAACTGCATTCTCACCACCTGCTCAGCACCCAGGTCCTCACATTTGCAATGAGCAAATGCTTTGGCCTGGTGGATTCAAGCTGATTGGCTTCCTCAGAAGCCTAATTACTTAGGTGAAATCTTTCACTGTCTTCATCTATCTTTCTTCATAAGGAAACCATTTCTTCTATTTAACACCAGTGGTATGTGGCTAGCAAGCCCATTTGCTTTAATGAGGTCAGTAGCTGCCTGCATATGAAAGACAACTTGATTGCAGCCATTAGCACATTCCAGCATGACAAACACATATTTTAAGTGAATGTTTTAATAAAAGGTGCTGGATTAACATTTCTGTAAAGTGAGGTTCTCTCTTGACCTACAAAGTTGCTCCTACCCATGCATTTTGTGCATTTCACTCTTGTCACCCTACCCATGCATTCGGCAGCCCCTGTGGCCAATTTGAGGCATCCTGACTCGGGTTGCTTGTCTTTGCATCTGTACAACTCTCTCTTCTGGAAGGCTCACAACTGCATCTTGAAATGGGTCAGGGAACTGATCTTGATGAAAAGTAACCGGAAAAATAAAAGATTGTTTTCAAGAAAATCACTAGACCTTTATAAGAACTGTGGGCTATGGCTGAGGGCTTTATGCTTCTCTAAGACTGCACTCTTGGATAAGGTCTTAATGGAAGCTTTAACTATTCAAAGTCAAATCCTGCCTCATCTCACTCCAGGTGTTGCCTTTTCTTACTCCATGGGCCGGAAGATGATGGATGCCACTAAAGGCATTGACATACGTCCAGTAAGAACTTAACTGAGATTTTGCAATTATTTCTTAGAGAAGTCTGATAGTTGGCTTTGGTTTAGACTGAATTCGAACAATTTTCTCCTCCCCATCTGATTTCTTATAATAAAAACTTGTTTGTTTTTGAATTTCTGTTCTCACATTGAAGCCTAAGAGCTTCTGACTTTTACTACAAATTTTCTACCTGAGAAAAGTCTGATTTAATTTTAGCTCCTTCAGTAAGTCTAAGGAATCAGTTTCTAAGCAGTCATACAATCTGACTGACAAAGATTGCTCCATGCCTGCAGATGGTGATATTCAAGCAGTAAGGGAACTCTTGCAACAAAATACAAATAGGACAACAACAACAACAACAACAAAGAGAAGAACAAAAACTCAGTCATGACCAAGATTATTAGAGATATTTTAAGCAAGGATAACACACAATTATCATGTGTGTCACTCAGAGAAACATCACCCATGTCCATACCTAATCTTTCCAGCTTGGATGTGTTGAACTGCTTCCGTCAAAATAAACGAGCCCCAAAATAGTAATGTCAAGTTAGAGGAAACCTTCCTCAGCTCTTCTTAGGCCTATACTGGATTTTCTGCTGGGCTGAACAGCAGGTGCTCAATTAATTTGCTTAATGTAGGCAATTCATGCCATGGGAGATGCTGTAGGGTATTGCATCTGGTGACCACTGCTGCTCCAGAAGGGTGTGAGTCTCTCACAGGTCCATTGTCATGTCAGCTGGCCCTAAGGAAATATCTCAGATAAACATGAGTGTCTCAAATAGCAGAATAAGTCTAGGTGTAAGAACTGAATTTCTTCCCTGTATTTAAATGCCTGATGAAGCACAATATAGTTGTGGGGGAGGGAACACTTTCACCTTTGTCTTCAGGCTTGGATATGTACTATGGTGATGGGCACACAAGGAAAACCATAGGGTGATGTGCTGTAACAAGTTGTGCCAAGGGCTCTTTCACAACTCACCAGCCAAGCAAAAATGAACAACAAGAGATTTGGAAACTGATTCTTTTCTATAGCTGCAATTCACTCACTTCCTCAAAGGCTGAGCATGACAGAAATCGAGCCAGCTCTAGTACCCTGAATACTTGTTTGGCTCAGGCCCAGACATCACAGAATGAAGCAGGGCCTTCTGCTAACTGGGGACAAGACCATCTCTGTACTGCCCTCATGTTAGCAGAGAACAACCTCACTTCTTAGCGTGTCTCTCCTGGGACTGTCCTCATTTTCTGTCACATTAGAGCAGGATCTCATAGAATCACAGAATCATCTAGTTTGAAAGAGACCTTGAAGATCATCCAGTCCAACCATCAACCCAACATTAACAGTTCCCAACTACACCATATCTCTCAGCACTATGTCAACCCAACTCTTAAACACCTCCAGGGATGGGGACTCCACCACCTCCCTGGGCAGCCCATTGCAACACTCAACAACCCCTTCTGGAAAGAAATGCTTCCTAATATCTAGTCTAAGCCTTCCCTGGTGCAATGTGAGGCCATTCCCTCTTGTCCTATCACTTGTTACTTGGTTAAAGAGACTCATCCCCAGCTCTCTGCAACCTCCTTTCAGGGAGCTGTAGAGGGCGATGAGGTCTCCCCTCAGCCTCCTCTTCTCTAGACTAAACACCCCCAGTTCCCTCAGCCGTTCCCCGTATGACCTGTGCTCCAGACCCTGCACCAGCTTCGTTGCCCTTCTCTGGACACGCTCGAGTCATTCAATGTCCTTTTTGTAGTGAGGGGCCCAAAACTGAACACAGGAATCGAGGGGCGGCCTCACCAGCGCCGAGTACAGGGGTGAGATCCCTTCCCTGGCTCTGCTGGCCACGCTATTGCTGACACAAGCCAGGATGCCATTGGCCTTCTTGGTCACCTGGGCACACTGCTGGCTCCTGTTCAGCCGGCTGTCAATCAGCACCCCCAGGTCCCTCTCTGACTGGCAGCTCTCCAGCCACTCCTCCCCAAGCCTGTAGCGCTGCTGGGGGTTGTTGTGGCCCAAGGGCAGCCCCTGGCATTTGGCCTTATGGAAACTCCTCCAGTTGGCCTCAGCCCATCGCTCCAGCCTGTCCAGATCTCAGTGTCATCAAACATGTCACTGATGTCTTAAGGACACTGCAAGATGCTGTGGTCTCCCAGTCTACTGTTTCCACCCTTAAGAAACAAGGTGTGCCATCTTATAGCTCCTGGAAATCCAGTGCATCAGCTCACACATCTGTGCAGACTTAAGTGGCATGCTCTTCACAAAGAATTAATTACAGTTCCTCAGTTCTTCCTCTATCTTTCCATACACTTATGCTTCCCTGCATACAGAAAAGCTTACCTTTCATCATTCTAAGTTGCTACTCTACCTCACTTCCCCTTCAAATCTGGAGACACAGCTGAGCTTCTTGTAATTCAATGAAACAATCTCACTGAAGCAACATTCACTCAATAGTGCACCTATAACTGATGAACACTGCTAGGACCGACTGCTCAGGGAAAAGACAGAAATATGTGGGATGTGGGTGGTGGAAGGGAGGTAGCCGAAGCTGGGAAGAGCTGATGGGCGGAATAGGCTGCTGAACAATTTAATTGCTTTTTGTGTTTTTCTGTGGTGGAATATGCAGTGTAGCAACTTTAGCTCAGCTACTGACATTTTTTTTTTTTTCTGTGCAACAACATATATAATTAAATGTAGGTAGTTGCACACTTAGTTCTGCATTATTTAAATACTTCGTTATAGAATATTGCGTCATACTTCATTTCCACACATAAAGAATAAACCATATAACTCATGTGGGTTCCAGAGATCTCAAACAACTAGTCTCTGTAACCCTGGAGGGAATGCTAAATTGAGCTGAAAACTTCCAGCATCATGCATCCACTTTGCCTGTTAACCTGTTTTTCCCTCAATCAGAGGTTTTTGGGTTTGCCCCAGGAAATACCTCCTCAGGAAGAAGAAAGTATATGATGAGATTCCTGTCCTGATTTTAAAAGCTATCCAGAAAGAGCGTGGGAGGACACAGACTGGATAACAATGAAGTAGAAAAACAGTAAGGGAGAAAACCACTTCAGTACTGAAGATTGCAGTGGCTCAGGGATTTGTTCCACTACAATATCTAGATCCATGAGGGAGGTAAACACCTAAGTAGAGGAGTCAGTTTGGTTTATGAAAGATGGGACCTCATATCCTCCATCTTCTTGCAGTGAATACTTGAACCTATATATTCTAGTTTCCAGAAATTTGTGCTAACCAGTGGTCCATAAATCAGGCTAGGAACTGGGAGTCCTCTGTTAAAGCTGTTCCACTACATGTGGACGGGTTTGGTATTAACTTGCCCAGAGGAAGAAAGGAGCATGACTCTGAAATTCCCTGGTCACATCATACTCCTAGCCTCCCTTTGGGGATAGATAAAGCAGAGATGGGACTTAGAGAACATCTTCTTGTATTTAAATTCAATACAATACATATGGATAGGAGCAGACGTGTCCATTCAGAATTGTATGAGTACTCATGTAGAGCAACTGAGGTCAGTAACTCATACCTCACTCTTATCTTCTTACTTTGCTTAAAAGACTTCTGAGAACTTGAGATGTTAAAACGTGACTTCTAAAAGTGTAGTCTGAAGGTCCTGGGTGAAGAAAATACCTTGCAACTTCAGCCCTTGCTCAGCTGCTTTTTGAGAGGGCTAGCATTGCAGGTTGTACTTTGCAGGCAATCATTACAGGGATGGAAAGACTCATTGGTTAATAAGGTGAAACCAGGCCTGGAGTCACCATGTTACACCAGGGAATGATACACAGTAGCAATACAAACTCAAGTAATAGGGCAGAAAAATACTGTCAGATGAGGAAATGTTTCCAAGAATTGGGTATTGGCTAAATAGTTCATAAAATCCCTCACAGTCCCATTATTGTTTCTCATTTCTTGTCTCAGTCCTGTCTCAGCCAAGAACAAGTGGCTGGAAAGCAATTTCCCAAAACCAAGAATGCTGAAATACGTCTCAGTTCTAGAAGTTCATTTCTATTTTACTTTGGATTAGATCTGAAGTGGTTGCTTTTATGGGAGTGAATTAATGTGAACAGAGGATGAAATGAAATTGTGGTAGAAGTAAGTACAGCTGCCTTAGACTCTGGGGAAAACAGTGCAGTAGGAACAGAAATAAAGTTGTAACAGAAGGTACGAGAAAACAGCCAAAAAGTCTCCAGTGTTGGTTTGGATGACAGAGATTGCACGGAGCTCTTCCCACAGAAAACCATACGTGCCAATCTCTTTAGCACTCCCGACTTACAGCTCACATGGGTCATCAGCAGACAATTCATTTTTGGACAAATCATGATAGATTTCGAAAGCTATGTGTAGGAGGAACAGGACTGAAGCAAGGCTTGTGTGTTAATCATCATTCTGACAAAAGGCATCTATTTGATCTTTAATACTTGGTCACAGGTTCCATGTGACACAGTGGACGTTACAGAGAGATGATGAGTGTGAATCTTATTTCATTATCCATGTGCTCATGTGTACGGAGAGACAGTTCATACAGCCATCTGGTCTCACTGAGCAGTCATGCAACAGTTTTTCAGATCTTTGTCTTCTGATTGGCCTTCTTTCACTCTAATTTTCTGTCTTGTTTGAACTAAGACAGACAAATGACGAGAAAGCAATGCTTGCTTTTGTCTCAGCTCACAGTATCACAGGAGTGTATTTATATCAGTATCAGCTATAGATCAATCTGCAAGTATGAAATGGGAAAGAACAGCCTTAGAGCATCCACAAAAGGGCTGAGGAGAGTCACTTTTGCTTTTCCTCCCTCTTCACCTGCACTGTATCCTTGGCATATATGCTTAAAGAGGAGTCAAAACTTGTAATAAACCCAGGGTGTATACAAGCTCTTCAAAGCTGTGAAGTGATATGAATCAACCCGTATTTTGGCTCTATTAATCCTCTCCATCTTCCACCTTAATAGTAAGTAGATAATGTCTCTTATCACACCTCTTGCTGTTGTTTTGCAGCTAAAACCCACTCTGGTCCACTGTTCACGCGTACAAAGGAGCTGGTACAAATAGTAGGCCTGATCCTGCACACATAAATGTATATTTGAGGTCATTCTTACCAGATGTTAAAACCAATTAGTGCTTTCACATTTTGGGGGCTTTTTTGATGGCTGTTGGACTTGATTCACTAAAGTCAGTTAAAACAAAGCAGGTTAGCATGCTGAAGTCCCCTTTCAGCCCAACAGGGAAAGCCTTCAAGGGTGTTTCGTGTCTCCTACTCTGTATCTCAAAATCCTATAGCTTCTCAGACTTCCAACCAGTCTTAACTTCATCTTGAATCAAAAAAAGGTTACCAAGAAACCTGAGCTGAACACACAGATTTGTCCGAAAAAATTGGCTAGACGTGGACCCTACGGGGTATCCAGGAGCAGCCTATATTCTTCTCACTCCATGCACTTTCTGTGCTGTATAGACAACTCGCTAACGACCTGTATGCCAATTGCTTTAAGGAGAGGAAAGGACAGGCTCGGGGATGAAAAGAGACAACCAGAGAGTTATAATTCAGACTTTCATAGAGCTTTTAGTCTCAGATGCTCCTGAAATTCATTTGTAAAACCATGTGAACTTTCTCACTGAAGGAATATCAGCAGTGATACCATTGTGGAGGAAAGAAAAGATCTCAAGCTTTGAAAATAAGACCGTAAGTGCTTTCCTGAATAGTGTTCAAGTGGGTTTGAAACTAGGCAAAATGAGTTTGTCTGTCCCTACTTAAAACCACAGATTAGATAAGTACGAAAATATTTTCTCTGCTAAGCTATCAGCACTTGGCTTCTCTTTTAATTATAGTCAAATAATGTAACAAAGGGCAATTTCCATAACACTTATTCTAACCATTTTTCACATTTTACATCACAAAATTATTCTGAACTTTTATCAGGGCATGTACAACATTTACCACCTTGCACTCTGATGCTGATTCTTCTGAAAGAGCAGCAAAAGAGATACCTGTTAGTTGCCTAGGATCTTGTCTTCAGAGGGCTGTTCAGAAAGACACCGTAATTCTTGGACACCATACTCTTAAAAACATCTGCCTAGGTCTTTTCTGACAAGTCATCTCACAATGTGGACTAAAATAACTTGATTTATGAGAGTGTGTTGATTCTATTGTCTCAATTTCCACTTCTCAAACTGTCACTTCTTCAGTCGTACATACACTGTTCACTCTGGATTATTCACAGTGAGTAGATAACTGATCCCGAGAATCACACCAGTCTTCTTCACTAGGAGACTATTATGAAAAATTATTAAAACCAAACACTTGTTGTGCCAACCCTCAGTTCTGTCCCATCTTCTCTCAAGACTTGAAGCAGGAGTTCCTTCTGAATCTGAACAAATGATGCTCATGTTTCACAGATGGAGCCTTATTCCAGTTAGCAGACACCTTTAACCTAACAGAGAATGATTAGTGAAAACACTAGTGGTGTGATTTTGGGGGAACAAATTGAAATTAAAAGAATTATATCCTTGAAACAAAAAGAAAGAGTGAGGAGTCTTTTACGTTAATATTTAGTGAAATGTAATAGAAAACCCAAGCATGAAATATTTATAAACTCTGCTTTGAAGACCCCTATAAAACTGCTACTTAGTTTCTTTAAAATGAATATGCAGTCCATGATTTCAAAGCTTACTGTATCAGGTCCTCAAGGTCTTTTAAAACAATTCATTTTCACTTCAGACATGAAAGGGAAAAATGAACGTAAGAAGTCTCAAAGACAGCTCAAATCTTTGCATTTCAGGTTATGGTTTTGGTTCACTCTCTTTTATTGATCATTTATGTACTAATTCTAAAATGTATTGCTCATATTTAATGTCATACACTAGAAAAGCAGTTCATCTAGGATGCATTTAAGGCAATATATTCTCTAAACTCACCTCATAAATTTGGGAGAGTTCCTACAGTTTAAAAAAAAAAAAGCATCTAAAACACATTGCTCAGTATTAGAAATAATGCTATCTAGTAGATATCTTCTCAAGAAACTTCTGATCTCCAACATTATTTTTATTGTTGTTAAAGTTAAACCCAATATAATTGTCTCCTTGATTACAGTAAGAACAGTGTCCCTCACAGAGCCTGAGCCAGTGGCAATGGACTTGTTAAAACGTTTTATGTCAGGTCTGTTAAAAGGAATGAAAGAAACATTTAAATTTGAGACAAAATATCCCATTGCTGCATTTTCAAAGGAAAACCATTCATTTGCAAGACAAATCATAATTTTTCCACGGCAGATAGGGATTTTCTTTCTGAAAGGATATTCAGCTCCTAAAATGTTATGCCCTGTCTGAAGCCCCAAACTTGCCTGTTCACAGCACAACATCAGAGAAGCTGTAGTTCTTTGTCTGATGGAAAAAAAACTCCATAAAACTAGGGCTGTTCATCTTCCCTTCTCAGAGCTTTCTTAGGAGCTTTAAGATATTTTTATGCTGATGATTTTGTTAATTTCCATCTGGGAGGCATCGATTTATTCTTCCGTTTTCTGAAAGGAACTGGAGTGAACATGGCTGTTTATTTTTCTACTTAGATAGTGCCTTACCATGCCAAGACAACTCTGAGCACCAGCCTCATCAATTAATATCAGCACCACTCTGAGAATGGTGTTTGCTAAGAAACTGTTGCTACAGAACAAGCAAAATGAGGACAAAACATTGGGCCAAATGCTAGAAGAGGCAGAGGGGAGCCAGGATGTGTGGATCCTGGCCCAGGGAGCACAGACGGGGGAGTGCTGTCTCCCTGGCATGCTCCCCTCCTCTGCAGACACCCCCACCCCCCCCAGGCTTTGGGCTCTACACCTGAGTAGGAGGGGTTGCGCTGGGATGCCATTCATACACCATATGGAGCCTTCCTCCATGTGCAAACCAGCAAAGCTGATCGCTGATTCAGCTGGGGTTGTGAAACTGCACCTCGGAAGGGATCTGCTGCACTTTGGGGCATTCCTTCATCTAACCAGGGGTGAGCAAGCCTTGGAAGAGACCCTCAGAAATAGCTCCGTGCACCAGCCACCCTCCTCACAGTTGATAAAAGTGAGGGGGAAATAGCAAGTTCACCTTCCTGGGTAACACACCAGACTCACTGGAAGCCTTAATAGCTGCTGTTGCACTGACAGCATTTGGACAGAAAGTGAGTGCTTTCTGTCACGTTTGCCACAGTGTTTTCCTTCATCTGGATGGAAGAGGAAAGGTTGCTCAACGGACTGTCTTGTCCCTGCATTAGTACACACATATACATGTCTGCATGACTCCATCTATGTTTCACCTGTGTATTTCTTTCCCTTTCACTGTGGTGCCATATTCTTGCAGCAGTCCCACCAGAAGTGCTACGTTGCTGACACTTAGCAATTGCTTTACTTGATCTCCACAAGTGACAATGCAAGGTATCTTTTTTATGCCATCCACAGCGGCGAACAGCAAAGAAAAAACTATGTGCTTTGACCACTGAGACATAAATGCCTTTTGGGGCCATAACTGTGAGTGTGTGTGTGGTGACAATCAACTGCTCATGGAGGAGTTTACAGACTAACTGGCAAGGCAAAAAAATAAACATGAACAGAGACAGGAGGAGGGGAAAGAGAGACTAAAAAGCAGGAGAAAATTATTTGTTTAAGATCGCACAGAAAGGTACTGAAAGAGTCATTCTCACTTCTTACCTTCCAATTCAATGCCCTCTGTATTGTAGCACACAGGCTTGGCTGCTTTGCTACTACAACACACCACTCATTGTACACTTCAAAGTTGACATTAATATTTTCTCTGCTACTTTACACAATCCCATAAAAAGGAATCTCTCTGCCTGAATGTAAAAACTATTATCAGGCATGCAGTTGACCAAACTCTGCCCAGATGTTGCAGCGTGGTTGCAAACTATATGTCAGCTGTTCTTTTTGCTGCTCACCATGCAGCCAGCCTGTTCATCTGGCCATATGGAAGATCCATGGGAAAAAAAGAAAAGCTATTTGTGCATTGGTATTGAAAGTCGGAATAATACAGCCTTTAAGATTTAATGGGTACTCAAGCTGGCTTACAAATAACCTGCTTTGTCTGCATTATTTTGTCTGCGTCTTTCCTTATGAAAAACAAAGAATAGAAAAGAAAGATCAAAGATTGCAACTGCAGCTTTGTTTTGAAAGCCAAAATGCCTTAGTCCGTTCAAACAGGAGGGAAAGCTTCTACTTACAGAATTCAGGCTCATATTGCACCTTGGCCTGCTGCAGCAGATGAAGGCTCCCCAAGAAGTATTTCAACTCCCCACACCTCTCCGTGTCCTCTCCTTCCCCACAGACACGGAGTCCAGCGAAGCCTGAGGTTCAGTCCTCCTCCTGCCCAAGGTTATCCTGCCAGCCCACCTGGAAAGTCTTCTGCACAACAGAAGTAACTGCGGTTCCTGAGGGAAGGGGAGTGCACAAATTATGAGAAATTGATATTTCCTGTTAAACAGGATAAAGCCAACATTTGTAATGTGATTCTCAGCCATGACTGAGGCCAAGACTAGATCTGAGGTGACAACTCGAGCTTTTTATCACACTGCATTTGCACAGTACAATGTACCTTGCATCTCATATACTGGAGGTTGATGTCTTGCAGGTGGGAGAGCCTCGAGGGTTTATGTGATGTGGAGCTGCAGCTATGTCAGTGCTGGGAGAGGTGTGGGGAAGAAGCTTTCAGGAGCTTGGACAGCCCAAATTTAAGTAGCCATGTTAGGTACCTGCAGACTCTACACTCCCAGGAGCAACTCAGAGTGCCTCAGCTGGCCTGGTGACAGTACTCACATGCTTACAGCACCACTTGGAAACCTCTTTTTATCTCTGTTGACTGTTCAGGCAGTATAGGCTTATAACCATTTTCTTCCTTATGGAAAATTGCTCACCATATCAAAATTCTGTGCTTCTAACACTGGGGATCTGCAGGTACCAAACTCTCTTAGATACAGCCTTCAGCAGGGCATGGCTGGAGTCAGGGGTCCTGCAAGAACATCTTCGCACGTATGAGCACCTGTCTATATGCAGTTATCTGCTTTGCATGTGGAAGAGTGAGCCTGTGCATGGCTACATGGGCTCAACTTCAGACATTTGATAATTTGGCCCTGGCTGCACTGTCAGCTGCTGTCACTTTCTGTTTAGCGCAGCGTTCATAAGGCAGCAGCTAATGGGGCGGGAGCATGGGGAGGAATTCTGGCAAAGACAAGTCGCTGGGATATTTATTTGGCCGTCCTTATGTAAAAGAGTGCAAAAATGGAGCAGTAAAATATTGTAAAACTTAATCTGATACTTCCACTAATTCAAAGTGGCAGTTTTTAAATAGGGTTGCTTCTGTTTGTCACTTTCAATCATAGAATGCTGATAGTGGTACTTAGAAGGACTTAATAGTCTTAAGAAAACAAACTGTCCCCCTCCCCCCAGACCAGAACAAACAGAGCCATATTGTCATGCCTTAAGATACATCAAGTGTGCGGCGCAGGGGGGGTGGATGCACACTTCCTCCTAGGCCGAGGCAAGCGAAAGTGACAACTTGTCAACTCTCTCATCCTGTTCACTTTGCATCCCACTCCGTTTCTTATGCTCTCTTGCCTTTCCCTGTCTGCTCTCCCCCTGTTTCCACTCCCAGTCTTCAAAAGAAAAGGGCACTCCAGCAAAGCTGTCAGCAGCTTTTAACTGCATTTTATATCTGCACACCCTTTTCCTGAATTAAAAATAACTCCTTTCCCCCACTAGTTTTCACGTATCCATGCGACTTGTACCTTAACCGAAGCAAGGCACAGGCATGATTTAGGCTTACTCAGGGAGGGGAGGTATTTTTGCAGGTAGGGAAAGGCAGAGTAGGAGGCATAGTGCCTCATCCCCTCCACAAAGGCCAGGCTGGAAACAAGCTGCAAACCTGCCATGAAGTGGGAGGCTCCTGTGCCACATCCTCTTCCCCAGCAGCAGAATGAGTCCGTGTCATTTGCAGTCATTATTTGCAAAGCCAAGAAAGCTGTGCAAAATCCCCCCAGGTGAGGGCCAGGGCCAGGGCCTTGGCTTTGTGCACAACCCTGGTCTTGCTCAAGGGTCAGCGATGTGCTGCCTGCTCAGGTTTACACTGCGTGGGGACTGTTGGGCAGCAGCAGCTCTAACACCAAAAGCGTACTTCATTTTCCACTTCTTATTCTTCGTTACACACCCTGCTCCCCTCAACTCTGGCCGCAGCAAATTGCAGATCCAGTGCAAGCAGCAAGAAGTGATAAATGAAACAGTGAATAAAGTTTGTTTTCTTTATGCTGGATGGGCTTCCCAGATTGTAGTGAGGGAGGTGAGGCTCTGATCTGCCCGGAAGGACGCGCGCAGGTAAAACCCAGTATCCTTTGTCAGCTCCCTCCACAACTTGTTCAGAATCACTGCCTGAATGACTTTACCCAACAAAGGCAACAGAGGGGCACGGGGGGTGGGGTGTCCCTCAAACACCACCGAGGAGCGCTCTCACTCTGGAGAGCATGTTGGTAGGGTTGGAGAGGGACTACGCAGCCAGAAAACGAGGAGTTCGCCTGAGAGAGGACATAGGGGTCATTCCAAATCTCTTTCACATCAAATCTTTTTGCCTAATAAATAAACAAGCAACAAAAAAGCTGTACAATTTAACAAAATTTTCATTTGAATCAGAACAGAGAGAGGCAGATTTATATTCCAGAGTGAAACTAGGTCTAATAGCTAAGATAAGAAAGCGAGTGTGTGTGCGTGCGTGTGTGCAAATCCAGGAGGGGGAGTCAGATAAGAAAGAACGATTAAGTTCTTCCATGAAAGTAGTTAAGCTGTCATCTTAAGCTCACTCTGTTAGAATTATTGCTGTTTATTCATAAGACTACTAAGGAACAGATGTTCACCTGGCCAAGCAAACCTCCTGAAAGGAAGATATCCATATGTGGCAGTGATCAGAGTGTGCTCTGATTCTTAGAAAAAAAGTTTTGTTTCCTGGTATTGGTTGAAGCTTAATAAAAGAGTGGGAGGGAGAAAATAAAAGGTAGATGGAGGAGCTAGAGAGGAAAAACAAAGGGAGAGAGTGCAAAGACACAAATAAGAGCCAAGGTGAAATTATAAAAGCTAGAAGGAACTCAGGGACATTTCTTGAACATCTGTAAAAACATTTGTGAGGACAATAGCTACACAACAGACAGGATAATTAAAAGAGCACAAGCAGGAAAAAGAGGGATGAATTTCTTTTCATAGTTTCTTTCTTCATGTTGTTTCAAGTTAGCAGGCAAAATGTGCAAGCAGTGTCAGTTCTTCTCTACTTCCTAATGCATTTTCTTTGCTTAGCCTTTTGTCTTATTTATCTAATGGATTTAGAGCATTGCCATCCTTTTGTGTTCAAGTTTCCTGAATCAGCCTGTCTGCTACAGCCAGGGACAGGCACATCCTCCAAACACAGTCCAGAGTATAAACCAAAGAAAACACAAGAGACAAGAAAGACATAGACTCATGGGTATCTCAGAGGTAACAGGAATTTCATTCTTATTCATTTCTAGAGGACTACTCACAGCAGCTTGGGGCTGTTCGGGGCATGAGCAACCAGAACAAGTAGAAGAGCAAAAACTCAGAGAAATGAGGAAGGTGACGCAGGGCAGAAGAAATATTATGGGCACCCGCACTAACTGAGGTCCTGCTCCCTCTGAACTCACCATCTGGCAGCTCCAGAGGTGCACAGCTGAGGAGAGCCTGAGACAATGTTCACTGTTCAGCACTTCTCATCGTGCAGCAGGGATGCAGTATTTGCTCCACCAGCAACAAGTGTTCAGGGCTGAATAATACTGTGGGGAAGATGCAGTGACCATGTTCACACTTAGAATATTTTTAAATGAAAAAGGTTTACTATATTATGGCATTGCATAATCATCCCTGGAAGAAACTGCTTCTTCAATTACTACTTTGCAAGAATCCTATCAAAAGGCAGTAAGCAAAACTGTAAGTTAATTTTGAGTGTTTTTTCACCCAGCCTGCTCCTCTTGTGTTCATAGCAATGGGCGACGAAACTATAGCCTAAACCACGTCAAGCTGTTCTGTATACTGTGCAGTCAGTCGGATATTCCTTCTGCTGGAAAGATCACTAATTATTCGGTCGGCATTTGCCTGAATAAGGCCTCAAGATTTGGTCCAAAGACAGCAAATGTTCCTTCTTGATTATTTTTGCAAATTAAATGAGAAGAATTTAGAAAGAGAGCATATGAAGCTTATTTGTAAGACAGATGTTAAACAGACTAGCAGCTTCCCAGTATCCCTTTAATACTTATCCTCAGTACCAAAATATATTCGCTTAGCCTTTATAATGATACAGGAGTATTTAGGACTTTATTGATAGTATCCTGAATGTCTTTACAGGCCAAGAAGCATGGAATTATTTATGCTGCTAATAATATTTTACATCAACTTCAGGTCATTTTGGAGTGGACAGAATTTTTCAATTAATTTATTTCTTCACTGAGAAACATAGTTTTGAGTCAACCAAAAGTATTCATTAATATAAAGAGTCTCAGATGGGGAAGAAAAAAGGAACATTTTGGAAAAGTTTGTATGAGGTTTTTTTTTCCTTTTCTGTCTGATGCAATGTTTTGGAACTCAATGGTCTTCTTTTAAAAAGGGATTAAAAAAAAAAAAAGTCTCATTTTGATATTCAAAAAAAGTTTTAACATAATTTTTAGGAAGAACATCTCTTATATCAGCTGACCTAAAATAGTACTTTCTATCTTTTGGGGGTTCTTGGACTAATAACTGAAAAAAAACAGATTTTCTATAGCTCTGAGCCAGTTGAGCCTTTGAGCTGCCTTGGGGCAGGCCAGTAACTTCCTTATGGTGAGTTCAGGGTGCTCCACCCCAGCAGCAATGGGACAGATGTGTGCCAGATCCCCTCCCCCACCATCCAAACCTCCTTCACCTGCTCGCAGCAGACTCTGAAGTGTATGAGATAGAACAACCGTTAGCACACAAGTTAATGAACATACATTGTCTTTCTTCCCAGCCGAGCCAGCAGCAACAGCCATAACAGATTTCAAGATATGGCGTATCAGAATTGTAAAGCAACTATTTGTTAGCCCTGGAGTGAAGTCAAAATATTACTCAGCAATGCTAGGAATAGCAACTGGTATCGGAACAATATTAGGACACTAAAATAGATTTATTAGCTTTTGCTTAATAAAGTGCATCTAGCTTTCTGAAAATCAGCAATGTAAATAATGAGACATTCTGTATAACTTTCTGATCATTGTGTGCCTTCCAAAGAAGCTTCTGTTCTGTTTTAAGATCCAAAGATGATTTTCCTAATTGCCAGCTCTGCCCTTTCATCCTAAGACTTACAAATCTAGCTGACATCTCTCTCCTATTAAGAGCCTCAGCAGTGGTATGGTTTCAGCTGCTCAGACCTCCCTGGGATCTGCATTGACTTGGAGGACCGAGAGGCTCTGTTTGGTGTTCCACAGCTGCGCTGGATGTTGAAACACCAACAGAGATTTAGTCATCACATGCAGTCTGCTTTCACTATGATGAGTACAAGGGCATTGTTTTTACATGGCTGCTTTGAAACATTTTAAACTAAAGCACCTTTTTACAGGGAGCAGGAAGAATACATGCCAGGTCTTTAGTTGATGTAAAGGAGCAAAGTTTTACTAACCTCAACAAGGTCCCAACAGCTTACATAAACTGAAAAGCCAGCTCAGCATTCAAGGGAATGGGCGCCTCCAAGGAACATAGGAGACCTTTTTTAGGCTCAAATTTCCAAACACTGTGTGTGCAATCTTAATTGAAGTGAGTCATTCTTCCGACATGCACAGGGCTCCAACATGCTCCAAGACCCATAATGAACTTGTCCAGGCTCAGAACATTTGACACTGAATCTGTCACAGATCAGATTACTACACTGTTGTACTTCTGAATACATGGGGACATTATCTTAGCATTCTTACGTGCCCGTCTTGAAGATGATAGCCAGGGCTGTCAGCATGCAGAGGTGATGGATGATGTTTTGCTAAGGGGATGGCACTCCCTGAGGAAGAATTCCAGAGACCCAGAGATATGGACAACATATATACATGTTGCTTGCAATAAATAGCCAGCAAACCCAGAAGCTTCAGTATATTTATTTTCATATTAGTTCAGATAACCTGATTTTTAATTCTGGCTAGTAATCATGCAAGAATAGTATCTTCCATGTGTAGCATTATTGTAATATAAATAATAAATATTGAAATACTGAATGCTTTCCATCATATAACTGCTACTGCATTCTCTAAAGACCAGACTAAAGCATCTGTTAAACCAATTTAAAAAGTGAGGAAACCCAAACAAAATAAAGATGAAAATTTTATGGTGAGGGTTTATTTAGCCAGACAAACGTGGATAAACTTTTGCATATCTCTGCGTCAATACCTTTACCATGACCATTCAAACCACTGCCTTGCATTTGTTAGTGGCCCAGCTGATACTCTGGTTTTCTCCAGTATGGAGAAGCACATCTTATCACTTCCTGCCTGTTTTGAGTCCTCTCCAACTTTGTTCCTTCCAGCAGCAATGTTTCTCGGACCATTCTTGATAACACCAGGGAAGGGAAATGGTCTGGAGGAAGAAGAGGCTATCATCGCATTTGAATTTCCCAAGAAATTTCTTCATGCAACATTTTTAAAGGCTTGTGAACAATCCCTGTAACATCCTGGTTCTTTCTTCCTTACTGATTATCATATCGATGCTGGTCATTTCCTCTGTCACCCCCACCATTGCCTCCTTCTTATGCTACCTAATCCCTCTTTCCTATCATCCCCACTTAGCTTTGAAATTAGATTACTTTTGCACGTTTCTTTATCAAAGTGAAGAAAACCAAACCTAACACTGATTCTTGTTTCATTTCACTCTACCCTCTCCCCTTTGACCTGAATCCTGTCCATTTGCAAATGCTTTCTTTGATATCTACACCAGTTCTTTATCCACTGATGTGCCTCATATCCAAACCTGCCTACCGACCGAAGAAGCAATCTTTTGTGTGATACCAGATCAAAAAGGTTTCTTGATGATCAGATGAGTTGTATCCAGGCCTTTCCCTCAGCCATTCTTTCATGACTTTCCTTAAAAATTCCAGATGATGATCTCTTCTGTGCACTTACAGAGAGTATCTGCAGTAATATCACATGTCTCAGCCTTTTTCCTTCCTTCAGACTCCGATTTATGATTTTATTCTCTTCCAACTACTAAAATCAATCAAACCCATAGACATGCAATTTTCTCGGTCTTCCCTAGATATACTTTTGAACTACTAGCTGAATTTCCTGTAGCCTGTGATACAGGTACTGTGGAACATGCCAAAGCATCTTTCCCTTCTTGTACAACTGTGTTTCTGAAGAAAAACTTATGTGTTATCTTGCTGACTGCCATGCTTGTGAAGATAACCTTGAACACATTAATGGACCATAAACCAATATTTATCTGACACTGCAGAGAGCCTGAAACTATAGCTCTGAGAGGTGTGGACGGCCCCATTCCCCTCAATAGTGTGTTAATGCTGAGACAAAAATTGACAATTTAAATTCCAACATTATTAATGATTCCACTGATGATCATTTTAGCAGAAGCATCCAGCCAATGCATTTACTCCACAATCCCAAACTGCCTCCTATGCCTTCCCAGGTGCCAAAAGCTCCAACTGTCCCCTACCCAACTGCCAAAGACTTCAGCTTCCCCATGGCAACTCCTACAATGCAGTCCTGCATTTTCATTACACCACTGAACCAAGTAGGGAGTGAACGTGAGGAAAATAGCATCAATTAAATTGATTTCATTATCAAAATAAATAATACCAATTGTTTTATTCATTTAGGTACTTAATTGAGTAAACTTTTATATAAATTTAATTTAAACAAATTTGCTATTGAACTGCAGGCTGCTTCACCAGAAGGCTGCAGGACTAAGGACCCTGCCAGATAACTGAAGTCCAGTTTGTTACAGAGTCCATAATCCCCAGAACAGAAATACTGCTTTAAGAAGCTAAACTGTGACGTTATATGCTGCTGCTTTTTTTATATATATAAGCACTTTTGATGCAGTCCACAGCAAACTGACACACATTATACACCCAGAACCTCCACAGAAGTCCAGAGTCCTCCTGATTCACAGCAGCTAGAAACCTGTAGCTTATCAACTATCTCCTTAGCCATGTACTCTTCTACGAACAGTGTCTTAAACGTGCCTTCCTGGGGTTATGCCACCTTTCTTGATGTTTTCTACTGAAACCAGACTGTGTCCCATCTGAACAAGTTGCTTTGCAAGCCTTCAGATATTCTAATTTCTTAATAACCTGTTCTAGCATGATCCTGATTTCCTTCAGTGTTTCTTTCTCCTCTCTAGGGAAATTTATGCTTGTTTCTGACACCTGTGTCTGCCACCACTACCTTCTTTTCAGAGCATGAGAGCAAGAAATGCATTGAATATTTTAAGAAATACCTGGCTTTCCATGCAATAATTTTTCTCTGCCATGTCTTAAAGGCCCTCCTGTCTCTTTCATAGACCACTTTTTCCTTGTGTACTTGAAAAAAATCATTATTTTTCACATTTTCCTGTGCAATGTTTTCTTCATTTTCTACCTTTGCTTTTCTTACCATTTGTAATACTTTCTGCATTTTACTTTGTAATCTTTCTGATCTTCCCCTGTACTTGCTATTTAATATTTCACATATGCTTCTTTCTTAACCTTGATTGGGGGGGGAGGGGGGGAGGCTTGTTCATCATAGTGTGAATGTATTTCTTTTAAGCCTGCATATTGGATGGCCCTTGGGAATATATTAATTTCAGCTCTGCACATTTTCAGTTTCTCATCAATGTTCTTGTCCTCTCCATTACTTTTTGGTCAGCTTCTCACACAACCTTCTGAAACTCATACTGAAATTCTGGAAAACCGCTTGCAAGCCCAAAAGGAAAACTTATGATGATCAACACCATTGTGACCAGGTTATTCTGGATGTGACAGGCTCTCAGCTAATTTCATGCCTTTCTGAGGCTTAGGATCAATAGAGATCAAACTGGAAGCAGAAGCATCTTGTGGGCTGAGGGCTCCTTCTGCCAGAGGAGGATCACCAGACTGGAGCATATGTTTGCACTGCCCTTTCTGACACTGCTGTCCTCCCTTCACGTGTGAGGAGGTGGGCAAGTGGCGATAGACAACTAACTACATCAAGGTAGTAGTCTATCAAAAAGACAGATAGCTCAGTGCCTTGTTTGCACCACCAAAATGGAGCACAAGCAAGTTTGCTGGGCCAAGGCTGTGTCCTGCTACCTGTCCTGAAGTACTCTAGATTACTCAGTCTCAGAGCTGAAAAGAAGTAATTTAAAGGACATTTTAAAATGTATTGGGCCTGCATCGTTTTTACCAGTGATGTACAGACATCCAGGGCAGAAAGCAAAAAAGCGTATGATTATGAATTGACCCTTTTATCTCCAGTCACTCCCACTAGAAGCAGATGTTTTGGCTATATGAGCTGGGAACTGCTGAACAAGGCAGCAGATGTGGACTTTAACACACAGCAGTTCACCTATGGTGTCTCTGCAGGTCACGCTCCTTTAATCTCCCCCAGCCTCCACGTACAAAATCCAGCAGTCAGAGGTGACATGAAGATTCACAATCTTCCTACAAGGGCCTGGAATGAACAAGTGGCACCCACTGCCTGCAGCTCCTTCATGTATGATATTATAGACTGACTAGCCATGATGCAAGTAATTTCATCTTTATAAAGTATTTTCCAATATAATAGATACATTTATTTATTTTTTAGATACCAATTTTCTTTTAATAAACACTGCTCACATGTACAAGCCAGAGTCCTGACTGTCACAACCCTTCTGAGATTGAAGACATCTTTCACCACCACCACCCCACAACCAGGTCCTGTCTGGAGACCAAGTGACCTCAAAGGAAAGTGGGAGCCGCTCATTTACTGCACTCCACAGCAAGGAAATGCTCAGGAACAAGGCATAAGGGGGCACAGCTTCTGCCACGTGCTCCAGTCAGCACCTGGAATAGTGATGTGGCACATAGGAGTAAGTTTCCAGTGGAAAGGGTTGAAATATCTTGCTTTCTTACCCAAAGCAGGGGACAGAAGAGAAAGTCATTATCTGTATTATGCTTATGCTGCTGAGTCAGAACAAACACTGAGAGTCCACTCTCATTAGCACCCATTCACATAATCCTTCATAAATAAACTTACTATGAGAATGTTACATGTTTTATAGCTGGACAGAGAGTACAAGGGGTATCAATATCCTAACTCTCGTAAACACGTATCGCAGTTAAGGCCCTCCTCCTGTACAGATAATACAGACCTTCTGATTTACTGTGAGTTTAGTGAAATGAGTCAGAACAAATAAAGTTCATCACATACATACATCTTTGAAAGATCACTAGAGTTTTTTACCACACAAAGTTTTCTTCTGTTATTTCTTATGGAAGATGTCGCAGTACCAACTGAATTTTCAGCTTTAGATTAATGCTTATGTCCTTCCTTCTTCATATCCTTCTTTTTCTGCGTCCCAGAAAATTCCATGTAAAATGGGAAAATTTGAGCAGCCAAATTATTTTTTATTATTTTTATTGATGTGGTCTCTAGCAGCCCTTTCCTTGGAACTCCAGACACAGATTAAGGCCATTTGTACTTAAGTGCAAGAAGGAACATAGTCCCTGCCCTGAAGGCCTCACTCTTGTGGGGACAGACAACAGTGATGAGTAGGTTTGAGTAGTGAAACAGATATAACATAAAGAGGAGTCTGGCATAAAAGCAGAATCTTATTATCAGGCTAAGAAGTGTATTGAAAAAATAATCTTCAACTGAGATTGCATCTTGCTGCATCCTGGAACCAAGGTAAAAGCCAAGTGGATGGTGGTTGTTGAGAAAGATGCGCTGTGGGTCATGTTTGACCCGAATGTGGCTAGAAAAGCCCTGCTCATGGTCACATCTGCACACCCTCTCACAACAGAAGCATAAGATGACAGTGTAAATTACTCCAGTCCTTATGGCATGCAGAAAATCACCATTTTCCCTAGCTATTCTTTTTTGTCTCTTACAAAGTTCAGATTGAGCCCTAAGGGCACTAACAAAGGAAAAAGTACTTCACAGCATTTTCCCCTCGCTATTGCTTTGGGGTATGTGTAAGATGAGATCAAGCCAGTGCTACACGAGGAACATTCCTAATTCACTGTGCAGTCTGCAGGCAGACTTGCATTTGACGATTTACTGCATTTTGAACAAGCACTGTGAAGTGAATGCAGGAGGCACTCTCATCACATCAGCAGGGCATTTGCCATATAGTCTTCTTGTAGGCTGGGAGAGAAAAGGGAAGATTTAGTTCTCTGCCTTTGGCTGCCTCCACCCCGAACACTGTGAGAAGCCTGGTGCTTTCTTGCAGAGAGAAGCTTTTGCTACTGCTGGCTGCACGCCTCTTTCTGATCTGCCCCAGAGGCAGGGGAGGTGACAATGCAAAGGCACAGGCATGCCCCTACTGACATCACTGCCTCTGGTCCTTACAGACAAGGCTCCTAAGACTGCATCGCGGTAGAATCCCTGTCTTGCTCCGATCTGGTTTATCCACATGCCACTCCTCTAAGGTAGACCTTTTGTCACTGTTTTCAGAAGAGAGGAACAGGCACGCACAGAAGTTTCCAAATTCATCAAGAAAAACTGTGAGGTAGTTGGAATCGGATCACGAAAACAGAATCACTTTCTCCATGTTCTCTTGTCAGTATCTGTGGTTTTACAATCCGTTTTCTTTACACTTCCCCCCCCCCTTCCACTCTTCAAGAAACTGCTCTCTTTTTGCAGAAGACCTGCCTAACTCATGGATTCACAGATTTCAAGGCCAGAAGAAACTACTGTGAGCCACTAATCCGTGTTTTAGTAAATCAGAGCACTTCAGCCAGCAGTTCCTGCAGCAAGTCCATGGCTTTGGTCAGAAAACAGCTTTTTAAATGACAACCACCATTTGTTTGGGTGTGTTCTGATCATCTCTTTAGATTAAACATTTGTATCAAATTTCTATTTGATATCTATTAAATATTTAAGTGGCCATTAAAAAGAAACTGTGAATCTGATGGGTCCAAACTGATGTTAAATTCATAAAAGTAAGTAAACTGAAGAAATTGTGATGAAGGTTTTATTTCCCATCTCACAATGTTTACATGAAAGTTGTCTCTTTAATTTTATCATCGGATTTAGAAATTTAGAAGTATTTTAGACAGTTACATACAATACTAACTAGTGCTCCACTTTTATTAAAAAAAAATTAGGAGCAGACAGATGATAGACAACTCAGAAATTAAATAGGATATTGACATACAATAAAATTTCTATATTGAATTTCCTCAGAGAATCAGTTTCTGACCTGCTATTTGGAACTCAATAGCTTTAGAGAGGTCTGCCTTTAAACTCCTGCATGATTATTGTACCTGTCTTGTTATTAAACAAGTCATTAAATCCATAGTGTTTTATAAACCACAAAAATTGCATTGTTTCAACATCTACTTCTCTGATCCTGAAAAGGGTCCTGGCTCTCACTGCATATTGGGAAGCTACATTACTGTTGCACCAGGCAAACGTAAAGTGAGTATAAGCAGACAAGGCTCAGAATTATTTTCATAGTGCTGTATCTGTCAAAAAAAAAAAAAAGTATATAATCTTATTTCAGAAATTATGTAAAATTATAGCATTACAGATAGTGACATAATATGCAAAGACCTTCCACCCTGCAATAGCTAAATGAAAGTTAGTCCTCAATAAGCAGGGCTGGCTATTGCCCCACATTATTTAGCATGCTGGTGATTCCTTCCCTAGGTCAGGTATATCTACACAGTGCTGTTCAGACAAAATCTAATCAGTTTTGCTGAATAAGGGTAACCTTCTGAACTGAAGCCAACACATAGTTTAATTGTCACATTTAAAGCTATCACTGAAGTGTCCGTGTCCTGTGACTATCTTGCCTGTGAGAAATAGTTGTCCATTGTTTGGAAAGCAAGCTAAAAGATACAGGGAAAGCTCATCAAAGAGTCAAAACATGTTGCATCTGCGGTTAAAACATTTTAAAGGATCATAGTTATTAGAAATTCAAGTTTTTCAAGTATTAAAAATAAATCTTTAATTCCCCTACAGATTCCTAGTATCCAGAGTATTTTATAGAAACATCTGGATAAAGGAATAAAGGCAAATCCATTGTGTTTCTAGACATTCCTAGAGCACTGATGTTCTTGAGATTATGCTATTGGATTACTGGTATAAAAATAATAAATATTTTCAGTACTTAAAGCTGTAATGCTTTATGTTGGATTTGGATTTTGGTCTCATTTTAGTAAAAGGTGGATGGAGATTCAGAGTCTCTTCCTTAGCCAGAAGGATGTAGAGAGTTTATTGCTTAGTGACCTATATTTTTCTCCTCTACAATATTTGAAAAGTTATTTAGCAACTTCCCTGCCCTTCAGTCAACCTTTCAAAATAGCTGTCAAGACAAAAAATGGTTAAGCCTCTGTTCCTCATTCCCATGACATACAAAAGTGAGGGTTTGTTAATCTATGCTAAGAATGCTGTAAAATATCCTGATCTGCAAAAGATGCATTAATTTGTGTTTATTGGTTTAAAAGGAGGGCAATAACGCATAAAAAAAAAAAAAAAAAAAAAAAAAGCTGGGTCTCACATGGAACGGGTGAGAGAGGCACTGAAGTGAGATCTTTGGATATGTTTTCACAAGGTTTTGCAATATTACAAATATATTTTCTACAGGTCACTAATCTAACCGGGAACTTAATGATATAACTGGCTCAGGCTCCTGTTTGTTAACAGAAAATGTATACAGCCCTTGCCAGAGGTCCAAGGATTAAACAGTTATAAACTTCCAACTGTGCCCAGAATGTTGCTCCACCATAAATATATGGTACAGTTACACACCCACCCTGAGCATTTCCCTGCCTGAGAGGAAAGCACAAGGTGCAGCAGCACAGAGCGGGCTTTCAAAGCCCCACTTGTGCAAGGTCTTCACCCTTCCCATTTACCATTTCTCTAGGGAGTAGCAGTGTGTTGTGGAAAGTACTGGTAACCAAAGACAGCAATGCAACAGCCTAAGCCTGATGGCTCCAGCCCAGTTCTTTCACTTTATCCCCTTTACTGTTCCCTTTTTTTTTTTTTTTTTTTTTTTAACATGCAAGTTGCCATGAAAAATTTGTTAATGAAATATTTGCTTAGAAGTCTGCTCTGGGCTAGGCTGATAACCTATCTGTGTTTGAGTTTGGCTTCCCATATTCTAAATACTCATCTTCTCTCTGTTTAGCTTATTGATTGGTTTGGCAGGAAAAGCAGCCTTGTCATCAGTGACCAAGGTCAAACCAAACAAAAAGGGACAGGAGGGAGGGGGAAAAAAAAAAAAAAAAAAAAAGGAGGAAAGAAGAAGTTGGATGGATGAGCTCAGCGAGACAGCAGTGGAATATCTGACCTCCCACAACTTCCCTTCAGGAGACGGGTCCTGGTCTGCTCAGAGGCCTGTCAGCATTCGCAAGGTCACAAGAAATCGCTGGCATCATAACAGCCAGCATTTGTACATCGCAGGAAAGCCTAGAGATGGGAGTCGGGCAGAATCGACAGGGGGAAAAGGTGGACATCAAGGCTGTGTCCAAATGCCCACAGGAATATGTCCTGAGAGCCCTGGTGCAGAGCAAATGAGGCGCTGAGTCAAATATCTCAAACATCTAAAATTAAAAGCTAAAGCCCATGTCTACATATGCAAGCAAGAGTCACCTGTTCCCAGAGGTGCCTGAAGCACTGTTTCAGAAAGCACAGCAGCTGCACAAAAAAACAGTTGTTGTTGGTTTTTTTTCCCTTGAACATGATTTGGTATGGGTTTACAGATCTAATTCTTCAAACACAGTTTACAGACTTTGGCCTCAGTTTTTCAGTTCCACTCCTAACATCTGGAAACAGAAATCTGCGTTGAAAATGTGTCAGGAAGTTTACAAAGGGCTAACCCAGACACCTAGAGATATAAGCATGTGCTCTGAGCAAGGCAGTGGGTACTTTCCCGTCATGCCAAGTTCAGCTTTATTTGGGGGGAAGCTTTATTTTACTTGAAAGTTGTGTTTCACAAAATGCATATAATGCCTTTATTGCTAGACAGGGCATTCTACCTAAAATTGCAGATGTATCAATGGAAGGTGTCCAGGATTGTATAAAACTCATTGGAAAAACCTAATGCAAGGTTCTTCTACAGTACCTGGCCATCTCAAACCACCCTGAAAAATATTCTTATGCTTACGTAATTCAGTGTGAACAGTAGTATGCAATTTCACAGAAGATACGTGAAACTAAACCAGAGAAGGTTACATCACAGCTAAGCAAACTGAAATCGACTGTACTGTACTGTACCTTATTGTAAAGAAAATGTACATTTTGGGTGATGCATACAGCACAGCTGAGATTTTCTGAAAGAAAGCTGCAACAGAATAGACCTGCTAAATAAAATACCTGGCAATATTGTTATCTGGTACAATACATTCATGTTAGTGGCTTTACAAATGAATAAAAGGGTGCCAGAGGCTAATAATTATGTGACATGAACTAACTGTTAAATCCTGCAGTCTTTACTCAATATTTATATAGTTCTGACTTGCGGGGAGTTTAGCTTGATAAATGCCAGAGTAAAAGAAGTAAAAGAGAACTAAATCTATTCCCAGGTTTCTCTTTAATCTTCTAACTTTCCTTCCCACTAAGGAACTAATTCAGTGATCAGTGTGTTATTCACAGTACATTGGAAACATTATTTTAGGAGAAATATTTCATAGGTTATAGCACATGACTGTAGCAGTTGAGAAATTCAGCTTCACTGGCCCAGCTGGACTGATGAGAGAGAGAAGTCCAACTTCCTTCCTACCTGCCAGTGTGGTCTCACTAACAAATAAAATGGAATTAAAAGGGTCCTCACCACAACAAAGGAAAGACGCAGAAGGATGCTGCTTGTCTATAGAGGGTGGTGCCAATTTATCAAGGAAATAATTCTTCTTTCCACATCCCAACCCAGAGTTCGTAAAAAGGACCACATTTTTCAAGGAATGCAGAAAGCAGAAGCATCTTTTTGCACCCAAGGTACTGGAAACAAGGTTAGCTGACAACGGCCTGATTTGCATAAGCAAAGGCCAAAGGCTGTACAAGTACATAGCCCTCTATTTTTAGCAAGAGCAAGTTCCTTTGGTGAACTGACACTGAAACACATTGCAGAGGATGATTTTAAGGATGGGGTGCAGGCAACATCTCTGAATATCAGGCCCTGTCAAGATGCATCATCGGAAGCCCTGACAATCACTTCATGTTCTTTATCCTCTGAGGTAGAAGGACCTGACTGCCCCAAAGGGTTGCAGGAGGAACCTCATGAGACAATTTCAAAGGCCTCTCTAATAATCTGGGCCTATGTGTATGGTGCTGATTTCTACTGCAGAAGATTTACTCAGGATTACCCAAAGAAGATGGAAAACTGGGTAACAAGATCAGAAGAAATGTGATGTCCCTAAATAAACCAAGGCTCTGGTGTCTGACATGTGGATTTAGCTGCCCTTCGCCAAGAGTGCTTTAATTTGTATCACTGTAATCGGGTTAAGAATTATTGTAGCCAAAGTAATTAGCAGAAAGCTACCAACCAGCTTCTTGACACAGAACGCAAACGGGTTTCTCCTCCAAGTGTCTGCCCCCCTGAGGGCTGGGAGGTAAAGAGCAGAAGGAGGGAATTGGGGGTGACCTTGCATTAATGAACAGGAACATGCTCCTGGATCAATGGGCAAACCTGGCATAGCTCAGAGAGGAAGCATCAACTGTGTCATCGAAGTATCTCTGATATCCATGGGGGTTTTGCAATGGATGCTTATGCAAAAGAGGTAAACACAAATGAGGCTGGTGCAACAGAAAAAAAGAGCTACAGGAAGAGAGAAAGGTGTGAGGATGCAAACGAAAAATAAACAGAGATTGCTATGGGATGGTTTATTTAAAGAGCCCCTACATTTACGTTATTGGATTAAGCATTTTGACCAAAGTTTGTAGAATTTATTTTGGCCAAAAATGACTAATATGAATATTGGCCTCATGCCTGAATAAAGGAATGTAGTTTCTCTCTCTAATCAGGTTGCAACAGATAAAGGCTAAATAGAAATGAGTAATTCACCGTGACTCAATATTACATGGGCTGTATTTTAAGAGCTGAATTTCAAGTGCATTTCTGTTCTTTATTTCAGCTGTGCTATCTTTCACTCACCCTCGCTACTCTGTGTGTCAGCCTGGCTTGGCAAACTGGGAATCATTTTCTTCTACAAGCCTGATGTACTTTTTAGGAGAGGCTGTCTTCCTAGAAGCAAAATCAATTCAAGTATTCAGGAGGCCTCTAGTGGCTTATAGTTTCAGAGGAAGTTTCCTCTGAAGCCTAGCCTGTTAAGCTGGGAAAATATATAGAAGGTCAGGAAACAAAAGGGACTCCCCACTTGTTGATTAATGTCATTGACAGTAAATAGCAAAGCTTGGTCTCTGACTTCAGTATCTAGGAATCTGGCCTTCAAGGCCTGAGATACATTTACACAAAATGCTCAGAACGTGCAGAAGAGAACAATAGGGTCTCAGGCTTGTTGGTGTTTTACATGTTTCTAAGCATATACTGGGAAAGAATTACAACGTGATGAGCTGTATATCTGAAACAGCTGTCAAAGGAGAGCCTACGCCAGTTTCATTTTGATCCACAAAAGTAGATGCTTTCTATTACTGAAACTAGAATACGCAATAGGTTTCCAATGTGGTGCATGGGTACGTAATTCCCCATTTGCAACTCCTTACCCAGTTCTCACACCAGGCTGAGCCGATAGGGCCGATCCTGACTGGAGTAATTGGCGTCAGTCAAGCTATCTCTGTTTCCAACAGCTGAGGCTCTGGCCCATAGCCTACTATATACAAATACCTAATATTACATATTAGGTGAGAACGTGGATCACCTGTGTGCTATTTTCACAGGCAGGTTTATTAAAAAGTAAGAGAAGAAAAATTGTAAAAGGAGGTGAGAGAACTGAAGCCCCGCTGTTCCTCTGAGGAGTTTTGGCCTAGACAGTCAATTCTTTCTTCATCACATATGTATTTCCCTTGGCCTATTTTTATATGTCATAGGATAGTCAAAGAAATGTCCTTAATTCCCGGCACTTTGATTCACCTCCACAAACTAAGCCTTGTTGTAGGTGACTTAGCAACCATGTGATCCACCTATTATTAGAACAGAGTTAGCCCTCCAACCCCCCAAACTCCTGCCTCCCCTTGTCCTTATATATATATCTGTCTCCTAGCAGAAAAGTGGCACATGACCTCCTATCCTCAAGAATACTTGGCACAAGTCCCTGCTTCTCAGCCGAACCTATTGTTCTAGGAGAGAATGACACAGGCGTGCAAGAGTCTTGCTGACACTTTTGACTTTAAACATGAAATGCCATTAATCAATCAGCTGCATCTGTTTGGAAAAATTAAGTGACTGGAATCAAGGCAAACACAATAAATAATCCTTAGGCAAACAGGAAAGAAAATAAGGGAAGACGTGTTTCTGATTTCTTGTTACTTCAGATTCATTTGATTTGTCTTTCACATCCTCCTCACAAATATTAGGCTTAGCGAGTGTACAGTATTTAAGATACCAAACTCAAAAGGCTTATGCAAAGTACTGCCACCAAATTAAAGGTGCTAAGCTTGCAAGATATAAGTGTCTGCAATGGAATTTACACATGACATGGCAGCAGAGGGGGTCTGAATTCACAGATGTGAACCAGACCAGACTACCAAAAGATCGTGCCCAAGCGTCACTTGAAAGGTTGATATCTCTTGCTATCCAGCAAAGTTGCAGATGTGATTTATGGTCTCAGGAACACGTTCATTCCTGCTACAAATGCTTCAGAGACTTAATACTACATGGAATTATTCTTGACAGGTGCTGATATCCATCAAAATCAGCATTCAGTGGAGTTTCAAACAACCCATAGTTTCTTGCAAGATGCGTACCCACACAAACAGCACCTCAGCATTTCAGTGCCTGCTGCTGTCACCTCTGTTTACAGGGATAAACGGACAAGTACTAAGCTGCACCAAAGCCCCCTTGCAGTGCTCTAATGGGAGAGTGTCTGGGGGAGAAACAAGGAACAGCATTGTTGGGCTCAAGCTGATCCTTGACTTCCACACGGTCTCCACATTGAGTCTAGTGCCCCGTTCCTCTCAGCTCTCATCTGCACAGCCTTAAGTCCAGCTTTATTTGCCCCTAAAACTAGTTCAACACACAGGAAAAGAAAGGGTATAAAACACTGCTCCCTTCTAATCAAGCAGTGTTTAACACTTCCCCAAACCACGAGGTTCAATACCATAAAGACCTGAAAGCCTGGTTAGCGAAGCCACAGAGAAGCCTCATCCCCCTCCTCAGCTCTGAGGCTGGAGAGTGCTACTGCCCCTGGACTGCCCAGTTTTGGAAACACAAAGCCAAACAGTTTATAGTGTGGGCACGTGCAGAAACTGAACTGAATCCACCCACCTATTTCACACAGGCCATTAAAGAAGAGCCATTTCAAACTAGGCTGATGACACCCTTGAATTTCCATCTCACTACCAATTTCTGCTACAACCATCTGTCTAAATGGTGTAAAATAATGACATAAGTGATATAAACTGGTCAGAACGCTACAGGAGCAGGGGGTGGGAAGAGACACTCGCAGAAGCAAAGCATTGTAAGGCTCATCTCAATTGTTAAACAGAACAAGAGGTATGTATTTGGCTTGACCAGAACTGTTTGATTCAATTCAATCTGAAATCAGAATTTCTTTCAGTTCAGGGGCTGCTTAATCCTTCTAAAAACATGATTTCAAAATGAAAATGTCACTTTGAACTCAACACTTGCTTTGTACTGGTGGAAATACATAAGGCCAAAACACTTCAACTTTACAGAAAAACAAACAGAAATCTACTATGAGGAGGGAACTAATCTGCGGATATTTTTGGTCCCTTACACAATCTGCATTTCAGAGTGAATTTCCTGTTTGCTCAGCAACAGAGCTCGTCAAACTCTATGTGTTCCTGGAAAGCAGCATGTACCTATGGCTCAGCCATGGACGTAGATTCAGCTGACATAAGTTTAACTCTCAGCTCTGCTAGTGTCCTTACAGAATGCACTTTATCTCTGATGCCTCTCTTTCCTCTTCCACCATCATATTTAGGGCAGACACACTATTGCTCTCATGTGTTTCTGCCATACAAGCCACCACACTATTCGTGTTACTGATAATACCTAGATAAATAAGGGTTTATAGGAAGAGCTAATATCTTTTATTAGACTAACTGATGTAACCAACAAAAGTGAACAAGTTGTGAGGTTAAGGGTCCTTCACTTATGCTAGAGTGTAAGCGAACACTAGAGAATATGCTAGAGCACTCCAGTTCCAACAGCACCACTGCTGTTGGATAGATAAATAGATAGAAACCTCACTACACAAAATGAAGTACACGTTTGAGATGTCCCTGATCACTTCCTCCAGAAACAACAGAAAAAGGAATACAATGACATACAGATTTTTGAAGGAAATAAAAGGTTAAGAAAATAAGTCTGAAGAGTCTTCTTTATCCCCAAAACCTTTTATACAAGTAAAATGAGTCTGCAATAACAGCTCTCCATAATGCCAAATACCTAAACTGCTGTCAGTCATTCCACTAGTAGTTGCCTGGGGCAACTGCTTTCACAATTATCAGTGGATTCACAAACTTGCTGCAGTCATGAATGATACAACTGATTTTTTTATTTTTTTTCCAGTGGTCAGGTTGCAAGTGAGGGCAAGGATATTTAGATTTTTCAGTCAGCAACATTAAATATATGAGAAGTCCTCTTTATATCAAGCACACCTATCAGGCCAAGCCCTGTTAATTTGATAGATATATGGCAAAATACCTGGACCACAGGAATAAAAACCAGATTTGTCACCATGATGTTCCAACCAAAGTAGCAACTCCAGTGAAACTGGGATGAAGCTGGCACACAAGACAGCACAAGTTAAAAGCCCTGATGGCACTGCAGCAGATTCCTTTGACTTTGATGATAACTTAGTGTTAAATAAGCTCTTTTCTGTAGGAATAAGAAGATTGGTTTATAATTTCTGATCTTTAAAAGAGCCCATTCAAGCATAAGCCCTCTCATATCATGGGTAATAAAACATACTCAGGGTCAACAAGTTCACTATAGGAAACAGCTAAGAGTTTTCATCCAGAAAAGCCAGATCCTGAATCCCAGCAGAGGGTGACATTCCTATGCGCTCATCGCTGCTTTGCCACAAGTGCTTCACAAACTTCACCGCTGCCACAGAGCTCTTCTAAATACAGGAAAACTGAGGTTATGCTAAGTTTAATTTAAGGAAAGAAAATTCCCCAATGGACATTAAATCACTTCAACTAGTGCAGTAATCACGTCCCTTTAAGGTTTACAGGGCATTTGAGTTTTTTCCTTAATTTGCTGTAGTTTTAAAATCAGAGTTTATCAAGCCAGTTATTTCTAAATGTCCCATGTTGGGTTCATGGGAGCTTTGAATGAAAAGACTGAGACTCGATAGTGAAAAAAAAAAAACAGTAAAAGTTTTGCAATATTTGTATGCTGACATGTCTGCATAAAATTAAAGGTCCGACTAATGACACAGTGCAGCCCCTTACAGATGACAGGAGCAGCCGCTAATTCCATTGTAATTAAAACACTTGGCACACCAAGTTAAGGGACCTTTCTAAGAGGTAGAAGAGTTTTTTAGAGGCCTAACATACTAAAACATGAAGCCCAAGATAGACTGGTGGCAACTCTTCTACTGAACAACAGACAAAATCCTCAGTCACCTCATGGAAAAGACATCTAAACGTGTCGTCATTTTCAAAGCCATCCTTCTGGAAACAGCTAGCTTGTGATGCACATAGTGATAATTAAACTTTTAAAAATTAGTATCAAGTTCCATTAAGACTGGCCACAGTGTGCTGCTTTACAGCTACAGTTATGTCAGAAAATAAAAGAGCCTTTTAGAATCATATAGGGACCAGGGTTCATTCTCATTTACAGCAGTTTTGTCTAGAGATGTTCCTATCATTTCCTCTGGGGTCACTTCAAAGTTACAGGAGATTAATGAGAAGTTAAAAAAAAAAAAAGACAATGGTAGGAACAGTGATGTGTAGAAACCTACCCAACTTTTGATGAGAGGGCTCTGTTTCCAGGAGCCTCACAGCTCAGACTGCCAAAGCTGTTGGTTGCCTTCTGGAAGACCTGCAGTCGGACCCAGATCTGGTGGAAAATATGAAATATCAGCTGGTATGTCAACACTACCTAATAGTGGCTTTCCATTAATTGGACCAATTGGAGATTCTCTAACAAAGATTTCCATCTTATCTGGGTTGTGTTTGAGCCATTTCCATTTCTACTTTGAGCTTAGTTATACGCAGAAATGCAGTTGATCATACCTATTTCACATAGATTTGATCTCTCCCATTTGGTTTCTGTATCAAATATTTCTGAATTTTCATCCTAACCAGACACAATGGCCTCTTCTAGACCCAAGAGTCTATCAGAGTACATTGAGGTACTTAAGTGCAGATTTCATGACACACAATGAGGCATTTGATGAAAATACTTATACATTCTCAGATGAAAGTCAATTTATGCCTTTATTATTCATTGTATAATTTAAACCTGTGTTAAAGACTGATTTAAGAGGCTGCAAGCCACGGTCAAGCCAGTAGTGGTCTTTATCATCCTTTCTCTAACCCAAATCAAGGCTCTGCTGCCTGGCACAGACTGACAGGGAGGACATGTGGAGACATCTGGGCTGCCACAGCTCAGCAGAGCAGAGAACTTGGACTTTCTATGAGGGGAAAGAAATACTCAGATATTTTTGTAGTCTAGAGACATTTCAGACATATTAACCCCACAGGAATGAAAATTATTACCTGTGCTGCATAGGGATACATCTGGGAGTTGTAAGATGAAACTAAGAAGACCAACAGTGAAAGGAAACTTTCCAACTACCATGAGACAAACTGACCAAGTTATCTCAGTTCTCAGTCATCAGCTGAGATAACATTACAGACTATTTAAGAGTTTTTATCCCAACCCAGTTGTGGAATAAACCATGTTAACATGTGGTATTGAGAAGGTCTCTTATTTACATCAACTGTAATTTATGCTTACATGATGTATTTTGCTGTTGGGGCAGGTTAATGTGTTTTTCCTCATAATTACAGTGGGTTAGTTCATTAAGCTTCAGTAACACAACTGTCTTTGCTTGCAAGTTCACACTCTGAAGCTGAGCAAAAGACGTGTACGGAGAGCACTGGAAGGTTGGCGGCTTGAGACTTTTAAAACTAAATTAGAAAGAGCATCACAAAATGCAAGGTAAGGAGCATTGTACTGGCAAAGAGATGGCCTGCATGATCTAACAGGTCTTTTCCATCGCTAACATCCTGTGTCCAGGAACAGCCCATTTAATTCCAGTCCAGTCATTTATTATGACAGAGAAGCAAAGTAGAAGGACATATATTCTACTGAGGAAAACAGTATTTTATTATGCCAACTGAACTCAGAGGACAGGCAGTGAAAACATTTTTTCATTTTGTACTATTAGCTCAGCCAGGCCTCTGCAATGTAACATTCTGTCACTTTCTGTGGATTAGCTCATTTACAAAAACGTGCTGTTTTACTGAAATTAGCACAGAGAGAATATTGTACTTCTTGAGCTGCTGCAGCATAACTATTTGTCAGTAGATTTATGTAATGGATTGTTTTCCTGCAATCCAGGATAAGGGAAATACTTAAACAATAACTACCATGGGGAGTGTGGACAAGGCAATAATTACTTTCCATGGTGTTAATAAACCTCAAGGCTACTGGCCAAAGTATATTTGCACTGAAGGAGATGTCTGTGGAGATTACATAGGAAATTTTAAGATAGACAAGGGTCAGGAAACCCATCTAGGTCCGCTTCCTCTGTTGCATTAACAGCCACCCCCCGTCCACCCATAACTGTTCCCAACAAGGTTTTTTTTAATCAAGCACTGTCTAGCATTCACTAGTTCCTTCTTTGGTGTCTTCTGCTGAATGACTTGCTTGGTACACCAACTAAGACCTGCCATAATTTGGTTGTTATCCTTTTGTTTCCCGCTCAACTTTTAGATAGTAACCATTTAGCTGGAAAATAGGAACTTCCACTCCACAGGAAATGCCTCATTTCTGTAAAAATAAGAGTAAGAATGATTGAAACACCTCAAGCCTGAGTGATCCATGGGATCCACTGAGTTCTGTAGCTCAACTCAATCATCATTTCCTGTATCATCTGATACAGATCCCTCTCTTCTCATGGAGGTCCGTCCAAGGGGATGTACACACTTTGACCGCTAGTCTGCAGGACATTTCTGTGGAAAACCATCTTCACTGCCACCTTCTGTTTCTTTTGTATCAGAACAAACCAAGAGTTAAATTACTGATAGCGACACTACTGCAAGTCTGGAATGAGAAAAGTCAGGTCCTCTATACTATCCTCTGAAAGTTATGCCATGCAGTTTACTGACAGATACAGATTTGTCTCCACTGTTAAAGTACCTTAGACCATTTTCTGGCACCAAGGCCAACTGGCATGAAACAGATTCCACCTATACCATTAAACTCTCCTTGTCTTGAGAACAAGGGTGACTGCATTCAAAACACCTACTGGGAAGAATCTCTGGGCTGTGCTAAGCCCCAGTCATGCCAGGGAATTGTTTGGATAGTGGTAGTACCACCTGATTGATTGGGATAGACTGGCCTATCTGTAAACTAACCAGGCCTCACACATGCTAGCATTAAGCAGTGAAAAACTACCAGTTGCTCTGTTTGCTGACATCACCAGTGAGCAGGGCTTTAAAAGGAAATTGTTAGAGTGTTCTCAGCATGCTGGGACTGGTTATGTCTATAGAGCAACTACATATGCTTCTAATTTAAAAGCTGTATCAAATCAATAAGCAGTAACCAAAATTGAGAATGGATATCATGAGCTACATTCAGCTGAGGGAAATGACTTAAGACCTTCTCTCACTACACAAATGACTAATCACTCAATTATTGATGGGACAGAGGACATCATCCTTGTTCACATGAGTGAGCATGCAACTAGCTCACACATATCAACCCCACAGGAGTGAACAGGAATAATCATGGGAAACAACACTCACCAAAGCAAGGGCTACATGATCCAGTGGTACAGACTCAACCTACCTGCTCTGAAGAATGTGAAAATATTCCTGTTACCAACTGCAGACTGGCTTCCTCTTTCATCTGAACTGCCCCAGGTAAAAAGAGGAGCCATCTGTAACTCTCAACTCTGTTGCATTCTGTGTTGTGCTGCTGGAGTGAGTACCTTCATACCAGCTGATGACTGAGCAGAACAAAGCACAGCTGTATTCTATTCCCAGGATACTCCCTGTCTTCTGCCTTATGAAGGGAATGGAAAGAACACCTGTTCCAGTAATTCTCATCCTTAGAAATTCTCCACTTTCAGATAAATTCTTCACCAGAAATTGTCAGACAATAACTGAGAAAGGCCTTAGGAGAAAAAAATAGTTTGGCCTCATAATTCTAGACTGAGAACAAGTCTCTGGAAACCATAAGGAGGTTTTATAAGGGCTTTAAGAACAGAAAATGACACATAAACATACTCAGCATTGCAACAAACTCAATTTTCCATTTATTCAGCACTACTGACTTGTACCAGCTAAGAACCAAGCCCCAGGCTTTTTCAAGAAAAGATCTTTTCTATGAATACCCAGGAACATCTGTAGAAGATAAATAGCAAAATGCAACATCTTAAAGGTAATTTGACTAAAGCTTAGAGCTATATTTTTTCACTTTTCTCTCACGAGAAAGTTCCCTATACACATCCATATAGTCATAATTACTTCGCAATGAGTAAAAAAATCTTGGCTTGAAGCTCTGATTAGCAGTGCCATGAGAAGTCATCATTGCATTAAACATATTCCTCACAACAGTTCAGTATTTCCCTTATTTCAGGGCTGCAGGAAAACAAGACATATATAAATTGAGTAACTTAAAGCTAGCTGTGACTTCAGAAACATGTTATAGTCTTTTTACCTCCATTTGGCAAAATCAAGTTCAGTTTCCAGACAAATTGGTTCCTAGTGAGGCCACAGGATGCTGCACAGAAGCAACTCAAATGGGTTAGTAGTGGCCCAAAAGGACAGACTGGTTTTGCTTTCATTTTCGTCAGTTCAGCTGGCACAATGATAAGACATTATTTTTCTCAATTAATATCCCATCCTGACACTGTTTGCCAGTCTCTGAAGGTCACAAGGCAGTCTTGTGTCAGCCTGACACCTTCCCCCCTTCCCCATATTTCTTTTTCCTCCCTGGGGAAATTTATGTCTGCCTGTGGCATCTGTCCCCTGTCCTCCTTTTGTGAGTATCAAGCCACAGCATACATTACATTTAGAAATGTTTTCTGACAATAAATTACCTTTGCAATGTCTTAGAGGCCTTATGCTCTCCTTCACTGACCTCATGGCCCTTACACTCTGGAAACATTTCTCATTATCTGTCTTAACCTCCTGTACAATCTTCCTTTCATTCTCAGCCTTTGCTTTCCTTATCACTTATTTGCACTCTTAATTTCATTCTGTAATCTGTCCAGTCTTCTTTCTGTCATGTGTTACACCTTACGCTTGGTTACTTTTTACACATCCTTGTCCGCCTGTACCAATCATTTGAATTGCACACAGTCTTCTGTTCCCCGTGGCATGTGCAGCCCAGGCAAGCTCCCTCAACTCACACACTTCCCTTACTGCCTTTCCCCTTCATTTCAGGCTTCGATGGCTGAAATTTAAGTACTATCCCCAGCAGCTCCATCTTCCCCAAACCTTAGCAACCCCTACCTCTTACGCCTCCCTTGCTTGGGCCCTGAAGCCAGTGTGGAGCGATGTGAAGAAACTGTCCAGCATGAGAAACCAAACTGGGAACCTGGGAGTGCACTCATGTCAGTGCTAACCCACAGTCATTCACTCAAATACCCCAGCCTTCAAACCCACCCCATCAGCCTAGCACTGGAAGCAAAACGTTTTCCTTTTCTGGGTTTTGACACAGAAATATTTTTCTTTCTGGTGTTTCCCACTTGCCACTATAAATTGCAGTGGAAGTGAGTTACACAAATGTTAATCCAACCTGAAACTCAGAGGCATTTCAGGCTCAGCTCAAGTAGTGGACAAAGCGTCCAACTAGTTCTCATTTTCACCCTTCCCAAGGAGAGGTGGACTAAACAAAAATGTTGAAGTTGATTCGTAGAAAATACAGGACAAAGAACTTAAATCTCAATAACAATAATGTTAGAGTTTTGCTATGGTACCATTTTAAATTAGTGGGATAATACCATTCCTATTGATTACAAGTAAAACTAACCCAGTTCACCCATAAAATTAAATAATAAACTTCCCTTTCTCAACTGATATTTCCCTAGAGCTGTTTTCCAACAGAAAAATCTCTTTACTGACTGAAGAGCGAAACAACCTGCAATTTGCTGTGAAGAAAAGTTAGCTTCTGTTTCAGTAAACATCGTGAAGCAGAAATTCCATATTGCTCGCATTTCTAAAACCTTACAAAAAAGTGACCTTCCATCGATTTCACCAACAGCAACAAGCTGCCTCATCTCCTATCATGCTTAGACTGCTTCATTGCCTGAGCTTACTTTAAACATTGTCTGTTCACAGTCCTCTCAGAAAATGTGAATTTGAACAGAGTTGTGGAATTGATTAGCTAGCAGGTAGCTAATGTATAACGTATGCACACATTCAGTTCAGATCAAAAAATTATTTTGCTAGTGATGTTATTTTCAATAGATCAGCAAAAGACATACCCTTCCTCTTCACCCCCTCATCAAAATGTGACAAATTTAGTCCTGTTAAATACTAGAGACAGTAATCTCTTCTGACTACAGCTGGTGATCAGATTATGCCCTGAAGCATAATGACTGATAACACTTCTCCCTTTCATCCCAATTACTGGTCTTTCTACATTGCACCTACCCCATTCTTCTGAGAAACTACTGCAACAGGCAAAAAAAGTAAATATTCCACTTGCACTTGTACTCTGATAGCTAATCTGAATATATTTTTATATTGATAATTACTGAATAATGATTGATGTTGTAAAAACGAGAGAGATTTTTCAGAAGAAATGCTGGGGAAAAAGATCGATTTCCCCAATTACCTTTCTTAAGTGTAAAGTGCTGAGGTTTTAACATACATGAAATGTCATCAAAATCAACAGAAGACACCTTTGGACACTGAAAACCAAATATTTTCCACAAAAGAACTTAACTTTGAAGTGATTTGCCCTTTAAGAAGCAGGAAAAAAACTGTAAAAACAGATAAATACTTTCAGGAAAAATACTTTCATGGAAAGCAGTTTCAGTTTTAAACTGGATTAGGAAAGGAACAATCAGACAGTGAGTAATGCTGTTGAGGTGTGAAAGCATTTTAAAGGTAGGAACATGTGAAAGCATTTTAAAGGTGGGAATTATCACAGTGTTTCAGACCCAGAATCTAAGAGGTAGAGAAGTACCCTATCTGCCACACTGGATTAGATCTGAAGCTCATCTGCTTCCAGTGTCTTGAAGGAATGAATCTCCAATAGCAGATCAGCGTTCAGCAGATCTCAGGTCAGACACGGCATATTTCATCTTAAATCTTTGCCTTTAGCTATTATATAATTTTTAGGAAATTCATTACCCAAATAAGAACCTATTCTAATCTTTAATCTCACCGAATTAATGCTCTCAACAACATCCTGTTGCAATGATCACTACATTTATATGCTTTTTTCCTACATGTTTTCCTTCTGTCTCCTTCCTAAGGAAGACAAGTTGAATCCTTTCATTCATTCTCATTAAACAGTTCTTTCCAATCTTTCATATCATCTCTGTTGCCTTATCTGAAGAGTAAACAGCACTGAGGAACATCCCTGTGCTGAGGAGCAGCTCCTTCTGACCATATGTAGGACCTTTTTAAAACAGTGTTTCCCTTTCTTAGCTCAAAAAATACTCAGGTGGGTGCATTTACTTTTCAAGAAAAAGCTATTTAGGAGCAGAGGAAAGAATGTGGCTAAAGAGTTGTAATCTTTGGCTTTTCTCATGAATGTGACCTCAGAAGTCCCAGGTAGTCCAGGAGCAGTTGGGCCTATCACAACCTAGGGATAGCCCCAGGTTCAGGTGAGCAAAAAGGGGATTCACACAGCCATGGGAAGTGATACTGGGCCATTTAATTGAGAGCTAGTTCTTCCCATATACTTTTATTTGCCTTTACTTGCAGCAGTTTTCACTGCCACTACACTGCTCAGTCTCATCCGACCCAGCCAAAGCAACCCACTGCATGCAGTTTTGTGTACTCAGCAGACTGTATCACATGATGATGGTTTTTCCTTGAAACTCTTGAAAGTAACAAACAGTGTTGATTTGTGGCCCTGTTTCCTGAGGACATCCAATAGATACCCACTTTTCACACTGAAAATGATCTCTCTATTCCCTTTTCTTAGCCAGCACAGTGTCAGTGTCAGGACACACTGTGATTAGCTATCACCTCTGAAGCTGACTGCTTACACTTTCCCGTCCATTCGCTCCCTGGCATTCCTAACAGCTCTCCCAGCCACACTGCACACTGACATCACCCCTGGTCAATAGTAGGGTGTTAATTTCTGTCTTTTTCTGTGTCTGACCATTCTCAGCCAGCTGAGCTCCAGCTCATTAATCTGTTCCACACCTGCTTCTCAACAGCCCTCAGTTAATAAAACTCTTGCTTCTGACCCAGTTCAGTGGGGTGACCTAACAATGTAAAGATGTTTGCTACCATGGCTAGTCTCCTGAGTCTGCATTTGACTGATCTTTTAGTAAAGCTTTTGATTTATGTAATAACCTTTTTTCTTATCCTTCTGATCACGGGAAAGTTAGGAAATCCCCCACTGCCAATTTACTCTCTCGTTGCCTCTGGTTCTAAGGCACAAGAGTTTTACTTCAGCCACAGTCTTCCAGACCATCCTTCACTAGTTGTCACAAACTACTCATCCCTGCTCTCCCTGCCATCCCACCCCTTGAATTTTCCTTCTTATTTACTAAACCTTCGCTTTCAGTATAATAAGCAAACACTCAGATCAAACTGTTCTACACTAAAGATCACAGACAAGGAATTAAATATTGTATGTTCTTCATTCATCTTTAATATCATTACAAGTCTGTTAAAGGATTTGTGTCCATTGAACAAAAAAGCTAGAGGCATTACTGCAGCTGAATTCAGATTGCTAAATGTTTAACAAGGATGCTGACATTACAAAAGCTGGAGTCTCTGATCTCTCCTCTTGAAAGCTATTCAGGTTGGTTGCAGGGGAAAACTATGTCATGGGCACCTGGGCACCTGCATTTTATTCTGTCTCAGTAACCCCTTCTCAGAGGAAGTGAAGCCATAAGGTCCTGTCCCAGTAACAATGAAGAGAAACTAATGAAGAGCTGGTTTATAGCCTTTTCCCAATCCTGATGTCCTGTCTGTGTCTGGAGGGCAAGTATAAAACATGTTTTTCAGTGCTACAGAAGGAAGTACAAGTAATTAGTCCTCACCAGGCAATTCACACACGAGGTTAATCAGGCCCCTGGCTGGTTTTAAAGCAGGGAGGACAAACAACTAGAGGCTGAGCGCTCAGTGAGATGAGGAGGTCAGCACAAGCATAGGGGGAGGCAAATGGGAGCCCATGTGCATCAGCAAAAAAGGGATCTGGGTGAATGTTTTTAGGGAGCCTACCCTGGCCATTTCTCCTATCCTGGCTTGATCAGCTCTGCACTTTAACAATCGCCGGAGGAGTCTGTTTAACCCACCAGTTGCAGGCAGCGCAAAGGTGCTCCTCGAGGATCCAGAGAAGACAACACCCAAACCTTGTTCCATCTCCAGACCTGGCAGCCTGCTGCCCTCCTCTCACCCAAGACAGGAGGCAGCACTTCAGCCTCTCCTCAGGTCAGCTTGCTCAGCTCAGAACACACCAGATAACATGTCAGGGACAGACCACACAAGGAACTGTTATTTCTGTGTTCAGAAATATCAAAAGTACTGGTGTTTGACGTGGTATAGGCAAGATTCCCTCTCAAGCTGGGAGATTTTCCTCACTTTATTATCCTGTGAAGGTGAATACAGAGTTTTCCTCATGAAGCACAGCTTTTATTCCTTCAACATGCACACACAAAACTAAGCTAGCTTCGTAATGTCTTATCCAAATCAAGGATTTTGTAGTTATCAGCAGAGGCTCTCAGTGTTCTAACCTTTGTTCCAGAGCTCCACATATGGCACAGCACACATGGCTGCACCATGGGGCATGTCCACCTTCCATTCACTGTGAGTTTGGCCACTGTTAAAAGAAACTAGACTAGGAGCTCACTGGGCTCATTAAACTTCACTGATTATCATAAGATGCCAAAATTTCTCTGCTCTTGAGAACACATCATTCTCTGAAATTAAGCATCTTGACTAACAGAAACGTACTCCTCAGCTGGAAATACCTACAGTGTCTACTATTGGCTTTAAACTTTAGCTTTCATTTCCAGATTTTCCTGACTGCAAGAGCATTCTCCCTCCATCACCAACTTTAGGTTTCTTTATCAAGCCAGTATACTAGCAGTATCATAAAGATCCTGATAATTACCTGAGGTGAGAAGAATTCATCCAGTGCTTACCTTCAAAAGCCACAGAACTAGGACTTTGGTTTAGAAACACTCAGCTCTTGCAATACAAGTAGTGAGTTGTTATTCATGGGTTTGCTCAGATGGAGTAGCTCCCTGACTTTATGAATACAGGGTTCACACCCAAAAAAACAAAGCAGCAAGAGAGTAGTGCCTCTGCAGAAGGAGCGTGCGCAGTATTTTTGGAGCCAGCAAAGGATTTTTGCTTGGTTTCTACAGGACATTCACAATGGTCTTCTCTAAACAAGTGTGACTCCACTTTGTATCAGGCCTTGACAACTGACTGATTTTTACAGTAGTACAGTGTTCCGTCTGCACTTATTTTACAAACTTGTCAGGATTTCCTTATCACTGATGTATTTCCCTCAGCAGTATGTTTTCACACTGACTTCTGTCACCCTCAGTTTGAACATCCAGGTGTAAAATCTATGTACACATTCTGTAATTGCATACACATATTCCTTTCAAATTTCTCAGTAGCAAATGAAGTTCAGATGATTCCAAGGCCAGTATACGCAGTCCTGCTAAGAGGCAGAGGGAGGAAAGCTAACCTCAAAAGTTTCTGTGTCCTGCTAAACTCAGGCTGAGATTGTTCCTCTCCCTCTTTCAGGCATTGTTTGTATAATATCAGGCTTTTCCTCCTGATTCCTTTATTGATCCTGAATAGTATTTTACTCCTCAACCAGGCCTGTTGATTTCTGTGGTACTCCAGACCAAGTAAAGGATTTGTTGGTAGGGATCAGACTGCGAGGTTAGGGCCTTGGATTGTAAAATCTTCCTTGCCTGGCACAGCATTGAAAAGTACTATAAACACTTACCATACTCTGAGATGGATCCCCAGCATAGCAGTATCCATAGTGGCAGAAACATTCATAGTGCTTTTCAACAGTATGCCAGGCAAGGAAGATTTTCAATCTATGGCCCTCACCCTGCAATCCAATCCCCACAGATAAACACTCATTCCTATACAAAGTATTGCTGAAATCAGTCCAAACAGATGCAGAATATTTCCTGAATGACACAGATAGAAAGACTGTGCGTTTGAGGTACAAAGGGGCTAAAACCTGACAAAGCCAGTTCTGCCCTACAAGAGTGGTTCTGGTTTCTAAAGCCAGAGAACTTTAAAAGCAAATGAGATAGATGGTCATAAGGGTTTTGAAAGTGACAAGAAAGAGAAATTGGAAGGTTAAATAGTTGGTCTCCACCAGAAATGATTTGCATTATTGCCCACAGTTCTCAAACACTCACACATCTCTGCTTTTTACTTCACTCCTTATACTGGCTTTCACACATACACCCCAGATCTGATCCTTTACTTGCTGTACAGCACCACAATGCTGATTATTGAACCCATCCTTTAAGCTCTGGTCCAGTGAAGAGCTTGTGCCCATGTTGCTTTAAGCATGTGGATCTGTACCATTGCAATTATTAAGTCTGTCTGAGAGTCTGCAGTTACACACATGCTTAAGTGCTTTACTGGATGAGTGTTCTTTGTTTCTGGAAGCTAGAGGAGATGCAGGCCTGGAAACACGATCCAGCACAAGCCCACCTCCCATTTGTCTCACTTTTATAACTTTGAAACTCTTCCTTCACTTTGGTAATAATGTAAAGTATCAACTAAAAATTGCAAAGCATGCATTTCATTTGAGTTTTATTGCCTTAACAGACAGCATTAGATTACAAAAGAGGACATTTTTCTTCTCAGTTTTAGCTTATTCTTATGATTTATGATTAGATACAGCAAGAGTTCATAAACTTCCCTGACCTGCTGACAGTTTTTACAGGCTCCTTGATTTATTTCCATCTCAAACTTAACAGCTTTCATGTGACTGATATTCCTAGAGTCCTGGCATGGCTGCAGCACAGCCTGTGAGAGCTCCTCTAATCTCCATGTTACTAATTTAAATGAAGTCTTGGTCTGTTGTTTAAAAAAGACATTCGTCATCTCACGGAGGTTTACAGATCCTTTTGTAATGTAATGTCAGACACTTCTGAGATATGAGTTTTATAAAGCCTCCCGGTAGTGAGTGTTGTAAGACACACCAAGGTCACTTCAATATGCCAAAGAAAAAAAACATTTGCAAAACAAGAGAAGAGGAATTCCTAAGAAACTGCATTGTACCGAGGACATTTAGAAATGATTTATACCATCTGTGAGTACATTTCAAAGATAAATCTGGTATTGGGGAGAAAAGGGGGGGAGGATAAATTTGAATCCAGAAAAATCCACAGACATCCAGCCAACAGCTATGAGTTCCTGATAAAAAACAACTCACAGAGCAATATTCTCACAGTCATAGAGGTTGCAGCATCAACAGTTTCCCAGTGTGCTCCGAAGCTACTGTGCTAACTAAGGCTGCTCTTTCAGCAAAGATGCAGCTGGCATTCTGTTTTCATTGTACACTTTCCAAACAACAACAACAAAAAGATACATTTTGTAATAACAAAGACCAAACTAGTAAGAGAGAGAAAAGGGAAAGAGAGCGAGAGGGAGATAAGAAAAGTGGGTGTCTCTCTAAGCTCATATACCACCCAGCTGAAGACAGAAAGATATAATTATTTTTGTCTCCAGAACATTTAGAAACTGGCAAAAGGTAAGTGACGTGAAGGTGCATGAAGGTGGAAGGAACCTAACTGGAAAACATCAGGTAGGTTTTCTTTCATACTGATGGGTACAGCAGAGAGAGAACAACACCTGTAAATATTCGTGGAGCTTTGGAGGTTCTCCAGTGAATATGCTTAGGTGTTTGAGGTCAACTGTGATCAAGCCTTAGTCTGACAGAAAATTGCTTTTGTAATATTTGTAGATCAGATAAGAAATGACAAGCAACACTAGGTTATGACACACTGGAGATATAAAAACAGGTTGCCTAGATCATATGATTGATTGAACCCTTTTATTTTTGCTGAAGAAATTTAGCTAGTGTTGCTGGCAACACACATAGAGCACTAAATAAATGTTACATACAGTAGCTTGTCAGAATTTATAAAAGAGCAATCGACATTTGCTTTACTGTCAAAACATCAGCCTACGAGTTTCCTCTCTTTGGAAGGAGTATCTGGGAAATAAAAGAATGCTATACAGCGTAATACCTTCAAATCACAAACGCCATAGTTAAGTCTCAACCAGAAATTATATCTGCTCTCATGCAATGAGCTCTGCATGTCCTCAAACAAATCAACATGTTTGCGAGTCTCATTGCAGCAAGCCACCACCAGCAGTTGCCGTATAGCACAGAATACAGAGACAAATGTAGATTTATCACAGAGCTTCCTATTCTACAGTCCAAACACAAATAGTTTCACTGCAGATAGATGTGGAAAAACAGTATCGCCCAGGCTGTACAGTGCCTGCAACTATATTGCAGCAAAGCGGATTATTAAGAACACAGTAAAACTTTATGCCTAATATCAGAGTTTGCACACATATAGGAATTAAAGTTCAAAGATCTCATTCACAATTACACTGAAGATTTCTTTCCATTGTCCAAGCAACCTGAAAGAGTCATGTTGCACATGAAATTAAAACTCCCAGCAGTTTATCTTTCTAGGATTACACGGTATTTTTAACGTAAAAATCACATCTTCTGTTGAACAAAGGTTCATTTTACAGACCAGATCCATTGGATCAAAACAAAGACTGCAGTAAATCAGATTTGTGGAGCTATGCTGATTTTCCCTCGCTGGTCTATATCTCAAGAACCACCTTTCTGCCATTTGTGTAGGAGGTAAAGTTTGTTAGTTGTATTACCCTGGGAACTGGGTATTATTCTACAGGGAGTGAAAAAGAAAAAAAGCCCAGCATCCCATAAACTATCCCTTTTCACTCTGATAAGGGCACAAAACATGTCTGCAAGGACAGATCAATTGTCAGCAAAACTATTTCCCGGATATGAATTGCTCATTCTTAACTAACATGTTGCTAAAGAAGTATCTTTCTATCTATGTGTATATGTGCCCTTTCTTACAAGGACTTCTAAACCCATTAAAGATGTATCTGCACAGACATTCCTCACTTCTTCCTATGGGCTAGACAGGGGACAATAGGCCTGGGCAACAGGTCAAGGAAAACCACTTTTAAGACCTGACCCTTGTTTCATTCCTGACTTCATCTCACATTAGTCTACTTCTGCCTGTTTTGAAATGAGTAATATCTGCATTTTTGGTTATGTAGAGTAAATGGTGTCTCTGGCTGGAGAGACATCCATGGCCTCCTTTAGAAAGATCTGAGGTCATAAAATCGGTAGCATAGACCACTACCTTTGGGTTAACCCTCTTTTCTATGTTTTTCATTTCTTCTTATAGAAAAAGAAGACTTGACAATAATCTAGTACTTTAGTGAGAAGACATGTTAAAGTCTCTCCTTTAACTGTAAAAATACCAACAATCACAATCCCTGAGTTTTAGTAGAAGCTTTTCTTCCTGTTTTTTCCACTAATTACAAGGTAAAAAAGGGTATTTTTCCAGGTCAGACAGTGTTACAGCAACTCAAGACTGGATAAAGTTTTCCAAACACTCTGAGTCATATTATGGACAGCTTCCACATTTCAGTAAGGCAAAATATATATATCTCTGGGGCAGTGCATAACATTATTCAGCTTCTTCCTTTACTGGATGGAGTGTGCACTTGTCAATCTGTGTGCAGCCTCTTCTATCATGGTTAAGAACTGGTATCCAACTCCCAGATTTCACATCCTCCTAATGGGAAAGGTCAACAGATTGGTGGTAAGAAGCAAAGCATGAAATAGAGGTGAGAATGTAACAAAAGAGGGAGAAGAGAGAAAAGAAATAATTTCAATACCATACACTAAATGCCCAAATGTTAATAAAAAAATCCTCAATGGTTACTTGACAGAGTCTCACAGAAGGAAAGCTTGAGGAAAAAAAAGATCTCTCCATTGTGTAGCATTTTTCTTTGTAACTCAATTGTACCATTTATATCAGCCTTTCATCTTCCCAACAGCCAACTCAGAGCATATTTACAATAAAAATAGAAGGTGGATTTGTTACAATTTGTTGAGACTGCAGATTTCCAATTAAAGGTGGTGGTATTCTTTCTGTCTGTATAGTTTTTACTTGGCTACCAAATGTAATCTAACTGACCCTTTAGAATAGCCTTTAAAAAAATCACAAACATTAGTCTCCTTGAGAACTCATGAAGGATGAAAGAGGAGAGTTTCTGCTTTGTTGTCTAAGGTTTACTCAGTAAAAGGTAGAGAATGTGAGACTTTACTAGTTGTATACTCATTGTACAGCTTTATTTCCTAGAACAAAGACAACTGTTCCTTCAAAGAACACTACTAGTAGCACAGGAAAGTAATTTTAATATTTGACATCCATAATATTTAACGCTGTGGCTGGATTTTGTTCAAGTGAAAGGAATTTATCCATGACAATTAAATAATTCATTGCATAGTTCAAAAGACTCTGATAAGAGTTACACCACAAGCCATACTGCTTTTCCTGCTTTAATTAGAATCTGTAGTTAAAGCACATGACAGGGTTTCAGGGCTGGGTTCCACTTCCCGCTCTATGATGGGTTACTGGGGCCGATTTCCTTCATCTCAACCTTCCTGGGCCATATCCTTTGCTGGTGTAAATCAGCAGAGGTCCACCAACTGGAAAGGCATTCTGCTGATTTACACCAGCTGTGAATTTGACTTCTTGACCAAGAAAAAAATGGGAATGGAAATGCATTTTCTGTGTCAGAATAGTTACTTCTTGATGTTGGTTAAGGAATTTACGAAGTTTCACTCTTTTTAACAAATGAGACCAATATCTGACTTCAAAAATAAGCACACAAACAACCTGCAGTTTGAGTATTTTAGAGCCTTTAGAATTACTAAATTGTGTACTACATTTAACTGATGAAAAACATACAGAAACACATTCCAGGAACAGAAGACCCAATTACACTGTAGAATTTTCCTTCCTATTTCTTCTTTATATATTTGATTGAATATTTTCACTCTTTCAGACCAACAGAAATAAAAATGCCTGGATCAGCTCTGAAAACAATATCTTGCTGCTTTTGCTATGGATGCTCCTATACATCAAGTGTTTTAACTAACATAGGGAAAATGGCTATTTCTTACCAATGGGGCTACAGTATGAGTAACTTAACTTCAAAGATGCCGGGTCAGATTGGATAGCAAACATCAAAAGCTTTTGACTCGTGCTGAGTAAACTTTGTATTCTGACACACAAGTTCTTATCTGTTCTGTTCCAGACTTGAGAGAGAGAGGGGCTGAATCTAACCAAATCACATTGTTTTTCCTTACAGCTGCCAACTTGGAAAAATATCAGGGCACAAAGGAACCATTAAAACAAAACAAAAAAAGACATGTTTTTGTTAGTTCCTAAGCAACACAATATTGCCAAGATGGTGGCTCCTATGAAAATTAGAAAATATTAGTTACACATCACACTGTTATTTATTTATACTGCTCTGTGAAGCATTATTTTTTTTCCTTCTCGCAAACTGACAGATATTATGGAAAATCTGTTCTTTTGAGCGGGGTGTTTACACCACAACTGTTATGTATGTTTTGTCAGCAGCTTATTCCATTTGTTAATTCCCATTTCTATTTTAACATTTATTTTGCTAGTTACTGGGTTGAAAAAAATGGGGGGGGGGGGGGGAAA
>NW_020799097.1:100889062-100989250 GCF_003259725.1 Athene cunicularia | reverse complement strand
AAGAAAGAAAGAAAGAAAGAAAGAAAGAAAGAAAGAAAGAAAGAAAGAAAGAAAGAAAGAAAGAAAGAAAGAAAGAAAGAAAGAAAGAAAGAAAGAAAGAAAGAAAGAAAGGATTTAAAACTTTACATACACCAGAGTTGTCAAAGTCATTTAAGAAAAATGAAAATCCTATCGCATTAGTATTAATTACACAAATTTAAGAACAACTTTTTAAAACCTCAGCCTGCTTCTTCATAGCATTCCAGGGTAGTGTGGATCACAGGAAACAAGTGTACTTCACTCCACCTTCTTCATTATTCAGCTAAAATGCATTTGCCACATGGATCCTCCTACTCACGACAAAGCCTTAATTACACCGAAGATGCTCCATGCTGGTGAAGGTTTCAGTAAGGTGACAAGGAAGTTTAATAGCTCCTGGAACATGTAATTGCAACATCTGCCTTGGAATCAAATGGCCTGCCCTTACATTTTGTAGAGTTTTACTCAAGAATTCATCTTCTGAACCTAGAAAGTCTGTCTGCTTACTTTAGAAGGTAGAAGTCACTTCAGGCACCATTTCAGCATTCTGATGGAAAACTTTAAAACACAGCTGTGAATGAATGGATAGTAGAGTACCAATTCCGATCACCACAAGTACTTTGTTTCCACAAATACTCCACATTAATTGTACCATGCGCAATCTATGACAGCTGAAAGATAACCTATCAGAGAAAGAAGAAAGAGAAGAGAAAAGGGAAACTTCTTGTATTAAAAGGTTTTCATTTTCTGATCCACAGTTCACAGACCTTTTGAGACACTGCGATCTACTGTGCCAAACTCCCACCTTTGAAATAGGCTGAGGAGTAACTGCTCCAAGGATAAATTCCAACACAAACACAGGAATCTGAGCACATACGAATACAAATATCTGGATATGTTTCAGCTGCACTTGTTATAATGAGTTGGGTAGATGTGGAAAGAGGCCGTTAAGGAGCAAAAAGCATCATTAGTGCACCCCAACAACGCATATATAGCACAAGACCGTAGCTTTTTCAAGGAGGCCACTGCAGCCTACAGAGTCAGACCCCTTCCAAGACATGCTTCCAGGACTTGACAGAAATCCTTCAGCAGCACTCATGGTGCAAGCTGAAAAATGGTTACTGTGTGGAGCTCAGGCAGCACTGCAGTGACTGGGGATGCAAACTGGAAAGGAACAGTGCTGCCACTAAAGTCACCACAGGCACTGTGGTCTTTTGGACTGACACAGCTGCTGTACTAAGAGAGAAGGGCCATATTTTGACCTTCCTTCTCATTCATCAGCAAGGGAGAAATTCTGTCCCCATCACGGTATGAGCAGCATCCCTTGGAATGGTCTTGTCTTCCAAAGTTATAAGGCTCCTTCAACAGAAATGTTTAAAAACCTGGTTTTCAAAGTGCATATGGCTGAGGAAGGACATAAGAGCAAACAGCTCATTCATAATCAGGGTTTGACATGAGGAGATGTGTTGCTATATTTTTCAGCTTGCTGTAAATTCACATCCAACACGCTCCTGTCTCGTGCTTTATATCCTGCAGCAGGCACACTTGGGATGATTGAATTAATTGAATGAAACAGTATGAAGAATTTTATATTTCCTTCAGTTTTAGGGTAGTCCTAAATACCCGTGGCAGACTGGAAGTTTAACAAACAGTGTGAGTAGACCCACCATGAGGCTCTTGCACAACTAGGATATGGTTTCATGTGGACTTTGAAAAGCTACCCATAAAATCAATACAAAACTCTGTTTTCAGCATTTACTGGCTTATTGCACAGAGTTCTTGTTTTGGCTTCACTACTACTCAGGTATTTAGGAAGACCTGAATTTGATTCACTAACCTAATTGAGGTTTTCTTTGTGATTTTTGGAAGCTGTTGTTTCTAGCTCTCTGTCCCCCATCCATGTAACAGGTATACTAATCTTCTGCTTTTCTAATTGGAGTATCATGAAAATTAATGCAGGTAAGAACAGGAGATGCAATAATAATCGTACTAGAATAAACAAATCATTTTAGACAAATTTTCATGTACAGCTACCCAGTTAGGGACCAATTTTAATCTCACTTCTGTATAACCATATACTTTAGATGACAAATCTATTCTTTTTTGCATAGTGTTTGTGTTCCTTTACTTGCCTTGGACGCAGAAAAGTGTGATTGTACAAACCCAGCTAAGAAAAAACTTGCAAAACAGAAGAAAATATATTTCTTTTGGAAATAAAAAATAAGTGAAAATATTAAAAAGTAACCCATGAAAACAGCCAAGATTCAATCTAATTTTAAATACTTTCTGCAGCTATATAGTTTTTGTAATTTAGTGGAGAATCACTTGAAACCATTCAAAGATACAACCTTACACCTTATTCTGCTGTAAGGTGGACATGACAGGCAAGATGCTAAATGCTGCATATAAGGAATGCTCAGAGTAATCCAGGCAAGAAAGGCTGCAGATGCAGATGTTAACACAAGAAGTGTTAACAACACTTGAGTAATCAAGAAGGACACTAAATCTGCCCTCCTTGGTCATAGTTATAATGTGCCTTATTGACACAAACCCAGTTCTCCAAACTAAACAAAGCCATTTTCAAGTGAGGCTGGAGATTCAGCTCTCCCCTCTGCTGTGTGACTGCACAGAGAATCTGTAATGGGGAACAGAGCTGGGCTCTCTTAAGCCTTCATGTCAAGATATGGATATCCATAGAGACAAGAGAAACTGTCCCAGGAATTGTCCTGAGAGTCCTCAATTCAGCCTTTGTTTGCCCTCACACACCCTGCTAACCATTCTGAATTTTATCACTGACATCAATTTTAGGCTCTGCAGATATTCCAAGGTGGAATATACTGTAGGAGTATGAGCAATAACCTCCTTTAAGACAAAATTTGGAGGGCTGTAAGACAAGTGTTAACCACATCTTGAATTTTCTTCCCACATCAACTCTTTAACTAGTAAATTTTAACACCTTTTGAGTCTTCACTGCTCTTGTGGCAAAAAGAATTCACATCTAGTTGAATGATGAATTTGCAAATACCCAAAATGACCTGGAATGAACAAACAATAATTTTTCCTGCAGAGTTTGCACAGATACCCGCTTTATGCAGCTCTTAGGACTATGGCAAAAATCATCAAGAGAGAATAAATATTTAGCTTGGGCTGCAAGGCAAAAGTATGTTAACACACTTCTGCATTTCTGGATTTTTGCCGGAACTTGGAGCAGAAGCGTCAAGAAACCACAAAGAAAACTGATTTCACACTATGCTCAGATTAACTACAAGTAAGACATGCTGTGAATCATTCCTACATATCTGTTTTATCGAACAGAGAAATTCAAGACAATATAAATCTACATTTTTCAGCCTATCCTAAGTAAAGGTCTCCGAGCACCTTAATTTATTTGATAAATTTAATCTCAGTGTTTGCTCTGAGGCTTGCTGTGACACAGCCATGAGCCCCATATTGCAGGTGAGGAACTACACCATTCAAGAACAGCCACACCAAGCAACATAGCAGAAGGATTTATGGCAGAGACATGATTTAACCCAAGTTCCTCGATCCCCAGTCTGTCCCTGAAACTTGGAAGTTTATCTCAACAGAATCAGTGGGGGATTTTTTTCCGTTTCTTCCCACTGTATATCTCAATTTGGGACAAAATAAAATAATAAGCAACCAGGAATATGATAACTCATATTTTTTAACTGCAAGGGAACAGGCACATGTTATTTGGGTTGGGCACTTTCAGGTGTTCCCTGCACTCTGAATTGCCTCCCTGAAACCTTGCCCCATGCGTTTTTGCAGTATCTGTGAAGAAGCATTGCCTACCACCGCAAAGGTGATTCCTACTTAAACAACAAACACCAAAGCTCTACTAACTTGGCTTTCTGACAAAAGTCTGTTTTGTTATCCCAGATCCCAAAAGCTAGTGGCACCTGAAGGCAGAGCCAGAAGGCTCTGCTGATTAGGCCAGGTTTCACCCCCACGAAGCTTGAACATGCTGTAGTTCCTTTGTTCTTTACTTAATGAGGGTTTTCCTCAGGTAGGGCTCTGCCTTTTTTTTTTTTTTTTTTTTTTTTTTTTTTTATAGGAAAAGGTATGCAGGGATATCACTTTTCACACTGTTGTTGATATATCTTACTGCCCTCTTCTGTAAGGGCTTTGGGAAGGAACTATCCCCTAAACCAGCTCTGACCTACAATCATTCTATACTGCTCTCCCACTTGAAGGTCTGACATCACACTACAAACATGGCCTCAGTCCTTGCAGTGCACCCTTGAGCCAGGTGAGGTTCCATATTTTTAGAAGCAACAGGCTCCCTGATTGCCCCAGACTCCTCAGATGAGCAGGGCCATCAGTGGGTGAATTCACAGGTCTTCTTCATCTTCACTGACCACATCCCAAGAACAACTGGGTGAGCAGGTGCTTCCTGGTGAATGGGGGTGTGTGAGAGAGGATTCACACATGCACTGGTATGTGGAAATGTGGCATCTCTTGTGAACCCTCGGTACTGTTTCATTATCTGAAATCTTTTAATTAACAAACATCTGCCAACTCCTGCACTCTGTCAGAATATACCACTGATGTTCCCTTTGTAGTGCCTTTCATAACATATGTAAACAGACGGAAGAAAAATCTTGCTGTTATCATCTTTTGATTTTATGAGTAGCTGGGGCTGTTTAAACTATAGATTAACTTTTACGGGCCCATCTCTCTCTCCAACTACCACCACCACCACCACCACCACCCTGCAATGTTTGAATAGCCAACTTTCCTGTGTAGGTGTGTCAGATAAAGATCATTTTAGTAGATGTTTAAGAGGAAGGGAGTCTTGTTGCACTGAAACTAAAATCGTAACACTCATTTAATGCACCCATATGTGCTATGTCACCTCTCCTCCCAGCACTCTTGGATGAGTCTATACTTTTGGGACCAAGATCCCAGTAAAGTGATAGGTGTCCTATGTGTTACTGCAATTGCAATGTTGGGGGCGGGGTCTTTCAGCAAACTCAAGAAAATTAGTCTCTTTTTTTGCTTTTCCCATGTCAATACATTTTCCAAAGCTACACTTCTTATGTCATACAACTCCAATTCTCTGACAAAGCAGAGACCAGATTGTGAATATATTGTCTAGCTCAAATGTGAATTACATGCCCAGGATATCTTTCTACCACACCCAATGGTCATATACCTGGAAATGGTGAAGGGTGGCTGCAACAGCGATTCTTCCATCTGAGTGGTGTTGTGTGAGCACTACACATACAGGTCTGCAAGTTGGATCACACAGCCAAGCATATCACAGATTAGGTGCAAACTACATGTGCTGCTTCTACAGCCTCAAGCTCACAGAATGTTTTATGAAGATATATTATTACCCCTCCCCAGCTGACTAAGATGCTTTTGTTTCCATCCTGCCTGAAAATTGGTTGTGGTTGAAAAAAGTGGAAAAAAATACTATACTTTTCCTGACCTCCATTCCCCGACCACCTGTATTTCTCTTGCATTATAATATATTTTAATAGTATTCCTTTTAAGATTGTCCAAAGAAATAAGTGCAAAGACACATAGTAGCTATTCTGTTTATGAGATCTTCTGTAGTTGTCTTCTCTGCACAACAAGGAGAGCATGTACTTCCAGGCTTTCACTTTAGGTGATGCAAAACAGCAACAAGAAATAAGAGTACAATATACACAGTTTGAAGCATTAAAGTGACTCAGAGTCCTAGTCCCCTGCTTCTTTTCCCACATAGTCTTTCCCCTTTAAATACCTCTCCTTTCTCTTGTAACATTATTCCACCGTAATCTGCAACCTTTGCTTTCTGCTTCTGAACAGCTCCTACCTCCACAATCCCTTTGTGCAACCAACTCTTCCCATCAGCACTGACAGGATCCTTAAAATCTGCCAGACCCATCTCTGCTTGCTAACCCTTTTTTTTTTTTTTTTCCCCCCATTATGCTGCTCTTTCAGCTCCAGTCAGTCTTGCCATTTCCATGATCACTTCCCAAGAGGACCTCAAATGAGGTCCCAGGTGAGACATATACTATTCTTTTCCTGGTCATATCATAATAAGTTTCATGTACTCTCCTGGGCTTTGAAAGTTCAAAGCATTTTCTATTACTCATTAAAAGTGAAGTCACTGGCTGATGTGGCTGAGGTAGGTTTGGATAAAGAACTTAGGTGTGCTGGAGACAGATGGAAATGCTTGAACAAACATTTCTTAGTTCAGGAAAAGATACAGCCAGTCCCACTGAAAATAGACAAATTTCATTTTCCCCACAAAATTCTTGCAATCTAATTTTGAAAAACATTCAAGATATTTACAGTGTCTGTTCTGTGCTCGGATTAACAAAGTTAAACTATCAACATAAGCACTTGTGAAGAAAAGTCAGTTCCATGGATACTACAGAGAGATGGCTTTTCTACATCAACCTTTTCTAAAGTGCTTGCAGCCACACAGAACATCTGAAGTGTTTGAACTTGTGCAATTAGAACAAGTTGTCAGGGACACAAAAAGCTTTTCAGAAGAGCACAGAAGCTGCCCGTATGTTATCTACCAGTGTCATATACCTTCAGTCTAAGAATCATCAGAGCCTAGGCAGCAGGGTATGAAATAAAAATCTTCTACACCAACCATATTTCAGCAAGCTGCGATTTTTTTCTCTAATAAACCCTCTTCCCTGCAGCTTTTCCTTCTGTCTCTAAGTTCTTCTTTTTTTTTGCTCTCTGCCCTCTGTACTTTTTCTATTTTTCCCCCATTTCTTTGTCTTGTCCCTCCTCTCCCTTGTTTCTTTTCCCCTTTCTTTATCTGCTCCTCGCCAGCATACATTCTCTCCATATACCAGTCCTCCTCAGCCCCAGTTCTTTGATTCCTTTTTTCTTTCTTGCTTCTTCCTATTCTTCTCTCTCTCCTTTCCTCTTTTACCTGAATTGGACTGTTGCAGGTCTCTGTGCCGAGTCAAGAAGCCCTCACTTCCAACCTCATTCCAGTACACAAACATAGTTCCTATCACAGAAACCACACCTTCTTCCAAAATTTATAATTAGATATTTTAAGGAAAAGTGCAAAGCAAAAAGTTGTCCTCCAGAATAAATATTCTCAAAGATTCAGCGCTTAAATCTAGAGCTTTGGTCTCTTGCCCTGTGAAAACTGTGTCTAGTTGTGAGAGTCAGATGAATTTTCCCAGATTTTGGCAATGGTTGGCAGCTGGCAAAGCCTCATTGACAGCAGACTTCCGGTTCTGGATCTCATAGACTGGCTTTGTTCTGAATCTGAACAAAATATCCAAATTTTGAAATGCTACACAAAAATTTCACTTTGACTCGTGACATTTAGATTAGCGTATATACCAAGGAAAATAAAACCAAAATTTATTTCAAAATAGAATTGGAAATGCATCCTTCTTAAATAGTGAAATAGGATGTTCATCCTAGATTTTCATCTGCACAAATTTTTCATTAATTCCAGGGTGGAAGAAACTGTGAATTGTTGGAGATCTTTGAGAAATGGTGTTGAGATTTTAAATGCTTTACATATATATGGTCCGTGGGTACACACTGTTGTTCTGCAGTACATGATGACAAACAGGATCAGGTATCACCTTAGCCTTGGTGTTCCATAGATATAACTGAGCCAGCTTTAAATTAGCTAATGGTGACCTCTATTAGCACCACAGTTATGGTAAAATTATGATCTTCATGAACCTAAGGAAATAGATAATTTGCCCCAAAGAAGCCCTCTTGTGTCTTGGTTTCACAGTTTAAAGGTGATACTGGTTTGGCTGCAACAGCTGGAGTTAGTGGATGGATTTCTCCAGGGCCCAAGCTGCTGGGGAGGATTAGTTGTGTCCTGTGCTTTCACTGTCCTTAGCCAGCCTGAACAACATAGGCAGGATTTCAGCTGGCATTTGAGGTCAGCAGGAGATATGCATAAGCAAGTGCCATATTTCATGCTGTTCTGAGTGAATATCCCTGCACACCCAGAGCTGCACCGACTCTCACATGACAGGAGTTCTGGGACATGAAGGGTAGTGCCAGCAGCAAGAACCCTCCTGTGTGCAGCTTGGGGCTGTGACCTGGAGCACTGGTTCTTGTAAGGGACTGCTGAAAGGACCAAGCTGCCACATAGTCATTTGAGGTAAACATCCAATTTTGGCCCATTTGAATCTATAAGGCCAATCAAGCAAGCATAACTATGGCATGGCCTTTTCCACAGTCAGGGACATGTGTCCTCACACACCTCTGTCTAAGAAGCAAACAACCGCACAAATTTACATATCGACCAACTTCCTGCAGTGGACTGAATGGTTAGGGCATCTGCATGTGCTTCTGAAGTGGAGCTTGAGGCCCAGACTTCTGCAGAAGTCTGTCATCAGTTGGCCTGTCTGTAGGGGGTCACATGAGCAGAAAGTTAGGAACAGACTGATGTGAATCCTGGTCCAGACAATCAAAATCATGTACAAATACATGTATGTGTACAGCAGAACTGCTTGTTATATCCACTCAATGAAAGCAGCGCTGCTTAGCCTCCCAAAACTGCTTCTCAGTGACTTCTCACTGCTACAGAATTCTTCCTTCCTTCTCCCACAACCCACCTTTAAATGGCTCTGATAATTTTCAGAGTCTTGAAATGTACTCTGAAGGTCCATTACATTAAATTTTTATAGGCCAAGGAAAAGAAGCAGTAGGGATACTTCAACAGACATCTCTGAAAAAAAATCCACCGAAGAATGGCTGGGAAGAAAATACAGATAGGAGCGGCAAAAGATGGAAGTGGATAGAGTCAGGACAATCAGGAGAGTGGATGTGGAGGGAGTACAGAAAGATCTGGTTCACAGGAGAAGCTGTGGAAATGTGGTCTTTACTAACTGAGCAAATGTGCCAAATGGGCTGGCTACAAATCTTGGCCAGGCTTTAGACTGTGGCCAGCTTATTCCTTCAAACCTTCTCATGTACCCCCAAGACAAAACTGCTGAGTCAAGAGCAGTTCACAGACTTTCACTGGTAGATACTAAGCATGGGACACATACTTAAGTTGCATGTTTTGCCAAGACTGCAAGGTACAGGTGCCTTCCCTTAATCTAGTCCACATCACTGGCAGAAGAAAAAAAAAGCTCAGAAAATGCTACAGACACAAGAAGCTTGCTAACCATCTTAAATACCTCATTCTCACAACATCTTACAAAGGAGGGTATTTCTCATTTTACAGATTATGAAACAGAGGCACTGAGGGACCAAGTTTTGACTAAAGATGAGCGAGCAAAAATGGGGAGTGAAGTGGCTCTCCTAATTTCCAGCTCACTGCCTAAGCAGCCAGAGGGACCAAGCTTGAATACAGATATTGTAAATGCTGCTGAGGGATGAGATGACACCATTTGAAAAGGTTTTTCCCTAATTTGCATAATAATAAATACATGTATAAGTGGAATTAACTAGCAGGTATTTTTTTCGTCTGTTTGTTTTAATTATTTCAAACTGTAGTGTTTGTAAATGTGATCGACACTAAACCTTTATTTAGCCTGTGATTTGAATAAATGTATCGACATTAAAATTAGTCACCATAACCTATAAATCGCAGGATGGGTTTAGTTATGAATGTTACAAGTGCTATATTAAGCTTCCAAACAGAATGAATTTCTTACTCTAGGAGACCTTGAGAAGTTGTGTATTTCTAATGCAGAATGAGATACACAACTTGGAACAGTTTTATGCAGTAGCTTTAATTTCTGAGAAATGGATTTTCTTATTGCAGCCAGTTTAAGGACATGCTAGGAGACAGAAGACTGTAAGTTAAATTCCCAATAGTATGTGTGTGAACTGTGCCACAGTAAGGGAGATTTTCAGTAGTACAACTGAAAATTTGGCATCTCACTCCTTTCAACTGTCATTGGGAGTTGGATGCCTTTTTTTTGCTGTTGTTTTTGAACATCCAAAAAAAGCCTATTGGTGATTATGTATTTTTATGGAAAGGATAGAGCTTGATTTCTAAATACCTGCTAATTCATACAGTATCCAAAATCCATAGGATATCAATTATTCCAGAAGGAATTAAATTTATTACTTTTTTCTTCCATGATTCTATTTCTGATTGAGGCCAAAAATCAAGATGATGTTCTCTTAAGATTATCGTTTTCTATATTGATCTTGCCTTTGTTATCTCAATGGCTTATTTGTTAGACAGAAAAGATATGACTAGGCATATATCATTGTAGAATACAGGAAGATTCACTGAGATTGATGCATAAGCAAAGGACAAGTGCATTAACAAATCTAACTGTCCAAAAGACAGAGCTCATGTTAACCAAGAAGCACATTACTGTGATTCCATCAGAATGTTCTTTTATTTATTTAACTTTCCCATTTTCATTTTTTATTTGGGTAAGATAATTGCCTGTGATAAGCTCTCTCTGTGTAGGTTGGAAGCATGCAGAAAGCCAGCCTTTAGACTGGAATATTTACGCTAAGCCTAAGCATTAATGATGTGTAATGGCCAGACCATATTTGCATATTGAAATGATCTCAATTAAAATCCTTTATCAGATGACTTCAAAGAGAGAACCTCTCAAACTGCAATACATTTTTCCATGAAACACAGCCTATTAGGGATATAATGTGTTTATCTGCATTTCTAAAGACAATAATTTTAGTGTTGATTTCATAAGTAATAAAAGATACATTTCTTTCCTTAGGCTCCATACCACAAAATTCTTTTATCTTTCTTTATAATGCACTTACTAAGCCCTGAACTTCTTTGAAGGACAAAAACATAAAATAGTCTGCAGAACTTGAACTAAATAATGCCTTGCCCTTCGATATTGTTTCTCATCCTGAGAATCTAAGTACATTACAAAGATTTACAATGTCTAAAAGAGATAAGAGACTTATAGGGCTCTCTTCACCCACGACTGGAAGACAATCATCTCTGAGTAGGCACACAAAAACTTTTTATGGCATTGAGGAAGAGAATACAAGCGCAGAGTCTTTGCAAGAAACAATAAAGTAACCTACATAAAGAGGGTAAACTGCCAAAAAAAAAAAAAAAAAAAAGGAAAAAGATAATTCCCCAATTTATTTTTTCCATTTCTTGATGGAAAGACACATGTGAAATTTTAGAAAATGCATTTAAAATCTTATGTTTTAAAATGCTCTATGTACTTTTAAAAGGAGGATTCTGATAATTTTTCTAAGGAATTTCAGTTATTTTCACAACATTTAAAAAGACTGGTTTATTAAAATAAAGACAGTAGCTGGAGAACACAGCATTTAATTTATTAACAAAAAAACTCAGAGGTAATGAATGAATGAATAAATGGGGGAACAATATGCCATTTAACATATTAGAGTCACAGTTAACACGTATTAACCATTGGAAGACTGGGTTCTGATATCATAGATTATTTTCTGTCTTGTAGCTGGGATCTGTCATTGAAAACCTGTGTGGCAAGTGTTTTCTTCATAATTGATTTTTTATTGTTTTCTAAAGCCACATGAGTCATTATCAGCTAGGTCCTGGACAAGAACTACACACTCATAAAATTAACCATAAGTTCCAAAGATACAAAAATTTCAGCACAAAGATTTTTCATCCAGAATTTCTCAAGGGAACTAGTGCCACCTGCAATTCAGACATCCAGCAAGAGGGAAGAATGATACAGTACAGTGATTTGAGTGACCTACCATTCACTGCAAATAAAAAATAGCCAGAGAAGAGACTCTATTTCCTCAAATCTAATATAACATTTTCTCACGCTGTAAGGATTGACAATCCTGGAGTCACCTATTAGGGACAAACTCCCTCAAATTATCTCACATATATCACAAGACGCAGTGTACACAGGGAAGCAGCTGCCACATATCAGCTGTTCTGAGGTAATTACCAGTGTATATTCTCACGGTAACTGTGAGGACACTTCCTCGTCTTTCAATTCATAGTAAACTACATTGCATTTATGACAGAACAAGAGTAAAGAGAGCCTAGTTACCACACAGCTACTGATTTACAATAGCTTGCTCCCTTGTGTACGTACGTACTCTTGCTCCTCAGCAATACATAGAAAGTTGAATTAGCTCACCTTGAACTTAAAACATTTTCATTATTTGAAATCATTTGTTATCCCTTATGCCAAGGGTCTTTCACTAAACAGGGAAATGAAAGCTATTAAAACAAATCATTTGTTGTTGCAAGAAAATGCAGGAAGTACAGTCAAGGGTTTGTTTTTATTTAAGTTATGAGAGAGAAGGATTTGTGAGAATTAAAGAAAAAAAAGAAAAATGTTAGTTTTAAAATATGGACAAAGTCTTAGATGCTGCCCTATACTGTGGTTACAGCACTGTAGTCTTCAGCTACTGTTTTGACTATGAAATTTGAAGTCATGGAGTCCAACAGAAAATCAAATAAGACAGTATCATTGAATTAAACCGAAAATACTGGATGAGATTTATTGTAACTTCTCTCGAGACAAATGTGAGGTTTGATGGGATCAGCCTAGACTTATCCATAGAAAGGGGTAAATGTGATTGACTTTGAAGAGTCTATAGTCTGAAATGTATTTGCCCAAATAATTTATTTTAATACAAATATCATGAATATACTATATACTCTGTGGTATGTTTAGTACTGTTGTTGACTAGTATTAGTGGGTAGCATTAGTAAGCAGTATTTAGCACTACTAGTTCCTAGCATTAGTATTAGTAGTAGGTGCTAATGGTACAGAGTAGTAGTAATAAGTAGTTGTACTAATAGTAATAATATTTGTTACACAGCCAAACACAATCAAGACAATGAAGAGTAGCCTGCAAAGCATTCATCATCAGAATTCTGCTGCTGAAACAGAGACACCAGTGTCAGTGAATTTGGGAGGATAACTACGAAGTGGTCCATATTTTCAAATGCACATTCAGAGCATTTCCACTGTGCTCTTTAGAACTACTTATTCTTATATAGATAACCAGCATTCCATTATTAGTATCAAGCTAGCAAAAAATCTCCATCAGCTGAGGTAGAACACCAAGTTATCATACATATTTCAGCAGGTGCAACATTTCCCTTGCGAAATAAGAGCCATAAGAAGGGCTACTGGAGGAAGAAATTCAAAGGCATTTGCAGCAGAATAACAACATCCCATTTAGCTTAATGTTTCTCATTTTATTTGGAAGCTCAAAGCATGTTACCATCATTCATGCTTTGCTGTAATTGGACAGAGTGATTAGAACACCTTTTTATATTAAATGCACATTTTCCTTTCAATAATATCCATGCTAAATGAGAAGAATACTACTCAGCCAGTCAGCTGGGTTTGGAGCAATGATCTATTTTATCCCTCATTTTAAAAGCTTGTTCTAATCTGTGGTTTTGTACAGAAACTGTACATGAAGACTGTCAATATACACTGGCTTAGAAAGGAGAAGAACCAGAAGAGCAACTCTTAGAAATGTAGAGGATCCTGTAAGGAGAAGAATCCATTACTGCCGAATAAGCTTCCTGAAAGTTTATCACTCAAAGCAAGAGGTCACAAAGACTGACACTGACAAGAAAACAACTGCAAAAAGCACTACGAGGAATTCAGACAGAATATCCTTCTGCAAAGGACTGTCATTGCACAGAATAAAATGGTCCTTGCTGAAGTTGGTAATAGACGTAAACTGTGAACACCAGTTCAAGAGGGAGCTGAATGTGTTTGGAGCAGGGAGTGAATGTAGCCATGCAGTCATAAGAAAGATAACTGTGCATAAGATGGTGAGCTACCATACCTGGTGATTTGTATTTTCTGTTGCCAGAGGCAAGGTTTTGATGGACCGTGTGCTTTTCTCGGGGCTATTATTACTTGTATGTCTCTAAAAAGTGCCCTCTGCTATCACAGGAGCCACAGTAATAAAATGTAAGTTAATAATATTATTTATCCTGTAACCATCACTCACGTTTACTGTTCTATCATTTCTTTTTCCTTTCCCACTATACCTCCCTCCTATTTGCATTTGAAGGTTAAAATCTCAACAAAAGCTATTCAGTGTACAGGTGTTTTTCAGCTAACACTGCTCTGTTGCCACATGCACAATATATATACACATACATAGACACACATGTACTCAGATACTGTCTCGAGATCTTTCTCTTCTTATCTCCCCTATCTGCCCAAAACTATGTTTGAAATTTCTGTGGAAGATAGGGCCATGAGTCTCTCCATGTTTTTACTCTAAAGGGACATGTTTTTCAGATTCCTACTCAACCAACAGTTGCCAAAACAATGAAACTCAATGGACAAAGCCATGACCTTCCTCAGGTGCTTAAGCCACCTTTGCCCCAGCTGCATCTAAACTGGGATGTTCCTAGTATCTCCAAATGGAGTCACAGTGATTTGGAAAAGGAGTTTAACTGAGACACAAGCTGAAGTCCATCCCAGCCTGAGAAACTTGCCCATCACAACTCTCACAAGTGTCTAACATTTTCTCCATCCTCCAGGGACAGGAAGGAATGGCTGAACACAAACAAGAGAAGACACCAAAGAGTCTTAGTATGCTAACAGTATGATGATGCTGAATCTCACCACCGTCAATACAGTGAGCATATGTGTAATACCTATTTGTCAAAAAAATAGGAGATGCAGAGAAAGTCAGCAACTTTTTTCAGTTATATAAACTGTGCAAAACAGGGGACTAACTCCAAACAGAACCAAGAAAAGTTGATTACCAAGTCTTGCATTTATATAGAAAACAAACATTCTTCTTAAATGGTCTGTTTACCTTTACATTACCAGCCTTTAGTTCCAACCAAAATAATCCTTACTGAGCCTGACACAGTCCTCTACATGCAGCTGATGGAGTCAGGCAGACAAAGGATGGAAGGGGAGCACAGAGGTGAAGCCAGATGTCCATGTCCACCCAAACTCAGCACCAAGGCACAGCAACCTTTGCCCCAACTAGAATAAGGCCTTTTCCATTTCACATCATTCAGAAAACAAACCCCAACTCTATTTCAGTCAACATGGATATAGCAGTAGTTATCTAAAGAGAAGGCAACTGTGTCCCATCTGATTTCATGCCAGGTCTAGAACCACCCTGGGTATCTAAGGCACTCATTGAGGGCTACAGTCACCCTGGGCTCCCTCTTGCCAATGTCTCCACAGGAACAGAGATGGGAACCTCTAGGGAGCAATTTAAACTAAATAAAATCTGAATTGCTCCCTAAGATGATTATTGCCCTTCACTGACTAAGAAGGAAAACTGGGTATCTGTCGCCTTAATGGATGCAGTTAAGTACTTTCTCTTAGAAAGGATGTACCTGAGCCTGTATTTGACTAGACATATACAAAATAGATTAAGGTGCTTTGCTTGTGATAGCACAGGATAGACTAGGAAAAAAGCTGTAAATGCATTGTCACACACTGATAGTACCAGTTCTTTGAATTTCTACTGCAGTCTCCTTCCAAAGATCATAAAGCACTTTACAGAACCAGAAGCCTTGTTATCTAGCAGAAATACATCACGTAGGAACCACTTTGGCCAACTTAGTGCACTTGTAAGACACCTTCTAACCATGAACACATGTGTGAAAACACTCATTTCCCTTAACACCTCAGCCTCAGTTTGCATTGAGGGTTCGCACCCTTGTACTAACCTGTTTTAAAATCCCACTTTAAACACACTTTTGTGCTCAGGAGTTTATGCTCTCCCTAGACAAGGAAAGATAATTATTCCTTGTGTTCTGCAGAAGGGGAACTGATGCCCAGGAAGTATTTATTGTACTGTTGATACTCAGTACTAAGATTTAGAATTGTTTCACAGAACTATCAAGATCCCATAACCTAAATGGAGACTGCACAAGACAATTTAGAGGCATTGCCTTTTTATAGGGGCATGGCTATTGGAAAGAATAATGGTAACTAAAACTGACCAGGAGCTACATAGAGCCCACCACTGAATTTTATGAATGATGGCCAGGCAGCAAGTCAATGACATTGGGGCTGTTGCTTGTGTATGCCAAGGGTAAGAAGGTGCTGGCCTACACTGTTAGGACTTATTAAGTTATATACAGCACCAAGCAGCTGAGTTAGGTGTTTTAACTCATTCCTGAATTGGCTAAGAATAAAAGTAACTGTCAAATACAAAACAACGAAACAACCTTCTGCAGTCTAATTAAGGTCACATTGGTAGTCTATGTTCATCAGGAAAGGAAAGCACATTCCCTGTCTCTCAATTTAGTGTTCTTTCCATAAGTGTATTTGCCAAAATGTCCATACATTTGTAAATGTATATACACTGTACATAACAGTACAACCTCTGGGCTCCACACATATACCAAGGATCTGTGGAAGCATTACTCGGAGATCCATTTTGTAATGTCACCAACAATAGACCCACAACAAAACTGCAGTGGTTCAAAGCATAATTTTACATGACCAACATAGCTGCGTTACATTCTTCAATCTCAGTGCTGCAGAAAAGAGAGTTTCTACACTGAAACCCAGGCCTAAAATTGTGCCTCTGAAAAATATCCTAGTATTTCTAATGTTGTAGATGGGAAGTCTGAGGGGTGATGTCATGGAGCTGTATGAGATCAAACTGACTTTGCTTCTAAGCATAGATGTAGCATCTAGAGACCTGAATCTGACAACCTTTACAGGAGTGAAAGAGAAAGTCTGTAGCCAAACATCAAGGAATGATAACAGCATCAACTCCAAGTCTCTCAGTGCTGGAACCATATAAGTATTGAAGCTACTGGCTGTTTGAATCGTGTCACCAAAGACTGCCTCTTCCCTATCTAATCACAGCTATTCTAAGTGTACATGGAGTCCCCCACTATGGATAATTTTGTCCTACAGACACATTTGTAACACATTAAATTGGAGCAATGCTGATTAACAGTACACCTACAAAGATACCTGCATCTTTACCCAACTGAATGGACCAGGATTTTTTCAGAATAGACAAGTGAAGCCTCTTCCCCATTCAATAAATAATACATTATACACACACATCCGTTCCCAACACAGAGAACCTTTCAGTGCTGGCTTAGCACTTCCAGAAACAGGCAAGATGGTGGGGCAGGGGGCAGACAAGGACTTAGCACACAAGTTTGCTTTTCTGAAATGGTATTATGGGAAGATCAGCTGGGGTAGGAAAAACAGGAAATCAAATACTGAGGAAATAAATGAACTGTAAAAACACCTATTGTAACAGTATTTTGAACTGAAGAGTTCCTCGTGTTTTTTAAGGTAGGTTTTCTGTAGCAGTGGGAACTATATTTGCCCTTAAGTACGCTGTACAGAAAGAAACTTCCCATAAGAGAGCCCAACGGTTTTCCCCATGAGAAGATAAGGGCTCTTCACTTCTACATTATCAAAAGAAATATAGCTGTTGTCAATCCTTTAATCCTCCTGTAATTAGTTGAAAAGCAGGAATTCATCTTCAGTAATGTCTTGTTCTTCTTCAGGCAAATTTATTTCCCTCTTCCACTCTTCTTCATAAACCAAGATTCATTTAATTTGTTCAACAGATAGGGCTGAAACCAAACCCCAATTCCAAAGACATTCAGCAACTAAGAAATTTCCAGACAGTGACAACTTTAAAGGCTGATTCTGAAAGACATTAAGCAGTCTTACAGCAGCCACAGAACACAAGGTCTTTTTTTTTTTTAAAAAAAAAAAAAATCCCCTTTCCCTTCATCTGTGCTTATTAGAGCTCTAGAGACTTAAATGAAAGTATTACTGCACCTGCAGCTTGTCAGAGAAACACACCCTTCTTCACACTGCTATCAAAACCAGGCCAACAACAAAAAAGACGTAAAATTTCGTCTTGAAAACAATGAGGCTACAGGTGTGAGGGAGGTCATAATCCAAAGACAGTGCAGTTCACAAGTGAAAATGGGGACAGAACTCAGCCTGAGTTCTTTATGGTGAGAGGGCTGGCTTTAAATTCCTAGGCAGAATTTTGCAAAGCTGAGGTCTAATAAAACCCCAAACCCAGTGTCTTTTTATTCATAAACTAAGTAAATTTGCTATGGAAAGCATAAAGATACAAACAAAGAGGCTTGCAGTGCCATTTTAAGAGTCCAATTTTCAGTAGAATTGTTCATGAAGAAGTATATTAAAGAAACTTTTTTTTTTTCTTGTGTTAGGATATCTTTAATGCTTCTTTGTTTTATTAGCATGGAGGGATATTCCCAGTATGTATGCCAGACTAGGATACCATATACTTCCATATCATCTTTATCTGAACATGATTTTTTTTTTCTGAATGTGAGTCCTACAGATAGGAGAGGGTAGAACCATAATACAGTGCTCTTTAAACACTGCATGCTTTTTTTTTTTTTTCCCTAAATATGCCATTACTTCTAAGTGTTATGGCCTTCTTTTTAAAGACACTTACACTAGAAAGCTAAGAGTACTTTACAGCACCCTGCAAATTTCCATAAATAACAATTGGCCATGAGAGTTTCTTTTCACCTATTCCATAGAGGGAGACTTCCAGAGAAGAGCCAGAAAAGGTGGAGATCACTTTAAAATGCTTCTCTCTGTCATTTCCAATACCCCGCCTAATTCAGCTAGGCCAAAATCTCACTTGAAGTGAGCTGAAGTAGAAGCTTTTTGTGTGTGTATGGAACCGTATCCAGCTGGGAGAGCAGTTAAATGCTTGCCCATCCCCTTAACTCTGGGCATGTAAATTCAAGACGAAGAGAGCTATTTTGACGTTCTTGGCTGGAAATCACTCTCCACACCTATACTTTAATGCATCTACTGTACGTGGTAGTTTGGCTGCTTTCTCTCACTACCATCTGTTCTGATGGCACGGTGCCTGCTCACAAGTTGAATGATATATAGGTGCCAGGCAACAATGCGTTTTGATGGGCAGACTGCACAACACTGCAATTGTCATCTCTTGTGCATGAAGGCCACACTCTGTGCCAGCAATGAAACATTGGCACTTTGTATCTCCATACACTTGTTCACACCTGTTGACACTTACATGCCAAAATGGAATACTTGAACAAGGGAGTTTGCAGGCTTGCTTAACTCCCCACTAGGAATTAGCTTTACCTGGAAGTATATCCAGCCCTGGCTCAGTCATCATCCTCTGCCTCAAGCAGACACTGGGTCACAGTCTGGAATAATTCTGTGGGTCTTCACCTTAATATTCTCCTAGATCTGTATGTTTGAAAGGAAGAAGAAACAATCTGCTCATTTAGACAAAAACTGACTGGACCAGGCAGGTCTCTTCTCTTTCATGGCCCCATTCAGACATTTACTGTATTTTTCTCACATCCCAGCTAAGGACTCAATTTTAACATTTATTTCACAAGATCTTCCACAAGCCCACCCAGGCTTGCCACAGGTCCATGTCAGGTGGATCACCACTCTAAACCTCACCTATAGACTCCCATTTTTTTCATGGTTCAGATCAGTCCCTCTTCACTGATAAGATATAACCACGTGCACCCATCATTCAGCTCTATGAGTAAAGCTTATACTTCTAGATTCTGAACTGGCAACAATTTATACTGACAGAAAAGAATGTCAAGAAATGAAGCTGATGTAAAACATCACAGATGAGTTTAATGTGTTTTAAAAAGCAGTATGGCTGAGAGAAGGAAGAGTTTCTAAACCCTGCATTGGGTGTACACAGAAATTCAGTGATTTAGGGAGGAAAAGAACTTCCACACACTAACTAGAGCTCAAACATGCTGTTTCTTGGAGAGTGTGGAAAGACCTAGGAATGTGAAGGGAATGGCCCAGGGCATTCTGCTCCAGGGGAAAAACAAACAAACAAACAAACAAATCAACCCACACCACAACAAAAAACTCAATCCATGCCTTTAGCAGAACAGATAACTAACATCAGATTTTTATATATATATCCTCATAGCTAAGAAAACAGCTTTGCTGAGAAGATGGGTGTGGTAATGGGGCTTTGCTGATAATAGCAGGCAAAAGGAGCTGAGAAAAGAACAGGGGAGGGTCTGTCAGTAGCACACAGACCCACACATCTGCAGGTTCCAAGTTTCTTTAGCAGAGACCAGAAGGAATCACAAAATCAGTAAAATGCTTCCTTTGGAGAATTGGAAAGAGTTGGAAATTACTTCAAAATGCTTTTCTCTCTTTCTACCATGGTATGCCTAATTCAACTTGTTAAAAATCTTATTGCAAATGGTATTTAAAGTACAAGTTTTGTTTAAGTGAAAATGAATCCAGCTGGGAATGCAGTTAACGGTTGTGCACCACCTCAGCTTGGCATGTCAATAAAAGGTGGAGAGAGCGGACAGCATGGAGAGAGCCTTTCCAACAGATATGTTGCCACATCTATGTAGCAACTGGATTCAGAACCCAGAGCTGCAGTATTTTCAGTGAGGACTTTTGTTAGACATTGTTTGGGGTGTGGGCATGGGTTTTGTCCCAGATGTATGTGCCCAAGACTATCTTTACATTTTTATTAGACTACTGGTATATGATTATAACTTCTGACTATTACGAGCCTGGCTTGTAAATACAGCTGGAGAGTCTGAAAGGCTGGAGAGGCCATCTCCAGCCTCCATTGTGGCTATATGCACTTGGTCAGAGGGAGGAGATCTGCTAAAGACATCAGCCTCTGCTCTGAAGGAATAGAGCCAGAAGCTTCTTATTTCCCTGAGCAAGGCTTAGGTTACCTGGGGGCTAACCACCCAAGTCTTGTATACTTTACATGCATACTTAGTAGGAAATAAGTGAGATGCAATCATGTCAGTTACTGCATATTTGCTGCCAGCAGTTACCAGGTAGCTGCTATTTCATTTCTATGAAATATCATAACTATGTAAATAACTCAAGTAATAATTGTAAATGGATGACTGTAGTAAGGGAGGTGGGGGCAGGAGCCATAACTGCGCAGCTGCTATGGCTGTGAAAATTCAACCTTAAGCAGCCTAAACATTCATTTTACAGTGTACACCACTGATTACTTAATTACATCTAAAATATAAGTCAGACTCACTAAAAACCCCAGGGAGTAAATTACAAACAACTATGAAGCAATGTGCATGCATACACCCTACTTTGACTTTAAAAAATTATTGTTTTCCAATGGGTATGAAGGATTTTTCTATTTCTGTTCTACAAAACATCATTATGTTACAAACAGGTAAATATTTCTAAGTAATATTAGATGTGCGTGGGAGCATCCATCTTCAGCCTTTCACTGTGGACTCTCACTAAAGGTTCTTATCTTTATGTATATTTGAACAAGAAGATCTACATATGCTTGATCTCGGTATGAACCTCTGTATGACCTGATTTTGTTGCCATGGCCACCAATTAGACCAGCCTTGTTGACTGCAGAACAACAGTCAAAGCATCTCTATTAAGTTCTGAAAAAGAATGTCATATTTTATCAGCACACTACAACAGCTTATCCTTGTGGTAGTGTTTGTTTCTTCCATTAGCTCTATATTTAAGCATTTAGCTTAAAAGACAGGAAAAGGGGGGGGAGCAATGGCTATATCACTAGCCAGAAGGCTCACTTTTTTTTTTTTACTTTTTTAATATCTGCTTTTATTTTCCAGGTTTCCTCCTCTAGGAATACAGAAGACAGACAAAGACTATGGGAGCATCTTTGTTTCACAAGAACACTGAGATTAGGACAAAGTCTTTCCTTCAGTTGCTCCTTTTGAGGATTCTATCAGCATTTTCCCAAATGCAGTTTTTTAAAACATCCTCCCTTTCAATTTGTGACAAACCAGTAGAGAGTTGCCTCAAAAACTCACTTGGCAAACACTGCTTATTAAACTACCTTTCCCCAGCAGTAAGTGCGTATGTAAAGATACTGAATACTGTCACATGTACAGGAAAGACAGTTCAATGTCGTCAATATCATATTTTGTTAATGCCCACCCGAAAAGGAAAAAAAAAAGCAACCAACTTGTAAATGTACTCAGTTTACATCAAAACAAAGAGAGACTGGAGGGTAGAAGAGTTCCACGACTATATCTTTTATTTCTCAGTCTTGCTCTTTAGAAAATAATTTTCTTAGTATTGTTTTCATAAAAGCTTTCAAATACTCTAAAATAATGCAGAGAAATTGGCTTTTATTTTGAACAGGATTTCTCAATATGTACTGCATCTCTTGGCATATCTATTATATTAACTCAAGCCTTAATGATACAATGGTTAAAAACAGAGTACAGATGTGTATAAATGAAAAATGTAATAGATTTCCCTCTTAATGTAATAGAATTGGCACGAGGTATTGGAAACAGGAGTGAAAGTAGTCACTCAAGCATTGTGTTTGCATGTTATTTAAATACAAGTGGTTGAGGTATAAGTACCTCTAAGTACACCTGAAAGAGATGGTGCCTTGTAATCATTGTTTCAGCAATTGACAGTTGTTTACACAACAGCAGCACATTCTCTACTGATTTGAATAATAAACATGTTTAAACACCAGCTGGATAATAGAAGGATAATTGAAACATAGTTTAAAGCTCTGATTTACAGGCATTGTGGCAACACTTATTTGTGGTACAATGCTATACTTCTGTGCAGCCTCTTGAAAAAATTAAATAGGCATTGTTTCAGACAACTTTGGGATATATTTAACTCGATTAATCTATCATGCATTTGTGTGCCTACACAGACAGACAGACAGAACAAAGAACACACCATCAAAACTTCAAAAAGGCTTATGCTGGTGATGGCGTGCTACTTGTGCCGCTTAGTTTATTTATAGGTTGGCTGGGCCCTCACCTTAAGCATATCCTTCCCAAGTGTGAACTGTAGCACTTACAAAGTTTATGAAGCCCACGGACCGCAAGAACCCAGAGGGCTGCACAGTAAAATTGCCGAGTAACTCGGAGACGAAACAGGTAGAGAGAGAAGCAGTTCTTCTTCAGTCATCACATGTGACAGACTGCGAGCAACAAAGAGACCATAAAAATACTGTGAGATTTGAGGTGCTGCCCACATCTCCTTCTTTCTGGTCTACACCAGAATTTGAACTCCTCACAGCTGACTGTTGGGGCCTCTTTTCTAAAATGAAAATTGAAAGAGAAGCTGAGGCAGTCCTGCTAAAAAGGTGCCTCTTAAAAACTTCTCTGTAAATTCTTACTGCAAAATCTACCAGCTGAGAAGCCTAAATATGCGGCTATAGACCACGTATTTTTATAATTCCCAGTGTCAGATAGTCTGCAGCAGCCCAGCTTTCATTTTTCATCCTGCTTCTGATCTCTTAACCCAGTTTTGAACGGCAGTTAATTCACTGACAAGTATGGAGGTGTGGACAGTTTCCACACATGCACTTATGTCCAGTTCTCTGACTCTGTCATTTTATTCAAATGCTGTGGGGACTATCTGATCCCAGCCTGTACTCAACCCACTCAACATTACAGCTACCAAGACTGGCTTCTTTTACATACCAAGCCGTGTCAGTTCCTGCTGACTGATCCTTAAATTAAAGGCTTTCAAGAATCACTTCAGCTCAGACCCTAACTGAGAAAAGCCCCAAAAGAGAGACCTTAGAGTAGCCCCTGTTTTCAGGTCCTTCACTCTTTACAATGTGTGAATCAGGTATCAGGTACAGACAGGAACACGGAGAGTTTCAAGTCACTGCCTGCATGACTTGGTTATGTTTGGGATATATAAATATGATAGGCAAAACAACTTGTGTCAACTTTAAGGAAAGATGTCTGACACTACCATTCGAAATCTGTTTTCATTATATACTTCCACATACTTATAACAACATTACAAAATTAAACAAATCAGCATGATATTTTCCATGTCTAAAATTACTTCTTTTTATTATTATTTCTGCCCTGGTGTTTTTATTTTTTTAATGTGCTTCAGACAGTGGCTCTGTAGACCCACTATTTAAAAAGTGGCCCATTATTTTTCTTACCACTTCTCCATTGATTTTACCTAGTTATTGACTGAAAAAACAGGGCATGGAGCGGACAGCAGGCTTGTGTGTTCATGTCGACCTGTGTTGCTAAACAGATGCTGCTGCCTTTCATTCCAGATGGAGCTTGTTCAGGGCATGTGACTTCATTCTTAGATAACCCAACTTGTACCTCTTATTAATTTGCAGAAAGCTCAAAAAACAGGTCTTTCGGGGCAAGACCAGTAAGACCATATCCCTATGTATATCAGTTTCACAGTATTAAAATTTTGAAGAGATGGAAAACAAGGCATGAAAAACAAAGATATTCCATAGTAAATCCTGAAACTTAAAGCAGTGAGAAATCTTTTCTCTAATTATATTGATACATCTGTGGTTGAACTTCTGTTGCTATAGAAGGTAAAAATATACAGGACTGACAAATAAACCATAAATACTATTAAACCTGACAAAAATTCAATAAATGCTCTGGCCCAGATATACAAACCTACTCACTTCCTCACTTTGGGGTCTCTCATGTGTGTAGTATGCTTGTAGATGTGAACAGACCTTCCCTGGAAATAGTCTGTTAGCTACGCCAAAGTATGCACAAACACACACATACACATGCTCCAGCAAACTTGACATGGGTCAGTCTGAAAAAGAGTAGGATCAAGATAGAAAACACAGAGGAGAACAGGACACATCTATACATACTTTTCAGTTAATACAAATGTGGTCTACAGCTGCAGCTGGAAATTGTATTACATTAATTAAGAGGCACTAATCTCTTTATGATATGGAGCAGAGTTCTGTACAGTGTTGCTAAATACTACATATGCCATACATTTTTATTTCTGTAAAAAAAAGAAAAATCACAATGAGCAAGTCCTATCACCAGATGACGGATGGATGCTCTGAGATAGTCTTGGAAGAGACATAAAAGAAGAAATGCACCGCATACAGTGATATAGGAAGAGGCACAAAAGCAGAGTGTGGATCGGACTTAGGGAGGCCTTTATCTAAGGAACTAACAAACAGAAGCTGCACTTGATAACAACGTACAGCTGGATAAGATGCATGGAAAAAATCACCATGAGCTTCCACAAGATATGATGGGCAGACAATGGTGTGTTGTAGCTGTGGGACAGTGTTAAGCAGTTTCAGTAAGCCGCGTGTGTTATGGTTCCTGGGACAGATCCTGGCCCCTTTGTGCTAGGTCTCAGGAGTGCCCTACAAAAGCTGGGGGATTTTCCTCAAAAAAAGGAACATTGCCAGGTGGCCGAGTGCCAGGATGACTCACTCTGCACTACCCATTCCTTACAGGAAGACAGAAGTTCCTGAATAGGAAAGGATGAGGCAGGAGTGCACCCAATCCAGCTGCCCTGGACCCCGGAGAACGGGTCTTGCCTCACTAGCCCTGTTCGGGATTTTGCTTTTCGAGTGCCTAGCGGAAACCAAGCCAGACCCTTCCATTCCTCTCATTGGCAACTCTTCTCTATGTTCCTAGGCTGAGGGGCAAAGGGAAAAATAAGACCCAGGGCCATGAAGGTAGCCATACTGATTAATTCTAACAGGAATAGAGAAAGGGGCCTATTTCAGTGGTTTTCTGAAACACTAAAGAAACAGAATAATAAAGTTCACTTTCACGTGATGAACAGCAGAAGTTCAGGGGAAAGCTGTTTGCAGTAGTGAGAAGTCTAACCCTAGAAAACATACTCTGACTTTGGGCCATGGACCTATACTATCCACCCATGATAGAAAGCATTCACAGATGCCCTGTTTGCTTGCTTCACCACTCAAGTGTGCAAAACTAGTTGCTGCACCTCCCCTAGCTGTTTCAAAGCAAAGGAAAATAAATTCTTAATCTAATCCACCGTTAAACTGGGGGACTCCTGTAAGGGTGCAAAAGCATAAAAAGTGCAAAAAGGGATTAGATGAGTTACAGGATGCTAATGTCAGGATTAGAGGGGGTGGGGGTGGGGGTGTGGGTGCAAACTAAGTAGTTTGAACACAATTGTCAGCTCTGGAAATTGTTGTCAGAAGCTCAGTAACAGGGGATGGTCACTCTGTGTAGATACACATACATGTGTCTGTAGAAAAACTGTCAAGGTGAAGGCCTCCCCAACCTACATGCCCTGGACAGCATACACTTTACTGGCATAACTGGCTCTTAGCGTGAGTCAAAACACTGGGCTAAAGGGATCTTCAGCCCAACTTAGTATAGCACTTGCTGGTTTAATACCAGCCTAGCTGTGCTTGTTAATCTTGGATCCCCAGATATTTACTAATTTAGAGGGAATCATCACACTGAATGAGTAGGAAAAGAGAACCTCACTACCATTTGATCTTCTCCAACAAATTCATGACATTATTTTAAATATATTTTGCCAGACAAACACTTTGAGTCAAAACATCTTGTTTTTAAGAGTGTCTCAAGAGATATTAGCAATAGAGGGAAAATGACATTTCTTTATCAGCTATAATACATATAATGTGACATTCAAACACAACAAGTGCTACTCAATAGCTTGTAAGTCACAGAAGGTGAATGAAAACACTTATCTCTTCTGTAAAAAAAAAAAAAAAAAAAAAAAAAAAAAGGAGGTGGAGGAGGTGGAGAATCCTCAACAGAAAGATCCTCTTTGACTTAAAATATAGGGTAAGCAGCATTACAAATTTACAAGCACAAAGCCCATCTATTAAGATTCTGAACAAATAGTAAGTCTAGCTACAAAGAAATGTTCCTGTTAATGTATGGTTATTTATGTCAAGGACAGTAAATGAAGCTGCTTTTCATATACCAGATTGATTTATCTAAATCAGGGCAAGCTGTGCCACCAAAAATGCATTTTCATCATGTGTTACAGAAGACCAAATGTTAACAAATACAGAAGAACAATTAATAAACAGTAACTTCCCACTCCACCAGTAGCTGTTTAACACACACATACTGTTTATGCGATATTCAGCTCAAATGAATGCTCTAGTAAACAAATTGTACATGTAAAGCTACAGACCTCCAGAGAAGCCAAAGAAATATCTACAGGTTTTAAGAAATGCTTGGGTTGAAGAATTATTTCCACACAACTGTTTTAAAGCAACTGCAACTACTCTGTGAGACCGTGGTCCTATTATCTGCAAATGAAAGCCAGGCAAATTCAACTGAGGAATGGGTGCATAATTTAACATGAGCGTAAATAACTGAATGAAATGGTGGATTCATCTTTTCAGATGAAAACAAGATGCCTTTCTGGCTGATATGCTCTAGCCAAACACCAATTTGTATGGTTCCATAAAGAAATGACTGGATGAAATTAAGTGGCTTCCTTTGATATTACAATGCACTATTTTTGGTCACCATTCGATAAAGTGTTCAGGAATTCACTCACAGAACTATGGCTATATTTGCACTACAGAGGATGTCCCCAAAGGATATCTATCTTTTTTTTTAGTTGGCCACCTGGGCATTTCTGCTTAAAGCTTTTTAGGATTTAGGAAAGCCCAAACCCAGCATGTAAGTCCCGGGAGAAGTTAGGTGTATTCCAAACACTCATTACTCAGACTGGTGATGGTGCCTACTTTTTGCCATATAGTCTGGTGCTTACAGCATTTATCTCAGTATGAAGTCAAAATATTGGGCCTCACTTTAGCCTGAGGCTTTTGAACTCCAAATCCCATGAGACTGCAGAGACCGTGAAGCTATAGAAGACTTTGTAATTGCTGTGTAACCAGGAACAGAAAAAACACAGGGCCAGAAATATCTGATCCTCATCTAGTGGTTAAGCCAGTCAGCTAGAAGAGTCAAGGCTTAGGGCTCTCATCCTTCTGAAAAGTTTCTGGATTCAAGTCAATAATTAGCTACCGTAAATCAGTATCATACCCACGGAAGCGACCTTGCCTCTGCATCACAATGTCTGATTCCATGTATCTTCAGTTCTCAGCTGACTGGCAATCTCATTCCAGCAAGAGAGATATTTTTTTTTTCTTGAAAATCTCACAATTTTCTGCTTTGTACATATTCTTGAGACATTAAGAAAATATAACCTCAAATCCTACCTGCCATGAGTAGGCTAGAACCCGTCCTCTCCATGTGCAAGAAGTCATCAGACTTCTGTAAGAAAGTGACACTTCCTCTCATCCTCTCTAAAAGAACAGTTTTCTCTACCTGTGAAAGGATTCTGAATTCCTCATTCACAGAGGTACCTGCCTGTCATTCTGAATTTGATACCATAGTCCATAGTTCCAGACAAATCACTTCATCTGCAATTCCTAACAGCTGGTGGGGGTGTCTCAGAAGTTAGCTTTCAGGTGATTCCCTGTCTAGAATCCTAGCTCTCTCTCCTATACTGCTTTTGGACCGTAGATACTGAACTCAGCTCTGCCATCACTCCTGGGACTGACCACTTTACTCTTTGAGGCTGCACAGAGATGTCTGAGGATCTCCACACCTTTCTTGAATTAGAGCTGTAGCTCTTCAGTGAAGACTCCAGCCAACTGCTTTATGGCAGAAATGCACCCCAAATTAACCAACTGTATGTGAAAAACCTCAGGAACATCCTGTTACCTGATTTGACTTGTTCATCATCAGTTTGACTCTTAGTGATAGGAATTCTCCATAGCCTCAAATAAAGCCTTTCCCACAGCTGGGTAAGATATGCCCTTGCAAGCAAACTGTCATGCTATGGTACCAGCTGTCTGAAAACAAAATGTAGGCTAGGTCAGGAGTAATATATTCTTAGTAAATATACCCAGAAAGTCCATAAAACCGTACAGACTCTTAAGCATACATTTAAGTGCTCTGCTGGGTTACAGCTTTAATTACATATTTCATAACCACAAAAGGGTTCATTTAAAATACAGCTCAGAACAGAAATGTTAAGTGTGTGTTTTCTTTGCCCAAAGCAAAATGCACACAGACTCTGTGGAAGGCTGTTTAAATGAATAGCTCAGAAAAAGATGTATACAACATCTACTGTAACGAGCCTACCCGAAGGTTAAATACAACAGAAAACAGACTTAAAATAGATTGATTAACATTTGCATTGAGACCCATAGCAGTGTTAATTGCCACGGCTCCAATGAAATTCCATAATCCTGTTCTAGTTTGCATCAGACAATGATCTTGTCCATAACAGAAGATATTTTGCTGTGTACTTCAGACAAATGCAGTGTATTTAAATGGAGATGTCTAAAAGGAATATTAGGAAAAGATAAATTAGCTTTGCATTCCGGCAGTCTCTGGGATAATGTTTCTGATGATCTCTTGTGAAAATAAAAGTAGAATGCTACTATTCCCAGCAATCATTTATCTACTGAAACAGAATTTACTTTCCAGGAGCTGCTTCTCAGGATTCTTAATGCGTTTTCCTCTTGTCTATACCACCAGGGGAAATTTGGGTTGAAAAAATCAACCAGAGAATTAATATAATCTCTGTTGTTTTCACAAGCATCACAACCAGCAAACGCAGCTGTGCCTACTGAAGGCCATAAAGTACTGAGTGTAAACTGTTGCAGCTTGCAGGCCTGCCTGGGCTGGACCTATGGTACAGGTCACAGCGTAAAGCACAATGAATGCTAGACCACGGCTCTGCCTCATCAAAGTCCAGGACTAAGGTTTCATCTGGGTAAAGTGAATAGTGAACTTGTTCACTTGACAGATTTGCAGACTTCCAAGTGATCTTTATTAGTGTTTGTGTATCTTCAGGTAGACATTTCTAATCAAGCAGCACAAAGGGAGTATCAATTTCAGGGGTGAAGTGAAGGTAAACGGAAAGCATGAGTGAACTGACAGAAATATGTCCATGAAGTAATATGAAAATGTCGATATTTATACTGCTAAAAGTTATTAACAGGAAATGCAACTTTTGAAATGTTGACACTCTGCATGTGCAGTTTCCATATTTCTCCTTATTTTATTGCTTTTGCTGCTAAATACCCACACTTTTTTTCCCTTGAGAAAACACATCTTAGACATCACTGATTGCATTGTACTCATTAGCAAAAAAGATAAATGTTGCTGTGAAGAATGGACAAGAGAAAAAACAGAAACCTGAACTGAATAGTCATGTTTTGGTAAACATCAGCAACTTTTCCATAAAATGAAACTTTCAGGTGAATAATTCCTTTGAAGCAAAATACTTCCTACACTGAAAATGTCTTGTTAGTGGCAAAAAAATCTGGTTTACCTAAGAGGCACTTATATGGTTATGATCAATACACCATCCAAAAATGTAATAAGCAATGATCAGCTCATCTCCGTGCCACCTGCCCTGACATGCAGGATTGCAGATCTTAATCTTATCTTGCAGAGAAAAAACTGAGACACCAGAAGAGCAATGTGAAGATTTTAAAAAAATTCCTGGTGATTTGTACCATCTTGGAGTTTGAATGCTCGGTGCAAGACACCTAAATATTATTAATTCAAATTTCCATCACAAGTCTGAATCCAGATCTCCTGAATTTTAATCCAGTGTCCTCACTAAACACATCAGCATGGATGCTTCCCAGGACGGATCACTGACTGGGGTTTAGAGCAGCCTCAAAACTCCTCTGAAACGCATCATGGTGTTGGCAAAGTTCCCAGTTATACCAGGGAGAGCACGAAGTGGAGTACACATGGAGCTGCACCTTCACCCTATCCGCGAAGAAGATCTCCCATTTTCTTGCAAAACAAGATCTAAGTGAGTTTTCCCTTACAAAAATGCATTTGTTAAAGATAACATATCAAAGTGGTTTTGGAATCACCGCACTGTGCTGTTTCATTCTTCAGGTGCTGTTTTCAGATATTCTTATAATCGGGCATTCTGTCAGTGTTATGAATATGGCCAATTTGTGTGTCATGTACCATTTTTAGAAGTCTTGCAAAGACTTAATAAATTTTGCAAATATTTAGAAAGAGAATTAATGTAATATATGTAAAGATCTGCACATATTTGATAATCTTGAACCAATTTAATAAATCCTGTCCAGTTTTAATAAACATTGGATTAGGGTTAAACTTATTACAAACAATAAATTAATAATGAAAATATTTAATGTGGAGTGTATATACAGTACTTTTAAAATTTTAATTGTTTTTCAAAGATCAGGAAAATAACTGCAAGCCATGTTACAGTTCTAAAAACTTTGTTCTCCAGGAAAACACACACAACCCATACTGTTAGCAACACGACTACCTCTAACACACTACAAAAACATGATTTTGCTTACATTTACAGAAACAAATCCTTGTTAGAATTGCAACTGTATTACAAGAACCTAAAATCAATGTGATCATAATTTGGATGACAATAGGATAATCCAGGGGGAAAAAAACCCCACATACTGAATGTGTGAATGTATGAATTAACAGAATAAAGTGCAACTCAGAGCATGTTCTTAAATCTACCTCTGTTTACATCTCTAGCCACTTCTCAAGGGCAACACACCTGACATTATTAATTTGTAGCGAGGCACAGCACATGCATAACCTTGTGCAGGGCCATCCCAAGCTTCTCCATGATGTTCACCCTGGGGTACCTGAGTTTTTCAACCAAATGAGGAAATGCTGTTGTTGGAAATATTGGGCTGTTACATTTCTCACAGAAATGTACCAGTTTCAACAAAACTTTCATTGTGGAAGGTTTTCCACACCCCCAGTGGAATGATTAGTTGATTTAAGAGAGCCACAAAACCACCACAATACCTTCCATTTTCAAAATTAACCAAATGAAACGTAGTAGAGTGGTGATTTGAGAGTTTTTAATACGGATTTTTAAAAATCAAATTTGTATCATCTTGATACAAAAGTTCTTGGATTTATTTTTTTTTTTAATCACAGGATGTTCAGAAAACATCTAAGTCTCCTGGTACATCTGAGCTCAGCTAGGGGCCTGTATTTCTGGGAGGTCATTAAGAAATAAAAATAAGGGAGGATCTGGGTGAAACCCAAAAGGTAATAGAGAGTATAAGATGATAACTGAAAAGAGAAGTCAAATACAAGGTAAGGATCCAGAGAGGATGCAGGAAAATAGGTAATCTATAGAAAAGCAAAATATAGATCCAAAGGATTTGAATGATAGGATACCTGGGGGCTGAAAAGACCAAAAGGAGAGTCTTGAGGGATAACGGCCAGTATGGAATAACAAGGTAGGACACCAAACAGGACACCAAAAGTATCCTACTGACACCTTAAGAAGACTTTTATTCATCCCTTTTTTCCTAAATAATGTATTTACTACAGCATGTGAAATACTATCCCTGCTCTAATGAGTCACATGCCTGCTGCAGAGAGGACAGGAACTATGAGGTTCATGTCAGACCAGGACAGCTGCAGGGCAAAGTCCATGCTAGTCTCGCAATTTGATTTCCATTTTACACTTCCACAGATAATTTCTGTGTGTTTGGAAACCAAAGGTTTTTTCTGTAAATATATCCTGTTCTAAAACACTATCAGGCTAAATGGCTTATCCTATGAGCAGTGACTTGATTCCTTAAGATATTCAGGAGGGAACCAGCAAACTCAGTCACTGCTTCAGCTGCTTTTCACAGTGGAAGCTGTCCTAAAGGTAGAGTGAGCAAGCCAACAGCTCATTGGAACTGAGAATTAACTGACTATTATTCAATAATTATAGAAACCAAACTGAGGAAATCACAGTGATTCTGTAAGCAGAAAAACAGGATACATTCTTCTCTGGGCTCTTTTAGTAACTAAACAATTAAATGATATCATGCATATATAAGTTGGGTGGAACTAAATATTCACCTTAATTAGGCAGAAAGATGGAGCAATATTGTTTCTGCCTATCTAATTTTCCATTGGGTAATGTTCTTCTTTTTTATGGCAGAACTAAATATCTGAAATAATTCATTATGCATCTTGGTTTATGAAAGCTAAGAATTATTCTGAGAAATATACAGCAGAGTGAAGAAATGTCTATTAGATAAATGAAGAGGAAGAGTATTACTAACTTGAAATTGCTGTAAATGAGTCCTTTATTGCCTGAGATACAAAAGTCTACCAACCATAGCATCTCAGTGTAGACAGAGCTAACAAAGTTTGCAGAAACCTTCCATTGCCTTCCTCCAACAATGATTTCTTTGGTTCTTCACAGGCTTTCTTAGTCTCTGTAGCTGGTATTCTAACAGAGTTCTTTCAGGCACTTAAGCCTGCAATAAAATTATGTTGATTTTAACAATCCCTCAGCAGACCTTTAGAATGGATTCTGTTATTATAGCCCACAGTGCAATAGCCCTTGTCAGGTATGAAGGAGCAAAGTTTGTCCTCCATACTGGTATAGATCAGTGCCTAATAAAATCTCTCCAGAGTAAACACTGACAATGAGAGGAAGTCCTGAACAGGTTGTTACAATCCGTCAGCTACAACTCTCCGCAGGACAGGCATCCATTCCACGCACTTTCCTTTAAACACATTGGTCCTTCCCATACAAATTAACTGGAATGGTACAGCAACATTTTGCGTGGCAGGAACAGGGTTAACTCTGTGATACACCTTGATCACCAGCAGGTATCAAACTTTGTCAGGAAAGGAGATATCTTCCAAACAGGAAGAGACACAGCACTACTGAGAATCCCCCATCAAAAACAATAAAACATGAAGGTATGGCTCAGCTTTTAGCTCTGGCATCCAATAACGAGTCAGAACCCTGAGGACATTGTCTTACTCAGAGATGTGAAATGCAAATGAACAGTAACACTGACAACTCAAGACCAAGCCGAAAACAAAGGACTTGAAAGCTACCTGGAAAGGTCTTGCATGAACACACAGCTTTTTGCCTTTTTTTTTTTTTTTTTTTTTTTTTTTGGGCAGAAACATATTCATTTTTGTGAAGAAGTTAGATGGGTAATTTTACTGATCACTGGAGTCCCTGAGAGTGCTTTAGCAGAAAGAAAACCTTGAGATGGTAGCATACAGAAATCATTTAACAGTGAAAGTCACCAGGAGCTCAAAAAAACAGGTTCAACATAAAAAGTTGTGGTGTGTGAAATAGAAGGGACAAATTCATGTTCCCAAAACTCAGTCACAGGACTTTCCAAAATATTTTCCTTTGTGAAGATTTATTCTTTAGGGCGAGAAAATTTATGTTAAATCGTCCTGTCTACCTCTAGCTCCCTGCCCTAAATACTCCAAGAAAGCCAGAGTAACACTGGTTTTACCTGTCTAATTCTCCTTTGGGTTATGTGTTTGTACCCCTTTATAATAGAAATAAATATCTGAAAAAAGTCAGTATGAAACTTGGTTTGTGAAGGCCAAGAATTATTCTCAGTAAACAGAGAAATATTAGAAAAATGTCATGTAGATTGAGAGAGAAGTATTTTGGTGATACCTGTTTTCGTTCACTCAGCAAGACCTTCAGGGATGCCACACAGATGCTTCATGAGAGGGATATGGGAGCATGCTGGCTTCCCATGTCAGCCCCACCATGTCATTGGCAAGACCAAGCCAGGAGAAGGGACAACCACCGTGCCAAGTCTTCAGCCCCAAGATGTGATCTAGCCTGCCAGTACCAGTGACGATTCCCCTCTCCGACCTGGGCGTGCAGCTCATGCACAGAGCAGTTTTGCATCAGGGTACACACCAGCTCTCCCTGTCCCCACCATGGGAGGAAACCCAGGCGCAGAGGGAGCCACAGCACCCTTGGCACCTACCCCACAGTGGTCCATCACAGAGCCACCTACCCACCGTCTAGGCAGAGACCAAGAAGAAAACAGGATGAACAGCAGTCCCGTGCTCAGCATAACACCTGCACTACTGAAATGAATCTCACACCCGTGAGAAGGGTTTGCAACAGATCTGAAAACAGGCAGTTCTGGGTTGAACATTTGTTACACAATGAAAAGCTGGATCATGTTTACAAATCTCTCAGTGACAGTGGGGCCAAATTTCAGTAATCAATGTCAAGGCTGAATTTAACCTTCTCAAGGTAGAGGGCAACTTGTGGCTGCAGAAAGAAACAGGTCAAAACTCATCATGAGACAATACTGCCTGATCTAAGGTGGAGGACATGCAAAAAATTAATGCATTTCACATGATTCCACTCCAGATACAACTTTCTTCCCAGCACCTTAGGGAAAAAGATATTTTATTAGAAACTGAGGCCAGGGTCATTCAAATTTGGCCTCTGTTATCTGAAATGTGAAGAATATAAAAACTTACAGGAAAACTCAGGAGACCTAAGACTAATAAAAAATACAGTCAAAGTTTTTGTGAACCCGAAGACAGGAGTGTATGAGGAACAATAGCTTCAAAGCCAGGGGAAGGGTAATTGTTTGCCATTAAACTGGTAGAAAATCTAGTGGAAGCCATGGCTGGGGGAAAGATGTCAAAGAGCAGTGAACTAATAAACATGTGGAAAAGAAATACTGAGAGCCCATCGTGGACTGCAAGCCCTCCCCAGCAGCTGGTACATTCCTGCTTTCTTGTTCTTGCGTGCGTGTGCAGTCACATCTCTCAGGGGTTTTTTTCTTAGCTAGACCACTCAGAGGTAAATTGGGAGGTACAAACAAAATGTTTCTTTGTTGAATGCTGGAGGGACAAAAGAAAACAGAAAGTGGTTTTATGGCACAGCAGACATTTCAGCAAGGTAAAACACCTGGTTTTGGCACATCTAATAGCTGTCTTGTATACATCCTAGTGCAAACATACTTCTTTATTCCATGAAGAGATTTCTTGAAATTTTTGTCTCTCTTTCTCCTTCCTTCTTCCAACCCAAAGAGACAAAATTCCTTTGTTGACACACAGGTCCTAGTCTGAAAGCCAGAGACCCTCAGATGTCCACTCATATGCCTAGAACTGGCTGTTTTCCACTAATATCCCTCTTCCCACAATCCAAGGGCTGAGTTTTGAGCTGCTGAAACTCTCACAGCTCAAGCACTGTTTGTCTACTTTGCACCTGAAGCCTACCACTTGCTGCTGTTTGCACAGTATCTAAAGAACATTAGTGGGCCAGACAAATCAGGTACGTGAAAAACTTTGGGCTGCATGAATCACTCCAAAACCAATTACCACAAGTATCTGACTGATGTCACATGATGAATGGCTCTCTCCTGACTGAACAGATGATGGAGGGAGCTGAGACACTTGGCTAAAGTGCCCTGAACCTCTTTGTGAGGGCCAGATACTGTCTGCCTTGTACTGCAAGGGCAAAGTCCAGCTCTGAACAGGGCAGTCTGAATCTATCTCATTCAGCCCAGAAAGCCTCCAAAAACTGGTGTGTTCCTAGTTCTTTCTTCTGATCTGATACTCAGAAAAACATTGCACTACACAAACAATACATCTGAGCAATTCCCTGTGCCCTGCCCACAGAAACTGCCTAAAAGTCCCTTGAGAACTGCATGGGGAAAAGCATACAACTGTTTAGCAGATACATCACTACACACAAATTTATTTCATTCCTTTCCCAATAAGGCCTTTTGAATTTGTTAAAAATTATTTGCAGAGAAAATGAAAGGAGCCCCTGGCATCGGGAGTCCTTGGAGAGTGAGCTATGCACTGGCTAAAGGCTCTGCTGATCACAGTTGGAAGGACACCCTGACTTTATCAGGAGGATCAAGGAGAAGAAGAGATGGAATATGGGAAAGGTTGGAGGAAGATAAAAAGGAGGAATTTATCCATCAAGGTCAGTTAATTGGAGAGAAGTTTCTGCACTGGGGTGGCTGGAAGCAGTATTAATCGAAGCCAAAACTTTACCCTTTGGAACCTTGTGTGTTCCTCCTGCAAGGCTTTTAAAGTGCCATAGAAAGGAAGGGTCTATTTTGGTACCGAATCATTCTGGGGCAGGTTTTTCTCTCCATATGTTTGCATAAATCTACAGAGGGCAATGGAGTTACACCACTGCATGTTGGTGTGAGATCAGAAGCAAGCTCAGTATCTCTCACCTTGTCTGACAGACTCTTTGACCCATTTCACTCTTTTTCACTCTGTCAGCATTCCAAGGTCAAAGACCGTGCCCAAATCTAAAGCAGATCATAACTTGGATGCTGTATTTTAAAGACATAGGCTCATTTTTTTTTTTTTTTAAATAATGCGTTATTTAAAATACACTTTCCTTTGTATTAGTCTTACTACTGCGTTCAAATGATCTTGACTTGGGCTAGGGGGCACACATGTTTCTGGGAGGTGGGATCCCATTTCCTTCACACCAGTTTCTGTGGCATCATCTTCATCATCATGTGCTTATTTCTGCCCTTGATCGCATCCTCTGAAAAGCTGGCAGATGTGAAACCTGAGCTACCCATGGGCCTCCACACATCCCATAGCAGTAGGTATCCAAAATGGTTCAGATCATCTCTAATTTCTCTGTGGATCATATGTCTCCTTCAGAAAAAGGGTGGGGAGCAGATGTGCAAAATAGAGACAGAGAGACTATGATAATCATATTTCTCTTTCACAGAAGGGAGGGGCGAATGTGTGTATTGAGGTGGGGAAGGAGAAAGCGATTATATGTAGAAGAATGGCAGAAATTTAAAACACAGGTCAGATTGGATACGTTAACTGTGTGCAAAAGTTTCCTAGTGAGAATATATCCTTTTGCATGATTTAACAAATGTAAGCTGGATCAAGTCTCCATTATGCAAGAAATATGTTAGGTTTCTTCTCTAGCTATGCACAAATGGCTGGGAAAAGCTGGATATAGTCCCATCCTATAAACTGGAATCAGAAATAAATTGAAAGATTTATAAATTGGAGGTGCAATTCTTCAGCTACATTGGTTTAAAGATGGTGAAATGAATGACTAAAGCATTCACTCACAGTGTTTTATGAAGCAGATCTAATGTGCAGGTTTTGTGACCTGCAGTGACTTTAACTTCTCAGTAAATCAAAAAGCTTAACAAATATTAAGATGGCAAAGATTACCTGTGTGTGCCAGATTTTATCTTTTATCCGTTATCATTTAGGAAATGAAAAGCTTGAGTCGGAAATCAGACAGCCAGTCACGTGACTCAGGCGGTCTGGCAGCCCCACAAGACAAGAACCTGCAGGAGACACAGAAACTACACATTCGCTGATTAGTTTTTAGTCCTTAAGAAATGGCTATTTTTGTTGTTATTATTATTAGCAACCAATGAGCTTTAGAATCAGAGCAATTCCTTTCTAAATTCCACTGTGATGAAAATTCATTATCACACGCTAGAGGAAGCAGCTGAGTGTATAGTGCATCTCATGGCCAAGCTTAGGGGCAGCTCCATACACATGTGAGCTTCAGAGGTGTTGAGATTTGGGGTACAGCACACCAGCACCCATTTGACAACACAGAGGCCAAAGAATTCTCCTTTGTCAGACTTGGTTCAGAGCTGTAGGAAACTGGTTGCCAGATGGGATCTTGGCAAAACCACAGGTTAGAGATCCACAGCACATTGGGAGACCCACCACGGGTCAAGTAGAGCATGCCCTTGATTTGGTAAGACTGTCTTGCAGTTCCTTCTTGAGAGCACGGGAGGTAGCTGCCCTGGCAGAGGTGTCGGCTTTTCATGTCTACAGTCCTCCAAATATGCCACAGACCTTCAGGGTGAGACAAATATTTATATTCTACCCCAGCTTCTAACATTTTCCAAACTAAGGGCTGAAGGAGTCAATGTGAGATTAATATTTAATGCCTAAGCAGAGCTGGACTTTTTCAAAACATTTCTGAAACATTTGCTGATTTATTAAATTAACACCAGGTCTACTTGTGGGATACTGAGGCGGAGTGGATAAGGCCTGTTTTAAGGCCACAGAATAATGTAGAGACCAAATCATAACAAGATTTTGAGCCTTTCTAAGGTCCAGTCACAAACCCAAACAAAATAACTCCATCAGCTCCATTAGCTTGCCACACACACGTGCAATTTTTCTTCCTTTTCCACACAGAAATGAAGATAATCCCAAAGGTTAGACAGCCTCTGTAGCAAAATCAGACCTGTAACAACCACATTAGCTATGGGTGACACTGTAGGCTCTAGGTTTTGCATGAGTTATTTTTGCTCCAAGAAGGTCTTCCCCTCCTCCTATCCCTGCAACTGCTTTTCCCAACTACCAAAAGCATTTATAGCCATCTTTTCCTCTACCATCTCACAGCTGTAAATGAATACACGCTGAACATACATTGAAATGCAAGGAGAAAGAGAATGGAAAGAGAAATGGAGGTTCCATTTTTTTTTTCCTCAGAATGTAAGATCGCAATTTAAAAATGGCATCAGTTTTCTTCAATTCTGAAGTGACACTATAGCTGTTTAATAGCAGGGAGATGTTGATTTAAAGCATGGAAAATAACAACCCATTTCTCCTTTCAGCTGATTCAAAAGAGTATGAAAGATAAGAAAAGCACTCAGTGTTGAAAAATAGAAATGGGTTTACACACTGTTATTTCCTATGTAACTGTCCCTCTGTCACAGCCTGAAAAGGACCATTGGTCAGAAGCTGACAAAGTCAAAAGCACCATTGCCATCACTTCTTGATGCACACTGGTCAGAAAAAAGAAATAACACCAAGCAACACTGCAGCTCAGGTAAGTCAGCTTCATTCCAACACCGTAAGCAGTTCGTCATCAATAAATATTTGGCCCAAAATGTAATGCAAAAATAATACTACATCCAAAACAAATCACCAAGAAATTTTCAGGTAAATCAACAGAGAAGCTTATATAGTAACTAATAAAGGCCAGCAATTAACAACAGCAAAACAGTTCAAGTGCGAAGAAGTTCAGACTTCAATGAAAGAAACAGTGGAACCATATGTGTTAAGTAAATAGTTTTGCTATAGGTCTAAATATGTATTAGTCCTCCGTTCCACCAGATCCATGCTAAAACTACAGTGGAAACTCAGCACAGTGGAAACTTAGCATCAGTGACTCATATTTGTCCTGAAAGTCAGGCCACCTCCTGTGGAAAAGATGAGAATGCAAGTCTCCAGGACTGTGCAGACAGACATCTATATTATAAAATCCTTTAATATTGCATTATATAATAGATAGATTTGATATAATTAATTATTAATAATATATTTATGGAATGCTTGCATCTGCCTTCTGTTTTTAAACTTCTGGATTTAACATTAAAGTAAGTTGTGAACTAATGTCCCTATATTGCGGTGTGAACAGAACAAACTGTCAAGCACCAGCAAAGGGCTAAAAGGTAGCTGTACAATCTGCTCTGAGCAAGGGGTGCTGTGTAGCTCTTTTCTGCCAAAAGCAGATTGCGACTCAGCAAGTCAGTTTTCTACCCTGCTCTCCCTGACTTTGGGAAGTTATTTCACTACTTCTCATGGTGTGCGGTCACCCCTGCCACACGCCCAGCCTGACACCTCTGGCCAATGGAAGGTGTATGGGAGTAAGAGCAGCTTGCTTTCTATGTCCTACCTGCTTCTGCCTCACTCCTGCCTCGATTGCTCTGGGGTAAACCCTTGCTCTTCACGCCAGAAACATGGCATCCGCATCAAACTGAGTCTGACCAAAGGAATTAACTGACACCTGACTTACTCCACTTACCATCCCTGGACTCAAAGGGAAATGTATTGATAATTAAAGGTTAAAAAAAAAAACAACCAACAAACCAAAAAAAACCCCAAGAAACAAAAACCACAACCCAAATTCAACCCACCAATCTGACAGTGTGTATTCTCAGCACTACTGCTTGCTCACCTGACTCCAAGACTTGAAAGTACAGGTGAAGACAGACTTGTAAAATCCTCTGTTTCACCAGGGGGTGGGACAGTATTCCTTAAAGATGCACAGCTGTTTGCATTAGTACACATACCTGAGCCCTTATTTTCCCAATCTTTGTTTAAAGTTATCTAAGAAAGGACACCATCATATTGCTCTCTGCTCCCATCCATTACCAGAATTGGTTTTAAACAGTGTTTGCTCACTTGCTACTGACCTTGTAGAACCTCATGAATGAAGCATTACTGATCAGAATCAGAAGCTGTGACATGAAAGCAACAAACCCCCAGAAACAGAGGAAAAGAAGAAACTATGTTAACAGATACAAGTAGGAAGCTTCCATCTTCTATGTGGACAAGTCTGAGTCAAGAGCATGGCATGTCCATGAAGACTTTTACGCAAACTACATGCAGTGGCACTGCGTCCCTACTAGCTGCAGGGTGAGTCACTTTAATTATAAAAGTTCTGCTATTAAATGGGCTTTAATAACTAAATGCATTGCTATTCCTTCAGCTCTTATTACGATTTAATTTACCTATTCATTTTTCTGTTCTTTGAGTTCTTAATAAAATGAATAGCTGGCATCTCCTAGGCCTGCTCCCTTTTGTATTCTTGCCAATAGAATAACATCACAGCATTTTGCAGTAATGCTGTTTGAGACGTTAGAGATAGAAAATGTCAAGTACCTTTTATATGCAACTCTAATATTTGTTTTACTCTCCATTGTGTCTAATATCCCCTGAGAACCTTGAAAGTAACATTATTTCCTTAACAAGTTTGGCCTTTCTTCCTTCTACTTAGCAAATCATTTTTTTGGGGCCTTATTTGCTGTTATAGAATACAAGCAACTGCCACAGAATGTTGCTGCTCATATACATCTGGGCTAACGAAAGAATCTATAAATAAACAAGCATATATCTTGCTTTCTTCCTAATTTGCTGACACTCTGCAAAGCATCACAATGGAGTACATTTCCCCAGATCCTGAGTTGTTTACATCTCAGTTAAAAGTTCTATTACACTTGGGCAATCCCTTAATACTTTGATCCTCCAGCTATAGAAATGGGCCTGGGATGATAGTCCTGTCCCACCTCGTTGTTATTTAAAATACGAGCAGCAATAGCATTTGTTGGAAAGTCTTATGGAAACCTCTTTAAATTTTGAGAAAGGTGGGTCACAGCAAATGAACTCATGCATGGGAGCCCAACACGCAAGATGGAAACCAGGGCATATGATACTACAGGGACATAATTCAATCTGATCAAGTGGATCAAGTTAAGTGGACTCCTAGCTTTCATTTTCTAGGTTGCAAAGCTCAGTGCTTTTTCTTCATTTTCTTCAGCGGTTTTTTTGTTGTTGCTATTTTGGGTTTTTTTCCAGAACATAAAGATTTTCACTTGGAAATACCTTTGTAGTTACCAAATTACTTTTAGTTGCTCGGTGCCAAGGATTACATTCCTTAGAGTGGAACATTAAAGTCCTTAATCAAAGTCCCTTGCTACATGGTGTGTAGGGTTTAAAATCTTTCCATGGGGTTGCATGGTCTTAAGCTCCAATCATTAGGGCCATGAGATACCAGAGAGCTGTGTATCGCAGGGACCTGGTTTCCAGCAAACCAGGCTTTCTCTTCCCTGTAAACCTATTTGCAAAGCATTTAAAGGCCTTGAATTTCCTGGGTTCCCTCTTATCTATTCCCTCTAGCCTGCCAGTGAGCAACTTTTTCCAGGCTTTCTCCTCTGCAATGTAAGTGGTAAAATAGGGAAAGGTAGTTAACATCAGCAGTTACTTGTGACAGCACATCTGAATTTTTGGACAATATCTTTTTAGCACACAGTCATTTTTAGGACTTGCATGTATTTAAGAACCACAGAGACTGGAAGCTTCCAGCTCTTCCTTCTTTCAAGGTTGTGGCAGGGGGAGGGGAGGATGGAGCCTGAGCTGAAATGTTTATGGGAGGCAACGCATGTAATTGAATCCCACTAGCATGCACACAAACTGTCCAGGACGCTACTTGTACAGGCAGAGGGACAACAAAGAACAGAACACCCTGTTCACATTTCACAGACCTTTACTGGTTTGCTTTGAATGCTGCTTTCTAAAGAAAGGACATGGGATATGTAACTCATCCCACAGGCCAAAGGAGTCACAATGGCTACTTAATTATGAAACTCTTCTAGGCACTTATATATTAATTCACGGTCTAATGTGGTGTCAAGCTGAGGTGAATAAAGGTTAACGTATTCTATTAGTCCCAATTGTCATAAGAATTTCATAGAATTGTTTAGATTGGAAAAGACCTTTAAGATCATTGAGTCCAACCATTAACCCAGCACTCCCAAGTCCACCACTAAACCATGTCCCTAAGCACCACATCTACACATCTTTTAAATACCTCCAGGGATGGTGACTCAACCACTTCCCTGGGCAGCCTGTTCCAATGCTTAATAATCCTTTGGGTGAAGAAACTTTTCCTAATAACCAGTCTAAACGTCCCCTAGCACAACCTGAGGCCATTTCTTCTTGTCCTATTGCTTGTTACTTAGGAGAAGAGACTGACAGCCACCTCGCTACAACCTCCCTTCAGGTAGCTGTAGATTAGAGTACAGAGGGGCAATCATTTCCTTAGTCCTGCTGGTCATATCAAACAATATGCTGTATTAAACACTGAATCTAATAATTATGTCCACCATAATAGAAATTATTCATATGAATATGATCTGAATATTTGTGATTCATTTAGACATAAATTTAATTAGCAATTGATTTCAACTGAGTTTCACGCTGAACAATAAGTTGTGTTGTAAGCCATGTACTGAAAGCAATATCCAAAATGAAACATGGAACTCTGAGGCAGGATGCTTGTCAGTATCCACAATTCCTATCGCTGCCTCCTGCTGTCTAAGAACAGCATTCCTGTCCCTTTTTGCCCTCAAAAAAAAAAAAAAGCAGAACCTGTCTCCCACCAAATTCCAATAGTTGAAGATCTCTTCTAGAAAATATTACCAAGTAAAAGTTAAGTGGGCTCTCCCAGGACAGAGAGCAGCATGGAACAGCTCAGACACTATGAATGGGAAATGCTGTAAGAAGCCCATGTTGAGGAGCTGCAGCAAAACACGTCGCAAGATGGCAAGACGAGAGAAACTGCTAACTCTTAGCCACAAAACACCAACACCAAACTCATCCTCCTGAGGTTCCCCTTCACAGTGTCCCCGCTGCTGCAAGTGGCAGTTCCTGGTCTCCACAGTCATGCCCGTGCTTCCTACAGAGTGGTACTCTTTCCAGAAGCACCCTGCACAGCACCACCCTTTGCTATTACAGCAGGACCACTCAAATTCTTTGTGACTCTGTTTTCCCCCTCTATACAACAGGGATAAAACTGCAGTCTTGGCAGAGATCTGAGAACCTTAATTCACTAATGTCTATAAACCCCTCTGAGGTTCTTATTCGGAAGGCACTGTAAAAACGCTAAGTATTATCACTGATTCAAACTGACCTTCCCCTTGAAATATCACCATTTGAGCTATAATTCCAAATCCTGACTCTAACCAAGTGCTACGCTGTGGGATTAACCACATTAATGCCTAAAGCTGTTGCTCTTTTTTTTTTTTTCCCCCCAGTGTTCACAAGCTAATGCTTGTAGGGGTCTAATCTTGGACAATTCCTTAATGATAGAGAGTTTCAGATGAAAATTACTGTTAGATTTTCCTAACTTCTAACAGATTTTAGCCTTACTGCACATACGATGTTGGAATGTTATTTAATTATAACATTTTCTGGATAGCCCTTCCTGATTTGAGTGTATCTATCTGTTGTCTGCACACAAACTGTAAATCATTGTATTAAGAGTGATTACACACCCAGTGACACAGAAAATTCATGATCGGGTTGTGAGACATAAGAGGTTTACCAGATTGAATGTGGCATGGCCACGTATTCTACAGAATTTATTATTATTTCTAATCAACCTTCCTCCCCTAAACCAAGATCCCCTAACTATAGGACTCTTGCTGTACTTAAGAAGGACATTTCAAGTGGATGTATTTTTAAAATACACTTGCATAGCACTTGCACAGGAATGCTGTGGTCACATTTTTCAGACACAAGTTTATAGATAGATAGTTGTGTTTTCATTGTTAGGACAAATCTGGCTTTACTTGTACAGGGCTAGGATGTGGTCTGATTGTATGTTGGCTGTTTTACACCAGCAAAATACTCAAAATCACAGGATGCAAAGCAAAGTTGGTGTCAAACCTACTTTTTCAATGTGTTGATCTGCCATAGGGCTCTGCCCAGGCACTGCTCCTGCCAGGGTCATTCAGGCTGTCTCCAGTGAGGGGCCTTGAGCTCATGCAATTTAATAGCACTTCTCACCCCTGCAGTGCCAGGCTGCTGTGATTTCATTAGGTGCCCAGAAATTAGCACGTGGGGGGTCATTATTATTATTATTATTATTAAATGAATAAATAGTCTTGAATCTTGTTAACCCATGTATCTTGATAAAAAAAAGCAGACTAGACATCTGTGGTAAAGGACATGATGCTGATTTTAGCAATGGCAAATGAGGCTGAGGCAGAAGGAGCTCCCCAGCCCCATACTCGCAGGAGCCAGGATGCCATGACAGCGATGTACTTGTTGAAAGCAGGCATAGTGGTGCCATTAATTTTAGTATAAAGAAGGTCACTCCTGGGGAGGGGACTGGCCCAGCCAACCACACTCCCTCCTTGGGATGGGCAGCCGTGTGGAAGGCAAGTCTACGTCCTGGTGAATATGTGGTGTGAGATGCTGTTCTGGCCACCAGTCTGTCTGGCTGCTGTGAGTGAGCAATGATTAACTGTTCCTAAGGGTCCTCAGGGATCCCTGCATTGCACAGCAGCACTGCTGTTTGCAGCTCAGCGCAAAGCCATCCCACCTGAGATGCAATTCAACATTTAGGGAAAAAAAAAAAAAAGCACATTGGCCCCTGTACCACAAGTAGTAAAATAATCTCTACAGTGCACTGCATTGTGCTTCGGGGCATGCTGTCAGGGTGCTCCAGAAATACCTCATGAAGCAGAATTTTTTCTCATGAGAAATAGCTGTAAGAGGCATGGTTTTTCACTCACCTATTAAGCTCACTGGTGTTACAGTGCCCAGAAATTTGGCTTTTCAAGGAATATCCAAAGGACAAAGACATCTACATATTTTGCCCCAGAATCCCAGGCTACAGAAGTCTGACAAAGGGACAGACAGAGGATGAGCAAGATTAACAAGCCAAGTAGGTCAGGACCAGTGTGATTCTCAGACCAGTACAACACAGCACATTGAGAAAGCTTCCAAGAAGCATAAACAAGAATGGATGTTTGAGACAATGAATGCCCTAATTGGATGCCCATTCTCACTGCTTCCCTCAATTAAGAAGAATCATGGATAATTCTGCCAAGATATTGATGGACAATGTAAGCATTGGCTTGAAAATTTTTGCAATTTAATGAACCAAACCCTACCCAGTGGTGAATTACAAGTGATCCAAAAATAAATCCAGCAGAAAACAGTCCAGGGATGGTCAAGTCAAAAAGTTACAAAATGATTAATCACTGAATATTAATAACTTCTCATCAGAGACAGTACAACGCAGAGCTTATGATTTCACATGTTGGCTTCATCAAGTTTTCTCAAACCTTGCAAGACTGGTTATGTTCCAGAAGACAGAATAAGCAGCTGCATTATCTCTTTAAATTAAGAAAAAGGAGAGCCAACATTTGCTCAAATTGGAGAGGAGTAATTCCACTGACAGTCTCACAAAATGGCTTACAACACAAATACTGAGCCAACTGTAACCACATCTCACCCTGAAGTGAGAGGTAACTAATACAGCTTCTGGACAGACCTATCTACAGTGACTAGTACATACACTTCATGAAACAATAGCTGAAGGCCTACTGGAAGAACAGTGCAAGTTTAACATGGAAATAACACATTGTAGATATTTTAGTCTCTTCATCAATCAGCTTGGCATCCTGTTATGCCATTACAATGTGAGAACTTAGTGGCCACCTGTTTTATCAATGGCTTTGAGGCCAGATTTACTGATTGCCCAAGATGTTATATGAAGTTGGTTCTTTCACAGATGCAGTGCAACAGCTGGAGAAAGTTCTGAGATGGTCCTGTGCTTTTAGAGGCACCCAAGAACACCATCCCTGCATGGAGAAGGCTCCAGAAACTCCTCCACGTTTCATGTGCCCTTTGAGAGACGTCAGCAAAGGCCTTGACATTGCCTATAAATTCCATCTTCCTCTTGCAGCAGGAAGTCTACAAGGACAGTGCATGCACAATACCAGGGTTTGATGCAATGAATTACTTTAGTGCCAAGACAAAACTCAGGAATAAAGTAGATATAGGTATATGTCTAGTGGAAGAACTTCAACGTAGTGTAGTTAACTGTGCCATCTGTATGATTCACTGGCTGTCAGCAGAAACAGGAGTGCATTGAGAGATGCTCTTCCAATGACATTACTCAGAATTACACATTATAAGACCAAATTATAAGGGAAAAAATACTTAAAGTACAAATGTTATTGTTGAGAAGAACTCAAACATGTGGATAAGGGGAAGGAGAAATTAGAGCGTTTCCAGAATCAAAACTGACAGCACACTCTTACTCAAAAATCTGCTGCTCTGATTTCACTGCAGACCAGGCAGTATTTGGCTGTTCCCAATGCAGAGTGGTTTTATGCTAGTTGAGAGCAGTCAAACCCCTTGCTTCATAAAAGAGATGGGAAGATTGTCTCAGCAGCATCATTTAAACTTGCCCTCAAATGTTTGCAGATAGACCTTGAAAAAAAAGGATGTATAAACACATGACCTTGTATAATAGTGCCATTCCTCTGGCTTTTCTGCATAAAAACACAGGCTCACACAGATTTAACAGTATTATATTACATTTTTGCAAAGGTTCTTTTCAGTCTATCACAACGTTTCACTTCTGAACCTTGGTGCACAGTGCATCACCATGAGGTCAAAATGGCAAGAAGCAGAACAGAGGGTTTGAGTTTTCCAACAGTCAATAGTAACACTCCGACACCTGGTACTCTCACTTTCACTGTTGCTTTGACTGATGTGCACATAGGAACATTAAAAAAATACTGGAAATTCATGACTGCCCTGACTCCTGGGAAACCTGGCAAATCGGCAATGATAGGATTGCAGACTGCTGACAGCAACAAAGGGAGATGTCTTTTACCTAGTACACCAGGGTGATTAGACTCATACAGTTAGAAGAACTGACCAGAAATGTGGAAAGAGGACACAATCACTGACTTAGGGAGTGCTTGCTTAAAGAAGAACATCCAGAGAGCACCAATTAATGAGCAAGCTAAAGGGGAGCAGGCAGGAGAGAATCTTCAAGGTGGGGCATCGGTTCAGTGCACCAGCAGGCCTGGCTGGCAGCACAGCAGTCAGAATGAATTGAAAAAGACAAAGCTGGAGGACTCCCTAGGAACCACAGCTCAGGCAGCTGGTACAAGGTCTAGGTCCATCTTTGCCCTGGGTGATGGAAAGAAGGAGATATTGCACCGAGAGCGCCAGTGCTGCAGCAGGGACAGACTGCATAATCTGTAAACAAAGAGGAGGACAAAACAAGATGAGCTGTCTCATGAAAGATGCCACAAGGTATCCAAAAAAAAGAAAAACAATGGGCTTGTACCTTTGCTGACATTTGCTTTGGTGCAAGCATAGTCTTTTGAAATTAAGAGCTATATTACTAATGTTTGAACTTGATTAATATGAAAGATTTGAAATGTACATTATTGCTTAGTATAGCTACACACTTAGGACAGACCTGAACATCATCAAGCATTTTAAATCATTAAAAAAATGTTGCTATCGGGCTGCATGGTTTAAAAAAATTAAAAATGTTGAGAAACTAAATTACTCCTGGCAGTCATTTCACCCTTATGTTCCTCTGCTGCTAGCATACTGAGGTGTTCATGAACTGGGAGGAGTGAAGTGTTGCAGATTTGACTAATAGTTCATGCAAAATATTTCATCCTGTACACAGTGCATTCAACTAGCCTACTAACTTTCCATACCCTGTTGCTCACAGTGCGTAAGTGTGTCCCAAAGTAGATGTCATTACTGTCCCAGGCTGGATGATCAAGACCAAATTCCCTTAAATTCTTAAGCCAGTGTCTAAACTAAGTATGGGAATAGCCCCTTGAGCCAAAGACTCATTTATTAGACAAAATACTAACAGGTTACAAAATGTGCATAAAGGCTCTAGAAAGTCTTTAAGATGGCTATGCAACGATATCTGAAGAAAATGTTAATGCAAAATTACAAATGTACATCAAAATACTTCCATTTATTAATATAAAATATTTGCAAGTGTCTATGTGTAAGTATTTGCGCACAGAGTCACCATCATGATTGTTAAAAAAAAAAAAAAAAAAAAAAAAAAAAAAGCACTCTGGTAAATGTTTCCAGAAAATAAAAATTATTGCAGATAACAAAGGATATATTCACATTCAAATGAATACTCTCTATTCTTTCCTTGCCTAGCTCTGATGCTGAGTGTCCTTATCATATGATCACAGAAATGTTCTTGCTACCCACCATTGCTTTAAATTGCTAGGTTTGGGGTTTTTTTTTGTTGGTTTTGTTTCATTTTTTTTTAAGTCTCTTACAAATTTTACAAGGCTGCATACACTTAGCAGGGCTCCATTTTCACACGTGCCTCTCTTCTATAAAAGCTGCTCACTTATTTTAAATATAGCTACAAGCCAAGAGAAAATGATTACAAAGAGCACTATCATTAGTTTAGTACCATCAGGACAATGTTTATATGAGTTTATACTACAGAGGAGCTCATATTTGAATAACACATGCACATTGTCCTCAGACAAGGAAAAAAAAACATCCAACCAACCATGTAAGCCAAGTCACGAAATTTAATTAGGAAGATAAGAGTTGGGTTTGGGGTTTTTTTTTTTAGGTTACGGAAAAAGATAATTTTAGGCAGAGAATTAGCATCTTCTAATAATCTTAGACAAAAATGATTTTATTTTGCTTTGGTTTGTAAATTAGCTCATGATTAAAGTATCTCTCTAGTTGAGCTTCATTGTCTTTTTGTGCCTATTTTCTGAATGCAACCCTGACCTGAATACTCTTGTAGCTCAAGTACAAGATTTGAAAGCATGAGAGGAACAATTATTATAAAGTGAAGTACTTTCAGTTTTACTGCAAAATCAATGAACTTTCAAGTGATTTTTATCATATTTTGCAGCTGTTCTGTTTGCTTTGAATGATGTTTATCACATCAAAAACTGTAGTACTTTTAAAGGATGCTTTCTCTAGAAACTTCCTCCACCTTTAATTTCTTGCACCACCCAGTGCTGTAAATGCTGCTTCCCAAGGATATTTTTATCTTGTGATTTTCCCATGGCTCAGAAATTACCTCTCTCACACAGGCCAGTGACTTTGCTCAGTCCCTGCCCTGTTCTCTCTCATGGTTCCTTAAATGAGGAAAAGTTCCAAGTTCTCAACTTAATTCAGAGTTTTGCAGCAATTCAGCTATATGTCACCATTCAAGGCTACCTCTCTGACACTTTTACTACCTCAAGGAACAGCCCCATGTGATCTAGGTGTGCGGGAGCTCAGACCATCTGTCAGGAGCCACACAGTGAGAAGCAGTGAGGTGGCACTCCTCCCATGGGACCTGATCCATAAGGTCATCTGTGGACATTAGAGGTAAATGATTTGAGTGGTATATGGTTAGAAATACAGCTCATCTTACTCTCAGCTATATCTGTTTCCAAATCCATCCTCTATCTCAGGCAAAGCCATCTCCTTCCCCAGATGAGGTTGCAAAAGTCCAGACCTTTATCAAGAGACCTGCTTGGTTGCCTTTCCCTACCTTGACCCTTTCAGCTAAAGCTGTATGCTCCAAGCAATATTTAACATCTCTCTGGTGCTCCTTTCCAACTGCTATAGATTCTGCTGGATATTAACAACCTAATCCCACAAAAACTTCCTCCCTGGGCAGAGCTCCATTAGCAGTCCCTTGGACTCCAACATGACTGAGGTAGTTATTTATTGAATCATAGAATAGTTTGGGTTGGAAAGGACCTTAAAGATCATCTAGTTCCAACCCTCCTGCCACGAGCAGGGACACCTTCCACAAGATCAGGCTGCTCAAAGCCCTGACCAACCTGGCCTTGAACACTGCCAGGGACGGGGCAGCCACCACTGCTTTGGACAACCTGTTCCAGTGTCTCACCACCCTCATAGCAAAGAATTATTATTGTAGTGCTCCACTGTATCAACCACTACACACACACTTACTAAACTGATGGCCTCTTACCTCAGATAATTTACAATCCAGGTTACAACCAGATGCAACAGAGGCAAAGCAAACATGAGAGGAGGGGAAAGACAAGGGAGAATGAGGTGACAATAAAAGGCAAACAAACAATATAAACCCCAAATATATATCAATTGGCATAGTCTAGTAGACAGTGAAGCAGAAGAGAGTTTATTCATGGTCCTATACCCAGCAGCATTGTATAATAAAATTATATTTCATACATTTACCAGTACATAAAATTAATGCAGCTGTGTAATTCCTATTATACTTCCTTATGTAATTCATATAATTCCTATCTCCCTTCTATTTAAATCAACAGAAATTTAATTTTACTTAAATGCTTACTGATCACCAGCAAAACCTTTGCTTTCTTTTTCTTTAACCTGAATTATTTATTTTATCAGAGCTAATAGAAAGGTGTACTCATGCTGTTTCACAGTTCAAGTAACTGGCAGTCACACCTACTTTTAAATCACATTTACTGACCTCCTAGACAACATCCTCAGATGCTTCTGACCGAAGCACAGATTACAGAATTTTTTAATGCACCATTCCACTGCTCAATTTAGGACAGGAGTAAATGAGCCTTAGTGTTGCTACTCTGTGGTACCTGGCCAGGTAGGTACCTCCACTATAGTGAATCAGGTAAAAACACATCAGTTTAAAGTGCAGGCAATGATCACAGCCCATCTAATACATGGTAAACTGGTCATAAATCGGAGCCCAGAGAGAAGAACAGAGAGAGACTTTACATACAAAAATCATTAAATCCTCTATAAGTTACATAAATACTTAGAAGATGAAGGTCAGAAGAAATACTACTTTGAGGATGTGTATTGGCAGTTACACTACAGGGATTTTCATTTAATGGATCAGAGCCTGGAACACTTGAACCACCTATTGCTTGTCTTCTGACCAAGCAGGATGATAACTATTCCCTTAAACCCCTCCCCTGGGGCTGCCTAATTGGCCTTTTTATTAAATTTACCTGGTTATAGCCTTGCAACCACAGTTTCCAGCCTTTGTCTTGTTTCATCTAGCATTTCATCCTTTCACTGCTTTTTTCCTCCTTTTCCAAAACTACTGTTAAATAAATTCAACAATTGACAAACCGAAACAAGAATATGAGACATCCAAGTGCGATTATAGTACAAGTGATTTCAAGTGAGAAACAAAGATGTTGGAGCCCTTGGAATACAGATCTCACCCTTTCAAACACACAAAAAAGTCACACTTACAACTGTTCCAAATTATACTGTTACACAGGTATTCCTACCAACATACCCATCTTGATGCAAATAGAAAAAAAATGTGGATTTTGGTGAAAATTTCTACAACAAAAAAGGACACAATAAAAATTGGATTTGGAATACATTTAGGAATTGCTTCATTTCAGAACTGTATTTTGAGTTATTTCTGTTACCTTAATCTATTGGTATTTTCTCTAACGTCAATATTTATAGTGTATTATACATACAAATATAGAATTACACTTGGTGGGTTTTGTACTTCACTATAAAAATATTGCGACAGTTGCTACTTAAACTTCCAGGAATAAAATCTTCTTCTCTCCAGACTGGGTGCCTTAAACTGGCACTAAAACAGGTCAGGTCTTTAATAATTCTTTCCAAAAAAAAGTTACGTTATTTCAGATTAGTAGAAACAAGCTGTATGTCATAAAACAAAATAAAAAATTTAAAGATCAAACAAAAAAGGAAATTTTTGCTTCTGACAGTAATTCTAAAAGAAAACATATATATTGTGCAAATCAAACTTGATAAACTTCAAAGATTTTTAACAGTACACAAGCACCAGTGTTATCACTTTTTTTTATCTCTTCCATACTGTCTGAATCCCTGTTATCTCCCATTTTGAATCCAAAAACCATGATTAAACTGCAGCGTATCTTACAGCACAAAACCATGATTAAACTGCAGCATATTTTACAGCACAATATGCAATATTTTCCAGTGACAGAGAAACCACATCAGCTCTTAAATTGTTCCAACAGTTAATTATCCTTCCTGATAAAAATCTGCCATATATCTAGTCTGAATTAGTCAAGCCTCACCTTCCAGCCCCAGACTCTTTTATAACTTTTTGCTCATGTTGCTGCTTGTATCTTTAACGCTGTAGATATTTTTATCACTGTTTAACCTTCTCTTTGTTGAACAAAATGTGTTAAGATCGTTGACTGCTATATTCCAAACCAGGTTTCCATTCAGGTGATTTTTTTTTTGTCAGTCTTTCCTGAACTCTAACCTTTATAACTTCCTTGTGAATTGTGGTCCCTTGGAGCAAACACAGTAGCAGCTGCTTCCCCTTAAAGCCCTTCTCTCTCTCCAAGTCCAGGCATTTGCTCTTCTGGACACATTCAGCTATTTGCCCACCTGTAATCCAGAATTTCTTTGTTGGGGCTTCAGCAGATTCCCAGTATCATGTAATGTGATTTTGGCTGCTAGAAGAGCCAGGTAAAAAGAAACAGAATGAAAGTTGGAAAGAAAGGCAAGTCTGTGCACTTGGTTTGTTTCCACTGCTGTCCTAAGCTCAGCTGTGCACAGGTGCAGCTTATAAGTGGCTTTCTGCAGCTTTGAGGCTTATTTCATTTGTATCACTACTGTTACAGTGGAAGGAGCCACAGAAGACCTGTAAGCACCAAAATCTGAGCATATGCAGCACCTCTTTAGGTAGGCCCCCGTCTCAATTGTTCCCCGTAACCTATTTTAGATAAAGAGTATTAAAACACACGATCAAAATCTGCAGGAAAACATTCCATATAGATAGTATACAGCTCCTATAATAAGAGCACCAAGTTTGGGAAAACCTGTTATCCGGCACAAATTCTAGACCAGAGTGCTTATTTGAGCTAGTTGCAGCACAAAAGCTTTAAAGAACATTAAGAAAGAAAATGACAATGAAAACTGTTCCCTCTGCAACATTACCTGCTCTCAGCTGAGCTAATACCCTCTTCGGTTTTGCAAAGCATTAGTGAAAAAATAAAAATTTAAAAAAAAAAATCCAACAGCAAGTAAAGAGCCCTCAGGCCAGAAATTCACACTAAAACAGCATTAGTAGTGACTATAAGTCTTCCTACAGAAGCTTTCAGAAAGCAGGAAAGTAGTCAAGATGCTTACAATTTTTAATGGATTGTTTGTCTTTTCTAAGAAATAACTTGCAAGGTGAGAGCAATCCCTGCAAAAGGTGTTGTCATAGGTCTTGCTGACTGACTGTTCCGTGTGCTGTCCCCTCAGAGTCCCTTGATAGCTTGTGTGTAAATGCAAAACCAAACCAAAGACTTCATGCAGTGCCAGGGGATGCTGCAACACAATCTTCTTGAGGAGTTTTAAAAATCTACATTCCTTCCAAACATTTGTGAATAAATGAGTGAGTCTTTTTTTACTGTGAATGAGTGAGTCTTTCACTGTGAAGAATCAGTGAGTCTTTTTTACATAAATGTCCTTGTGTAGATCAATGCTGTCATTCACAAACTTTCAGGTATCTTGAATGAGGTTCTCTGAAATCATCGTACTGCCTTAAAAAAAAGCTTCTATGCTTGCTATATTTGATGCTGACCTAATATATTTGATGAAATTTCTATTTGGATGATAAATTCTCAGGTCCTATATGGCATTTATTAAAAAAGCATAACTCATAGGCCTGAACTGTTCTGGGTCACACGGACCGCATATAAAGGAGAGGGGTCTCCCTTTACTCTGTGTAGAAGATGGTGGTGGGCTATGGTGGTGCGTGTTTGAAACATTAGGTAAGGCAGACTCTAGGTAAGTAATAAATTGCTGTATGTATTGCCTTAGGAGCAGGTTAGAAATTTCCCTTGTTCACTGGAATTTACAACCCCCCCCCAAAGGACAACATTTCTGAAAGCACAAAGTTTAACACAGTAATAAAAACACATCTTAAAAGCCCAAACCCCTGCATTTCAGTGCTTTAAAAAGGCGGCAGCTTGACAGACCTGGAGACTGACAGCAGCAGTGTCAGCTTTCCTCACACTTCTCTGCCAAAGCACCTCAACCTTGACCTGAGGAGAAAACCACGAGGGGTTTGAGTGGGATTTCATGCCCATTCACTCTGGCATCTCTGCTGAGATTGCCAACAAGGGGGCCAATTAGTGCCTGCTTTGGAGGTTCATTTTTTTCACTGTGTGGAAATGACACCTGTCCACTGAAACTGGGCAGAGACCCACCAATTCCCTGGGTGCCAGCGACTGCGCAGCCACTGCACGGGTTACCTCTCCTGGTTACTCCCCTTGCTCCAGGCATGCAGAAACTCCGAGTTGTTGTCCAAGTGGGACCAAATGCATTATCCTTTCCCAACAAGTAGTCCTTTCTGATTTAAAATAGCAGTCTTCTGTTAAAGATAGAATTTGAAAAGTGATTCTTACTATTCAAGGTTCTGGTGCCTCACTGAAGATCAAAAGGCCAGTTTGGCTGTGCAACCAAGTAAAACCCATCAAGAAATTGCACCAGGGCAGAAGGAGATGAAGAGAGAGAGCTTCAGCCCTCTTTATCAAATAGAAAGAAAATGCCACTTCCCTGCTGGGGTCCTTCTCGTCTCACAAGATGTAACTGGCAAATTTCTTGGGTGCTTACTTGCCATTCAGTACAACAGCAGCTGCCTTATCTGTTCATAGAAGAGAAAGTGTTACAGCAAGGCTGTCCCCTCACCAAGAGATGGACAGGATTTAGCAAGTTGGTTCAAAACATGGAATTGTATCATAAAACGATCAATTGGTCTGGTGGCCAAGAAGGGATTAGCTGCCACTGTAATATGGGTAGACACAGGTCTCTTCAACTTAGACACTATAAAAGTCATCACACTCTAATTACTGACCTAGCCGTACAGTTTGAGTAAGAGCCCATTTGCAGTGTAAACTGTTGAAATACTACATAATAGAATGGGAAACTTCATTATGGATTAAAATAATTTTATAAAGATTATCTTTCATAAATTCCAGTTCATTCAGCTTCATTTTGTCAGACAAAAAATGTGAAAGTCATTCTCTTTGAAATCAGACATCACCCTCCAGTTCATCTGTCACCAAGTCAGGCTTGTTAACCTCTCTAAGGGATGTCGTCTGACTAGTTTTCTATCACTCTTTGTCATTCTAGGTGCACTTCTTGACAATTTTTTTAGATCCCTGTCCAGAGTCTCCTCCAGGAATCTAGAAGGACCATGAAGATTGCATCAAGGACTTGATTAAACAACAGATAACATGCATACCCAGCACACTAACCTCATTTGCAAGCTCTCACAGTAAATGATTGACAGCTGATGCCCTAAGCAAAACTGCTGTTTATAAAGTCCTTTTCAGTCCGGCTACATTAATCTCTCCACACAGCAGAAGTCAGTACACTGCTATCAAAACCAAGTCTGTGACTGATAATATTGAACTCTTCATTACCCCAAGTGTTGCTGCAAGTAATACCATGAGTTTGGACACCACCGTTCAATAAAAACTTATTATTATAAATATTCAGTTTATGTCATGACAAGAACAAACAGCTTTGCAGCCAAGGTGAAAGGGGTGAATTGCAGATAGGTCTAGGTTATGATAAAGACAGCGCCCTATTGTTATGCAGTGACCTTGTAGCCTGGCACCAAACACAAATTTGGTAGAATACACTGGATCCTGTCTATTCAAACAAACCTGACCGTTTTTTAGCAGTTTTTAGAAAAAATAAACCAAGGAAGGAAGAAGTGCTGTCAAGTAATCCAGAGCAGGGTTCTTCTGTTGTTTAAGTCTGATATTTCTAATACTTTCAGCAAGGTTCAAAGATTTGCAAATATTTTTTTTTAAGTTTCTTGAATTAGATAAGACACCTGATAAATTTTGGCTGACATTACAGTTCATGTGATTTATAAGAACAGAGACTTGTCCTGGCCTCCTCTCCTAAATTCACTTTCTCTCTGCTCCAGAGGTGGCTGCATGCAGTACTGGCTGTTCAGAGCTGGCTACACACCAGAATCTCTCAGCAAGACTGCTGCTAATCTCTCCCTGGGAACAGCACCCAGATTGCTCTGTCTAAAGTCACAACACACCCTTCTGGTTCCTTTGTCCACTCTGTATTTCAGTCTAATTAACGAACAGTTTCTAATGATAATAAAAGAAAGAAATTACTTCCCAGAACTATGAATACATTGATTCATATGTGCTGGGCAGTTGCCCTGCCAGCTTTGTTGCAAAAGGAATATTGAAAAAGACTTCCATTTGACAGAGTTCCTTATTGCATTGTGTGCTGCCTGAGTCAAATTATCAAGAACATCACTGGATCAGCTGATGGGTTGTTTCCTGGGGCTGATAAGGGTGCTTGATCATCTAAGCTATGGTAATGTCTGTATTTACAAAACGTCCCCAAATCCTGCAGAACCCCTCAGAACACAGCAGAGACAAGGAACTCCAGGAATACACACACCATACCCCTACACCTTTTCAGATTATGTCCTTTACATTTATTACCTCTGAAGTATTTTCACCTGTCTCAGGCATATCTAGAGTCCCTCTTACCTCAGCATTTGAAAAATCTCACAGCTACATGAAACATGTACCATCCCCCAAAAGTACAAGTGCTATTATGATGCACAGAGAGTTAAGTGGGGAGCCCAAGACTCCACCAAAACACTGTGGTCAAACAGGGAACTGAATCATACCACCAATGGTGTAACTTTGAAGAGCTGTAAGGAATAGGTCATACATAGCCAAAATACTGATGGCCAACAGGGAGCAGAACTAATAGGGAACTCAGAGCCAGAAGGGAGGACGATGAATCACTGGCTTGCTTTGCTAAGAAACATTACAAAGGCCAGTCCATCCCTCATTCATTAATAAAAGGAAAGCAAAATTAATTTCCTGGAGGCTGGAAAGCAGGAGAAAGAAATCTCTTAATTTTTTAGGGAATGGTAAACTTTTGCATAGGAGTGCAATGAATATCCAGACAGAGTGGAACAATTCAGTCCTACTCCAGCAAGGAAGTCCCACTGATAGCAGACATATGTCGGAGAAAAAAATTTAGCTGTGAAACCAAAATCTTAATTTCTTAAAGATTTTTCTAAAAAGTTAAACATCTTCCTGCTTAAGAAGGAAGAAAAAAATGTGTGCTGAGGGTCTTTCAGTAATTTTTTTTAAGATTAAAAATGTAGAATATTTTCCTTTCTACCTCATCAACAATTTCCCCCTTACAGGCCTGCAAAATATATAATTCCCCCCAGCTGACTCCCCCTAACTAAGTTATTGATCTCACATAAGACATTCAGAACAAGATGAGCACCATCCCTCAGCTGCAGAAATTTGGTGTGGTACCTCTAATGCAAGTTGGCACTAATATACTTAGTGTGGCAGATGAAGGATGGAGATACCATTTGGTGAGTTATGAGACAAGCATGGGGCTGAAGAATGAGACCTGTAACATTTAACCTGGTGTAACTCATCAGCTTGAGCTCAGTCAGAATCCAGAATCAGCAGTCATTTAAAACTAACTGTTTTTCTTTTTACTTAGCCTGACAAACATACAACTTCCAAGTGAGTACAAAGGCTGGTCTAGCAAGACAACTCTTCCACGATATATCCTCCAAGCCAGAGGGTAACCAAGGAGAGAGAGGAGCATTCCCATCAGGTTCTCAGTATAAGCCAAGAGCTGTTTTCCCTAACCTGATCTAGTGCAGCTTTTGAAGTCTTCAGTAACCACTAGGTCACTATATGTGCTTTGACCACCTCATGTTTATCCTGTTCAGGACCTTCTGGTCTGACAGACAACATGGCATGTCTACTCCTGAGCTGTCAGCTCCTCATTCGTGTACAAAATTCATGTTCCTGTCAGCACAAGGCATGTAAGGTAGAGTATCTGCTCAGCCCTAACACAGGTCATGCATGCAGTTCAAGATACCTGAGACAGTACCCATCATCAGCTTTCCCACTAAATCAATGCCAGTTAATGTGCATGTATGCATGAAAAGGGGAGTCATATACAGCAGCAACATCTGGAGAGTCTCAGAAGAAGCTTCTTGTTGGTCCAGCACCATCGTTTTGTCACCTATGATGTCATTCTCAACTCAGTCTTTGATCTTTCCAAACAGGTCCATGCATGTCACCGATAGGGGCTTAACACAGCCATGTGGCAACAAACAGAGCATCTGGATTTGCACTTGCCAACACTTTCAGGTGGAATGGTGCAATGATTCCTGCCCTAGGATGCCTGCCTGTCCCTCGTCCCAAGATTACCCAGTCTATGTCTGAGAATAATAACCTCAGAGCAGAGAAGGATCAGCTCTTGGACTACTGCAATTTTCAGGTCAATATATGAAAGAAAACTAGAGCCAATGTCAGTTTATTGTAATATGCTGGGCTATAAATGGTAACAGTTCAAGAGCTTCTAGGCCATCCCTGCTCTGGAGCCAGTAATCGCAGGAGAAGGAAGCACAGGAGAAGGGCAGGTGTTCAGAAGCAACAACACTTCAACCATACCAGTTTAATCTGAAGCCATAAGTGAGTCAACACCTCCGTTGAAGTGATGTGTGTCACCAAGGATTGCTCAGCCTTTCCCCCAAAGAGGTCATTAGAGAGAAAGTAAAGATAAACCACAGAGAACAGGCATTTGAAATAACAGTCTCCCAGTCCCTATTCATACAAGCCATACTCTGAAGAGCAGAATGCCACCTGAGTGAGGACAACATGCATAAGTGGGAGCCGAAGTTATTTAAGGCCCTGTACTCGTTCCGATAAAACAAGTAAACATGCAGTTGACAGAGCTACATGACTACACAGCATTGCCAAGGACTTGCCTCAGTTTTGCAGTCAATAAAACAGGGACACTATTTCAAAGAGATGCAGCTGGGAATCCCTTGATGGTATTTGAGGAAGGTTTTGAGAGTCTAAAATGCTAGGTGCCTTTCATCTGCAAAATATTATTTAATATGACACCTCTAGCAAGCAGCGAAAAACCACAGGACATCACAAAATTACCAGAGCTGTTTCTGCGCAGAAGCAATGCAGGCAACTGCCTGTGGCAACAGACTGCCAGGGTCAGCAAAACAGGCAAACAAGGGTAGCACAGACTTGGCTACATCAGTTCTCCAGAAAGCCAGACCAGCTGTTTCTGTCTCCAAGAGAAATACCTCAGTGCCCAGGGCATTTGCTACTGCTGAAGAGAGGAAGGGTGTTCCCCCCAGGAAGAGGCATCACTCCTCCCAAACGCACTGTGAAGGGCCCCATCACTGGAATCAACCCTGCACAGCCGTTCCTGCTGCCTCTCTCCCTCTGGGGACAGGGGTGGCCTCTCCTGGCTGCTCACACTACGGGCATTCAAATTCAGTGGTGCCTACGCTACTGAGAAACCTTGAACCAAATCTGCATGTAATAATTTCCTATGTGAATGTTACACACACAACCTACCCGTGAAAGTAAAATACTGTGATTCACATGACAAGGACTCCTACCTTGAGTAAGCCTTACAGGATCGGGTTCACAGATCACCCATGATGGCCTAAAGAGCATTTCTGCGGTATGAGAAAGAGGCTTGAGAAAGATTTGCAGTTTAGGGCCTCTATCCAGCAATCCATGCTGGCAGACCTGTAAAGGGGTTTGGACATAGTACAGTGAGCGATAACAGTAAACAATGGGAGAGAAGAGAGTGAGGGTCATAACTGCAAGACCATCTGGTTGTTTCCATTTGCTGTGTACACATCTTGCTAGTCCTGCCGCTAGAAAGACAGAGAGAGTTGCTGGAGCACCGAGTTGCTAATGAATAGTTGTGTTTCTGTCTTATATATCATTATTGGTATCAATAGGCAGCATTTTAGATACTGGTTTCTGAGGAAGGCCAAAGCATGAACATTTCTGACTGGAAAATAATTTGGTCCATGTGACAATTTTGTTACCAGAATTTTTAAGCATTATTTCATGGGTGAGTGTTTTTCCTTATCCTCTATGATTTTCTTTAAGAGTTCTTAATTTCCTTGCTGGAGTCATTAGCACTTGGGTGGTCAAGCCCATTCTAAGTACCAGGACAAAAGAATAAATTACAGTAAAATGAGAAATACTTTATGCTTTTTGGTAGGACACATGAAAGAGACTCGATTATTTGCAATTAATCAATGATGTGGATCAATATTGGATTAATCTTTAATGTATCTCCACTATCTTTAATGAATCTCCACTAAGCTTCCAAATCAATGAAAAGAAAACAGGTTAGGCAGATGCATCTTGTTCTGTGCTCTACCTGCGACCAGATGTGGGCTTTACTAAACCACATGTGGGAGTGAAAACAGAGCCAAGGGCCCTTCTCAGAGAATCACCTGCCACTTGACCATATGGTTTCAACCTTGGAGTCAGGTAGCAAGGGCATTCTAGCCTTTTGCATTCTGCAAGTTGACCGAGTGGGAGACATGCTCAGAGATAGTGTGAACTATCCAGTAGGGGCAGAACCAGATCTGGAAGTAGAGAATGGCACCTCTCTCTGTTGAAGATAAAATCTTAGATTTGAGCATCTCCCCACTTCAATTAGTGTAGTTTGGTAAAGGTCAAGAGTGTAAAACTGCAGGAAACAAAAGATTCAAGCCTGAGGTTTGTTTGAACATCCTCCCTCTGAATTTTGACAAGGCTGCTCCCAGTTTAGGAACCCAGAAAACTTTTTCTAATCCATAAAAAGAAGTGAGGGGAAACTGAGCTGCTCAGGAGATAAATCCCACTTTCCATACCACTATTTTAGCAGACAAGAGGATGTAAAGCAGACTGACAAGGGACTCGAGGGGCTTTTTTTCCTGCCGCTCATTTTTCATCACCAATCCTGAACAGACCCCAAAACTCAGACTAATTAAAGACAAATAATTAAGCACATTCAGACTGGGAAGGTTGGCAGACTCCCACTGTATTGTGAGACCACCTTGGCACTTAAATGGTTAGGGACTATATCCCACAACATCATGCTCATCTCATTGTGGTAGAGAGCTCTTGAGAATGTTATTAGCTGGGTGTTCGCCTTGCCGTTTTTCCACATGAGGCAGATGGGTAATTACGAAGCTAATAGTCTGATTGAGAGAAATCAGATGCAGTGGTTTGCCCAATTAGATGATACATTAGCTTCCTTCTTTGTAAGCAGCTAATGTGTGAAGCAAAGTGGTATTTTTGAGGGTCAGAATCCTTAAACAAGTGCCGAGTTGCAGATTATTGTGTCTCTCTTTTTTTTTCTAATGGAGGAAAAGTGCTAAGTCTTCATTACTAAAAGCATAGAAAATGCAAATCAGGCTCTGAAACAAAAGAGTGAAGGGACAGGCGAGAATATTTGGTGTCCAATGTGTCAACCTACAACATCAATTACATTGAAATGCAATGCATGGGAGCCTAATCAAGGATAGTATAATTGTAATAATTGCATGCTTTTGTTGGAGAGCTGCTGCCATTGTTATTGTCAACCATTTGTTTTTCTCTATTGTTTAAGGGGAGACTATTTAAAATATATATATGTGTGTGCATATATAACTGTGTGTAAATGACTGAAGAAGAGCATAGGTAGAAGGTTGTGCTACTGCACACAGAATGTATTAAGTCTTTCTTATTGCTGTTCTTCCAATGGTGAAAAACCAAGCGCCTGAACTCTGTGAAGGTAGGTAACGCCCAAACTGAGAAATGGACACTGACTTACAATCTGTGCCAAGCAATGAGAGTTACTTTTCCTTTTGCTGACGCATCCCCTGGTCCAGGGAGGTGAGTTACTCCTAGTGACTGGCAAATCATGAAGTGAGCCAGTAGTAAATCATCCAAACAATCCCCGAGACACCTCCAGTTTGCCGCCTTACTTCAGAATAAAAAGAGAAGAGATCAAAATAAACAGTTTCTGTCTTGTTATATTTCCTCCAGAGCTGCAATCTGTTTCTGCCATTTAAAAGGATTTTTAAGAATCTACAATCTTGATGAAGGCATTCAAGATAAATGAACACAAAGGAAAGTACTGCATGGAAAAAAAAAAAAAATACAGCATTAGTTTACTCAAGATTCTGTGAAGAGAGAAAGAGGGACTAAGAGCCTCCTGTAAATAAACCAGTGATATTTTCTGCATCCTGAAGTTGGGTTGGAAATTCTTACAGCAAAGTGCTCAACATTCAGAACAAATGAGAGGTTTATTTTCTCGCATCACTTGGGCTTGCCAATAGGTTGAAATGGAGGCACAATAGAAACGGGCTAAAACATTTAACATAGCTGTTAAATCTCATTCTCCACAGCTAAAAAAGAACAATGCTGTACCATCCTTACTGAGAATAAACTCTCCTGCCATAGGAGGCTTTTCATGTATCTCTAACAATCCTGTACATACTCCAAAACTCACACTAATTAAAAGCAAATAATCAAATACATTCAATTTGAAAAGTTGGCAAACTCGCTTGTATTATTGTGTTAGCACCTTGGCACCAAAATGATCACATCGTGCTAATCTCATTGTGCAGGAGAGCTCTTGAGCATGTTATTCAGTAGGTCTGCTCCCTGCCCCCTACCTCCCAGACCCATCCCATCCTCCTCCACCGCCAGCACTCTCTTTCTTTAACTAGATAACGAAATGAAAATATAAGCAAAGATAAGCAAACCCAGGAAAGTATTTTCATCATATTTCACTCAGAGGCAACCAGTATTTGTGCTATATTTTACAGAGATTTCCTTTCATCCCGGTTTCAGTTCATCTCCACAGATACAGCTGGTAAACCTGAGAGATGCTTTAAAACGAACTAAGCAGACTGCATTTGTTTCTCACTAGCTCTCATAAAACTTTATTATATTATTACACAGAATACTTGGCTACCACAGTAATGCGAAGAGTATAAATGTAATAAATAAAAAGACTACAAAAGTTAGCAGTTTATGACTGAACAGATGAAGAAACCCAGAAGGGAACATCTTAGGATTTCTTTACTTTGCAAGTTTTATTTTACAGGTAGAATTTCTTTCAATTTGCTGTGTGATAAAATCAAAGCTGTCTTTGTTAACAGCAACATAATACAAATTTTAAAATGTTTTTTCACACAGTGTGCAGAAGAAGGCTTCATTTACTTGACAGGCTTAATTTATACAGAGGAAAACCTCTCCGTAGTGACACTTGTAAAAACATGCCTGCCCTCTTGGTAAGAGGCCACCACTTTCTGAAGGACGTGATATATGTAAACTTAGAATGGATGTTATAGAAAGGCCACTAGTTTTGTGGCTGAAAAAAGTTGCACAGGACAGCTTATATATATGACATTATTGAAGCATTATGTCTCTCTGGGGGCTATCTTTTAAGGTTGTGAAGTCACTAATATACAGGTCTGTGCATTCATCTGAAGCTGACAACTGACACCATATAGATGCCCATTTGAATGCTAGCTATGAAGAAGTATCAATTTAATTTTCTGCAACTGCCTGGGAGGAATTTTCCCCAAACAGTCCAAGAAATCAAGACTAAACAAACTTCAGTGAATAAAAGTGTATTCACTAGAGTGTTTCTAGCCACTGTACTTTTTACAACTGCAATGTCCACCACAGTAGCTATGACCAAGGGCTGGATATGACCATGAGCCAGCATAGGTATGACCATTCAGCGCTAGAGTTTCTGCCTTGATGGAAAGATAGGCTAGAATCAATGTACTTCTCCCAACATTGTCCTGTTCTGAGCTAAGGGGAGCATCAACCTTTTCATACATTTTTTGACTGGGGTCCTGCGTCTGTGCTTGGATATGTATTTGGTTATTAAGCATATGAACTTTACGGGTCCCTTCCAACTTGAGATATTCTTTGGTTCTATGATATGGCCTGCCATCCTCCATCCAGCACTTGCTGTGCAAGTGTGTATTTTTGCCTGGATTCTAGAACTTCCGAGAAAACACCGCCTCTAAAGGGCAATACATTAAAGATCTGTGTCAGAAAAAATACATTATTTCCTTAATTTCTTAACTTTTATTGGATAAAAAGACATTAAAATTGGGCAAGTGTTCATTCTGCAGAATTGCAATGTTGAAGACCACAGGATTTCATGGGAAAAAAAAAAAAAGATGAAAGGAGGTCAGTGGAGGACCTTCCTAACAGAACTGGAAGGGTACCACTCAGCTTTTAGCACAAAGACACCCACAGGAGAAGATGGCAGAGTAATATACTGGGGAGGGTGCCACATTAGAGAGTCCAGTTAATTTGTGACCTTCAAGACAGTTAGTTCCTAATTACCCATTTGCACTTCATGACTGAATAATGAAGGAAGCCCATGTGACTCAGCCTCTTATAAAACAAAACTAAAACTCTTGAAGAGCTGGCCCCACTGAATAGTCCCAAAACTTCAGAGGTGACTGTTCTGTGTGCTTCACCATCTTATATGCTCCATCCCTGCTAACTGGAGCTGAGGACTGCCCAAAAGTCTGTAGACAGAACTACTTCTAGTGGGCCCATGGAGGTAAAGCCAGACTCACTTTAGAGTGAGGCAGCACAGGGTGCCAAAATTGTCCCAGGGCAGCATGGTGAAGAAACACAGCTTCCATATACCCTACTCCTCTAACTAGAGGTTTTAGGTAACTACAAGCCTGACTTCTTAAAACACGTTGATCTTTCTGTTGACTTCAGCAGGTTTAAATCAGGCACTATATATGGACAGGCCAAAAGACATATATTGGTGTTATTTACATTAACTACTATTACCTATTCATAGTACAACATTTTGTTTATAAAGTATGCAGTTAAATCTTGCTAAAAGGACAACTGTGAGTCTCAACAAATAAGTAGTTATTTGACTAAGCAAATTTTACTTCAAGTTTTTCCTAAATTTCTGTCTGTCATGAAGAAAAGTTGATCAGCCAACACAAGAAGTATCAACGGCACTTTCTAAGCCCTCGGTGTCCACAGGGAGGGATCCCACTGATACTAACAGGAGAAATTCTTGTAGACATCAGGATAGCATATGGCCTCTGAAATCAATATTGGTTTGCAGCTTGACATATGGATAGATAGATACCACAGCGAGATTGAAATAAATATGACAAACTAAGTCATACAAAGAAAAACATGTATACACAATCACACTTGAACAGATGCTTTGGCTGAAATAGGTGATTTAGAGGAACACATTGTATATCTGAGAAATGGAAAAATTAATCTAACACAGTAGCATAATACACTTTTGCAAGCAAAACTGAAGGAGGATTCAGAAAAACTCCTCAGGGACGATGCTAAGAGAAGATACTGGTGAAGAAGTTGTTGGTGAACCTACTGTAAATTTAACAGCAAATCTAACAGAATACTTCCCCAGTTTCTGTATCAATTGGAAGAAATCGGTTTCAAAAAAACAGCCCCATAGCATGAAAGAAGAAGGTGGAATTCTCCTAGGCATTAAAACAGGCTGATGCAAACACTTCAGTCTTGTTTGTGGTTTAATGCATTGCCCCAGAGATCTGAATGCGAAATCTGGACTTAAGGAAGAAAATCCTCATTTAGCAAAGAAAACACTGCAATAGCTATGTGTGAAAGTTCTTCCAGCACTGTTTTCTGCTTGCCATATGTTCAACTTCACCCACATTAGTAGCAACTACTGAGCAAAGCCTCAGCATTTTGAAAGAGACAGACAGACAGAAATGCACAAGTCTCATCAGCAAGCATGGCCTAGGGAACCCCCAGTTGCTTATTTACAGCGATACTTTATCTTTGTCTGATGCTAGTAAAATAAAAACATCAGGAAGTATCAATCCCAGAAAATTTGGAACAACTTACATTCTTCAGTGGTTTTGCAGCCACAATTCTTAGTTCCAAACCATTTGAACTATTCCATTGTCTAGTGTTGTGGATCTAGTGACTGTTAGAACTCCTAAGGTCCTTGTATAGACTCGTAAGGTTCAGAAGCTAGCAGAAATGTCCTGTTTCTGTTACATACATACACAGACACACCCCCATAGGAAGAGAATTCCCCCTAGCCTCTTATCCCTCAAGAACCACTCCTCACCTGTGCTTAGCCCTGAAATGTAAGGGAAGAAGAGTATGCTTCTGGCCTTCAGGGGAAATAGATAGACACCATTCACCCAGAATGTCATGAATTCACCCCAGTGGGAAAGAATTTTTTTACCTCTCTTATTTCTGGGGATTCAGAGGACTGTTTGCTGCCAGCTGAGCCAGAAAACAGGTTACTGCATACCTCTAAGATCCAAGTGTGATACCATTTACTTGAAAAAGGCTGCCTCGCTTTTCCCCACAGACCTCAGTAGCACAGCACTTTGAAACCAGTCCTGAGCACAGCCTTGCGTTAACACTGGAAGGAGTGTGATTAGCACCCACAGGGGCAAGGAGCTTCCCTGATACGGATACAAGTCCCTAAACCTGCTGGCATCACCTGCTCAGCAACATCTGAGACTAGCCAGGCTCCTATGTCCTGTTTATCTTACACACCTTCTTTTAGCTGAAAGACTCCTTAACCAGGGCTTCCAAAGACTGAACTGTCACATTGCAACAAGTCCTGAAACAGAAAGAGTTCTGAAATAAAAGACCTTACATATGATCTATTGGTTTATATTGCTCTCTCTTTACTCTTTGCTAATTATTGAAGCTGCTAACATCTGAGTATGTGCTTTTTTCGCTTCAGACTCACTCTCCCTCATTCAGATGTCTCAGTGAAAGCCTGAGTCCTGCCCATGTTACAGTATAGCCTGGTGGCAAAGACACCTTGAACATCACTGCCAGAGAGCACTGGAAGTTCACCGGCACATCAGTAGGAAGAGGGGGCCTGCATCAGTTAATAAACAACTTTATACTGTTTATAAATGAACACTGTACTCATAAATGGACTCAGACCAAAGAAAACCAAAATCTGATTTATCCAGAGGGTAGGTACTTCAGGAACAAAGCAATCAGTCTGAAATAGCCCTGCAGAAACACATCTCAGTCCTGAGCTGCAGGAACCAACTTTAATGCCTTCATATCACTGAGATTTTTCTAAAAATTTCCCATTGCTGTTACTGCTGATGAGTTCTAGTGTAGACAAGACATTCATCAGTGCCAACAGTTTTATGATTATGTCTTCTAGTCTTTCTGTTCTCCAGGTTGGATGACATCGCTTTGCTTATTCATCACTTTTACTTCTGGGAGCTGTGCTTGGACCTGTTTAGTAACAGCAGGAAATTTTAATGTAGAAAAAGGCTGCTCTGCTGCAGTATCTGCTTAGCCCTTGGCCTCTCTGGTGAGAGCATCATCAAAGATGGCACTAAAGTAATGTGCAGATTAAAAATTGAACAGACACCACCCATTCGTTCACCTGCCTCAATGAATAGCTTTCTTACAGCATAACAAATCTCAGGTTCACAAGAAGGCTAAACCAGCTATGGTTCCATAATCTATCCCTAACTATCCAGGTCCTGAGAAAAGTAAATAGAAATTCTTTGCATAGGTGTGAATATTCCCTTTAAGAATTAAGCAGAAATAGTAAATTTGTGTGTGAAAACCAACAAAAACTATCACTGCTGTCACTGAAATCCAGACTGTAGTTATATTTTATATAATACTTGGAGAATTTTTCAGTTTTAAGCCAGGCAAATTAAAAAAAAAAAAACACATTACCAAGGTAAAGAACAGCTATGTTCAGTGAGCAGTGAAGCCTGGTAAATATTCAGTTTTTAATGGCATCCACTTCTATTTTGTTCACTGAATTATTGGGCTGACCTTAAATTAGAGATCTGGATGGAGCTGAATCGAATATTGTGAAGATGAGTGTAATTACCTTGCTTCCCTTTATTTTAATTCATTTTTATTTTTTTTAATTTTTCTTCTGTGTGACAAACTGAATGTCAGAGTGCTTGTGGATTTATACTCACAGTAACAGAGAGCAGTACTGACAGGCCAGATAGTGGCACAAGGGAAGATATATCTGCATTGCGGTCAGGGGTGTGACTGCAGAACCTTCCTGCCTTCCTCTTGGTGAAAGAGCTGTAGTTGTATATACTGCCCAGGCTTCAACATATGACAAATCAGACTGCCAGGGTTCTGGCACCTGCAAATGAGGCCCCTGCCTTCCCAACACTTTCATCCAAATCAGCTACCCCTAAGGCTAACTCAAGCGTATCTGCCCACCTCAACCCACAGCACAGGCATGCCCTTGGGCTGCTCTTGGTCCACAGTCCCTTGGTTGGCCCTGCACAGGTAACCCTTGGAAGCAAACAATCATGCTCCGTTGTACACTGTTACATAGAGCCAACCTGGCCTACACCAGTTATAAAGTTGAAGCCACCTATGCTCAGCATCACAGAAGTCATACGACAGGCCATTTTTATTCTACTACCAGTATGGTAGGCTTGCCTTATGACTGACCAATGGATCTGAAGATCTGGACAAACAAATCTATATCAGACTTAAGTGTTCTTATCACCCTGTCTTTGAGTCTCAGTTTCACCACTTACAGTCAATATCTCTTTGTAGCTTTTAATTTACCTCAAAAACTGTCTAAGGTATTTTTCAGGTATCTATTTAAACCTTAAAATATTTCCTGAGCTCCTCTTACAATTAGTGCTGTCCGGCCTCTACGTATTTGGCTGCTGACATCTTATCTCACAATTACTTCTCTTCAGTCCACCTCATTTTGTGGAAATATGACTCAATATTCTTTGTTAAGTCATCAAGTAACAACAGCCTTCTCGAGTTATTCAGGGAAGCTGAGAGTCACCAGTATGTATACAGATGCCTAGCAGAAGTAGATGTAGAAATGGAGACACTCCAACTGGTTAATGAAAATCTATACAGCAGGCAAAAAGGAAGAAGGCCAACAGGAGCTCTTGATAGCCCTAAGAAAATGTGCAATGGCCCTAGCTGTGTTTGACCGTAAATGTCACATCTCATGTCAGAGCCTGCCTGGATAAATTACCCCTGAAGACCATATTGCCTCAGAATTTAAGTATTAGCAGCTGCATGCATGTCATTAACCCCTCACCTGCCACACAACTTTGTACTTGCCCAGGGCCAAATACTTTAAAGAAGGGTTGACTGACTTCAGAGCGTGGGGGTAAGAAACCTGCAGGACATACAATATACAGTAAAGAGCACCCATGTACATGTGCCCTTTTGTAGGACATTTGTGATGCTGGCACTGAGTATTTCAGCAGTTTCAGCTGATTTGAAGGATAATACTTCTATTCAGCTTCTCAGATGAATAACAGACTATATTCCATGTTCTCCCAAATATTTCATAATTATGTTTAGTTATGCTTCTTTATCATAATACTGAAGGTATGGAAAGATTTGTCCACTGTTGTCTTAATTGTTTCTTGTCTGTGTATGCTTTTTTATTAAGTAAACTTGAGAAGCGTATCTTGACTTATTGTGATTGAGATAAGTGTACAGAGACAGTGTCAGTAGGAAGGACGATTACAATACAGAGAGCAAATCTGCAAAACAGTTGTGCTGTCTACAAAGAGTCATTTGGAAAACAAAGGACTTCATCATCCTAAACCTCAGCATGTGAACCCAGATTTAGTCCACAGTCAGCAAATTCAGTAGTGAAAGCAGCCTCGAGAAGAGCATTGAGCTCATAATATCTAATGTAAAAATGTAGAAATATCCATATCAATTCCAACCTGAAAAAATGGTCTCATAATTTAATGCCAGGATAATAGACTGTGTCCAAGATTTTCTATTTCAACCTTCCCATGATGCCTGAGACTTCAGAACTGTATTTCTAAAAGCACAATATCCTCTCTTTTGCCCACTATTCTACAGAAACTTTTTAAAAGTTGGCTAACTAAGGTCCATGACCATAAACTTTGATCCACAAATGAATTCACCATAAATGTGAAACGGTATGGGAGGGATTTACACTGTCTAACTTAAAAATCTGATTTCAGGTGCCCACACTAAGACCCTATACAATCAAGAGAGAGAGGTGAAACAGGTTTTTCTGAAGACCATTCAAAATTGTGAAATCCAATGTTCCACAATTACCTCTAATTTTTTAAAAGCTTTGGTTCTATTTTCCATTTTGCCATTTTTAAACTGCATTTAAATTATTTTTTTTTAAATCTCAAGAAGAGAAATACAGTTTCAAACTATGAAAACTGTACCTTTTAAATTGAAATTAAAATTTCAGTTCTAATGAAGTCAAAGGAAAATAACAATTAATACTGATTAGTAATTAATTAAAGGTGTTTTCCTATGAGAAATATTGGTCTTCAGTAAATACTCAAATACATATATACATGGCTGAAGCTTCAAGTAACAGAAAACCTTCAAGGAATTGATTGAAATATAGTTAAGTCCTAACTATCACATGAAACAGAACAACTGATCTTATACCACAAAATGTAGAACCATCAATAAAAAGCAGTGAAATAAGACAGAATTTTCAGCCATGTTAAACAGAAGAATAATGGAAAGTCATGAATCCTGTAGTCATGGAATGCTAAAAAAGGCAGAAAGGAAAAGTTCATTATAACTATGCAGCAAAGCAAAAGTCAGATCTGACAACCAGTGACATTGGTACCAGATTTCTGAAGACATACAAAAGCCACTCCTTCCACAATCCTGCTGAGTTGTCTAGACCTGAAAGTAATGGTCCCAATACATGCTCTCAAGTATATAACAGCTAATAGCTATCAGCTCATATGGGTAAGATTTGGAGTCATACTTCAGAGTTCATGTTTTTGGAATAGCATTCTTGGGCTCCCTGATTCACACATGTGCTTTCCTCTCATATTATCTGATACAAAGTCCATGTCATCTCTCTCAAGTTAAATGACCTATCATGGAACTACTTTGGTATAGTGTGATAGCATCATTAGATAAGGATGAGTTCAATGTGTTAATTTGTTTTATCTCTTCCTAATACTCTGTTTAAATAAAACCACAGCGTGATCTGAACAAGGGGATATAAGTCACTAGAGACAGAATAAATTCTACTGTCAGAGAAGAAAGAGAAAATAAGTGAACCTTTACTGACCTTGGAATACCCAAGACAACAGTGAGCTTCAGGACATTGCTGCAGACAGGAGGTGGAGGAACTGTCTGAATAAACTCTAAGTGTACTGTTGGGCCCCACTGTTACATTCTACCACGAATCACCAAAACATACTCTATGGTTACCCAAGATAGAAATAAATCTGCTAGCATAATGTCTAGAGATCATACGGTACAAGACAATGCAGACAGCACAGACTGAGCCATGGAGAGAAGGGAAAGAGCAAAGAAGAAAGGAAAGAAGTGGGAAAGTATTATTTTAGCTAAGTCAATCTTTTTTTTTTTTTTTAAACCCTTTATATGCACCACCCACAGAAACTTTTTTAACAAAACCGGAGAGCTGTATTCAGATACAGTGCAGATATTCCCTCTCACCAGGGCTACAATGTTATGTATCTGCTGAAGCACGCCTTGGTCCAGGTGAGCCAGGTGGGAGGGTTAGTGATGTACATCCACACCAGCTACACAAACTGCTTCTCTCTGCTTGGAAACCAGGGCAGTGAGGAAAATGCAATGCCCCAGGGTCTGGCCCCAGGATGAAGTCAGGATGTAGTAAAAGCTTCACATCATGAGGGAAGTAGACCCAAGGCCCAGTAAGAGGAAGCTTGGCTACTGCACTGTATCCCACAATATAGTACCATACATTATTCCTCAGTTAGCAGGTCCCTCCTTTACTTCAGTGTGGTCAGCTTTGGAAGGATACATCAGTGCCAACACGCTTGTTGCACTTGTAACTCATCCAGGTATGACATGCCTAGCAGAGTCTGACTGAAAGGTTTTGACCCACATTTTCAACATTCTTCCACTTCTTAAGTTAGCACAGAGAGAGGCATAAAGGTGCTGTCTTACTCTAGTCTGTTTCAAAGAAATAGCGGAGACCCAGAAAGTATTCTTGGGCTGCCCTAATTAAATCCCTGTTGCTTGGATCTTGCAGAGGGTTCATGGAAGAGAAGAATCAAAGCAGACCTAACTGATGCAGCAGTAAATGCTGAAAACTTTTGGGAGCATGTCAGAAGCAAATACAACTCAAAGAACATACATGAAAATTATGCATAAAACCTTGTCATTTTGCACCATTATTTCCCTCAAAATCTACTACAAGCTTTTGAAACATGATTACTCCATTTAACATAATAAAACTGCTCCATACTCAAAGCTATTATTATTAATGGATCTAAACATGCTGAGCTATGTCAGATCTCTCAGCATTCAGTGGAGAAATACCGATTCCCAGCAAGCCCCACAAACAGGAATATAGTGTCAGATCTAATTCCTCCATCTCAAAAAAGCAATTGCACAGTTTACCATCTTTTCTAATTCCCATTTAGAAATTAATGGAGAGGCTTTTAATAGTTTCTTTTTGGCTTTTTCTAGAGAAAAACAGGAAATTACTAATAAACTGGGATTTATTAACAAAACATACAGGAAAACGTTAGAAAAGCCGCATTTTTATGAACAGCAGAAAAATTTCATCCCAGATGAACAGCGTTCACCAAAACAGAAAGAAAATTATTATCTGCCGCTTGCCCACAAGATGACCTGCAAGTTTGCAGTCTTGTAGTGTTCAGATACTCAAACTCAAGGATCTACCTCAAGCATCTGAACCAAAAGGTACGCACCATAATGCCAGATCCTATTTGAACACAAGGTGTAGGTTTTACAGCAAAAATTCATTGCCAACATTTGTACAGAGCTGAAGATGCAATCTGGGCTGAAATGTCTTCCTTCTGAATCCAAGATGCAGCAGTTCTTTCTCTCCAAGGAAATGTGCTGTTTATCTGAGCCTTTCCTGCCTAGACAGTACATCTGGCCCATCAATAGATTCAACTAAAGATTTCTGGGAGCAGTTTTCTGTAGATATGGGTATAAATTGCAAAATTTGGATTCTCAGTCAACAGATTGGATTTGTAAGCAAATGTAAGCACCAAATTGCAATGAAGTTTGTTCTGTAAGTCCCTATGAAAATGCAGTCACCAATGCTTCAGTGTATCTCTCACTATCCCCACAATTCTTCTCTGTGTTGCTAGTTAACTCAGAAAATGAGATGATTCTTCAAGGGATTTCTGGTTTATTTCTACAGTACTAAGGCATCAAGTTTGTCTTACTAGCTTCAAGATTTCCCTCTGAATATCAATGTCTTTATTACCAAGCAGCGATCTTTAAAAAGCAGCTATTAACAGCTACTTTGCCAAGAGATTTTAACTGCAATGGGTAAAAGGTGATCAACTGCTAAGCAAATTAGGCAACCTAGAATGTATTTCTAATACTCCAGTACATGGACCCATTCAGGCCTCTATCATGCAGCTGAAGACTGGACTGCAACCATCCGAGCTAGCAATCCTGTGATCCCTGGAACATCCCAAGAGTTCCTCCACAAGACCAGACTGACACTTTGCAGTATGAAATTTAGGCATTTGCAAAGTTGGCTACAACCTTTGTTTCCTTTTCTGCTATTCCAAGCCACACTGAACATACAGGAAGGCACGTTGAAGATTTCTAAGTGAAACTCAAATTTGTCGGTGAGACAGCTTTCTGTCACAGCTGCATATTAAGGGGCATTTTTTTACTTCTTAAAATACAGCATGATAAACAGAAACACCTGTAAAGAACCTGCTGCGGTCTAGTAGATTTACACAGTGACCTGAATTATTTTCAGCATTAATCTGTGTTATCGCAGTGGAATTATTGGGGTGAGAGTGAGTTCACACTTCTGGTTGCCTTTGTTTCCAATGGTCCTTGATAGCAAAAGCTATCCTGCATCCACTGTGAAAATAAATAGTGTCATCATTGTATTAGGCATTTTTAAGGTGTCTAAATAGATATTTTCCCTAATAGACAGAATAAAAGCCTAAATTCCGGACAGTCCATTTCACTGATTTGGTTAGATAGCAAGTTCTGTGTGTCTGAAACCCTATCTATTATTTTCCATTATATCTGCTCATCTAATGAAGGTAAGACTTCTCCCTACAAATATCTCAGTCCTCTCTAATAGTCTTAGACTATCACAGATACTATACTAACATAAGCCTTCTATTTCAAATAAAACCTACATAAATAATAGAAAAGAAGCTACTCTGTGCAAATAGACCACATTCTGAGCGTGTTAACTGATTGGTATAAATTGAATTGCAGAAAAGTTATGTCAGAGTAAAAGAGAAGAATTTAGTGTTCTCAACCAAGCTTCAGCCAGCAAAGCCAGTAACTGTTGAAAATCTTATAAACAGGAAGGATAGGTGAAAACATCAGCTTTACTTTTCTGATGTTAATTGGGAGATGTCCTTCATATTTAGTGATGGCAACTCACACCACCAAAGTGATGGGAAGAGGTGCAGTTTATCAGATGCCTTGTCAGAGTCCATTTCTTTACGGGTTAGAAAGCTGAGATCGACAAGCAAAGTGCGTTATGTAAAAGCCAGCTATTTCCATTGAAGAGTTTGCACCACCATAGATTTTTGTATTTGGGAGTCATTTTTCTTCTAAATATTCCTCTGGCTTTAAATTTAGCCAGACATATTCTGTGTCTCTGTTTTCCTAATCTGCATCCAGCCATAGGAACTACAGTAAAACCTGGCTCTAACTAGAGGTATTTAAGAAATGATTGAATCTCTATCTCTACTTAAAAACCTTTACTATGTCTTAAGATGTCTGTTTCTGCAGTGAGGGGACAGGGTTGTACAAGGCTGAACTCCCAGATTCTCTCAATCACATCTATCTCCTTGTATTTCTGCCAAGCTGGTTAGAATTTTTTCCAAGCAAACCCTAACTATCAGGGAGGTCTAACACACTGCTCCTTAACCATCAGCTTTGTTTTCAAACATACAATGGTTTGGCATGACTCCAGTCACCACCAGGTGATTTTTGGCCCTTGCCCTTTTTATTATCTGGTATCTCTTAGGGAACCCCAGATGAAACCAATAGAAAAGGAGAGAAAAAGAAAAAGCAGGAAAAAAGAAAGAGCTTCTCCTTTGCTTTCCTGGTAACGTGACATCTTGCCCTCTTGCATTATATATTTTTGTCCAGCTGATGCTTTGTCCTAGTGGAATCGTGGTGCTAGTATTAGCTCCAAATGGTAAGCAGGCATTTTCATTAAAAACAATTACTATTTCCAAACAGGAGCTGGTTCCTCAGTTCCAGCCATTCTTGCTGTAAAATGTTCAGCTGAGAGGAGCAGATTGTTCCTGCTGAAAATGAATGGAATCTGGCAGGAAAACCTCATGTTTTTCCAATCCTAGTTTTTTACAAAGAAAACACTGGGATCTTGTTGAAAAATTACAATTGTTTTGGTGGGCACATTATTTTTCTCAGTTGAACTGTTTCCAGCTACAGGAGACAAGTTTTGTGCATACATATGTGTGTGCATGAATATATATGCATATATCTACACACGAGTTCTTTAATATAATTGCTATGTAGAAAATTATTAATAAGTCAAGGAAGAGTAAACACATTTTTGTTATTAAAAAGCATTTATGCAAATTGATTTTTTTTAAACAGCTTCCACATTATGAACCTTCAAAAGAAAGTCAATGAGTAAAATACTATATCATAATAACAACTAGCCTCACTTTTAATACTAGGAGAAGAAAGAGGCCAAGGTGACTGAACTGTTTATCCCTTGGTTGTTCTCACTAACTTAAAAACATTGTCAGACTGAATTATTCTGATAAAAATATCAAAGGAGAGAAAACAGAAGACACTATTACATTCATGAAAGGAATAAACTGCAGAGGTCCCCATATTGATCATCCATATGAATGCTGCTGTTTGGTAATAAGTGATTTTGTTTACCTCAGACAGAAATAGATAATAGGTCAGGCTGACCTTGTGTCCATATGGGGGTGGAAACACCTCCTTCTACTAGCTGCTTTTTCCCTTCCATATGAAGCGTTCATCCCAGCTAGTGAGGTGGGATGTTGCTGTGTCTTGTGCCTGCTGCACCTTGAGGGTTTAAGGGCACTCCCCAGGCAAAGGGAGACCTCTGTCAGGTCCTGACCCTCTGCACTAACAAACAGGTAGAATTCAGATACTTTAGCTGTGGTATGTCCATCCACAACCTTCAAGACAGTTCAACTGCTTTGACCTGCACTTGACAATCAAACCCAGAACTGGGCAGGAAAGCGAAAGCAATAAAATTTTCTCTACCAAAAGTGTGCACCGACTTAATATGGTAGCATAAACCAGCCCAAAAGCTGATCACCTCAAGGATGTGCTGCCCAGCTCTCTGATGCACTTCAATCACAGCTGCACAAATGTACCAAGTAATACAGAACCCCCTTGAACTTCCTGAGGCTGAGAAGTCGAGTCGCCAGTGAAGCCAACTGTAAGTCACTGATTTTCACTAGCCCTTTGGGTCACCTTTTGACCCAACACCAACAGTGACAAAGGAAATTATAACAGAAAGGGTGAGAGTAGTACAACAACTGTTCATTTTAAGAGTGATCACCTGATAGAAAAAGGAAAAATGAGAAACATTTCCTTTTTCTGTTATTGCTCAGCTAACAGAATTTCTTGTCTCCCTTTCAGTTGTTCTTGACCAGAATTTCATCATCATAATAACAAAATTAGGTAAGTTTACAGCCAAAAAGAACCTCAAGAGATCTGCTCACCCAGTTCCTTGCAGCCAGGCAGGATCAACCACACCTAGACCTTCTCTGATACATAGCTGTTCAATTTGGACTTAAAGACGTTCACAGAAGAGAACAAAACATCTCTTGTGAGTTTGCCATTTCACTTGTTTCTCCTGGAAATTAGCCTGCAGATCTACCCAATCAGCACAGAAACTACAACAAAATGTAGTGTAGCATCACTTCTGCTCTCTCTGCCGCCTTCTGGCCTCAGCCCACTGCTCCATCTAAGCCCTAAGACCTCCCTAGGTACACAGGGGTCAGCTGCTTCACACTGTAAGGCTGTGGTGCTCTTACCACTGTCCCAGCCCTAAGATCCCAGCTGCCTTATATTGCACAAGGGCCACAGTTTCACTGTTCTAATAGGATACAGGACTTCACAGTCAGAATTTGACTGGCACAAAGTACGACGAACAAGTTCACTCTTCTCATTTCTTAATGTAATTTAAAATCAGACACTAAATAAGGTGTCAGCAGGCTTCCCACAAGGATCTAGCTGTTAAGTCTTTATTGTTGTGTTTGCTTTGAAGTCGAAGGGAAAAAAATTCTTGTTTGCCAACTTATAATTCAAAAAATGCCAGAAGAACCTTCTTACAAACAAACCAGATGCAAAAGAAATGCTGTCACCAAAGTGGTGCAGTCTGTGAATTATAGTTGTGGAATCATTTTGAAAGTAAATTGTAGGATACATAAATGTTCATAAAACTCTTTCTGTAAATAAGATTAGATTTCTCCCACAGACAGGGAGACACAGATCAGAGGAACCAAATGCTGTTTATGGTCAGCCATCAAGGACTGTTCACTTTGTACATAGGTATGCAGCACAGACAGAGGATGTTCTAGTGTTGAAGGGCTATATAATAAAAGTGAGGGGAAGCCTCTTTTCTTAAAACACAGCTAAACCCAAAGTAACAAAACTACTTCTGTCACTTGCAAATCAAGAAGCCTGCCTTTGTCAGCCATTTGCACATGATCCAGAGTGTGTATTGCGCAAACGAGTCAGTCATTTTCTTGCAAAATAAATTAAAGTTCTGATCCCTGCTGAAGGAGTCCTTTTGTGTTGTTCCAGCAGCAACATCTTTATATTTGTTTTGGGTTTGTTTGATTTATATCATTCTCCAGTGATTCAGCCCAGCAGCATCCATTTTAGAGAAAACCAAAATGTCCTGGGGGCACAAAAATGGCAGACACAGATACCAGCCCATCAGTTCAGTAACATGCATCAGACATTCCCCAGCACCTGAACCCAGCTATGCCCATTAGGCTCTTGTAGTTACATGTGGAAAGCACCTCATTGTAAGTGCTGTTTCTGTGTTCATTGCTCACATATTTCTGGGAGCACCTAGCAGGCCTGGGGGCTCCTCTTAATTGTAAATGTGGATAACCATATCAAAGGTTGCTATTTGAAATGTTGTTTTGGAGCACTACCAAAACCAAGCAGACAACAAAAGCTACATAAAGGTCAAAAGAGCCTGATGTGCCTGTTGCAACACAGCTGTTGCGAGGTACCTCCCATCCTCTGAAGGTGCACTGAGCCAGGAGCACAAGAGCATATCACTGGCTGACAACCCATTCCACCAGCAGACCTCACAGCAACAACCTGAAAGCCTCAGCCTGTGGCAGAAGCTCTGTAGGAACACTAGGACCAGCAGAGAATGAACACAAGGAAAAGCTTTTCCACCACGAATATAAGACCCAGAAATCAAAGTTCTTCACTTAGCCTTCAGAAAAGATTTGGTTCAGACAAGCTGTCAAACCCGGTAGAGCCCTCTATTCTTGTAAGGTTCTTCTTGAGAGAAATGAGTCCACTGTACCTCCATGTGCACACAGTTCTGGTGGGTAGTATCCTTCAGCCACACCTAGCACATGAGGGAGCCACAAGATGGTGGCGCTCTTCTAATGACCTAAACGATGGGTACATGTCCTTTTACTGACCCAGAGTTTAACACTCACAGCCAACTCTGTACCTCTTGGTTTTCACTTTATCTTTATCCACGGGCTACACAGCATGTGTGAGCACTCCCTAATTCACTCCAAGTCAAATATTCCAGCTGAAACTACAATTTCCAGTTGTATAAACTAACCTGGCTTCTTTTCCCCTTTTAAAGAGTCAGGAAGCAGTAACCTCCAAGAAGGAGGGTAATATTTCTTCTGTTGGCACATCTAGATTTAGAGAACAATAAACGCTCTTTTGCCATAATGGGAACCACATGGAGCTCTTCTATCCCTTGAGTTTTCCTGCAAGGTATCTCCAATCCTAAACTTGAATGGAAATCAGACATCACCAATCCTGACCCGTTGAAGTCAAAGGTTTGTCATTGACTTTAACAAGACTAGGATTCACCCTAGGGTAAGGGGCATTGTGTTTTTCAGCAGCCACCCATGTGGAAATTTGCTTAGATGACTGACTGCCTGGAAGGTAGCAGTGCTAAGCCACAAAATACCATAAATGTTTGTGTTAACCCATGTACTGCAGCATTTGAAAATGCAGATATTGGAGTACACTCTTGTCCTCTAGAAAGAGCATGTTCCTATACCCTTGGCTTCTTTACTCCACCTGAAGCTGGTTATGCACCTGATGTACCTAACCTGTTGTTCAGCTGTGCTACTGGGTCTGACTGTTTATCAGGAAACATCAGAGAGGTTTTATGTTCTCATATTGTAAATAATGTGACAGACCTTGAAAATATAATATGTCTTTTTATAGCTACTGTATGCATTGTGAATGAAAACAACTCCTGAAAATAGAGTTGAAAATAGGCTATTACATTCATGCTTCATGCTCACTCAAATTCTGATAAAAAAATCCACTTATAAGGTATGTTCAGAGCATAGGGAAATGGATAAAAATATAGGAAGAAGGAATCTAAAAAAGAATTCAAAAACGTGCCTAGAAAATTCCTAAACTAATTTCAGGAATTCATCTAGTACTTAGGCTCCAGGCTGAATACTCTTCTGAGCTCAAAAAACCCAACATACATATGCAAGGCTATTTCAAAAATGCATTCAAAAATGTCTGAACCAAAGTTGTTGTTACAGAAATGCAACAAAACTCCTTGGCAAGACTGCTTGCTTGTGCATTGGCTTTTCAGTATAAGGAGTCCCACACTTGGTAATAGATGCATATATCTGCATATATATGCGGATTTGGTTTGGTATTAAAACTGCCATGAAAATGCATACTGTGTAAAGTAAAAAACCACATTGCAGTACAATAAAACTTGTGCGTAGCTGAGCTAGTTTTGCCTAATTAGAGACAGCCTTTCAAAAATAAAAAATAATAATCAGAGATGGAAGCAAAGCAACAGAAAATGCAGAAGGGTTGTAAAAAGGAAGGAAAGACAGAGAAAGATCCAAATTTCAGGCTTTGCATCTGGGGCTTCTTTCTAGTTCAGAAGTATCTACAGAAGTTTCCATGAGGTGGGTTGCTTCTTTCAGTTTCTTCAGTCTAGAAATTAAAGCAGATATCTATCCACAGGAGAAAGGGTGTCTCACAAAATTTCTACCATTTCCTGCTCCTCTTGTCTGAAATGGGTTCCTTCAAAACACTTCTGTGCCTCCACTTTTGGGCCAAGTCACGACAAGGCGGTTCAGCCTTCTAAAAAATTAAATCTATTGTAGCAGCTAGAAGTGAGCAGCACATTCCACATAAGATGTAGTGGACACTAAATTTTATGGTTCTGAAGTGAGCCAAAAAAGGAGTTTGGGGATAGAAATGAGTCAATCTCCTTTACTGCATCTGACTGCAGGCACTGATATGAAGGACAGAATTTATGGCTGTGATTGCTCCTGTGCGGTCTGCACAGAAAGGAAGAGAAACTTTCTGCAACTACGCACAAGCCCAGTGGAGCTATCACTGGCACCAACTATACCAGCACCTTGCACTCCTCCAGCATCATCCATCAATGGGTCTCCAAGAATGTTAGAGTTCCCAGAAAATGAAGGGATGGATAATGACTCAATGCCTTTTCAAATGGCAAAATTTTATTATCATTTTATGGAAATGAGGCTGAGGCTAAAGGAGCCTGAATAACTAACCCACACAACAGGGCCAGAAGAAACCTCAAATTTCCTGAACACCGTTCCTAAAGCACAGAAAGGACCACTTGGCTCCTTCACTTTCCTCACCCTCACAAAGTATTTTTCCATCACTACACAAATAAGGGAAGATACTCTCGCACATCTCTATCCTCACTTACAAACTGCCTCTCTTTGAGGTATGTTTTATTTCCATCCTCCCTCTTTAGCTGTCTAAGAGCTTTCTACCTTAGTACTAGTGCCTCGCAGAGCAACCGCAAAATCCTGCAGTATAGCAGAGCAGGGGTTATATGGCCAAGACAACTGCTATTTTCATCAATTCTTCAGCAAACCAGCTGATCGTAAAAGCTATTCTTGACTAGCCTGCCTTTGTAACACCAGTCACAGAAGAACACAGCACATATTATTGGCTGTGGCCCTCACTAAAAATACACTGCATTCTTGCACAACAACAAAAACTCCCACTAGGGCCAATGGACAGCAGACTAAAAACAGTAACCAAAGGCTTTAAATTGCACAAATTACAAAGGTAGAAGAACTGAAAGCAGCATGCCACTAAAAGCCATCTGCCATCTTGGCCCGCCCATGTGTCCCTTCTCCCCAGCAGTGTTTTATATTAGTAATGATGTCTCTGTATTATGTATGACAGAGTCTCTGCTGCTTTGAGCAAGCAATAATATAGATGCTCCTTCAGTCTGGTGCTTTGCATATACACACTAGCTGGGGGAGCAGAAGATCTGCCTTCCAGTCTCTCTCTCTGGATATAGTTCAGTTGGAAGGCAATATTCACATGCATATATTCTCCAAATCACATGTACATACTGTATTATCAGGACTCCCCTGTACATTAATAATACACAAAAATACAGAGAAATAAGCATGGATTCAGCCATGATGTGGATTAGATGAGATAAGAGTGGACAACATAGAAATACAGGAAGGAAATCAGCAAATGGCTAGTCTGATTATGGGCCTGTTTCCAGGATATAAAACATGTTTTGTTTTTTTATTAATTACTTTTATTGATAGGTTAACATCTTTACCTGTCACTGAAGCTGTCAGATATAAGGGTCTCTGATGTGAAGTCTCAGAAGAGTTTTAAAGGAAGAGAAGGATGAAGCCAGCCATTGGGATAGCCTGGAAGAAGCTGCAGAGATGGATATGGAGACAAGACTGGGGCACGACAATTCTGTATGGATAAATACCTGAGATAAGTCCCAGTGATCAAGCACAGGTACAAGAAACAGTTTTCTCAGGTTAACACACCCTGTGAAGAGGGAAAAAATAAATAAATATAGTTTGTTAGCCCAGGAAAGGCAACATACTGGTCTGTAAAAACTGCAAAAACTGCTTTCACTACCTGAGCTAAGAGGCTAACTCAAGGACCTTCATGCAGTCCTGCAAATACCACCCAAGCCAACAGCCTGTACTGAGGAAAGACAATAACCAGTGACCAGAGAAAAGACAGAGGAATAGGTGAGAACAACACATGTGAATAGATAGAGAGTATTATGAATCAGACAAAAGATTTTATCAGGAGCTGGTTCAAATGAAATGAATACTTTTGCAACTAACCTAGGAAACCACTGGAGGGAAATGAAGTGGGCTGTTGGAAAGTTGGTGGAAAAGTTTATCTGCCAATTATACAAGCTCATTTATTCAGATCATTTTGCAAAATACTCTGCATAACCCACTTTCAGCTGATAATACATTGAAAGTATGTGACTACAAAACAGTTTAGCTAAGGTTCAGTGGGTGTTCTCACAATTCACAGTGGTGAAGCACTCCATTACCACATGACTACAGACATTCGTTAGTTGACCTCCAACTCTCTGCTCATAGAGATCTCTCTCTGCTCCAGTTACTTCTTCAGCTTTCCCAGAGGCACTTGCAAAGCCCCTGACAGGCATCTGAGTAACTGGGAGGTTGTGTAAGGGACGTCCCATTATCACAGTCCAGCCCTCTTCAGGAGACAGGTTGAAGGCACAGGGTATAAGAGGAGATACCCAGGGTGGGAGGATTAAAGAGGTGTGTACCACACAGAAGTGGTGAAAAGATATAAAAGCAAAGGAAAGAGAAGACGAGGAAATCATGCAGAGAGAAAGATGGAGGGGGAGGAACTAGCAGAGGGAAGAAGGAAAACAGAAACCAAAGCCTGACAGGTAAGTCAGATCTAACTGTGGATAACCACAACATTAGGGAAGGACAAAGTCTTCAAATAACAGGAGGAAGAGATGGCCCCATGAAATAGGTGAGCCCATGAAGAACAGAAGAGTAGAATGAGCTATCCAGGTTCAGAAAGACAACAGCAAAGAATATGTAGTAAAAATATTTTTCTTTCTCCCTGTTAGAGCATTTATCACTGTTAGAGCAGACAGATGATAGCACACAAGAATTGTTCCACAGCTGAGTTGGGCATCCCAAACCAGTGCAATCTGTATTTCAGCACAGGATGTTACATATTAGCAAACATTCTGATTTTCAGAGGTCCTGAGCACCCAGTCATAAATCTCACAGCTATCAAAGGCAGCTGCTTTCCCCTGAAAAGCTCTCCCACAACACTGCATCTGAAAGTTACTTTAATGGACTTTTATTCATGATTTGGATGCATCAGGCCTCAGCTTGGAGGACTGCTGGACAAGAACAGCTATTTGGCTAGCACACAGTATGGGAATAAGGAGAGGTGAATCTGTTCTGGAGGTGACATGTTTGAGGTATTCTCCCAGGTAAGCTGCTCAACTGTGTGGTGCCTCATACATGTGAGACAATAACATCTTATTCCGTAATTCCCAGGAATATTGGCCTGGCTGTATAAAGTGCAATGAGATCTTCAGAAGAAAGGACTAATTTTAAGTCCAGAGAGTTGACATTTACTTGTTTTTCCCAATCTGCTGTTCCTTAGAACTCCAAATCTGAAGGGATGGGATGGTGCAGGCAACTGGCGATATCATTGTCATAATAGCGACATCATGGCACAGACAGCCCCAGCTCATAAGGCGGTAGGAAGCACACGAGTTGGTATATAAAAAAGTACTGGCAGCACAATGCAGTGTGCGGATGCCAGATTCATTGCTCACTGAAAGCTGCATTTTCAAATCCAGCATTTGCCTCATGTCTGAGTTTAAGCGGATAGTTAGAGGGAAAAAAAATACTAAAAAAGAATTCTGAGCCCAAGACTTTGTGTTGTTCTTGATTCTTGTAGCACAAGGAGGAAGCCAGGGTTTCTGTACTGAAATATCATTGAAGTGTTTGAACTGAGCTTTCTCTTGGCATTCTGGCTGCTCCTGCCTTTGTAAAAACTATCAGGCAAGGGTTTGTTTCTTTGTGAGAGATTTAATGAAGCTGCAGACATCCATTTTAGCCAAAGTGATTTCATCTGTTTTTTCTCCAAGGCTGCCCAGCTGAAGAGTTATCATCAGAATTTATCTCATCACAATTGCTAATGTCACTGGTTGGTACCAACCTACTATTCACTTCTTCCAGCCTTTTCCCAGACTTGCAGTTATCGAACAGTTCAGACGTTGATCAGAAAAAACAGTATAACTAAAAAAGAAGATAAAAACTGCTCTTCAGGCATCTGAACACATTCTGCTTCTCACTGGAGGTATTTAAGAGAGAACCTACAGGCTACTTCCCAGCTTCTGGGGATGCTGAGATTCACACTCATGCTTTGGCCTCATTTTTAGCCACGATAGCACTACTATCACATACAGTTCGTGTGAATCTCATGAAGTTCAACCAAGTACAAAGTCCTGCACATGGGCCAGGTCAATCCCAAGCACAAATACAAGCTGAGCAATGAGTGGATTGAGAGAAGCCCTGCGGAGAAGAACTTGGGAGTATTGATGGATGAAAAACCAAATATGACACAACAATGTGCACTCACAGCCCAGAAAGCCAACCATATCCTGGGCTGCATCAAGAGAATCATGACCAGCAGGTCAAAGGAGCCGATTCTCCCCCTCTGCTCTGCTCTTGTGAGACCCCACCTGGAGTGCTGCATTCAACTCTGGGGCCCTCAACATAAGGAGGACACGGACCTGTTACAGTGGGTCCAGAGGAGAGCCACAAAGATGACCAGGGGTCTGAAGCACGTCTCCTAGGAAGACTGGCTGAGAGAGTTGGAGTTGTTCATGCTGGAGAGGAGAAGGCTGTGGGGAGACCTTATAGCGGCCTTCCAATACTTAAAGGGGGGCTACAGAAAAGATGGGGAGGGACTCTTTATCAGGCGGTGTAGGGATAGGCCAAGTGGTAACAGTTTTAAACTGAAAGAGGGTAGATTTAGATGAGATATAAGGAAGAAATTCTTCACTGTGAGGGTGGTGAGACACTGGCACAGGTTGCCCAGAGCAGTGGTGGCTGCCCCCTCCCTGGCAGTGTTCAAGGCCAGGTTGGATGGGACTTGGAGCAAACTGGTCTAGTGGAAGGTGTCCCTGCCCACGGCAGGGGAGTTGGAGCTAGATGATCTTTAAGGCCCTTTCCAACCCAAACCTTTCTATGATTCATTCTATAACTACAGGACAGAAGAAGAATTGCCTAAGGATCTGATTACAAGACAGAGTCAGGAAACCATGAATATCGACTTTATCACCAGCATTTTCCCTTCTAAGTCACTTAATTTCAATGCCTCCTCATTCCTCTGTCTGTATGAAGACAGAAAAACTTGCCTACTCTTAAATAAGTCTCAGAGTTACTGGCGGATAAATCCTTAGGCCAAAGTGTGAATTTGATTCTTGAGCACTTGTCAGGAGCTCGATATGTAAAGTATTGATATCAGAAAGAGGAATTTCAGGCAAAAGAGCACCTGTTATCAGGCTCTGACGATGTTTCATGGAAGCCTGAACAAGTTAAAACTTGATCTTGTAGGTAGGGAAGTCCTTCTCTTACCAGCTTGAGATTTATGTTCTTACATGTACCACTGGATCAAAGCTGGAAGCATTTCCTTTCTGCCATTTAGGTGTGCAAAAAAAGTTTCATGGAGAATTGTTCACTCAACAGTCAAAACATGGTTTTGACACTGAGAAACATAAGAAAAGGTCCTAAAACCCAAATATTTTACTTCTATACATAGGCTTTTATTTCTAACCAGAAAAACTAAAGGAGGCTCAATATTGGACAGTACACTCTTATTCTTTAACTCTCATGGGGTATTACAAAGAGTTAATGCATGATCTGTGATATTACAAGATGTGCAAGATTAATTTGAGATTGGAAATTTGCAGAATAAAACAAAACCAAATAATAATAATAATTTAAAAAACAAGCTTGTCAACCGCTGTCTGTTTTTATCTAGTTCAAGTCTCGCCCAAGAGATGTGAACTTTACCTGATGTACTCAGTGCAGAATGCCTGAACCAGTCATCAAAATAAGTAAAAAGTAGGGCGAATCTATAGAAATTCATAACATAAGATTATTTGTCAAGATTTATCACTTTTTTAAGGATATGTTACAAAGTTACTTTGCTTGATGTAAGGTACAGTTTTAAGCAGATATTTGAACAATGTAAAAACACGGATCATCTATCTACTAGCATCAGAGACATCATGATTTACTTAAATCAGTTGCACTGCCAAAAGATGTGTCTTCAAAATTCAGAATGATTAGGTGCTGTCCATACGCAAGAAGAGCAGCCAGATGCATTTTCATTAAGATCCCTAAATGAAGCAGGAAGATCAAGATGATGATGCTGGAAATTGTGTACAGCTGATTTAAATCCTAGTAGCATTTGCTTAGGAGTGAAAATAACTGTAGAAGCCAATTTGAAACTAATGGAGAGTTTGTGTCCACAATTTACTTTTCATCATGTAAAGTTAAATTTGCAAAGATGCAGTCTAAGTGTGAAATACTAGTGGGGTGTAAAAATACCCCTTGCACATTTGGACAGGGGTCCATCTTACATCAGCTCAATGTAAACAAATATTAAAAACATAACAGTGAAGATCTCTTGCTTATTAAATGAGCTGTATTCCAAACCACAGTTAGTTAAAAATTCTGTAAAGATAGCCTAGAGAAGCAACAGAATTATATTCCAAAACAAGATATGCTCATCACTTATTGGAGAAATGTTTGCTGAAAACAAAAGACTGGTTTCTCCAGTAGTGTTGGAAAAAGACATGGGCATTAAAGTAAAAAACAATATTAAACGTGATGAAAAACATAAGCAAAAAGCAAGAGATTATGTTCTAGCCAGAGATGAAGTGTTTAGGTAACAGACAAAATAGCACTTTGTGATACATGTAATTGCTCCTGAAAAACACAAGCACAATGCGAGATAATGAAATCCCCTCAGAAATATGGAAAGGCTAACGGGAGACATTGCGGAGCATAATAAAGTATTTGCAGTAATCACTACTCTTAAAGCATAGATGTCCAGAAAGAGTCCAAAACATTACCAATTTATTGGGGATAACACCTCTTGTTTTCCAGAGGATCCCCAGTAGCTGCTACCTCAGACAAACTCATGTACAGTGATTAAAGAAAATGAAAAATTATTAAACTGAAAATTAAAGGTGAGTTGAAGCGTCTTTAGACTAAATCAATGAATTAATAGCAACCAGTCACTGGGATTAGAAAGTACATATTCAAGAGCTCTAAACCAAAGACATTACTGAGTTACTGATGGAGGCCTGTAACCAAGTCCTCAATTCTGCCTCAGTGTCTTGAGAAAAAAAAAAGATGAAAAATACGAAAATATTGAGGTTTTTCCTAAGGGGTCCATAAAAGACTGAGGGAATGGTGGATCAGTAAACCTGACCTCTGCAGCAGATAAATTTCTAGAAACCAAAATAAATAATAAAATTAGTATACAGATATAAATATGATATATTGGGGGAGGATTCTAACAGTTTTTGAAAAAAAAAAAAAGTCATGTCTCACAAATTTATTGAAGTATTCAATGAGCATATGACCTAGGACACCACCTGGTCAGTGCAATGTGAACATCTCTGCTTGTAATGAAGCTAAGCATTCCCAGAGTAAGAGATCAGTAGCAGGAAACAAACTGTACAATTAGTTTTTCCAATGACAAAAAGTGTCAACTATCTTGTTCACTATAAACCTGGGAAAGCAGTACAAGTGAGGTGACAAAGTTTGCTGATGATATAGCACTGCTCAGAACAGTTAAAGCTGAAGCTAATTGTGAAGAGCTGCAGAAGGATGTTGTGAACTAAGATGAAACTCAGTGGTGGTGAATGCCAACTAATGCATGTGGGGAAAAATAGCACTAGCTATAGGTACACGATGTTCAAGCACTACTCAGGAGAGAAATCTTAGAGTCACTTTGAATAATTAGAAAAGGTCACCTCCGTGTTCAGCTGCTGTCAGAAATGCCCAGAGGGGCTTTTAGGAACTGCTAGGAAAGAAGATGAGAGAAAAACAGAATGGGGGGGTGGGGGGTGGGGGGATTGTGGAAATCTTGCTGGATAAATCCACCATGCACCTGCATCTTGAATACTTCTAGTCTCTATCTCAGAGCACAGAATGCATAGAAATGTATAAAAAGGGGTGGAAAAGCTGACCATAGGCACAGAAGAGCTGTTTTGCAGTAAGGAACAAGACTGTAACTCATCAGACTGGAAAAAAAGACAGTAAAAGAGGGATGTGATAGAGTTTACAAAAACATGAGTGGTATTAAGAAGGTGAATAGGGAATGACTGTGTTGATACACTGAGTTGGAGGCACTAATTGAAATTATTAGGTAGAAAAATTAAAATAAATAAAAGGAAATTCTTCATGCAACACAATTAATTTGTGATATTTGCTGTCACAGGATGTTGTGAAATCCAGAAGCATAAATGGGTTCAAAAAGGGATAAGACAAGTTAATGGAGAAATAAGTCTATAGGGGACTATTAAATACAATGCAGCCAGCAGCTCAGAAAGTTTCTAAAGTCCTGATTGCTGAAGGGTTGGAGGGTAAATCTTTGGGGTGTCTCTTTGAGATTTCAGAAGGTGATGCTGTTATTGCTTTATATTATATTGCTTCTTGAAGGTCACAAGTAGATGCGGGGTATCTCTCATGCTAAGCATGTACTCACATAACAGAGACATTCTCTGCCCTCAAAAATATATGCTCTGAGTGCTAATTACTGGGACCAAAGTCAGGATACTCAGCTCCGACTTGCTGCTGAATCTGAGAAAACACAACTCCAGATTTACATACACCTTGCACCCTGAATTTCTCCATTTACACAGAGGGAGTTGCAATGACTGAACACAAGCTCCAAATTACTTGAAAGGTTAAAATGAGCAGAGACTAAAAGGAACGTGACTTATATTTTGGTAACATTTTTTAAAAGCAGCTTTAAAATATAAATAAATCACTACTCATTGGAAACTTCCCATGCCTACTAAGACAGTCTAACATCATCAGACTGAACTCTAAATGGCAAATTCAGCTATAATATTCTAAACAATCTCCTGTATGGGCCAGAGCTAGGTTCAACAATATTGCTATATTACACAGGTTAATAATTTTCAGTGTGGTTGCTTCTACTAGTAAATCAGAAATGGTGGGATTGGATAAAGGATATCAAGATGACTCCCAAAAGTGTCAAGAAGATGCATTTGGTTTGGACTTATTTTAGGAAATAAAAGATCAACCCATAAGAATGCCTCAGACCACAGTAAAGTCTGAAGCAGCAAATTTGTAGTTCAACAGTGTGAATGAAGGAACTGGCTCAGGTCAGGACAGATTGACGCTGTGTGACTCGTGGTTTAGTACATAGTGCACAAAGTGGACTAAACTGTGGTAATACCACAGTAAGGACACCATGAAGTGCTTTATATGCTACTTCTGTTATGCACAGGAAAACCATACAAACCCAAAAGTTCTCAGTTCAGAGAACAGCTGAGCTGCTTCCAGCAGGGACACTTCCTTCCACCATCAGCTATCACTGGACAGGCTTCATTAAGCATAGGGATTTTCTCTCAGTGAGTACATCTGAGTGAAGGATAGGAGCAGGCACTCTTTTCCCAGAGAGATATTGGAGCCAAGCTTGAATGCATCCCCAGGCTGTAGGACCACAGGTGCTTGCTGACACAAGGCTCCTGGCATGGTTTGATGCAAGGGGAATGGGGAAGCAGCCTAGTATTGGGACCTCTTTTGTTGGCAGCTTGCCATGGGAGGTAGGGCACCTGCAGAAGTTAAAAGTTACCATGAGTGCCTGTTTCACTCATCATTCACAGGTACAGTTGCTGCACATCCAAAGGGATGCTCTGTTCCCTGCTCCCGGGGAGGATATTCTGGTTTTGTAGCTAGGGGTAAGACCATCAGCATGTTTCAGACGGACCACAGGTGATGCACGGAGAAATAAGCAACTTGGGAACTGATCTGAAAGGAATCTAAACAGTGTAAACTGCCTAGCGACAGATGCAGAAGTAAAAGAAGGAGCCTCCTGCTTTGTGTCACATCTTCTGTCACCTCCTACCCTCTTCTACTAATCATTTCCTATGCACATCATCCTCATACTTCCTTGCTCAGTATCTGATATTGCTTCTTCATTACTGACAGGTAAACATGCACCACCTTAGATTCCCCAGGGTGGATTCCAACTAGTCACCTGGAGAAAAAGGTTTCTAAGCCTGCTAAAAATGCCCTAAGCTACTTTGCCCTTCCTCTATTTAGTTTGCATTGCAGGGCAAAACTTGTTCTATTTCCAAACATGGAAATCGTTAAAGGCAGCAAACAAATAAATCATGACAGAAGACAATAGAGAGATTAGAATCTTTCTTCAGTCTCAGGACCATTTACATTTTCAAGAGAAACTTGAGTTTGTGTGGATAAAAGCAATGTATTGAGAGAAACTGCATCTGAAACAGAGCATGAGCAATGAGCAGGAGAACTTCTACTGCCATGATGCCTTTCATCCTGTCAGTACAGACTGTTTCATAAGAAAAAAGAAAAATCAATTTCCCTTCCACGGATGTGTCATTGCTTCTGGGGTGGACCACATATGGATCTCACAGTTTTCTGCAACAGCACTAGAGAATGGTTTTGGTATCAAACACAAGGAGCATCGATTCTGCTCAGACTGCAATTACCCTTCATTGACTTGGCCCAAAATATACTTGACATCTGTCAAAAATGCTACAGGGTTATAACAATTACTGACAGCACCTTGAGTCTTACTGAAAGAAAAGTCCAAGGTGTGCTGTGAGAAGGGAAACCAAAGAAGATGAGTTTCCTCCATGGGAGGAAACTGTATCCTGCAGTCTGCATTACTTCCCACTCCGTGATTCAGCCAGCACCCCTAGCAAACTGTAGCTGCACCACAGCTCCTCTTTCACTCTTCTTCCTCATTTATCTCAAATCCAACATACCAGAGACCCCCTTTCCAACTCTCTCAAACATGGGTGAATGGGAAGTACCTGTACATCTTTCTTGTGCATAAACAAGAGCATTTAAAAAAAAAATACCGGAACAATCGAGGCATATTCACAATGTAGATCTGAAGCATGGGTATAGGTATTATCATGCATTTTTCAATAGCTCCATCTGAAGAAACATTGCAAGCACCTGAAGGTTTTGGTTGGCAATTTCAGACTTGTATGTTAGTGTTTTGGAATCATGGAGCCAAATCACAGACACATCGCAACACAGAACAGGCTACAGAGTCCCAGCTGCAGCAGGAGAGCAACTAGGGATGGATGAGAGAATACTTCTTACTGCACACAGGGATGGAGTTCCCAAGAGAGCTGCCATAAATATTTCCACTGTAAGATTGTGACCCTTGTATCTTTGTACCCCTCAGAGTCAGCATCTCCACAAAATGCATTGGGAAAAAAAAAAAAAAAAAGGCATTTTGGCAAAGAAAACATAAGGAAGTCAGATTTAGTGTTAAGTTTCAAAACCACATTTCATATCAGGATAGGTCTGCTCTTATTAGGGAAAAGGAACCCACTTTACAGAGGAAAAGCTCACAAGCCATGCCAGTGCATGTAGTAGAGAAAAAGAGGCCTATTTTCAAGTTCAAAACATCATACAAAAGCAAGGTCATGTTTCCAGCAGTTTTGTTGGGGTTGGGTTACATCCAGTTCCAACAATACTATACAAGGCATATCAGACATTAAAATGATACCTCACTTGATCTTACTCAATAGAAAAGGCGAACCACATAAAACAGGTGCTAGGCAGCAACGCGGCCTCCCCATAGTTATCCGGTTTACAAACAGCAAACTCTTTAGCCCTATTATTGTTTCTCTCATTTGCCACATTCTAGCTCCAAAAGGCACTCTAGTTCTCTAAATTGTTAGCAGCTTTTATAGCCAAAGATAAGTATCCATCACTTTTAATTTTCATCGTTGCATCTGTTTTGTCATTTAGCTGCAGCAGGTTGTATTACAATGATTAATGAGGAAATGGATACAAACATTTTTATTTCAAATAGCAGCTCTCGGACAAGATCTGGAAAACAGAACCAAGCCATATGATTGTAAAAAAAATAAATACATACATACATACACACACACATACACAAACCTAAACAACTGGGCATTTTGCCACTGTATGTGAACACCTTATAAATACAAATATCTCTAGCAAGGAAGAAAAGATACATTTTTCACATTTGCCTGTGTGGTGACTTGTTTGGATTTTTTTGTTGGGAGGTGTGTGTTTTGTTTTACAATTAATTTGGCCCTTTTTATTTCACATAAATGTCCAGCTCAAGTGTGGCACATCAACAAATAGGTTCATTTATCTTTCAGGGAAAAGCCAAACACTGCATTTCTATTCAGAAAAGGCAGCATATATAAAATGTACTGCTAATAACAGAGGCCTTTAGAATGAAAAATAATAAATTTTACTGCTCTCCCTAGGACATTTGCTGTAAACATGGTTCATCTGTAATTATATTTGAAAAGAAGTATTATTTAGTATTATAGTTACCTACAAATCTAGAAGCCCCAAAAAATATTTTAGAGTTCCTGCCGGATGGGGAAAAGAGTGTGAGTGCTTTTTGCACAAACCAAAAAAGTCTTTCAGATTAAACCCCCTTCAGAACAATCCTTCAATTCAGAAGAATTAATTTCCTTTATATTAATATTATAGTCACTTAGCTATAACATTTTTCTAGGAAAACAAGAAAATTTATAAAAATATTGTCACATGAAACAACTATTAATCTAATGAACAGAATGCGAAAAACACAGATGAAGACCGTAATATTAGACTGAGATAAATAATCTAGCTGGAGACCTATTGGATTCTACACTTTCATGTCAATGAAGCATTTGGCCTACCGATGTATTTTTGCCTACTCTGCCAGGCAGGGCTCAGGCTCTGCAGGAGAATACAGCCGTGGATCTCTGCAGGAAGAGAAGACCTTTTTTTTCCAAGTAAAATGTTCCCTAACTCTGCAAGGGAGGTTGGCAGTAGATCTCAAACTCTGGCCTGTCTTTTTAATACCCCTACAATAGCTCAGTTGGATTGAGACCAGCTGTTGGTGCATTACCATTTGTAAATGCTTAAAGCAACTACTCCTTGTTTTCTTGGCAACATGTACTGTGGAGGAAAAAAAAAAAAAGCAAGCACTTTCATTCAGACATTAAGAATTGCTGGATGCCAGCTTTGGCTTACACAAGCTATTGTTTGCACAGCTCTCTTCAACAAGTTTTCACCAAAAAAAAAAAAAAAATCCTGTAGATTCTGATTTACACCATCCACTTGGCCTTCATTGGAAACAAGATTCTTTTTTTAATCCAACCATTTCAGTTCACAGGTCTTTCTGGGTTTCAATTTCTGCAACACCCCCACAAAATCACCCAGATTGTCTTAGGAATGACAATTATAACTTCCTTACTCACTGTTTAAAAATAACAGTGATTTTTTTTGCCTGCTAATATAAGCTTAAGAAAGAGCTTTCACTACCATGTTCTAAAATCAGAGTTTCAGCATTGAAAGCTTGGGAAAAAAAGCAAACAGAGTTACATTAGGATTATACTTCAGCATTTGAGAAATACTGAGTCTCAAAATACCAGAAATATCCTCAATTGGGCTGTCACACTAAAAAGAGCGTAGTCATAGAGGAGAACATACACCAACATTTTTTATTATTATTATTCAGATGAAAACAGCTCCAGTGACCTTTCATTGCCTCATCCTTTCCAACCACCCCTACTAGAGCTTGGTGTACTGGAAGTGTCTAAGCATGAATGCTAGCATCTCGGTGGTTGCAGCTGCTAGTACAATAGGATTAATTTGCCATCTACCAACTCTAATGCCCTTCTGTTTCATCTTCTTTCCCCACCAGGGGCAGTGGTGACAGCATCTGTTCCACTGTTATTTTAGTGGCGCCTTTCGTGCTGTTATAGTTAAGGGTCTGTCAGCATTTCCATTACACACACACACACACACACACACACACACACACACACACACGCATTTCCTGAGGGAAGGGACAGCCCAAATCAATCTCCGGAAAAAAAAAAAAAAAAAAAAAAAAAAAAAAAAGAAGAAGAAAGAATGAAGGTATTGGAGCTGAAAATGGTGTGAGTCTCAGAAGAAAACATTGATATATTTGATTTTATGATATTGTTTAAAGAGAAGAAAGTTGAGGTTCCAAGTAAGGTTCCAAGTAGCCTATTTTGCATTTATTAATGGAAAATAATGGTGAAAGTTGATTTAGATTGTTCTATGACCTTAGAGAAAGAAATCAAAGGGAAAAAAAGAAAAGAAAACAAAGGGGAAAAAAACCTAAAAAAGGTAATTGTTCCCTACCAAACACCTTTTTTTATTAGTTTCTAGGTAACAAATTTAGATGATAGGATACTACTTTAAAAGCATCCCAGACAAGATTTGATGAACAGGCCATTGACTGTGGGTGACCAACTATAAATACATAACAGGAGCCTCAGATCTCTAAGCTGAGAGTGATAATGAGGAGAGGAACGTGGTTTTCTGCAGGCAGGCAAGCTTACCATGAGGTAAAGAACTTCTCCACTACCAGAAGTGGTTTGGGAGCCTACAGGTGGGTGCTCCCAGCCCCACTGATATGTGTAGGATATAAAGAGTAATGCTCACTGCAGTCTGCAAGACACAGATTCATACCACTAGTGCCTTGTGGGAGCCATTGCCCACAAGCACATCTGACTCATGAGCATTACATTCTATGCACAAAAGTGGATGGGAAAAAAAAAGCATGTGCTGGAGCAATTAGAGAACAGGTCAGCTTATTTCAGCAATAAAACCCTCTGGAAGATGACAGGTATCACGTTAACCAACACTGGGCTGCATCACAGACCCCACAGGTGTTTTGTCTCCTCAAGCTGACAGCCTTTCCACGTGAAATTATCGTGCACGTGCAGGTTTCCACCTAGTCCAAGAGAGCCTTGAACTAGCATAACTCATCTGAATTCTCAAAATAAAACCCCTCTTGTTCAGTATGCTTCACTGCTGCAGAGAGTTATGACTTCTGCAATGGAAGGAAGGAATTGCATTTTTCCAGAAATGTCTTCTTACAAAGAGAAATACATAGACAATTTGGAGGGCCAGCACAGGCCTTCCCTAGCACCAGAGTACTCACCACAGGCTTGACACAGTCTGTAATGCCAGATGTGAGCCTTCGATGGGTGAATTAAAATTTGCCACCAGTTCTACCAACACACTACCATTTACAGCACTTCCTGTAAATCTCTTCAACATTCTGAAATACTAGTGATGCACTTGTCCTCTTGAAAAATACAAAACCAAAGTATATTCAGAAGTAATTGTGGATTTTCAAACTCACAGCATACTAGGAAAAAAAGAAACAGTTAAGCAATATATTTGGAGGCAAGACTCCGAAGCCATGCGAATTTCTTTAGTCACATTGATTGCAAGCACAGTCCAGTCACTGTGATGGGAAATGGATTAATAACATGTTGTTTCTTTTTCAAGTTACATTATCAAATACCTAGGTGTCCTTTGTCACATCACTTAACTGCTCTGCATTTCAACATCCTCATCTGTGAAATGGAATAGGTAATTAAACACTCATGAATGCTTTGGGACTCTTTGGTGGAAAGAATTATTATGGTGTCTTATTACTGTGAGACAACATGCAATTGTCTCAGGTCTCTGTAACAGCTGAGCCTAAATGGTACAGGAAAAAATAATCTAAAAGCTCAACTGAGATCTTCTGCCCTATCCTCTGCAAGATGCAGCTACTACTTCAGTTCATTTTCCATGCTGAAGAAACTGTTCTGAGGCTGATCATGCTGCAAAAACATTATCATGTTACAGTACTTTCAAAACTAGTCTGGTTAGAAATTAGGAATAGAAAGGAGAAAAGAACATATCTCCCAGAAATATTACATTCGTGAACCATAGGAATTATTTAATACATCACTGAAAAGAGGAAATTCAAAAGAAGAGCACAAGATATAAAGTCTTCCCCTCACAAAAAAATCCCACCCTAAAACCAGCAGAAACCCACCCCCCACAGAGCAGACAATTTCCCAAAAGCCCATGGCAATGAAAAACATTTTATATTGCCCCAAAACTTGCCAGCAGAGAGATCTAGGTGGCTACTGCCCACCTCACAGCACTGAAAAAGCAAGTGCCCAGCGGGTATCGTTCTCCATTATCTCTCAAACCTTTGCCACCAGCATACAGATAGAAGCAACGGAAAAATGAAAAGTGTGTATATTGTAAGCGTTGGTTAAACAACCCCACAGTAATTCTTATTTGCTGGAGGTTTTAGAGAGCAGATGTAGGATTGGCAGAAGCTGAGAGCTGGCTATATTGTTCTAGCACATTTAGAGCCAACATGGAAAGAACACGGAAAGCTGCATTTTTTGTGTGTGTGCATGTGAATGTGTGTGTGTACGTGCGTGTGTGTGTGTTTGCCTTTTGCCATCGACTCATCTAAGGTTTCTTGGATTCACACTGACATATAACAAAAAACCCACTAGGTTGGTTCTCTTCCAAAAGAAATATGACTTATATCAGCTGCTGCATGAGAGTCTCTCAATTGCCACTACTAAGCTGCCTATTTTGCAGTAGCAAGTGGCCATGTGCTGTAACACACTGATTGCCTGCTTTGGTGGTATCGGTTGCTAGAATAAGGGCAAACAAATGGGGAACCAAATATAAAAAGCAGCCAGCAGCACTGAAGAAGCATTACAGCTGCCAGGCAATAACTTAGATAGTTACAGCTGCCATCACCTAGTTCACGCAAGCTTTTTAATATCTTTTGGCAGCGCTTGGTGTCACAGCACAAAAGGAAAGTTGGCACTTCCTAGCATACTTTGTTTGACATAACTGTAGGCAGAACCCAGCTGATACCTTCATCAATGTGTATGTGTTTGCTCTTAAGGTACGTTTTAGCAGATCAAACATTGTTTTTCTCTTTCTGTTGCACACACCACTGTTAAATCATAGGTTGGGAACCACACCAGATAAATGGGAAAGAGCTCAGTAAGCTGGAGCACACGGCCAGTCCCAGCAGCACCTCAGATAAGGAACACACAAAAAAATCCTAAAAAAAGAAAAATATATTATGGCAGGAGGGGCTGTGGAGGGAGGTTAAAAAAAAAAATAAATATACTGCTTTGCCAAAATGTTCTCCTGCCTCGCCAGTAGCAGCAGCAGCCTCAGAGCCAGGCCAGATTCTCTTCTCCATTTACCGTACTTATAAAAAACCCACAAGCACAAACACATAGACCATCACATACACATAATTAAAGCATCGACATCCCTTACTGTGATTTACAATCCACACCACCAGAAGTACACAGGCGCTCCCAGGATTTCATCAATGTCTCATCTGGTGCTCTTGGCAAACCCAACCTCTTCCTTAGACACAGCGCATGCTGCACCTCATTCTCTCAGAAATGGGGATGCAGAGCTCTTCCCCTTATGTGAACTGGGGAAGACAAGCACTAAATGTGTCAGCGCTGGGTGATTTGCTGCTGTGGGACCTCATTTTGCAGGAGATTAATAAAAGACTAGCCTGCAGCATTGACTCTTGAGACCGCTTTCTATCATCATGAGCCTTCTATGTGGCCCACGAATTTGGGTTACAGTATTGCACAAGGAACCGGACAGCCTCTGCATAATGACATTATTTTACAGCTCTTAAAAGCAAATATGCAGAGAGACAAGACTCTGCCCTCAGGAGCCTATATAAGCTATGAATGAGGCAAGCCCGTAGACCTCTACCTGAAGTCAGCCCAGGGTTCTAATAATACCCTGAGTTAGTCTATTTGAAATTCATCCCATAAAACAAATGCACTTATATCTTAGGCCCCTGGCACTTTAACAGGCATCAAAAAGCTACAGTATTGAGACAAACAGCTTTACAAGGTTTTCCAGGTGTAACACCACCAGGAAGAGTAGCAATTAAACTGACAGGAGGAAAAAAGAAAACAACAAATACCATTATCTTCATTTTAAAAATAGGAAACTGAGGCACATGGAGGTTGCTCCAAGCCTCACCTGGACAATGGGGACAGGGACAGGAGATGAATGTCGATCATCCTAGGTTCACATTCAACACCTCACCCCACAGGCCAATTGCACCACTGAACCACAGGGTGAAGTGGGCTCCCCTCCAGGGAGCAGAAATAGCTTCCTGACCCAACCTTCCTGCACCTCCATGGGAGCTGAGGGCTCGAGTTGAACATGGTTGGAAAGGGACACTAGGGAGGTGCTTGCATATTTTCCTGACACACAGTATCTATAATTGACATTCCTTAGGTAGGTCAGATATTGACAAATAAATGTAAAGGCATGTCAAGATTCGCATGAATCTGAATTATTTGAAGCTGATCTAGGAGCAAACTGGTTTTAATGGCAGCATAAAAGGGAACTGACCACGGCTAGGAATGGATAAAATGCATATGTTGCACCTAGATGAAAGGTGCCCCATGGGAAGGACAAGAAGTTTTTGCTTTGGGATCCCAGGTGACCTTTGCAGTGTCAGAAAAGAAAAGTTGATCCACAAAACATGCAAAGTTGCATGTGCACTCCCAGGATGTTCCAGGCTATGAATACACTTTGGAAGCTCTAATATGTTGTATAAAAAAACAATCATTCATGTACACCCACACAAAAGGACACTTCCAGATTTACAGCCACCCACCAAGGTAGAACAGGTGGCTGTAATGTAGTAAAAATGTATTGCAAGGAACTTGTCATGAATTTTAAAAACAAAGATGCCTACAGACATAATAAAATTGATGTGTCATTCAGCTGAAGCTAAAGCTTTCACCTATCTAAAAATGACAATGCAGGGGAATTCAAGGAAAGGGACTGTTTCCATCATCACTCACACAACAAAGTGTTTCACTCAGTTTGTGCAAGAAATGTCATTGATCTCAACAATCAGTGGCATGGCTTACACCTGCCACAGAGGTAGGAAATCGGGACCAAAGACACCCAACAAAACCACCCCCAGACAATTGCTGTAGAAAACAAATGCTTCAAGGTCCTGGCAAAGAAAGACAAGTCTTTTCCTTCCTCTACTACAGGATATGACATCTTCTTTTCCTTGATTATTTTAAACATTTCAGAGGAGCTAATTCCAACTGTTAGCCAAGAATTGCTTCCTCTTTCCTTCATTATGTTTTTAGTGGCAGCATACAAATTCGGAAATACTATAAATCCAAGTTGCTTTTCAATAGTATGGTCACAATAAACTGACGGACTTCTCTGCTGGCCCCAAAAATCAGATGGAAAAGAAAGAAAATCTAGATTTAAACTTTGCAGGCAAGATATATCCATCTCTATTAAGATGTGGATCAACAAGTTAGCCAGCCTGACAGCAGTTTACCACATCTCTTAACTGAGGGCGGGG
>NW_020799097.1:100752451-100889012 GCF_003259725.1 Athene cunicularia | reverse complement strand
TGGGGGGGGTGGGGAGAGAGCTCAGGTGCAGTGGGATAGAGAACAGAAAGAAACTGGGATAAAGAATGAAAAAAGGATAAATAGTCAATTATGATAAACTGGTTTCCTTGGTAACTGTATTTATAACTGTAATGACGTTGCTATTCTTTTAGTAATGAACAGAAAGGTTTGATACAAAGTTACATAATTTGGGCATACAAACCAGCATCTGTTCCACTGGTAGAGCTGAATCCACATCTTAATGGAAGATGACAAACCTCAGAAGATTTGTAGATGCTTTTAAACAGCTTTTAATGTTTGTAAACTTCTTCATAAGGACAGGTGAGCTCACAGTGCTGAAGTTCTACTGTCCACATCTGTGCTTGGAGTATGTAATTACCTCATAATTTCTGTGCCTGAAATAACACTCCAGTTCAGAGAGACTGGACATGGAGCAAAGGAGAGAAAAGGAAAAAATCAAGTGAGAAAATATTTGGGACAATATTTGAGTTGTTCAGCACATAAATGCAAGCGACATTTACCAAATGCAAGTGCACAGTTGCCATAAGTGTACGTTGCATCCTGACTGTTAAAAAAAAACATTGTTGGTAAACAGGCTCTTCTTTTTGAAAATTCTCTTGAATTTCCACTCCTGACACCTAAAATGAGGTCTATTGATATCTCTCTGCTATTTTAACTATTTTGACAAAGCCATTGAAATCCAGGTATAAATTACACTCCATCCTATAAAGGGTCCCTCCAATGAGTCACTTTAAAGAAGCAACTGGAGGTGGCACCTAAGTTAAGGGTGTGTACACCCTGTCATCATGAATCTCTGATCCTGAGACCATGTACAGGGTTTGACTTCTTCCCTCCCCATCTTCCCAGATTTTCCTCCAGTGAATGACAGGATTTGGGGACAAGGGGGAGTTGCCATCAGGATGCAGATGGGCAACACCTCTGGATCCCACAGTCTGGATACATCTGCTAGCACCAGGGCTGGGCCCCAGAAGTGATGATCCCCACAGAAGCTCAGGAGGGTGACAAAACTGCTTTGGCATTGCTTCTTCACACTCCTTCAGAATGACATCCCCCAAGATCAGGCACTTATCGCATATTCCTACTCTGCAACACCCTTAATCAGGTACTTGGGCAGTTGGTGTTATTGCTGCCCTACATTCACATGAAAGAGGAATGGAAATGGAAACAGCAAAGCAAACCAAATCCTCCGTCAAAACATAGTCAATGCTCAGTTTTCATTTTGAAGGAAATAATCCTCCTTATGAACTACACTCTGAGACAGGGGTTGCCTGTCTTTCTGAATGTGTGAAATACAAGCCTTCCTTGCCTGACTGAGGCAGGCTTTTCAGTTAGATGCTCAGTACTGATTAATGGAAGTACTACAGCTATAGCACTATAATGCTCACAAATTTCACCCTCTGCTGTCTCTTTAGGCCATTGCCCCAAAGGCTTTCATGCTCCTAAAGCTGTCATTTAAAACATTTGTGAATCAGGATGTGTGGACAATGGAAGAAGCTGGTAGAGCCAGGGAGTGCAGATGTGAAATAATTTAATCAACAGCAATTTTTCCATTTACTTCAATGGGCTTTGGATCACCCGCCTCATGAGTGGAACATGTATTGAGGAGGAAGCAACCCGAGCCAGATAAAGAGCCAAGATACCAAAGTAACAGAGTTCCACCAAACAAGAGGGTCCACAGCAGCTGCAGCCTGAGATGTATGACGTAAACATGGACCTAGACTCAGCTAGCAGACTGGGAAAAGGATGTGAGAGAAAAACTGAAAATAAGCAAGGATTTAGCTGTCAAAAGACAGTGCCACATGAGTTACTCCTAAGAAAATTTTTGTGGGAGGAAACATTTTACATAAAGTACTAGTAATATTCAAAGAGCTTTGCAGAATTTATCTGAGGAGGAAATGAAGGCACAAAGAAATAAAATGAAAACCTCAGAACACTGAATTTTTGGCCAAATCAGGGGGGAAAAAAAAAAAAAAATCCTGAAAGCTTTTATTCCCTATATGGCATAACTATCAGGCTATGATGCTCACTGTAATAGTTATATCACACTGTGGTGCTGAGATCATTGTGTGCTAGTTGACAATGCTTGCCCTAATTGGTGCCATTAAGTAATAAAATAATAATTGTACCTCAGATCACTGGCACTTCAGAAATGGCGATTTCCAAGCACAAGCAGTGGTGTGTCCCTGGTGCACAGTTCAGTGCTGAAATGGTTAACACCATATATTATATGTCAGTAATGAAAACTAGCACTCAAGCAAGGAAATTCAAAGCTAAGGCTGACACACCATCGTTAACGCAGCCCTTTGTGCTTAGCTACCACAGGAGTCTTGGAGCAGCACATGGTGTTGTACCCCACACAATATGTGCTACTACAATACTGCATTCACAACACAATGAATTGAGGTCAAGTGAGTGACCTTAAAAAGAGCTTTCTTTTAATTCTTTAAAGAAACACCCCATGATATGTAGGAGCCCATTAAACAAAGCTGCAAGAAGATACAGTAAACTTTAATTAGCAGTGAAGGCAATAACCTCACTTTATACTTCATAATTTCTCCCACCATGTTTTATTACATGGAACAGTCATTTTAGTACCTTTGTACCTAAGGCAGCATCCATGTGGTGTGGAAAGGGATGTGTTGTTGGATATTTATTGTAATGGGGCTTCATGTGGTTGGAGGTCAAAGTGTAGGACTTTCATTTGTACATCACTGCTCTACTATCTGCTCATGTCTCTGGGTAACCTGATGTTCAAACCTTTTGTAAGGCAATTGCTGAGGAGGTTGTTCTTATTGTTATGAGAACTTGGAGAACGGATGCTGGGCCCTGGCTTCGGCACAAGCCTACTGTGTGACATAGGGTACTCCGCCAAAATTTTTCTCACACTGATCTCAGATGCTTCCATTTTTAGGGGACTCAGGTGCAGCTCCTAGGGTCTGGTCTCAGAAAGCCTGGGAATCGGCAGCTCCTATTGGCTTCTCAGGACCACTTGGAACCAAGTTTGGAAAAATTACAAATTTGACTCCCAACAAATTACCTGCAATTTTGAAATATTGGTCTTTTACCTCTCTGCCCTTCAAAATATCCCACATTAAGCTGAAATGGTATTTACCTACCAGTTTGCAGACTGAAAGGGACACTGCTAAGTTTTCTTTGTCCTTTTTATGCTAGATAATTATCTGATAATGGAACATAATGCCTGAACACCTTGGAAAGATAAGGACACTATCTGCATTTTACTGGTGGAAAACTCTAATACACAGAGGTTCTGGACTAGACCCACAGCAGGGCTTGGGCAGCTATATCCAGCCTGCATGGAAAAGATATAATCCTCAGAACACCCAGGAGTCTTTTGGCACATCAATGGATTGCATTACATTGTCCCCAGTTTACATAATTTTGTTTCTGTGCATGCCTAGAAAATGCTGTCTTGAAAAGGCTCAGTCACTTGGTGGTGATGGAGTACTTATGCCTAGCAGGCATCCACACACCTCCATCTATCTCAGAACAGCCTGGTCTTATTTGGAACATGTCTACTGGAAGGAGCTCCATCCAAAACCATCATTGCTCTTCATTTCCTATACAACATGGCTACAGGAGGAAGGCATGCCTAGCAGTAATGGCAGTGTTTGGTTTCTATTACCTGCTTCACAGTCTTTGTTATACAACACTCCCTTCTCAAATGGGTGTGCTCACTACTGTGCTACAGAGTCAGGCTATTAAATCCTTTTTCTGTCCCCATTAATACTGAGTTTTACAAGAACTGCTGTAAGAAGCAGCATGAAGAGTGTCTTCTCCACTCATCCTGCCTAAAACTAGCTGATAGCTTGAGCTAGTAGGATCTAATCCTGCCAGAAGAGAGATACAGGGATTAAGGTAGGAGAAAAGGAAAGTGAACTCAGATGTCTTGGATGAACGTTCCAAGCAGTAAAGTATCAGATAAAGTACTGCTGTCTCCTTGTTGGCTCTTGAGAGAAAAGTCAGACACTGATCTTCAAGAGAAACTTGGAGGCTGCAAAGCCCAAGTACAGAGAGGCAACAAATAGTGCTGAATAGAGTCTCTGCCTGGAGGGAAGCACCTTGCAATGGTCTCTCTCTGTGCAGCTTCTGAACTCCATGTAGTCTTCATAACAAATCTATGTACCTTCCTCCAGGCTGCTAATTTCCCTGTGGGCACTAGGCCTGAAGATAGGTGTTGTAATACTTGATGTTGTCACAGTGTCATCATAGCTGTGCAGTGGGGCCAAAAGACCTTGCCAAAACTAGTACAGAAAATGTTCCCAAGGGTTGAGGGATGTGAACCCAAACATCCCAGTGCCATGGCTGACATTTAAATACAGGATCAGTCTTTCCTTCCTGGAGCTTATTCCTTTTTCTTATATACACAGTTGCAAATGCAATTTTGCTCATAAGAATGGGAAATGACTAACATTCTTCTCTAAATATATGTCTACTTTCTGCATTTGATTGACTAGTTCCTGGTCCATTTAATGCTTTCTCATTATATAACTACTTTTTCCAGGTGCTTTTCAGACAAGGAGGAAAAGAAAATCACTTAAAGACAAGAGTTGGCACTCATAATAATCAAAAGTTACTAGGTGGCCCAAGCAGCAGGTCTAGGAACTGAACCTGTTTTAATTCACTTGTTTATACTGACCAGATTTCAAGCTGGTGGTGCCATTTGGCATTCATTTCAGTTTTTAAGAAAATACTTAAGCACAAAATGTCAGTATTACTTCTACTTCTTCAAAATATACTTTGTATGTATCCTGAAGTAAAAGGTCTCCCCATTCCCTTATGTCTTTTTGAAAATGTCTGAAAACAGCAATAAAAGCAGTGTCAATGTCAAATAACATGCCATAAGGCCTGATTCCCTTCCCCCAGATTTATCCATGCTGTTTAGTACCTTATTCCAGGAGGATATCCCACAAAAAGTCCCATTTGCTGAGAGGCACTAAGAACTTTAAAGATCAACAGCTACTTACCACCCCTCATCTGAGTTTGCTGATGTTTCGCCCCTTGTGGAAGAGAAGAACTACTCCTGTCCAGGTTCATAGCAAATAGGTACAATCTCTTGTCAATCCAAGGCTACATTCACAGTCCCTTAGAAGGAGTTTAGAAGAGCATAGCCCTTGAGAAATAACAGGAGATGGATATACCTGTGCACTCCATACCATCCAAGATCATCTTTCCCAATAGTTGTATTTACATGATCTGAAGGCCAGACTTTTCAGAGCTCAAACATGGACACATACGGTTCTACACAGGAGTAGGTCAGGAGCTCAGCCAACTGGTAGGCACACACACACAGCCAGCCTGCAGAATATCCAGAGATATGATGCAGATGGCTGGGAGCAGGACACAGAGGTTTCTGGATCTAGAGCCCCTCTAAAGAGAGTGCTCTTAGCGGGGCTGACATAATCACTGAATGCACTCACAGGCCTGCCCTGGTACAGAAGCTTGAGTGATACTTTGCAATCTCATATCTGCATGAGTTCAAAATAACATGTTTAGGACATGATGACGTGTAAGAAAAACAGAAAGGCACTTTTAATAATGTTCTGTCCATCGCTCCTGTTGGTGTTACTTAGCACAAATACAGTAACATACCACAAACTGTAATATATTCTTACCAGTCCTGCACTGAAAAGGAGAACACCTTCCAAAGTGCTATGATTAAATGAAAGGCACAGTCAACATTGTAAGAAGGGAGCCTTGAAGTTAAAGAAGAAAACAAGAAATACAACCTGTAGATGCTAACTGTTTACATCTTACTTTGCTTTTAAACATTTCATTTTTAGAACGACTCAAATCTTTTTGCTGCAAGTTGTGTGAGGATTAAAAACAGTAAGGCAGGAGAAAATATGGAAATACATATGATACTTCTTTGTCTTTTTTCATTCCTCCTGACAAAATACAGTCGAAACCCTCAGTAATAAGAGTGGGTGAAATATTAAGTCTTTCTTTTCAGTTCAGGCAATGGCAGTGCTGAGCACTGTTTGCCTCCACCTGACAGAAAGATTGCAGGCAGCACCTAGAATAAAACAGTAAGATGTATACTATTTCTTTCAGCACAGTCCTTCGAGAGGTGAGGCATCCTCACCTCCCTTTGACTTAGAAAAGCAGAACTCCTGAGCATTTGGAAGGCTACACACTGCAGCTAGAGCATCAACAGCATGTAGACCTGCATTAACAGCAAGTGCAGAACACAGGTGCAGCGTGCTCTCAGCAGCATGCCCTCAATGAACGCCGGCCAGGATGCTCTGCTCCAGCACAGGCTTCTCAATTGCCTTTAAAAGTAAGTCCTGTTCGAGCATGTTACAGCAGCCTGGCTACACAGAGACAAACACAGAAAACTGTCACAGCTTTATGTTAGAGGAAAGGGCAAAATCTAGGCAAGCCAATGCAGACAAAACAGGCCATCTGATATGGAAGCAAATGAGAAAATTCAGCAGAATTAACACAAAGATACATTAGTCCTTCTTCCTTTATAGGTTAGGCAAAAGGGAGACTAATGATTAATGGTAGTTTTATTTATCTGGTTTGGTTTTCCCACTTTATGAAAGCATCACAGTGACTCACTAGGTGCCAAGTGAGAGTCCTATTGCGAGCGCCTTTTCAAAATCTGTGTTGTGTGCCTAAATCCTCGTTGCAATCCCAGCAGGCCAAGTACCCAGACAGTACCGTTATCCTGCTGTACAAAAAATATCTGTAGAACTCTGCAAGAGTTCCAAAAACACCAAACAAATTCCGCTATAAAACAATAGCATCAATACCTCCCTTTCACACAACACCTTTAATTCCTAGAAATTACTAAAACTTATTCGTTTAGATCCACCCTTGATGCAACCCTACTGAATCCGACTGCGGCAAATTTACACGAGGTGTGATTTTGGCCCTAGGACAGCATTCAAGAAAATTTCAGTGTGGTGAGGCTTAAATCCACCAAGAGCAGAAACAACCAATCAGCTTCAGAAATTCCAGGGATGCCTTCATCGCTGTGTTTTCCCTGTGTTTTTATAGTATATTGTTGCGTATGAGTTACAAATGTGTGAAAACATTAAAGTTGAGCCAACTACAAAATAAGCTAATATCTTGTGTTTTCTGAAAAATGCAAGCCTAATTAGAGTTTAGGTAATTAAAGCTTTCACAGTTATAAAAAATACAATACATTCATTTATGCAAATCTGCCACTGAGTGCGATTTCAGTAAAATACCATGTAATGCGCATAACGTCAGAATTTTGCCTACAATTGAAACGTCTGCAAAGCAAGTTCCCTTCCTAAATTTCAGGCCCATGCACTGTAATTCTCTTGCATTATGGATTTAAAACTCAGATTGCTTTGTCTTCATGTAAAAATGATTAGCAGTTTACATCGGATTTATGCGCTGGCATAGCCTTTGTATCATTGAACAACTACAAGCTGATTTACAAAAGCCCAGATACACTATGTGTATATCTATGTAACTACAAAGTAATATGTGATGGCAGGCATAACCAGCACACATAATTTATAATTAAGTGATTAGCAATATAAGCCACTATTATTAATTAATGTGTAATGCTGACATTGTGCTTGGGGCTATATAAACTACAAGCATAAGGCAATCTCTGCCTTGGAGTGGCAAAAGGCTAAAATGCCAGGTGCCGTCTCCCGGTCCCACAGCTTCTGGGGAGCCGGGAGGAGAAAGCGCCCAGCGGGAATCCTGAAGCTGGTGCAGCACAGCCAGAGCAGCGCAGCCAGGCACAGGCCACTGCAGGCTGCCACAGCTGCCGGCACCTCTGAAATAACAGCAATGGCGAAAGCTAAGACTCTTTTCCTCGAGTCAGAAAGCAATAGAGCAATACCAAATACATAAAGATTCTCCAGCCTCTATAATGCTGAAGCAAAGACCCAGCAAATCTTAGCACAGAGCAAGGTAGGCCCAGTGCCTTTGCCCCTGCTCGCTGGGGAGCAAGTGGGGACAAGTCTCTTTGGAGGCTGCATGGATGACTTTGGCTCCGCTCTGTCACTCTGAAGAGTTGAGATCAGATCTTGGGAGCACAAAACTTGACTGTGTTTCCCAAGGGATCAAGGAGGATTCGCAGGATACGACGTCCCCCAACACCATGACAGAGAGTTCTCATCACCCAAGGCAGGTTTGGACAGCAAAACAGGAGTGGCTCAGAAACATTGCCCCAGAGCTGAGAGGCCACACCAGAGCAGTTAAATAATCGGGATACGTAGGATCACAAGAAGAGCCGCTAAATGTCTGAGGGAGAGGGGACTTTCCAAACAGCATGCACATTTGGGTTTGATCGTTTCTTTCCAATCTAGATTGAGCTTTAAACAGAAGCAGCACATAAAAGAGCTAGTTGTAGTTCACAGCACTCACAGTGCTGCTCTGACAGCAGTCGCATTTCCTTGAATAGGCAGAAGGATAAGAGGTATGAAACTTCTTGTTGCAAAACTAGTATAGCCCCAGCAATGCTTAATACCCAAGAAAGAATAAATATCCACTTCCATATAAAGAGGGGTGGGTAGATTTTTTAATACCTCCCCAATGAATTAGCCAGGTGAAGTCTGCAGTAACTAAAATTTGGTTTAAAACTTTGGGGGGGTAATCAGGCTTTGAAAAACAGCTCTAACTGATATTGTCATTAGTTTTGAAAATCCTCTGCTTCTTTCATGCTCAGCAGTCTAAATGGGAAAAAATCCAACCTGGAAGTGTCCTTCATTATTATTTACATAGAGCCTTACCTGCTCTTTTGTTGATAAATCGAAAAGCTGTATTTGCAGCAAAATAATGATAATATACAGCTGCATGGACAGATTACGAAAAGCAAAGCAACCAGACAATTATTTACTGTGCTACTATAAGACAGGTACTAACTTTCTTTACATCAACAAGTTTTAAAACTGTCACGCAGCTTTTAATTGCCATTAATAAGGTAGAGATAAAGCCCTCTGGGTCTTAATCCCATCATCATGGTGTTGCAAGCTAATGATATGTTAGCCAGTGCTTTGTATCACTAGCCTACAGAAGGGTCAGAAGGAACATTTCATCCTAGGCCATCAAGGCTGTATTCCATGGGTAACCTCTAACCTGTTGGGGCTGTCAATCAACAAGCAGTATGCATGAATACCATGCTTCTGGTAAATCTCCTTTCACTCCTATGAATTTTGTCAGTCATCATCCATTATTACCAGTTCTTTCAGTTTCTGCAACTGGACTGAGTTGTCAGATCTTTTCAGGATAGCGGAGGGTGATTTGCTATTGATCTTATCTTGGAGAATTAGTGATCTACTCATGGCTTTCGCTAGCTGATGGCACCGTGAAAGGTAGAAGATTGTTTGGCTTGCTGTGAAGGACCTCAGAAGATTACAAGAATACAAGAACTGTAAGAAACCTATAAAATATTAAAGGGGCTATCAAGGAAACATAGCCTCAGATGGATTTAGCTAAGAGATGAACTGGGATCATAAAAGTCAGGTCATGGAAAGTAGCTGGGCCCCAGTAATGAGCAGGACCTCTGAGAGGTATTGTCGTACAGATAATACAGATCTGCATCCAACCTACCACAAGATTCATTGTCACTTTGATCGGATCTATGTCGCCTGTATAGATAAGGGCAAACAAAGAATCCAAAGGAAAGGCCATTTTCCCTAGCTTGCTATTGAAGTCTTTTTACAGAAAAATACTCTGGAGACCAGGGGCTCTATTGAATAGTTTTACATAGGAAATAGGACTGGAAGAGTCCTCCCAGGTCATCCCCTGCTATGTCTGACACATCATATCTCATTGATATCACAACATCACAATCTCATTGATAAATTTCTCAAGTTTTTTCTTGAAATCAGGTAGTTTTCTTGCCCCTGTGACTCCTGTTGGAAAGCTGCTCCAAAACTTCATGTTATTAAAAATCTTCATCTCTTTCCAAAGAACATTTGTTCAGCTGGCTCCTATCAATTGGTCCTATGGCATTCAGTACACCCCTAATTTAATCAGTTCTCTCTCAACACATACCCTGAGGATATATTTACAGGGAGCAATATACCCCCACTCAGTTTTACTTTTGCTAAACTAAAGACACAGTCTTTTATTTCCCCATTTCCTAGCTCAATTTAATAGCCCTTTTTCTGGACTCTGTCTTTTTCTGGATCTCCCCAGTGCCTTGTACAAAAGTAGTCAGGAATCCCACATGTTTCCTGGATATGCTTCCCCTGATGCAACATCCAGGGGAACATCTCAGGGAATATTTCCCTTCCATGCTCTTTCAGAGCTCCAGCAGTTATCAGTCATTGTGAGATTCAGCAAAACACTTCTCTGTTACTTCCAGCTGATGAGCCTCCTGCTCAGAGCAAAAACACATCTGCATGACCTTGTGGTTTATTAGTACTTAATTTTATCTGTTTTCCATTTCTCCTGTTGTCAGGGTCACTCCTTCTCTGAACTGTCAAGGCCTCTCAGCTTTCTGTCTCTCACAGACTTCATATTTGCACACATTTTCTGCTGTGGCCACAAATAAAAATATTCAGACAGGTCACAAGACTGATCGTTAATAAACTCTAGTTTTATACTAGATACTGTTCTTGTGCCTTGACAGTTCTTACAGCTCAGTTCTCAGCAATTCTCCTATAGCCATTTCTTGTGTCATATGTTTTCTAGCCAAAATTATTTTCTTTCATATACCACCGCATTAAACTTTTACAGAAATCCTGACAAATTAGAGGAACTATATTTGTCTTGGTCACAAACTCAGAGAAAGGTATCACAGCAATCTGACACAATTTATCTTTGGTAACCTATCTGCCACTACAATATTTGCTAATTAATCTTTCTTCCAACGGATCTACACAAAGTTCCGTGTCCATGTGTTACAATAACAACAAAGGTCAGCTCCCCCCAGCCTCACTTTGCTGGAAGTGAAGAGCTTTAAAAGTTAGTGGAATTAATTCAGTACACAAAAATACGTAAGACTTGGTCTGCCTCGGGATGAGCCACAATGTAAACTAACATCATTTATAGAAACACAAATGTTTAGCCATCTCAGAATTATGACTAGAATCAAAATAATTTTAAAGGTCCCACCAGCCTTTGACAGGTTTTGGAGTTTATGGCAGGAAGCCTTATTGGTTGCTCAGCTAAGGTAATACGGTCTAGTTTCATACAGCTTTTTGTCCTGGAGTCTGCAATGAGAATATAGCAAAACTTGCTGTGTTGTCCTAAATCATCCTTAGCTTTGCCTCGGCATTTATACCTTAGCGTATATATCTTAATGGAAATGGGACTTAGCAAGGAAAGAATTGCCTTCATTGTTTCTTTAGCATGGCAGGGCGTACAAGCCTGCAGAATTCCCAGGTGCTAGCCCAGCTCTAATTACGACCTTGTTCTGCAGGACAGTGACTTCAATATTACAAACATTCACGGAGCCCATGCTGCTATGGACCCTTTCAGACAGCTAGTCATGATGTCTGATGGAAACATAACAGCATGGACAACCGGCTGAAAATTACGTTCCTTTGTGAACTCCACTGCCTCACTAGGTCAATTTAATTATTCAGAGAAGATTAGCAAAGAGAGAAAAGAGTACCATCGCTAGACCCCAAACCATGTGCCACATCCCTCTTGAAGAAGAGAAGATGACTTTGTGACTAAAACAGAGCAGAGACTTACAGTGCAGCTCTGGATGTTCTTTATGACATTGGACAAGTTACATGACCTCTTTGTGCCTCAGTTTCCCCACCTGTAAAGTCTCCATCGTGATAGCTCACAAAATCACAGACTTATTTTGAGACCTTACCTATTACAGCTTTTGAGACCATTTTAGATACTTAGTTGAGAGTTGTTAGAAACTATAATCAATTCAGTAAGTATGTTTGAAACCAACAATTCTCTATTTCAGCTGAGCCAGTAGGGCTGCTTCTTATATAAAGCTCTTAGCTTAGAAGTTCCTACAGGGTTAGAGAACCTGAGTTTCAGTCTTGATGAGGTAGCATGAGAAAAAGATAGCAATGTTCATAGCACATTAAATGTTTCCACACTCACTTGTCTTTGGAAGCTGGTAGATTTAGGAGAACAAGAAGGTGATAACAGAGAGATACTCCAAACCCTTGCAGAAATAAATTGTAAGAACTTAAGGGTCAGGCATTTGTCTATAGGCCCAACATTATGAAATGCAGGGCCCGGTTTCTACAAGTGCTATTCATCTAACCTTCAGTATCAATTCTCTCAAAGCTGCCTAAATGGTCTAAATCACTATCTTAACAGTTATACAACTTCTTCCTTAAGCTGGTCAGACCTGGGCTTGTATGAAATCCAAGGGCAGCCACCAAAAACTCTGGATGTAGCTTGCAGACATCTGCAATATGCTTGACTGTCTTCCTGTTAGGTGTGCGTAACTCCAGATGTCCAGTCTTCTCTAGAGAAAGAGAACAAGAGGAAAGTTCATTGTTTCCCCGACAGTTTGCAAGAATATCTGAATTAAAAATGGAAGTTTTGTCATTTGCATGGCAAAGAGAGCAGGGAAAGAGAGGAAGTATTGTTAGGTATTGGTAATGTAAAAACATAAGTATGCTGTTATTTATGTAATTAGTTATTGCTTTCATTATGGGTGCAGTCTTAATGGTTATAGTATTTATGTATAATTACCTTAATATTCACTGAAATTTCCAAGTAGCTCCCTAATTAACTGTCTCAAATATATAATTACATTGCATCTTTACGCAAGACTTGCCTAATTAATGTAGTTACACCACTTCTTTGTGAATGTGCATTATTAAATGCTCTTCGCATCATTCTTCTGACTTCTTGTAATTCACGCTTTACAAAAATTAAGATCCTGAATTAGAAACCTTCATGAGCAACCAGCTCCAAAAGCAAGCACCAGATGATCTTTTCTTAACAAAAAACAAATCTTACTAAGCCTCATTACCACTCCCTTTAACAAAAGCTTTCCATCTGGATCTAAAAGAAATCCCAGGTACTATTGTCTTTTAAGAAGGCATAGAAAATATGTTATATATTTAAAGAGAAGAAGACTTTGCTGCCATCAAGGGTCCAAAGTCCTGGACTTCCTAACTCATCTGCCAACAAGCCCATCTGACAACAAAATCAGTTGACTGCATGGTAGCACCCCAACCACTTAATAGTGTCAGGTGGCATTTTTGAAAGGCAACAAGTAACAGGGGATTTAGGAAGACTCTTGTTGGTGAGACTATCCTCCAAAATCATGTGGGTCATGGTTTTAAATCAAGAGCTTTGAAACCCTTTTTGCCAAGGGCTCCACCTCTACACTTGCCATGCTACCTGCCGCTCTGAAGCACCCTGCATGTCATAAGTTACCATGCAGGAGCTCTTGCTCTAGTGTACAGTTCCTAGCTCCCTGGGCAAAGGACTGAATGCTACCATCAGTCAACAACACATTTGAAGGGAAAGTTTCAGCTCTGAAGATTTCAATTGCATTTATAGACTGAATTCCTCTGGTCTTCAGCATCCTGGACTGCTCAGGTAGTGATCTGAGAAGAAAGGGACTAGGAAAAAATTTTGGGATCCTGTCTTGTGACAAAGTTTTTTCAGGGGCCATTTATGCCCATATTCATCTGCCAGTAAGGACATTACAAAGCTACTGAAATGGCAGAGAGGCCCGGCCAGATGTAGTTTCTCAAAACAGGAGGAGGTAGGCTGAAAAGTAGCAGAGCTAAAGAAAACTCAGCAGAACTTTTACATAACAGAACTAAATCTGAATTCACCGAAAAGGAAGGACAAGATTTAGCAGACTGCAGCCAGGCCAGATGCCAACAAGGAATTTGACTCTACTGGTTTCATAGATCAGACTTCCCCTACATTGGACCCACTCACTGAATCCTGATGGCCATATAGGCATGACAAGGCTAGCAGTGCATCACAGCCGCACCAAACTCACCTTTTACATGTGGTCTACTTGTTCAAAAGCGGTATGTCTTTCACACCCTGGGTTTTTTGAAACAGTTGGGTATGCACCACATTTTCTGAGGATTTATGTACTGTTTAAATGGTTACCCCAACAGTTAGGATTTAGAGAAAAACTTGCCAACTGTATTCGTAGACTCTACAACCGCTTCAGCTAGCGAGATCCATCTATAAGGCAAGTGAAGTGAGGGAAGAAACACGGACATTTACTTAGCAAACTCTCACTTGGAGAACTGAGGTGAAGGCTACTGACAGAGCTATGATAGTTACTGTTTGTTCCAGATAGCCTGGTTTTTACATTAGTTATCCATTCACAATGTGAAATTTTGCTTGACACATGCATGGCAACTAAATCTCAGAGGTAAAAGGACAAAATCTCCGGAGCTTAGGACCCAGGTTTATATTTATTTACCACTGCAGTTTTCAGCAACCAGCTGTCAAAGACAGGCAACACAGATGTGTAAAACTAAGGAGATCATCCCATTTCAGCTCCCACATGAATCACCACATACTATTATGAGGGTACATTACATATAAACTACGCCATACAAGAAAATAACCTAACCCTGATAATACTGCATGAGTATAGATAGAATTATTTTGGTAAGCAGAGTTGGCATGGCTGAGCTTTACAGTGCAGGCTGACATTTTGAAGTGTAGAAATGTGCAGTTAGGCACCTAAATAAATAGCCTGACATTCAGAAGTGCCAAATATCAGGAAGTTAGAATAAAAGCTACTGCGTGCATCTTCAGATATCCTGCCCTATGTCCATATATTTTGGCCATTTAATAAGTACATCATGCTTTTCCATAGAAGTCTATAGTCCTAAACTACCTATATCAAACAAGTCTGTGCTTAAATAGGGTCAAGCACTGAGGATATATCAAATAACAAATATCAAATCCATCATTGCTAGCAAATAATTGCTATTTTAAAAGAGCCTCTTGCTTTTTGAAATAACAGATACCGAATGCATACACTAATTAAACATTTTGTACTGCAATATTTTAGGTAGATGTTTAATGTATCAGTTGAACATGTTTTGGTCAACATGTGACATGTGCATGGAAAATACACTACCATTCCAACACGGGTTTTTTCCACTTGTATTTTTTTTCAATTTTGTAGTACGCAAAGAGTTACTGAAATAGCTGGCCATACATCTGGGAGACGAAAAACACACACAGGAAAATACAGCAGAAGGGGAAGATTCATGAAAACAGGAAACATTAAGAGGAGAGTGAAAATATGTCAAAACAAAGAAGGTAATAGACTGTCAGGACGAATGAGTTCACCAATCGGCAGAAGTTCCTCAAGAGCCTTCAGAGACCAGCAAGGTGACGTATGCCACTCCTGACACAAAAGGACAGCAACCTTTGTAACCTCCATTTTGCACACACACGAAGTATGGCAGTCTGCCCATAGACGAGCTAGTTCCACACAGAATGACTATCTCCATTTCCAAACCTATGCCTTACTCTGATGGGAAACACCAGCATTTAACCAACGCTGCTAATAGCAAACACAGATGCCTATGGCCTTAGGTGCCCAGCATAGGCACTTAGACGTAGGCTAAAGCATCATTTGCAAACATGCGCATTGCAGAGGACTTTTTGCTCCAACACTGTCCATAGCCTTTTCACCAATGTTTGCACAAATAGCCTTTTATTTGCCCAAAGCTTTTGCCAGAGCTCCTGTATTTCCAAGGCAAGACAAGAGTATTTGCATCCTTCACCTTCCCTCATGTTTTCATTCAGAACAGTTTAGTCACTCACTCAGATGCTATCAGTGATATTCTGTGCATTGGGACAGTTTCACAACAGAATAAGAAAATGGTAAATACCCAAAGTGAGCAGCCCTCAGAATGAGCACTGTTCACCCAAGTTGCTCAGGCAACATTTCAGTGAAAAACACAAGTGTAGAAATCAGGACATGGTGCAACATGAGGAGCTGTGAAAGCAAAAGCCATTCTGCAAGAGATTACTCTGACTTTAAAGCCTGTCAAAGCAAAGCTCCCCCCGCCTTTCTGAGGGAACCCTCAGATAGAGGGAGCCTTTGTAAAACATCATCAGCTCTGGAATCTCTATAACTTTAGACAGAAAAGCAGCCAGGTATCATCTGTACAAAGACAAGTTCCTTGTGTGGATTTTCTCAGTCTTCTTATCACAAAACAATCTAGGAGGATTTCAACTGAGGAGATGAGGTATCACAACGCTTTGTAATAAACCAAACCCCAACCTGTGAGAAATGAAGGATCTGAGGGCAACTTAAAAAAAAAAAAAAAACCAACAAAACCACAACACCAAACAAACAAAAAAACTCCAGTTCATTGTAGCCTCACCCACTGGCTGGCTTTATCACTTGCAGCAGATATGTGGGCTCTCCCCATTTCACAGTGGATATTTCCCTCAGACACAAAAGCCATTTAGATGCATAACTCCTGTTGACTTTCAAAGGAGAGACAAGCACTTAATGTATTTGAGCCTTCAAAAATCTCCCCCTAGTGACACAGTAGTAAAATTAAGTCCCCAACACTTGCAGTAAAATACATTCACCAGTGCCCTATGAAACACCCCAAATAAAAAATCACACTTGCTCATGGGAATGAAAGCAGTGCACGGCACAGGGTGTTACTTTTGGTCTTTTGCTTTTCCAGCAGGCCCAGCCCTCCTCTGTCTTCACTGAAAGAAGGGGGAGATGCTCCTTGTATAGGATTTGCCCCCCAGGGTAAGGGGAGCCATCAGATGGGCACTGCTTGTCCCCAGGGGCATGATGCTCCTTCCCTTCCTGCCCAGGGAGAGGAAGGAGGAAACCTTGGGACCAAAGCACAGCAGGCCATGGGCACCGTGGAGAAGCTGACAAAGAGGATGAGATAGCCACCAGAGGCTCAGCAACAGGGGTTCTGGCCAAAAATTTCCATCAGGTTTAGTTCCAAAAGTAAAGTTACCATCTGAAGGGCACACTTTTCATGAACCTGTATCAACACATGGCCTTCAAAAAAATCTACAGGAGGTATCTCAGGCTCCTTGGGATGGCTGGTCCCAAGGGCAAAGCAAATGGTTGTTAGATGCTAGCCTCAGCAAGAAGTGAGTCTCCAACACATCTCCTTGACAATTGTGAGCTTGAGCTCTCCCCTCCAGTGTTGCAACTGCATTGTCATATGCATGGGTATTTTGTTTTATTTTGAAAAAATGTTGACACCTTTTGCGAACTCCTGTTTTGGCTTTAAAAGTACCCAAAAAGCCTGCGTTGTGCATTCAAGACCTAAACATGATCACAGAGTAAAGAAGCATTCCTGGGCATCTATCAGGCTGCAACAGATGTTGGGCCAAAAAAGAAAAGAATACAGACCCTAAAAGTTCATTGTAATCCAAGACCACATCGTATTGCATAAAAACCCGCCCCTCTCTGACTACAGATCCCCACAATAATTGGGCAAAGAAGGAATACCCCAACTCCCCCAGCTGAAAGACCTATAGCAGCTGCCAAGGCTCTCCTATAAATACACACACAGCAACACACACTTCAGACCCAGCGATCAGAAAGTATGTGTGACCCTCCCTCCAGCCCCCCTGACTGATCAGTACAGTGGAGCAGCACTGCGCTCAGCGGGACACCCAGAAAGTGAATCTCTAACCGCACATCTCATTTTTAAAAAGTTAATGTTAACCATTACCTGAAAGGCAGCTGTTCCACAAAGGATTGATCATTCGCAACGACAATGAAAAAAAAAAAAAAAAAAAAAAAAAAAAAAAAGGCCACTTAATTACATACAGTGCTGCATGACTTCACAGAGCAAGCTTTTCTTTAAGATCTTAAGACCACCCACAAGCATAACACATGGCCTGGAACCTGAAGAGAATATCTGAACAGGGGTCTCAGCATAAGGATGGGAGGCGGGCAGTTTTGCTTGGGCATATGCAAATGTTTGTTTCTATGGGACCAAATAAAAATTAACTATTTGTTGTGTCTGGTTATCATTTGTCAGAGCTGGGGGCTGCTTGGTAAAACAGGGAGAAATAAACCTTTAAAACCTGTGACACAGGAGGATTATTTGTCTGTGCAAGGCTTTAGTCACAGTTCTCGGTGTTTTATGTATGGATGTTGTGCAGGAATAGGACAACAAGGGCTTTGTTCAACTTGATCATCTCATCAAACAAGGCTAAAAGAATAAAAGTTGGGATGCAAGACTAAATGGATATGATCTGAATGCATATTTGTGCTACATCTAATACAACTAGCATCATAGATGAACAAGATCAAATAAATGGTAAAACCTGACAAAGAGAAGAATAGATGGTGTGTGGAGCCATCTGTTTTGGAGGACACCCAAATCTGTCTGAATCAGGAAGGCCAAACTACCAGCTATTCTAAGATCCTCCATTCCAAGAGTGGCCTAATACGCAACTACACAATCAGCTTCTCTCACCATCACTTTGGCTGCAACTTTTTTGTGCAATTAAGTAATTTATTCCTTTCTTCATCCTCCTGATTCTAATGAATCCAAGCCACAAACAAGCCCCAGTTGCTCCTATTCAAGGAGTCTGATTGCATCTGGCAGTAATTGCTGAAAATCCTGAAGAGGAAACAGGGAAGGAAAGCATATTGTTTGTGGGGGTAATAGGTGAAGACCTGCCTCTCTTGACCTATAATACATTAGTGTCAGTGAACATTTGGCAGCCTTCAGATGATTAGCAATGAAGATGAATCAAGCAAAAAAAGAGGTAGAAATCTGCCTCATCTGAATCGCCAGAACTGCATAAATTTGCATGTTGATTAGCTGTTCTTTTGTCTGTGTTCCTAATTATTATGACACATTATGTCTTCATCATGCAAGATTCTGATCTGTCTTGTTCAAAATGCATGTAGAAAAAAGTGCTGTTTATTGATTCAACATGTAACTTTAATTTTTATGTTTGCTTTAATTAAATACATATTTGATTGCCTTTGACTGGTGTCTCAGATTTTTTTAACTCTTATTTACTTCATCCTGTTGACAAACAAACAGGTAACCTTTCTTTATTCTCAGATCACTTGCTGATTAAAATCCCCCCCCACCCCCATCCTCGTCTTCGCTCACAACAACCTTTGCTTCCTTGTTAGAGCAAAGATTACCAAAAAAAAAAGTCCTTAGATAACAAATGAGTAGTGAAGCGTGATATCTACAGCCCTGAGCAGGATTGCAAGGACCTTAACGATGTTAACGATAGCAGAGAAGTGCATGTACTACAGGGTCAAGGTAATTTTCTTATACCATAGATTCATTAGCAATAAGACCAGTAAAGCACCTGGATACGCAGACCTTCTGATTCACAGGATTAGTTACAGTGGGCCAGATCCTGCCCACACATTTTTCCATTGACTTTCACAGTAACAAGATTAAACTCCAAAGTTCCTGGCCCCAGAGAAAGTGAAGTCCCCACCATCCCACTGACTCTCCTATCTGGTCCCAAGAGTCAGGACATTCTACCTGTTTCTGGGAATGGGGAGACTTAAAATTTACATTTCTGCTTGCAAGTTTTGCTGTAGTGGCTATAAGCAGTCAAATAAATTCAAAGCCAAATCAAAAAAATAACACGCTTTCATTGCTTTGACCTAAAACAAGTTTGCAGAATGTTTTCTTTGTTAAAAAAAAAAAAAGCTTAACCAAAAATAATTTGGCAAATTATGTTTTTTCAGCAAAACATTTATTCACTTCGAAACAAGATGGTTTAATTTATATTCTATCTCTTTTATTTTTTAAAATAATTTTTTTAAAATAAAAGAGAAGTAATTTTGAAAATTAAACAATATTTTAACTTGAGAAATTAAAGTACTTAATTGTAGAACATGTTGGAAAGTTTAGAAATGCTGAAACAGAACGGGTTTTTTTCAGCATTTTTCACCCTTTTCCCCAAATTGAAACAATTCACTAAAAGCAGCACAAATTCATAACTCATTGTTTGACATAAAACTGCATATTTTAGCCAAGAACTCAGTTTCAGATTAAACCGTCTCCCTCTGCCTGCTAATATTAGTTTACCTTCATTACACGTATGCTCATTATGAACTCTGACCTGTTTGTAGTGGGGCAAAAAATACTTCCCTGGAATTTTTGTTTCTTAAATAAAAATAAATACACTCAATGTTGTAATTTGGAAAACTAAGTACCTCACAGAAATTTTCAAATAATTCTTCAGATTGTGGATCAAATATGAGGATCATCAACTTTGACTGACCTCCTCTAAACATAAAAAGCAGGTTGGCTTTTTTTTTTTGTAAAATCTACTCCTTTGAGAAAAGTAGTGAGCAGCTTATTAAATTTTCTCGAATGGCAATAAGAACATGCCAGTCAGTGTACAGATATTAATCAAAACTGTGCTGATAAAGATGCCTGAGGGTGAAAAAACCTGTGTATTCAAGCAATTGATTTAGCTGTTATTTTTTTACCATTGTATCCTTGCCAAACCAAACGAGATTTGAAATAACAATGCCTGCCATTTCTCACTGTTAATGGCACATGATTGGCTGCAAGTGTAATCAGTTGCTTGGTACCCACTAATCATCTTGAAACACAGGTAAATGTAAATCTGTATTAGTAAGAATATAAACACGTAATTAACACGTAGTTACAGAAAAAAATACTAGAACATAAAGACTTAAAGGCTTTGACATAAACCCACTAGGCAGGAAGGAAAAAGTTGTCGCATATTCAGGCTATTTACATTTATTTTCCTTCAGTGCCAAGAGCATTTTGTCCCTACCTAGAAGTAAATAGTAACCACCACCCTGGACCTCCATTACAGTACTGACATCCTAAAGTAACCAAGGAACCAAAAGAAATGTCACACACAGACATAAAGAATCATAGGGAGCCAAATCACCACTATCAGTACATACATCTTTTGCGAGTGACATAGCAGACAGCTGGTTTTCACTCGTTGCAGGAGATATCATACAAATGAATGGATGCAATGCCATCCCCTCCCACAGTCCTTTCCTAAAACATAATTAAGAGGGACCTGTCACTTCCTCATAAGTGGAACTCAACTCAGCTTCGTTAAAGGATGCAAAGACCAAACAGTTGTCTTCTGTAAACACTTCCCAAGCCCTCCTCCCTATCCTGTGGGGAAAAAAAAAAAAAAAAAAAAAAAAAGGTATTCTTTTACATCTAGCCAAACTCATCCTCATTTTAAAATCCTAGAAAGTGCTTTCATCCAGCTGACCAGAGGAACAGGCGTTTACCAATGTGTTGACAGGACAGGGCTTCTGGCTGCAGTGGCTACACCTCAGAACTCGCTCTGTTTCAGTATCTGTTTGTCCTGGATTTAACCCAGTGACACTGTCTGGCTTCCTCACCCTGCCATCCATCCAGGATTGCTCCAGAAGGCTGAAATCTTGAGGGAGCTGGAGGACACCAACTGAGAATTACCAACACGTTGGGAATTGACTGTCACCCAGCCTCAAGGAAATCTACCCTGCAGAACTGAGTTCTTCTTAACATCCAAGACGGTTCCCAGTTCCCAAGAAAGCTCCTACACTTGTTAGCCAAAGGGCAGCTTGGACTAAACCTGCTAGAAGTGAATCTTTTAGATCTGGCATGGTCTGGATTCAAACCAGATGTGGAACTGGAGCTATTCAAGTGGCACTGATAGATGACACCCTCCCATCAGGGGAGAGAGGGCAGACTTACTTCCTCCTCTTCCTTGACTTCAGCATTAACCATGAGATGTTGCTGTCTCACCTGATGGGTGACACAAGTCCAGGGCAATGTACTAAAATTATTTTGAGTAATTCTTCCTGGGACACACCGTGCGACTTCTGAAAAAATGTTATAATCTCCAGCACAACGCTCCCCTCTTCTGCGGACTCCTGATCTGTATTCTTTGCTGTGCTTCCCTGTGTCTACACAGAGCCACAAGGTGATACGGCACAGATGGAATTGCCAGGAACAGGCAGGTGAAATACAGTTATATCTAAATTTTTGTGTATATACACTGCCAACATGCAGACGAAGAAAAGCTGCTGGTTATAAATCCAAGCAAAACAGAGGCAAGACAGATGGGAGACAGGAAAGGGTCTTTAAGAGCTTGTCATTTGAGTGCACTGTGACTGGCATGAGGGTGCATTTCCACAATTGGTGTGTTTGCTTCATAATTTAGGAGTGCTCTTTGATTTCCTACTCATGCTAAGATTTCCCATAGCAGCCTCTGCAAGTAACGTTTCTATTCTCTTCCATTGGCTAGAAGGCTTTCTGCCACCCTGGCAGGTGATGACCTTGTCTCTGTTATTCATGGCTGTGTCACTTCTCAGCTGGACTATAGTCATTTGAAATATGCAAGCATGCAGCATTCATGCTTAGAAAACTTCATTTACTGCTGCAATGCATCTCTTCAGTGACAAAGGCATATCAAACCTGGCATTGGGCCTGGCACCAGCTTCCCATGGAATTCCTAATTGAGTTCATGGTCTTCGTTCTTATCATCCTCGTCACATCTAACACTTTGTATAAAGCTGCAGCAAAGGAAATGTTTGACATATTCACTACACTAGCCCTATGAGCTCTCTGCAGAAAGAATCACACACATCTCTTCAGAGTCCTCAGTCTGTGGATTGAACATCCTCAGGGAATGCAAACCTTCACCAAACTTCCCCTCCATCATCAGGCATATTTATTTGACTTGCATAAATAATAACATCAGAAACACAAAACCAGGATGTTCCGTTACATCCACTTCTCCCTTGGCAGGAAGGTGGGAGAGGGAATCGATGTGTTATTAATGCACAGGTATTATACAAGGCTCATCATAGTGCACATGGAGCTGGCTATTATGGGGATGAGCCACATGAGCTCATTCCCCACCAGCTCACTTCTGACCTCAGCCACCCATGACCCTTTCGAGGCCTCTCTCCCTGTAAAAAATCTCCTTGTTTTGCTCTATGATCCCATCAGAAGGCTCTGACAAATGGTGTAGGGTCCCTTCCTGAAGGATTTTTTCCACATCACCTGTTCCCCACGACGGACCCCTGCCCTGCAGGTAGTGCCAGCCCCACCAGCAAAGCCACAGCCTGATTGCCATGGTACAGTTGGCTTGGCACGGTCCTGGCACCAGCTACCTGGGGGGAGCCAACATTCAGGGCACACACTCGGGCCATCAGTCCATGTCAGACCTGTCATGCCTGGAATTTAACTTGGATCTGGCTAGAAAGAACCCAAATCTGTCTCACTCGAATACTAAAGTGCATTCACCATCTCTGGTTTGGTTGTATATATTATCCCTGTTCAAATAAGGAATTCACATTAATTCTATACCTTGCCAGCTCCTCAGCATGGATATTATTATAATTGTTTAAACTGAGAGTTTATACATTCTTCTCAGCATAGTAAACATGGTTTTAAAGGATGTTGGCAGGTCATTTGGCTTTTAAAATCACATGTTCTTCTTTGGAGTATGAACCTTAATACAAATAAGACTTTTTAAAATTGATTTTTCAAGTGCTGCTGTATTTTTAAAGCATTATTGTAAATCCCATCTTCAAATAGTGAGCTATCGCTGGGTCCTGCAATCTGAGAAGATCACAGCAGATGATGGCGTAAGATGGTAGGTTACACTACCAAGAAGCACATGGAAATTATTTACCATATAAAAACTAGGAAATATAATGAAGATCTGCATCAGGGATGAAAGCACTTTGCTTAAGAGCAGTGTTTGCTGAAATTAACACTGATTAAATGATCATGGCAAGAGTCACTTGTTAGAGGCATCCTTCCCCATAGCTAACTTACAAGTCACTCGTAACATGGCTATTCCTAAATATGTCTATATCTGAGGAATTGAGTGTTGTGTTGCACCTAATTTTTTGCTGTAAGTATCCTTTATCTTCAAGAAAGATTGACGCTTGTGCCATACTCAGATTTCTACCAATATAATGGTCAGGAGGTATTTATTTTTCCAGTGTATTCAAACTGGTACAACTCCTAACATACACCAGAATAGAAGTGTTTATACAGCACTGCTCTGCTTGTCTTGATTCTGTACTTCCAGTAAGATATCACTAACATAAAGCATCTTCTTATCAGCTGAACTGCACCCACACAGTGGAGGTTGTGTTAATTTAATCAGGCCTCTGTGTTCTAAAACAGATTAAGCAAAGCTTGCTTAGAGTGACTGCAGCTACCTGCTTGTGATCTTCCTTGAGGAGAGGGATCACCAAAGCCACCACCAGCACCTATGGCACAGGTCTCTGCTGTGAAAACCAAGGGAGAAGCAGATACTCTTTGAACAGACCCAGCAAAAGAAATTGGCAGAGAAATTAAAAGTCATGACAAGTTGTGTTCGACCGTGCACGTTTTCCAATGCCGACAGCCTTTCTAAGATTTCAGTGAACTGATTTTTTTGAAAGTTCAGGTTAGCTGCAGCATTTTCAACTACTTTTGTTAGTGTGACTTGCTGAAATTTCATAATCAAATCAGAGAAAAAAAAAAAAAAAAAGACCTTTCCTCATAAAGGTGATGAGGCTCATATTGAAACTTCTGGAAGCAAGAGTTGGCCATAAACTATGCCAGATATGATCTACCCACTCAAAAGAAGAAAGTGCAGGGTCTGGAGGAAATGGTGTTTCCTGACCTTTCCATATTCCTGCATGAAGGCCTTACCCAGCTTTATCCTCTGTCAGTCTGTCCAAATCTCACCTCCTCCCTCTCTGCTCTTTTCCCAAAGACTGGAACAGATGAGAGAACATGTGGCTGCTTCATTTTCACTATAACTATTATTATTTCATTCCTGAGGTGAGGAGACACCTCTGAAAATGCCCTGCTACCCCCGGACCTCAGGTGACTGGAAGGACCCTCACTCCCACCAGAGGCTATGGCTCCCGTGGGGAGGAGACAAACCAGAGGGTTAACCCACACCCACCCAAAGTTTTGGGAGGAAAGGGAAAAATACAAACCTGAAGTTACATCAGGAGCTAATGAGCATAAATGCCACAGGGAGCTGTGTGGACATTAGTCATTACAGCTTTAAACATGGACTCTGGCAGGGGACAGCTAAAACACTCTGAAGGACAGAGTTACAGACAGAAAAACACAGCAGTTGGCAAAGTAATAATAAAAAATAAGTGGTTAGCAAACTCCTTGAAAGTGGCAGATTTGGGGGGCATTTCAGCTTTTCCCCTCTCGTGGGTCCTGAGCGGCCCTGGCAGGAGGGTTACCTCAGGGGGCGACAGCCGTGCCCCCTGGGCAGGGGGGAGACAAGCGGCAGCGGTGGTGGCACAGCTCCTGCTGTCGGTGGTGGGGCTGTCTCCGAGAGAAACACAGCTTTTGGGTACAGATTATTGTTCCTCGTATTCCTTTGTTTGCCATTGTAATCTCCGTAGTCATTCTCCTTGATAAACAAACAAGTGAAAAGATGCAATGAGGTGTAAGAATAGATTTGCACAGGGCAGACAACTGAACATTTAATTTATTTACCTCTCCTAACAGATACCTGGGGTGACATTTATTAATAAACGGCATTATCAGGTGTCTGATATGTAGCTCACAGAAATTAATTACCCAGCCCATGGTAAAACCATAACAAGCCTGCAGTGCTGTAACATTTGTGCTAATTGAAAATGAGATAAGTGCTGTGGGTGCAATTTGCATTCAATGCAGTGTATTAATTATCTTCAGTTCTCTTCATGATAAATATACCTGACTGAACCACTCTGCTAATTTACTGGGTAATAGAGTCATAAGTGGATTCCCTTAGGTGACCAACTACAGGCATTGGGCTCTTTGCAACATCAAGGCCTTCCTCTTTTCCAAGCACTTAAATGGGTTAGGAAACACAGTACGCTTTTCTTGCAGGCTGCGTTGGAAGTACATGGCAGCAAACTCCTTTTGTGACCACATGGCTGCTCAGTACGAAATTAGGAAACAACACCTCCTCACCCCAAGAATTCCGTACTTTGTAAAGTTGAAGAGGAGGCAGTTTGCCACCATCAATGGCACGTTGTGACGTTTGATGGCAGCTCCATGAGTAAAAAGCCTTTCCCTCCCCGCTCATCCCCCCCCCCCCATTCATTTCACAGTCAGGTTATCATGGGATTTAATTACATTTTGTGTGAAATATAAATTAATTGACTCTTGTAATACCCGTAATGATCAGGAAAACTCAGATTTAAAGATACTGTGTAGTTCCAGTAGATTAAGGCACTAATTGTTCCGCTCTCACTGACTATGATTTATGTGGGGATCAGGTTACAAAACCAATATGTGCTCGAGTTAAAGCTCTGTGGTACCATACAATTAGGACTAAAGCTTTTTGTAAATGGGCCCAATAATGCAAAAAGCTCTTCGCTAATCCTGGTCTTTTTAATTCAGAGGTCATGCATTGTCTAAGGCAACTGCTTATACTGTATGCAACCACTGTCCTTTATTCACCCTCCTCCTCTGTAGCTTGGGTATCTGAATTTGCCACTAACCTTGGACATGCTGTTACTAATTTCAGGGTAGGTGATGGCAATGCAAGAAGATCAGGGCCAGCGCTTTGCTGTGCTGCCCCCGGAGCAGCCTGGGCACGTTGTGACTGAGAGGTGATATCTGCCTCCCCCGGCTACCCTTCAGTTTGCAGGCTGCAGATGGGGTCAGCTTTTGGGCTCTGCTGTCAAGTAAGCAGACATCCGGGGCAGCAGACGGATGGAGGTGACAGTCACTCTCGCAGCTGAAGGGGCCAGGAGGTGGTGAGCAAACACCTCAGCCCCAGGAACAGGCAGTCACGGCCCGATGGCCTCCCTGGCAGTGCTGCAGGCAGGGAGAAGGGGCAGCAGCAGAGGAGGGGGGTATAGGCTCTTCTCCGCTTCAGCCTGCCTAACCCACAGCCAGCAGCACTTTGCTACCTTCATGCAGCAGGGTGCCTTCCACCATTTTGTCCTTGTCCATGGGGTGCTCAAATTCAGCTTAGTTTTCACTGCTGAACATTACCAGGGCAACTCTCCACCACCTTCCATCAAATATGAGACATCCAGCGCTGAGAATGTGTGCTCACAGGGCAGGAGGAGGCATGGGATGGGCATGCAGTCAGTGTGCCAGACTACTGAAAGGCAAGAAAGATCAATTCAGTGCCAGAAGAATCAGATTGTTTTTTCAAAAGAGCATCTAAGTGCAAAAGAGCTGGCGAGAAGGTGTATGTCTGCCAAAGACACATTCACGTGTTCCCTTTTAAAACCGAGAAGGCTCTCCAGGCTCTTACTCTGTCGGTTTCTAAACACATCAACTGCAAACACAAGTCAATTTCCCAAAACATTTTGTATGGCTGCCCAAATAATCTTTGCTCCCTGAGTTTGGTCAATTTAACATGAAAGGAGTGCTGTAACATTTTAGAGCTACTTTTAACATGTTGATATCTTCCGTGCCAGAGACCTTAGCAGCGACATCTACAAAGGAATTAATTATATGTCCCCAACCCTTTTCTTGTTCTCTGGTAAGGAATAAAACCAAAGAAATTTTGTTTCTTGGAAAACTGGAGGGATAGCTTAGCAGTATCATTTGGTTATGATGGTAGCCAAAAATCAGAATTCTTATTTTTCCTATTCAGTTGGCAAGGGGAGGGAAAACCTGGTGAAGTACTGGTTCTTCCAATCCAAAGCTTTCCTGAAACAGTTACATTGCTACAAGGACAGCAGGGCCTACCTGATGAAGAGGGATCTTGTCATGGTAGTGTAATGAGGTGGCTCCTCAGTCCAGGTGAGGGCACGGTTATCCCACCCAGACCAGAGCTGTCTGATGTCACTGACTTCTGGAAAAAAGCAGGTATGAGGCAGCATGCACTGCAACCACCTTTGCTTTACCATCCACTTGTTATTGTCACCTAGACCCAAGCTGGACTCCTCTCAGCTGTAACTCCCCATATGGGCTATAAATTCTTTTTCTGAGGAGGCGAAAAAAGCTCTGTGGGTCAGGGGAACCACAGCACATCTGCAGTGCCCGAGGACCCGCAGATGACAGAGCTGGCATCCCTACCAAAAGGTGCTGCAACACCTGCATCTCTCACCGCCACGCAGCCCACCCGCATCTCCTACCATCACGCAGTCCACCAGCAGCTTCAGCAGTGTCACAGCACATCCCGGTGCGAGCAGGACAGCTGCTGCGGTGTGCTGCAAGGGGGTCAGCATCCTCATCCCTCAGGACACAGCAGAGCTCATACACACGGCTCGCTCGGGGATGCCCAGCAGGCTGCAGCAGGGCTAAAGCAAAACCCTGCTCTCCCGCATCCTTGTTTTGTGCTCAATGTACTGGGCCCCACTGCCTTTGCACAAGTGAAAAAGCACTCTCCTGTTCTTTCAGGAACGCCAGCCCTGCACAGAACAGGACGTGAGGTGCAATAGAAAAAAGGGGAGGAAACATGAACAAAACAGTCTTAACTTTTTGTGTGAAGCACACATTTGATAAAAAGAATCCTAATGGCATTATTGTAGCTAAAAACAGAGACTTGAAAATGCTGTATACATTATTATGCTCATTATCTACCAACTGCAAGAATGCTGTGCTAAAACTAACTCAAAACACCTCAGGTAAGGTAATTGCTACTAATGGATTTGAAGTGTGTAAAATTGAGCATTATTACACAGACATCACATTCTCGACTTGGTGAAGCCGTGGGATATTGTAGTTACCAGTTCACTCATCTCTCAATCGGGGAGAGATTTGAGGAAAAGGGCAAGCTCTCTTTCATTCGGCACTGGAAGGAAAATTCAACAACACAATATTACAGCAGCTTGTTTGCACCTCTGTGGTTAAGATGGGGTCAGTGCTTGCTTTCTAAATCACTGCTTCAGAAAAACATCTACAAAAATTTGCTCCAGAAGTAGATCTCTTGGGAAAGATTTGAGAGTAAACTTTGCATTTGTAAACTTTTGCAACTGGTAGGTCTAAAGGAAAGAATGGGACAGAAGCCTGCAAAATTATTCTAAAGAAGGGGAGCCATGAGTCCAAGTGATGTATTCTGATGCAAATCAAGGCCTGGCTCTTCAAGATATCCTAAGCCACTATAAAGCCCCACTGCCTAAAGACAGAAAACGATCTTAATAGACCCCCTCCTACGTAGGGGGACATCTGCAGGTCAGTGACTATGAGTCTGAACTTTGCCAAAGCCCAGGTGTGTTTGAAACAAGACACTTGATTCACCTGCTTGTAAAATCCCATATAACAAAATACATCTAATACATTTAGTTTGTTTGATATCTTGGCTTTTGGGAAGGGAAGGATTCATTTCTTAAATGAGTGACTCTGGATAAAGATCCACAATTCCAAACACCAATTTAAATGTTTGTAGCTACATCAGCAGGCTCCAGGCTATCCTCAAAACAAGTGACTCTCAGGAGTTTTGCTCTCTTTCATGAAAACTAAAAATAAACTCTACCAGAGCAAATGCTTTTCTAATCTTTGAGGAGTTAGGATAAAGTAATTTCTTATTTTAGATATAACACCAAAGCTATAAAATGGTGTTTGGATGAAATTACATGAACTATTGTCATTTCAGTTAATATGTAGAAAGAATATGTGGCTAGTAGCTAACAAGTTTCAGTTCCTTCTGATTATCTTGGGGTAAAGAAATTAAAAAGGCCGTGTATGAACAGGATTAAAGCAGTCTCTATCCAAGTAAAGAAAGCACAAAGAAATTTGAACTCACAGCTGCAACCGAAGGCGATGGGAGCTGTGCTTTGAACAGATAACAAGCTAAGTCCTCTGAAAAATCAGACCACGCATCTCAGATTGGGAACTTAAAATTAGTGAATACTTTTGTACTTAATCTCTTTCTGCCTCAGTTCTTCATCATGAAATGGGGATAATACTACCACCCAATGCCTCACTGCAGTGCAGTGAAAATAAGTTCATTAATGTTTATGAAACATTCAGTTACCATAGTGATGAGTTCTATAGAAAAGCCCATGTGGAAATTAATATTTCTGTCTTCAGAGCAGGGTTTGAATAGAACACATTTAGTAAGGCCTGGGGCCACACAATGAGGAGAAAAGAAAACAGTAAATAACTTGCCATTGAAAATAAAAACAATAATCAAATCAAAACGGCCTGTAAAACAAAATAATTTTTTATAGAATTTTTTCATTTTGGTAAAAGTTACTTGGTAAAATATCTGGTTTTTTGCTTTTAACTTTTACTCTAGATTTCTGCTTCTGTCTTCCTAGCATGGGGGAGAGGGCTTTTAAAGGAAATTATTTAAAGAATCAGGAAACCACTATCTTTCGGTTTTCAAAAATCAAAATTTTTACCAGTTTGCTGTGGCAAAAATCTGAAAAATTAGTGACATTGGTCACCCGAAGATTTCCAAGTCGGGTTCCTGAACAATCCTGACCCATTCAATCCAGCAATTCCTCTCATCGTATGTTGACAAGTCATTTTCCAGAGGGAGTAATGTGGGTTTCATATTTTGAACCGTAAAACCAGGCACTTGGTTTGGGTTGGTTGATTCCATATCAGGTGCCAGTTGGAACTGTGGTAACATCATGGCAATCGACACAATCTCTGAATTCGAGTCGTTAACATCTTGATAGCAAGTAAATCACAGGCAAGCACAAACTTACTCTGTATACGCTATGCAGATAAAGATGAAGATAGGAAAACACCCCATTTTAAGCAGAGAGATGACTCTGGCAGAAGAAAAGTCTTACCAACAAACTGCCCCCAGGGACAATGGCAGGTTTCTATGGCAGGTGCTGGGTAATCCCACGGCAAGCACAGGTCAGGGACGAGCTTGCCCAGGACTATGCTTTCCATCATTTCAGAAGCCACTGACAAAACTAGAACCTCCTTTATTTTTTTTCTTCAAATTGTTTTGCAATCAAAAACATGGTCTTTCCTTTAGGAGAGAACTTTTGCCAAAAAGCCAGGAAGAAAAATCTTAATTCCCCATCAGAAGACACCTACCTTCACTGAAATCAATTATTCACGTCTTTTTCCCTCTGCTCTGCTTTAGTCTTTGCTCTCTTACACATTCCTGCCATTGTATCCAATAGAAATGTAGAGGGAGAGTCTTCTGTAGCAGCTTCATTTTCATTTGGCAGCCATACACTTTTCTGAAAAATGAAGTTTCAAAACTTTACAGAATGACAATATTGAAGTGGGGAGAATAAGCTGCTGGAATTATTTATTTTGTTCATGTATTGAATTTGATACCAAGCCAGGTGGCTTACCTGCTTTTTCTTTCTGATGAGTAACACTGTTGTCCTGTAAATTACCAGTTATTTTAAAGCCATGATCAATAGTTTCAAAAAAGAGAATAATAGAATTAATAGAATATATTTCTAATGCTCTTCTACTAGGAAGCAGAAGAACCTGCTCGCTCATGCTGAATTTCCACAAAACAGAAACCCCAAGGTGTGTGGCTTCAATTGCCCTGAAACACTGGTTAGCCTTACTTAGCCTTACTGGGAGGTGCCTCTGCCTCCTCCATTAGCACAGGGTGGCTCTCCTAACGTACATGAACTGCTGTGGAGCTTAGCCTGGGAGCCAGCACTCCAGGTAAAAGATAGTATTTCTAGTTAAGCACAGTATCAACTGGGCTTGTGCAATCCACAGTCACAAAACCCTGTCATAACCAAGACATTAACAGGATTTTAAAAACAATAAATAAATATTTTAAACCCAATAAATTTTAACAACAGTTCAAGCAGATTCAGTTAAAGCTGTTCAGCTAAACAAAGGTAAGATAGGTATAATCTTTTACATTTCAAAGTAAAGTCTGAAACTAATTGGACTTTGCAGGAAACTCCACGTAAAAGAAAATTATTTCATGGTTCTTTATTACACTGATGCAATTCTCGGGCAGGCCTGGTGCTGAAAACAAGTGAAGAACAGGTGCTCAGTTCAGTGAATGCTGATTTTATTTCAGAATATCCATGTTTCCGTATGGCACCTCAAGCTAAGGAAGCTGCAGCATCGCTAGTGCTGTGTGCTTGCTGGGACATAGTGGGAGAGAAAGAACAGCTGTGCCTGGAACCTCCAGCATCCTATTTCAGGGAATGGCCCTGCCTCACAGGCAAGGACCAAACCAGCCCACATTTATAAACTTGCCCCTTTGTGACAAAAAAACACTGGCCTTTTTCACAAACTTCAGGGAACTTCTCAGGGCTACAGAAGCTTTAAAGTTTTCCCTTAAGGAAAACCTCTTCTAAACTGAGGAAGACTAATTATCAGACTTGAGCTCTGCTACACAAAGCTCTTGTACCCAGAAATGATGTGAGGCCCAATTGCCAGGACTAAACATTTAACGCATCAACAGGTGTTACACGTTATGCATCAATGAGGTGTACATCACTGAAACATAAAGACCCAGCAAGCCAGCAGCACAGCTATCAACCAGAACAACACAGCCATAAAATCCTAATTAGCCTCATACACTTGTTATGGACATTTTTATTTATTGACATGGTCAAATTAAGAGGCAGCAGCATTTTATTTTAATGATAGCCTTGAAATCAGCCCAGGAAGAAAGTTAGCGTTAATGTTCAGATACTGCATGACATCCCCATTTACCCACATGAATGTATATTTTAAAATATCAATTAAATAGTCGCCCTAATTAAGCTACCTTGAGCAGGTGAGAAAAATCAAGTTCTTAATCAATGCATATCTCATTTGTTCTACACCCAAACTATACAGAAAAAACTACCCAGCAGCAGGAACTCAGCAAGCCTCATAGTTTTAGGTGTGCACAACCACAGGCCTGATCCCTGCCTGCTGGAAGGAGCAAATTTAGGCAAGCAGAAGAGAGAATGTTGGGAATAAATAGTCTTTATCTGAACACCGCCAGCCAGGGGGGTATCTGAAAAGTGCCTACAAGTTAGTGAACAAGATTGGTTGCCCCCAGAGGAATGGTATACTTATTTATATACTTCCAAAAAGCAGGTGCTTTGCTGAATGATAAGCTGCAGCTATAAAGAATCGTGTCCATCACCATGGAGTGGCAGATTCCTGTAAAGCAGACAAGATGCAGTAGCCATTAAATATTGGTGCTAGCTCAACCACGCAACAGTTTACAAAGCAGGAGGGAATACTTCAGTGTATTTATTACTGCAGTGGAGAATTTAGTCTAATCGCTCCTTGAGACAGGTAAAGGGAAAGGAACCGGGCAGCAGTACAGTTATCGACTGGGTTAGAGCAAGCACACAGAGTAAAGGAGAATTAAGAGCGTTTTACAAGGTATTTTAAGCAAGTTTACATTTCACTGAAGAGAGTAGACTTTTTGGAAATTAAACACTCGGGGGAATTAAATTGTTGCTTCATCCATTTAAAAGTACTCAGTATAAGTGCCTTCACAAATCAGATTCCCCATTTTAAAACTTCTGATTTATCCACCTTAAACAAGAATATTCCAGAAATTGCAAAGGAAAACTGGGAAATGATCTGTGTGTAATAGCTGAACCAAGCAAATTGCACATTTTGCATGAATTACTATAATGCGCTCTGCTTGTCGGTAATTTCCGTTGTACATGAAGAAACACAGTTGCAAAAAGTACCAACACCCCACATTCAAAAGTGATTCAGAAGTCTAATTTCATAGTCCAAAATGCTGAGACACTTAAAAAATACAGCTTGAAATGTTCACTTCATCACACTAGAAAGTTTTACACTAAAACCTGCTCTGTGACTTAGATGTGGGCTGAAAATTGGAGAAAGAGAAAAGCACTTTTAGAGGCTCCTTGGTTCTTTTAACTTGGCACTTACACATATGCTTGCAGATAAACCCATCTAATCTATTAAAAAAAACCCCAAAACAACAAAAACAAAACACCAGAAAATCAATTTTCAATTTTTACTGAAATATTTTGATTTTTGGGGGGAAGAGCAGGCCCACAAGCTTGACTGAGAAAAAGTTTCGCACAGCATTTTTTATTAAATAAAAGAGAAAAGGTCATCAACAACACACAATGAAGATGGAAGAAGGATCCAATTTCTGCCCATGAGGGAGAAGGGTGAGGGCAGGGTAAGCATCTCAGGCTGCAACCACAGGCGCAGGACAGGGCAGGGGCAGGCAGGGCAGCTGCCCATAGCTCCCGGCCGCAGTCCCGGCCTCTCTGAGGGCTCTGAGAAGGGCTGAATTACTGTCCTCAGGGCACCTCCCCATCCTGGCCAAGTCAGGATACATTTTTATAACCTTTCTTCAAGTGGTAGCAATACTGGGGGGAGGGCCAAAAATGGGAGGAAAGAAAAAAAGGCAGTTTCCAGTATTTGTCATTATTATAGGTTATATATACAGGAAGAAAGTTAATTAAGCTTTAAAAAATCCATCACACATCAATGGGTGCATTTTAATGAGTACAAAAAGTTGAGGTGTTTACTGCCAATTAAAGTGGTTTTTAAATAAGCATTAATTAACACAGAAATTCAGAAGAAAGTTATACCTTGTCAAAGAAAGGCCAGTGCAGGCTATGCCCACTTCTGCTCCCATTCATACTCAGATAGTAATTACCACCAACCCTATATTTTCCATAATAATGAGGAGAGGCTGTCATGGCTGTCAAACAAAAACAAAACAAAACAAAAAAAAAAGGTAGTGCACAAAAATATCCTCAAACTGAAGTAAACTTTTTTTTAGAGCCAAAGCTACAGGAGACAGCAGCGTGGAGCAAGGCCGTGAGTGGGGCAGCCAGGTGTCCGTGCCGTGGGCAGCTGCCTGGGCATGGCCCCTTCCTGGGGAGCAGAGACTTTGCCGCATGGGGGAAGCCTCCCCAAATGGCCTGCATCTGGCTGAAGAAAGACTGAAGAAAGACCAAGGAAGAAGCAGTTTCCTTCCTAGCAGTTTCATCCCTAGCGCTTCACCTCATGGAGGAGCCGGTTCCCCTGTGAAAGCCTGAGTAGGTTCTTTTTCCCACAAGCAAGTGTGGACAGACTCGCTCCCTGCTTCCCAAAGTCAGGTCAAAGCAACCACTGAAAATAAGTTCAGTTTGCACGTGTACTTCCAGCTGGTGCAACTGGTGACATGGAAAACGGTACAGGCATCACTTCTTCATTCTTCAAGGTTTTCTTAACAGTAGTCAGGAGTTTCAGCCCTACTTCAACTAGTGTCAGTCCCTGAGCGGGGAGCAAAGGAAGTGAATTCTCCCATCATTAGTCAGGTACATGTTTCAATATCTTAGGAAAACCTTCCCTTCCCCAAAGTGCATCTTGGGTACCAAATAAGGTTTTTAAACTGCCTTGCTGAGAATGGTTTCTCTCCCCAGTTCCCCAGCTGTGGAGAGACAAGAAACACTCTGCCTTTTAAATTAGAGAGGTCAGTCCCATTCCCAGTACCCTAACAAGTTTTAGACAAATCTTTGGTGTACTGTTTTTAAAGTTAATTTAAAACCTAGAGAAGAAGGATGTAGATATGCACAGACTCCTGTTCTTCATGTCTCCCTCCCTTGGCAGGTCACTCGTGTGAGTTGCCTCACTCAGACAGCATGCAGCCTCGCTATAGAGTATATTGCTTGCATCTGCCAGGGCATATCTGGGTGCCTTTTTCCTATACCATGTCCTCAGGCGATATCTGCAGTGAAATAAAAAGAGAACATTAAAGCCCATGGAAGTGTTGTTGAACTTAGCTGGACAGGGCCTTCAGATCTTGCACTAATCTTTCTAACATATCCGATGGGGCTAGAGAGGAATATTTTATTGCTAGAAATAGTTGAGCGATTACTTCAGAGAAAGGACGGACGTAACACAAAAGAGTTTCCAAGTACCGACAGGAAGGAGTGTTGCTCATACGAAATTCCACATTAGGCGCTACAATAATAATAAAAAACCCACCGGCCCTTGTGATGTCTGAACTCCCCGACACTGATATATGGAGAGGGGAACAGAGGAGGAAAAAGGCAAAGAGAGCAAAGCAAATACACTGGGATGCTTACGAGCAGAATACGGGAGCCAAGTGTCACAAGTTGACCCTTTTGTTTTCACTGAAATTCAACCACTCCAGGCAAAATTCCTTTAGTAGTTTATACCTGGTTTGATTTTTGTTGATAATGGCTATTACTCACAGCATTGTGACATTTGATGCTGTTTAATCAAGACTTCAGAGAAGGAGTTACAATTTTAATTACTAAAAAATCCATTGTAACACATTCATGTTTTCCTTAGATGGATTTGACCCAGCTCTGATTAAGGGCTGTAATAAATAAGCGTTGTGCATACAGACGCAGAGCAGGAACACAGCTTGCTGAGTAACAAATGAGCCACACACATCCAAGGAAAATGCTCACCTCCCAATCACCACAGAAGAGCCCCATCCTGTTCTGTGCTGGAGAACCTCTCAAACTTCCTGACAGCAGAGGTGCACGTGGTGACTATCTTGGTGGCCTCCCCAGAGAGCTTGTGGTTATAGTCAGCCACTGCTCAGGGTAGGTCTGCTGCTGTACAGCATTCTCTGAGACACCTGGACACCAGCACATTTGGGTGTTTCATCATTCAGGAACAAGGAAAACTGAGGAAATTGTGGTGGGTATAAATCATCCATACCTTACTTCTTAGAGCGAGCATAGCACTGGTCTGGGAAGATGTGGTAAATATCAAGCACCTAAAAGGGAGATTGAAGTGCCCAATCCCAGCATGATCAATAGTACCTAACGCTGTGGTTTCAGCCCCGTTTTTTCACACCCTCTGGCATGAGGGTCTCTGAGCTGTGAGTTCACGCCCTTTGGATGTGAGGCTATGGAAGCTGTGAATTTACTGAGGCTGGGGATGCTCCTTCAGGCTTGCACATGGCTTGTGCAAGACCTCAACATAAAGGCAAAATAGTGGTGTGGCTCTGAACACAGAACAGGATTTTTCCTCTCATCCACCAGTTTTTTGGCTTGGTGTCCTTCTCCAGTATTTCATGCTTGGCTGGGATAGGGAACGTATCAGAGCCACTACTAGCAGGGATAATTGGTGCTTTGTATTTTACACCAAAAAAGCGTTAGCCTGAAGCCCAAAACCCTGTTTAAAAAACCCACTTGTGACAAAACCCACTTCACCAAGTTGAAAGGTGGAAACCTGAACTGCTTTCTGCCACCTTCTCGAAGCTCTACTGACTCTGGTCTGAAGGTGGACTCCAAATTCAACCAGCTGTGCCAGATCTCTGTGGTTACCTTTCCTCAGTCCCCCCAAAAGGCTAATTTGTCTGTTGGGCTTTGTGGCTATCATGCACTTAAATAATTTTTAAGTGGCCAATTCAGCTATTTTATTAATTATATGTAAAGATATGTTGCTATTCCTCTTATAATGATGAAAGATGAAGGACAGAAAGAAAGTTTTTGTTTAAAAAGAGCTCTAGCCGAAGGTTGGCTTATGCCAACAATACAAGAGTTTGTATTACTTCCAAAGCTCCTAATTACCTTCAAGGTGTTGGGATTTTTTTAATATTTCTCATTTATCTGGATGTATTTTCATTAGCCAAGTAAACTTATACAGCTCTTGAGCCTCAACATACAAGCTATGGGGGTGTACTAAAAAGAAGGCAACGTGCTTCTAAAAGGCTTGAATAGAACAAAAGCCAAAATTTCTGCAGCGAACCACCCTTTTGGTAGATAGGAGGCAAGTCAGAACCAAGTCTCCTTGGAGAAAAACTAAAAAATAACTGAAAGTCGAAATTGCCTTCACATGAATGATAAAAAAACAGTCAATAAATTGCTTGGATAATAACTGGAAACCGCCCAAGAAGCAGATGTACAGAGAGAGGAGGAGGAGGCAGCAATTCCCTTGGAAGTAATGTAGGAGCTGTGAAGGCTCCTAAGGCTTCAACTGAGTCTGCCTGACCTGGTCAATAGGCAAAGCTGTGCCATACTCATAACACTGCATACTTACGCTGGGTGATTTTAGTTAAATCAATGCAAAAAGTACCTGTATGCTCTGAAATCAAACCTGCTATCTGCTGCATGCTGATCTCTGCAGCTTCATCAGAGATTGCTCACCCAGCTAAGTGTCCTTCCATAGGATATGGGGGATTTTTCACACGTATGCATCACACAAGTGAAAATCTTCATTATAACTAATGTTTTACACTGACAGTACGTAAAAAATAAAAATGTCAGAAAACATTGGCTGTCCCTGTACTTACTAGGAAACTGATAAAAGGTCTCAAAACCCAGCAATTCTATCAGGTTCATCTCCACCAGTAATACAGCCATAGGATAGACAGCTTGTCACCTGCCAACAACTTTAAACATCCACAGCCTTATATGTGACCCTGAAAGAAATGTCCATCTCCTTCACTGCCACATAACGATACAGTGACCTATCTCTCTAAATACTGATTTGACAGTTTTAAGTTTTTGTCTAACTAAACAATAGGTTTCCATTTCAGTGAGGCCTTCTCTTTTGGTCACCCCTCAATAATATATCTTTTGATTAGAAAATCACTTGCACACCAGAAACATTTTGAAAGGACCACAGATACATTAGTCTGTAAAGAAGGCCTGAAGAGAGTCTCAAAAGACATCTCTTTTTTTTTCCATTGACTGTGTGGCAGGAGCCCTGACTTACACCACACTCTCCCTATTTAAGTGACAAAGGTCAATTTGAAATTTCCAAAATGGAAACAAATCTTTAATTTTAGATACTATATTTCCAGAGATGAGGCCAACAATGTGACAAGATAGTACCATGGTATGAAGGCAGATATTATTGTGAAATGGGAGAGAGGTCAAAAAGCCACCCCCTGAACTATGGACAGGAGGCAACCAGTAGCACAGGTTCCATACCCCCGTGCCAGAAAAACTAAACCAAAACACACACCCTCACGTGCCTCTGTGCACGTGCTGCAAACCAAAGTGTGGGACTCCTAAAGGAGCTGTGCTGGTGTTGGTGGCATATCACAGACAGGATCTTAAGTTCTGCCAAGAGATCTGCTACCTGTATTGTCTTGCCAGATTTTCTCTTTGAAAAACAAAAATTACACCCTTTTAAGAGAAAAAGAAAGAAAGAAAGAAAGAAAGAAAGAAAGAAAGAAAGAAAGAAAGAAAGAAAAAGAAAGAAAGAAAGAAAGAAAGAAAGAAAGAAAGAAAGAAAGAAAGAAAGAAAGAAAGAAAGAAAGAAAGAAAGAAAGAAATTAACCATAATAAAAAACCTAGAGTACTATATTTCTAAGAGGGTCTGCATAAAAAGACACCCTGAAAACCTCACATGAAACAGCTCTGAGTATGTACAGGTTTCTCATGCATCGTATTGTAAAACAGCAGATCATTGTTTTCAGAGCTGCAGAGGTAAGAGCACACAAATGATTAAACAAGCAGGTTTAACTATCTTGCACTGACGAGGAATTTGTCAACATGGGCTCAGTATTTATGTGGATCTGCAGCAAATACAGTACGGCTGCAGGAGTCAAACAGCTGTCTGTCAATAAAGCTATTCTTGCTGGAACATAATAGCACAGACTCAACATGACCCTCAGAGGCCTCTTTAAGCTGCCTGGCTGTCTCCTCCTTCCCCATCCCTCCAGAGTCCTTCACCAGCAAGCTCAGAATTAAAAGGGAGAAAAAAAAAAAAACAACAAACAAACAAACAAAAAACCCCCCAAAAAAACAACAAAACAAAACCACGTATTAGAATATTTTCTATCCATCTTAATATTAAAAGTGACTTAACCCTGGGCAAATCTATCTACAGGGGCGAGTGGTAGCTAAAGCAAAGTTAGGAAAAGACAGCTTTGATTCATGGCATGTGAAAGGCTACCAACAATCCCTTTTAATAGAGGTTTAACATTAATGTAGCCAGAGCCACATGCGACACCCATTAGGGCCAGGGAGAGCTCCCACGCATATATTTCAAGGAAGCAGTAGATTCTCTGGTCCCAGAAGCTGTCTTCATTACAAAAGTCTAATATATCAGAAGAGAGAGAAAAGCTCAGCTTTTAGAATGCATTTTTTATTATTCAGCCTTCAGTGGAAATGTCACCTTTCTAAAGCAAGCTGTTATCATGTGTTTCCCATGCCAAACACATGGCCTCTAAGGAGAGGGTTTTATCTCTACATTTTGTGATTTGTATTTCTCTTTCAAGGAGCTCCATGCCTTAAGGCACCTGAAATGCTCACAGCACAAGAAGGTAAGGTTACACGAGATGCTGCTGAAGAGGACAAAAAAAACCCAGGGCCGGGAGCCGGCACAGCTTCTGACGGCAGCCACCCTACCCGATAATGCACCTCCTTTAGTAGATTTAATTATTATCCGCTTCCTTGGTTGGGACCATATTCTCAAAGAAGCAGGGCGCCCATCAAGCGCTGCCGCCGCATGACAGGCTGTGGCGCAGCCAGCACCACTGCCCCGGCGCCTGCCAACCAGCCAGATGCTGCCACATATTGGCATCTGGGGCCTGGAAAAGCAACCGCAGTCTCCGTTTGGCGGCAGATCCTGACCCCGACAACTGAAGGAGACAAAAGGAGGATAGATGGGAGAGGGGGGCGGAAATCTCTCCTGACAATTTCACTGGTAAAGATTTAGACAAAAACCTATTGTTTAACTGCCCTCCAAATGAATAAGTTTCAGAGGGGAGAAAAAAACCCCACACCCAACATGTTCTAAATGCTGTCAGAGTCCAGGGTGCAAGGACAAGGGATTATTTATGAAAAGAAATAATGAGGAAACCAGATGCCTGCCTTTCTCAGCCCTCTGTGCTCCAGTCACCCTAACGGGGCATGTGCAGTGCTGCTCATCAAAGACTTCTCAGCCTTAAAACACAGGGCAGGCGCTAACTCTTCCCATTTCGGCTGCTTCGCAAAATGCCCTCCCTTGTTTTACAGGGAGGCTCACGCAGTCGAACAGCAGCACAGCAAAGGCTGAGGAAGGAGAGTTGCAGACCTCGCCCCAGCCAGGGACAGTAACTGGATAGCCATGTTAAGTGCACCTGCCAGAATAGCAAATGCATTATTAAAAAAAAAAAAAAAAAAAAAAAGATTTAAAAAATCCACTTCTTTCTCTGACACTGAGGCTGAAGCTACACTGGTATGCTTAAAGTAGAAAAGCAAATAATCTCTCTATACCTGTTTTCATGAAATTGGCTTCTCTCTGTAATTGACGGGTAAGGTCCTGACCCCAGCAAAGTCAGTGGGAAAACTCCCAGTGATGTTAATGGGGCTGGGACTTCATACTGTGCGCTTACACCCTAGGAAGCCGATTAGCTCAGGATCCTCTGCAGTACCCCAGAGCACCTGCCAAGGTGCCTGCAAGGAGCTGGAGCAGCCAAGGTCCTTCTCATGGGAACTCACCTCTTGCTTCACCTTACCAAGTCTCAGCTTTGCGGGGCCTGGCAGGACACAAGAGGCATGGGGCTGGTTGCAGGGGACTTCTCTGAAGTCAAAGCAGTCATGAGGCTGGAAGGGAAGGAGGTTCAAGGAGGTAGAGTTGTGAGGAAAGATATAAAAAAACCCCAAAATCTGAAGAAAGGATATATGCCATTTGGCTCATGGTCTACATTGTTGAAGTAGCTCTTCTCTATGCCTGGTTCATAAAGGAACATTATGAGCTGGCAAATGTCAGACCACAATGCACAAGCAAGACCACAAGCAGAGCTTAGCTAGCCAGCAACGTGCTCTAAATCATAGCGCAGCACCAGCCTCTCTCATAGAGGCTCCTTCCTCGTTATCCCACCACTGCACGAGGTACCATAAAACTCTCGTTACTTTCACGCTGCTGGAGTAAGCAATTTCCTAAGGCTTTTACAACCCTCACGCTTTCGTTTTGTGGGAGTAATCCTCTCTGTTTTCATTGGTGCATGGGGATAACAGCTGCATCTAATAATCCACTCCTGGGTCCCAGCATTTTGGGGCGACATTTCAGAACCAAAGGCACAGAAAGGACAAGATAGTCTGTGAGCGGGGCTGAAGGATGTAACACAGGACATGGATGGAGACAGCTGGCCAAACCTAGAAAATACCCTGGGGATGAACGGCTCAGGTCATGGAAGGGAATGGCAGAAACTGGTAGAGGTGAGGTTGTACTGAGACAAAATGTCTCTGTCTCCAAGGCAAAGCAAAACAAGGCTAGTAAGGCTTTGCTGAGAAGGATCACTGACCCCTGCAACATCTGCTCTTTTCCTGGCTGGCCCATCTTTATCCAGCTTCACCACTTGCCAATTGGCTTGTCTAGCTTACTGCCCCCAGAAGGACTTTTTCCAAACTTGCCAACCTTAGGATCACAGCAGCAAAGCATCAAGGCGACCGCCTGCAGCCTTCCCAAGAGAACACTAATTCCCTGCTGCCCGGCGTTGCACACTTCTGCAGCCCTCCTGCCATCACAGTGCCATTGCAGCCCTCCAGCAGCAGCTCTAATCCCTCCTGATAGGTCCCTGGTCCAAGAAGATGGAGTCAGTGCTGCCTTTGGAGAAGGAGAGCCTCTGGTCTGCCAAGAGGCTCTGGGGTCCTGTTGGGGCAGCACATTAAGCTGTCACCCGCTGCCGGGAGTCTGGAACATCCTCTCTGCTGCACCCTGATTAGCCTCCTCTGCCCAGCAGCAGGGGCACAGATTTCATCGCACAGCGCAAGCAGGAGGTGGGACCACTTCCACCGCTTTACCACCCAGAAGTTGGGATTTTCTTGAGGACACCTCACCTTTGGGCCAGAACTCCTCAGCTCTGTTCCTGCAGTGGCTCAGGCAGCAACCACTCCTTCACCGGACCCTCAGTGCAGGAGATGGCTGTGTGCTACCAGCTTAAACCACTGCTACCAGCAGCAGCTGCTCAGCACCTTTTAAGCAACCCTTGTTCCCCCTCTGGGAGTTGGCTCTGCCACCCCCTCCCAAACTGCAGCTGGAGATGCACAAGGCACCCTGCCCTGGGCTTCTCATTCATACCTCATCCCTACTGTGGCTGCCAGCATCCCCGCTGCTGTTCGGCCAAGTCCCTCACTCCCCCATCTCATCTCCTGGCCCCCACTGGCAATCACGTAAGCAGGAGCTGTGCCCCAGCCTCATGACCTTGCCGAGGCGCTTGTCCTCCTGCAGCGCCATGGTGCAACACCCTCACAGGGTGCAGCTCTGGACGCAAGATCATACAGAAGTCCTTAGGCACTCACAGTAGCCAAAGCCCCACACCTGGCCTGGTCCTCACTACGCCCCAGCCTGCCATTTGTTGGTGGGCATGCACTAAACAATGACCAATAACATACATGGCGTCATGGACCTGTGCAGAGCAAGAGCCCCCAGAAGGTCTGGCCCACCAGGCTGCGCAGGAGCCTGCTAGGCAGAAGCATCATGGAAGGACACGAGGCACTGGTCACACAAAAGGTCTCTCCAGCAGCATCTCAGGCTGTACCCCAAAGACATGCCATGCAGCGAGGACAGGCAGTCCTGAGGGAACGGGCCGCTGAGGCAAGGGAAGGGGCAGCATTTAACAGCCTGCTGCCACAGAGACAAAGAAATCCTGTCCAGGCAACTTCTTTGACTCTTCAAAAAAGCTGTGGGGCTCTGATTTGAAAGCTATGCGCAACTCATTAGACACACAGAGCTGAGGGCCAGCTGCGAGAGGGGCTCTTCAGCTGCAGATGCTCCTGACTGGAAGGGGACTTTGGGGTGCTGCGCCACAGGCAGACCAGGCCGCAGGCTGGCTCGCCGGCAGGCGCGGGGGCCCAGGTAGAGGCTGCCTCGAGCAGAGCACAGGGCCAGGCAGCAGCAGGAACCACAGAGTGCAGCTCACAGCAGAGCCCACATGGAAAGCACAACCCAAAGAAATCAACAAATGTACTTTTTCATTTTATTGCTAAAATCCCTACCATAAATCTCACCAGAGAGGAAGTTTCTGTTTCTCCAGCTTCCTACTCAGTGTCCTTGAGAAAACAAATGACACCACACTCAAAAAAAAAAAAAAATCCCATAGTGGTTTACTTCGCACTTCCCTGTACCTTGTTATGCTGAGTGCTTCATTTAGAGAAGGCTGACCTCCCCAGCCTTCTTCATCCCAGTGCCCTTCACTGCAGGGACGCACCAAGGAACAGGTTTAGCTCTGGAGAGAGGAGCCGGGTGGATGTTCCGGCGCAGGTAACCCTGCCGACTCAGCATCCCAAAGGTGCGCGGAGAGTCAGCGTGACAGTGACTGCTGTCTGAGAGGTGATTTTCACAGGAGATATAGGAGCTGTGCTACAAGCACAGAAGCTGTGAATACAGCCATTAAAAGAGAACCAAGTTATGCCCCTTGTATTTCATGAAATACAATTTCTTCCATAGGTCTGGGCAGGGGCCCTGGTTCACCTCACAGCAATTCTATCCAGTGCAAGCCTTCAACCATTTTGTCTCCCCGTTTTTCTTGGTAGGACACAAAAACATTACAGTGGTTCAGCAGGGTGCAATGAATTACCACTTTGAGATGTCCTAAGTGTGTAATTTGCCTTACCTGAACACCCACAGGAGAAAAGGAAAATCTATAGGTTTATTTTGCTGTGTTTTACATAGACTCTCACTAATTCCTGTGAACAAAATGGCACTGATTTGTTTTGCTATCAGCCATTAGGTGTAACAGAAGAAAGGTGGAATGGATTTTGCACTACTTAACAGTCAGCAAGAGAGATGTGCACCACAGGGCTTCATAAGAGGCACCAAAAAGAAGATATCTAGAATATTAGATATCTAGAATATTTCAAGTCATAAAAGCCAACAACAAAAAAGCCCTGATTAGGTAGGAAGGATTGTCTTCAAGAACTAAATGTAAAGTACAGAAACCCAAGGTCAGAATTAGGCTTGAAAGGTTTTGTTTATTAAAGAAATACATGTAAACACCAATACAACATAATACATGTTAAAGGAAAAAAAAAAAAAGCAGGATTTCTTTGTGCAATTAACTTCAGACTCTGCTTTCTTTAGCAAAACCATTATCTGAGTCAGTGGTAGGGTTAACGAAAACCTGTAGCATCTCAAAGGCTCATTTGTGGTAAGCTGTCTTGTCAAGTGCCCCATTCCTTCTAGTCTCTGTGATCTAGATTCCACACTACACACACACTTGGAAAAGAAATATTTTAGTGCCATTAACTGAACCAAATGCTTTGCAGTGAGAGTGACTATTCATCTGGTTTCTGCTAGAAAAGCATTCTCCTGCTGCTACTCACAGAAACCAGCTTGTGCTCCTGTGCTGTTTTATCCTGCCTTTACTTGCAACTGGCACATGGGCACAACCTGAACAAGAGAGAATTTTAAAGTAACGTGGAAAATATTTTTTTAACAGTTATTGCCAGGCAAATGCAATGGGACAGATCAACACAGGCAACATTATCTGGTGGTCAGGCTAGAGAGCCCCAGGGATAGAGTCAGGTGGCCAAGGGAAGGGAGGCTTCCCTTGAGCAATGAGCCCTCTCCAAAGTCACAGCCAGGGCAGTGCTGGAAGGAAGCTCTGGATCAGCTTGGTCTCTGCATTAGAGATTTCCGACCCGCTCGGCGCAGGAAGTTGTTCCTGTGGCTCACCTGAGGGAGTTCCTGTTATGAAGCCAGAGGGTGGTAGGTTGAAACACAGTTTCTAAGAGTGATGTAATCTTGGACAGCGCTCTGTAGGCAGTGATACTAGTGACCTGGTTACAACCTGCAATGTTGTTACAGCCCCTCTGCTGTCCTGGTGATCACAAGAAAGGGAAGAAAAAAAAAAAAGAAAAAAAAAAAGAGGGGAGTGGAATAGTTTGAAAAGGAAAAAAAAGTTTCCAGATTTCCTTTGTTTAAGTGAAGCATTTTCCTTTTCCACTTTATTTGAATACACCGACCTGGTGTCTAACAGATGGAGACTGTGCAGATGCACTTTTGGGAGTGCCCATAAAATACACTGCTAAAATACAAATGGAGGGATACTTTTTTTTTTTGAGTTGTAAATTCAATACTCATTGCTGTCACCTCACTTTCCCAAAGGAATATGCCCTTTGTTCTCCGGATAAAGCTGGGGAGAAGAAGAAAAAAGAAAAAAAAAAAAAAAGAGAGCGAAGGGAACATTTAGGAAAAAAACCACATATCTACAATCTGTACAAGCATCGCAGCATACAGCATTTGTACGTCAGGAACCCATACAAGCATGGCTGCTTAGCAGCAACAGCAGCGCACAACAAAATATTCTGCGTGTCTTATATTCTTCTCCCATTCTCCATATCTTTCTAATAAACAAACAGGTCAGTTAATTGGCCCATGCCCAAGTCTTACCCACTAGGGTTTCCTCAGAGACGTCACTTAGTCATTTGGCATGAGCAAATCCCAGGCTTCTTCCTGTTAGAGCAGTGGAGTGGGTGAAGGCTTTCTTTGATTTATTAAGACTATTAACAAACAGGAGAGTTCAGAAGCTTCCTCGAGCAGAAGAGCACAAGCAGAAAGGTTTTTTCCTGAAGTAGTAGCTAAAAATAGGACACTCAGAGGAAGTAAAGATCATTAAGTGATAAAGTGGTGGCTGCAGTGATGAGAGAAGAGTTTTTCCTTTTTTAATCTATATATTTATTTAGCATTATGTTTTCTTGCTCCTTATTAGAGTGCTAAAGCAATGTTTATCTGGCTGAGGAAAACAAGATTTCCCCTTCTGTAGTGACTTTAAACACGTAGCTCATCAAATACAACAAAGTCAAAAGTTTTAAACAGACATTGCCAGCCAACAAAGTACAACATTTGACAGCGTTATTTGCCTTTAATATGCTCTTTCCACAGTGGGAAATGATATGCCATTTTCAAGACACATTCCACAATATTATGCAACAGCTTTCTTAATTTTTAATGGATATATTATTTTTAATGTGTCAACTTTTGCATAAAGCATTTTAGTATTTTATTCTGCATATACCATTAATAAATTATTTGCTCCTTCCTCCCCACACACTTCCAGTGCTGCATTTAGCATAGGGAAACGGTCTACTGACACTATAAAAGATACTTTCAACTGGCACAGTCTAGAAGACACTTCCACCATCAGACAAAGCAAGAGGAGCACATTCCTGTTTCTACTTAGTTGACAAGCTGGCAGTGCTAAACATGCTGGCCCAGGAGTTTCATCACAAATCACGCTTTGGTGAAAAGACTTACACACATGTAGCAACCACTTGCTGTAAAAATAAGCTAGCACCCTGTACAACCAGTGATTCCTGTTAAAAGTGTTCAACTTCTGCCCTGACTGTTCCAGCGTCCTTTAGTCATCACGTCCAAACGGTTTGGGACATCCAAAGGAAGCAAGTCAGGGTGCTTCTCTGCCACAGAAACTTGTCCACTTGACCTGAGTTTGTTCAGAGGGCATGCATCATCTCTCATCTCAGCAGATCTGCCCATTCTATAAGGGCAAAAAATGGATGAGATTTGATGTCTTCAACACCAGCAACGCCAGCACCAAGACGCTCCGCAGGATTAAACTGCAAAAGCTTGATATAAAAAGAAAAAAAAATATATATGATTCAGTGAGTAAGAACAAAAACAACTGCTTAAAAGTTCCAGAAAGGTCTAAGGTAAGGGACATCCTACCGTTTTCCTGCTCTATGAATTACTTTCAAGACTACGAAAGCATACTTGAAATTCCTAAAATCCAGTAAATGGAAGAAGACTCTCCTTTCCTTGAGTCTCAGTGTTACAGTCTTCAGAGACTACTGATCACAGCATGCAATTCCCTGAAGCACTGCACATCGGGACTTCATTTTAAGTGTAACCTCATTCAAAAAAAAAAAAAAAGAGCAGCCAGAGCCTACATCGGTAGAACTCTGGACACTGAGTTTGCTTCATGTTAACCTTTGCTCACATCACTGCATTACAGCTACATTGAGGACACTGGTCTGTAACTTTCCATTTCATAAACTGTGAGTCGGTCCTAAAATACCAGGATATTACAGCCATTTCTCTATTTCCTAAAAAAAAAAAATAAAAAATAAAGTTTCTGAGTCCTACAAATGGACTAAAAGTGAAAAATCAAAACCCCAGTGAAAGAAACAAAACAGTGTAATGGCTTAATGGAAATTTCCTAAAAATCAGCACCTCATTTGCTTTTTAGTTGTACATCACATGTTGAATTCATATGAAAAGGAAATCACAATATTTACGTCTGTTTAAAAATACCAATCCATATAAAAGGGAATGCAAAGGTAATACTCCAAAGAGACTAACACAGACACACAAAAATATTTTGCAGTTTTAGAGAACTGTTTATACTCTATTCAATTACAGCCAGTACAAAGGCATGATTTCTTTCTTGCTTTTTCTGCAACAGCTAATAGGATAACTTCTCCCAGTTGTCACATGGAACAATGTGTATTCATATCTGAATGCACTCAACATCTAAGTGAGTCTACATCCATAAACACAGGAATTTACACATTTTAAGATGGCTCTGCTATCTGCAGTCATAATGTCACATAGTAAAGGTAGCTCAGTGACAGTGAACAGTGCTGCTCTGGTATCATCCACAAGCCAGCAGAAACAGATGCAGCCAGGGTCTCTCTGCCTTCTGCTGAAATACAGTCAGCACCAGCAGGAGGAAAGTAAGCATGGACACTTATTTTGTGGAGTTTGTTCTTCCAGAAGAACTTTAATCTTAGAAAGCGGATGCAATACAAACTGCAATAGATACCTATTGAAAAGTCATGTTGCATATTTTGTTCATAGTAAAGCCCAAAGGTGCCTGAAAAAAATATTGGGTGCAAAATACCAAACCAACATAAAAAATAGCAACTTCATCTTTCACCAGAAATAAACAGATCTTTGTTTTCTTAGAAGCTGGCTAAATGAAGGAGGTGTTTACAACAAAGTCACCTGCACTGGAAGGCACAGCAGGAGACAGCATCTAACACAGTTTTCTGTATAGCTGAGCACTGAACCCAGAGAGTCATTCTGTGATGCTTTGACCTGTTTACCCTTGGCAGTAGGGGGAAGGAAAGTCGCAATGACAAATTGCTACCCATGCCAAGAGAGCTTTCTTCCTTTTCCTGACAAGGTTTCCTCAACAATGAATGGCAGCTTCCTTGGATAGTCACACAACAAAATGTGATTTACTAGCTCATATAGCCAAACCTCCACCAAATAAGTCACCATCCTACACTAGAGGGCTTATAACCTAATGGGCACTGGGGTGACCATTCTCTCAACGGAAATGGCTTTGTAATATATCTGCAAGTGGCAGAGATGTATTTGCCACTTAAACTGCAAGTGGCAAAAGAGACACTATGGCATACTTGCAAATAGGAAAGACATTAGTCTGCAGTGAAGAACAATCCTACATTGGCAGGGAGAAGTGTAGCGGACAACTTCATTTGTCTTGACTTCTAGTCTTAATGGGAGGAATTCACAGAATCACAGAATTGTCTAGGTTGGAAAAGACCTTGAAGATCATCCAGTCCAACCACCAACCCAACATTAACAGTTCCCAACTACACCATATCCCTCAGCACTATGTCAACCCAACTCTTAAACACCTCCAGGGATGGGGACTCCACCACCTCCCTGGGCAGCCCATTGCAACACTCAACAACCCCTTCTGGAAAGAAATGCTTCCTCACATCTAGTCTGAGCCTTCCCTGGTGCAACTTGAGGCCATTCTCTCTTGTCTTGTTAAAGAGGCTCATCCCCAGCTCTCTGCAACCTCCTTTCAGGTAGCTGTAGAGGGCGATGAGGTCTCCCTCAGCCTCCTCTTCTCCAGACTAAACACCCCCAGTTCCCTCAGCCGCTCCCCGTATGACCTGTGCTCCAGACCCTGCACCAGCTTCGTTGCCCTTCTCTGGACACGCTCGAGTCATTCAATGTCCTTTTTGTAGTGAGGGGCCCAAAAATGAACACAGGAATCAAGGTGCGGCCTCCCCAGTGCCGAGTACAGGGGTAAGATCCCATCCCTGGCTCTGCTGGCCACGCTATTGCTGACACAAGCCAGGATGCCATTGGCCTTCTTGGCCACCTGGGCACACTGCTGGCTCCTGTTCAGCCGGCTGTCAATCAGCACCCCCAGGTCCCTCTCTGACTGGCAGCTCTCCAGCCACTCCTCCCCAAGCCTGTAGTGCTGCTGGGGGTTGTTGTGGCTCAAGGGCAGCCCCCGGTATTTGCCCTTATGGAAACTCCTCCAGTTGGCCTCAGCCCATGGCTCCAGCCTGTCCAGGTCTCTCTGCAGAGCCTCCCTACCCTCAAGCAGATCAACGCTCCCACCCAACTTGGTGTCATCTGCAAATTTACTGAGGGTGCGCTCAATTCCCTCATCTAGGTCATCAATGAAGATGTTAAACAGGAGTGGCCCCAAAACCCAGCCCTGGAGGACACCACTCGTGACTGGCCGCCAACTGGATTTAACTCCGTTCACCACAACTCTTTGGGCCCGGCCATCCATCCAGTTCTTTACCCAGCAAAGCGTGTGCCCATGCAAGCCTCGAGCAGCCGGTTTCACCATGAGAATGCTGTGGGAAACGGTGTCAAAGGCCTTACTGAAGTCAAGGTAAACAACACCAACAGCCTTTCCCTCATCCACTAAGCAGGTCATCCTGTCGTAGAAGGAGATCAGGTTTGTCAGGCAGGACCTGCTTTTCATAAACCCATGCTGACTGGGCCTGAGCATCTGGTTGTCCCACACGTGTTGTGTGATGGTACTCAGGATGAGCTGCTCGATCAGCTTCCTGGGCACCAACGTCAAGCTGACAGGCCTGTAATTTCCCGGATCATCCTTCCAACCCTTCTTATAGATGGGCGTCACATTGGCCAATTTCCAATCTGTTGGGACCTCCCCAGTCAGCCAGGACTGCTGGTAAATGATGGAAAGCAGCTTGGCGAGCACCCAGCCAGCTCCTTCAGCACCCTCAGGTGTATCCCATCTGGTCCCACAGACTTGTGTGTGTCTGTGTGATACAGTAGGTCACTGACTATCTCCTTCTGGATTGCGGGGGGTCGTTCTCCCACATTCTCCCAGTCTCTGTCTTATGGCTGAGGAGGCTGGATTCCCTCAGTACAGCTAGTCTTGTTATTAAAGACTGAGGCAAAGAAGGCATTAAGCATCTCAGCCTTCTCCTCATCACTCGTTACCATGTTTCCTCCTGCGTCTAGCAGGGGATGGAGGCTCTCCCTGGTCTTTCTTTTGTTGCTCACATACTTATAGAAACATTACTTGTTGTCCTTGATTGCTGAAGTCAGATTAATTTCCAGCTGGGCTTTAGACCCCTGATTTCTGCCCTGCATAGCCTCACAGCCTCTTTGTAATCACTGTGAGTGGCTAGCCCCTTTTTCCAAAAGCAGTAAACTCTCCTTTTCTCCCTGATTTCCAGCCAAAGCTCCCTGTTCAGCCAAGGTGGTCTTCTCTGTTGCCGGCTTCTCTTACAGCACCTGGGAACCACCTGAGCCATTAAGACTTCCTTCTTGAAAAATGCCCAGCCTTCCTGGACCCCTATAACCTTGGGACTGTCTCCCTTCATCAAGTGTGGTTTTGCTTTCCTTTAGCTATTTGGGTCCTGTAGCACCTGTGGGTAAGGGTAACCATTTGCTACCATCTAACAGTATAAATGCAGACTATACAAAAATTGGAGTTTTCACTAGTCACTTCCCTTTCTACCTTTGCCAGAAACACACAGACACAGTGACCTTCGGTGACTTCATGTCACTTAATCAAAATAGGGGGTCCAAACATCTAGTTCCATTTCCATTAATTGTTTCACAGTAATGACACAGAAATCTGTCACCAGGTCTTTTGACTCACTGAATTTTCAAAATCTCTTTCCTTCATTTTCTTCAAGAATTACTTTTTCTACACTGCTCTGTTCAAATCTACATTTAAGTGATGTCTATTTATGCTTCCACTAGCAACATACTCTTCAAAGCCAAGCAACACAGTTCACACATATCCACTTATTCTACTCCAGTGGAATAGGTCAGATCAAGGCTCCACTTCCTCAGTTAGGTCAAAATTAACTAGAAGGAAAATAGCATTACCTGAAATTCAGGACCCCATACTACAAGGTTATTCTCTCAGTCTTGACTAACTAAATCTAAGAGTAAACTAAAACCAGCAGTCAGTACTATTCCCATTAGTATCGGTATATTTTAAGGTTTCCTACTCCACCTTTTGTCCAACCCACCGGTTATCTTCTTATTGCAAAAGTCATTGTATCCACAATTTAAAGTACTTTTCTTAACAACTGGCATCCAGAAGGCTTCCTGGAAGACAGCTACCGATTTTCAACCACAGCAAGGTCACAAGTTCTAACCAGTGAGTTTGAGGTTTCACAGTAATTAGAGCTATCTTGCTGAATTGACATCAACATTTTTTAGTATAATTCAATTCATTACAAATGTTTCAATGAACACTTAGGGCAAAATTCCTAAAACATTCATGCATCACCCCCAGGTGTTTCCAAAGCACTGACCAAATTTGTTCTCTGAAGAAATGGCAAAGCACTCCAGTTTTCTACAGAGACACCTGGCAGCACAAGTCAAAGTTTCCAGATGCAACAAGACAGCTGGGCAAAATTCATCAGTGCTGACAAAAGACCCATTCACATTTCTACCAGCAGTTTTCTCTTTTACACTTACTTCACCAGAACAACTTAGGTCGATAAGTATTTGTCCAAGCTACACGTATAGCTATAGAAAACAAATTTTCCCCTCGGTTACCTGCTGAATCAGTGATCTGGCCTCCTTTGATACATGGTCTGGTATACTCAAAGAAGTGTGAGTGTTTATTCCTGATGGATGGCACTCAACCAGAGTCTGGAGGAGAAAAAATAACTTTAAAATAAATTAAAAAAATCAAAGCAGGCAGATGATACATTTATTAATTAAAGATTTGTAGTGTTGGATTATCTCCTAAGTACACATGCAATTTAACACACACAACTAAAACTTCAGTGCCTCCTAGTATGAAGTACTGATTTCTGGGAGGGGTGTCTACAGGCACTGAGGTTCCCCTGGAGACACAGTTTTTGAACATTTACATCTTAGCGCCTGTGCTTTATTGCTCAAACTTGAGTAGTCTGGGAATTTGTTGGACTTTGCTTCTTCGTGCAGAACTGTTAACTAATCACCAGTTCGATTTGGCTGGGCACTCTTTGTCTCAAAATACCGAATTAATGTGTAACAGCAACATATGGCTTCTACACTGTCCCAAGAAACAATATTGAAACTATTAGGGTAAAAATTTTGCAAATGTGCAGAAGGAATGGTTAGAGAACTTTGATTTCACTGTAGTTAAGAGGACAGCATGGATTTTGGTTATTTTTTCAGTCCTCAGTTTGATACAGCTTTATCAAGTTGTTCTGCTGAAACTTGAGCATGTTTTGTTTCTCTGGTCCCATGCAGACCAAGCAAATTGAGGGTACTCAGGTCAGCAAAGCACATCGCAGAAAGACAATCAAGGAAATCACAACTGAGAACACCACTTGTGAGAAACTACAGGCCAAGAGTCAGTTTCATTGACTAACTTGCCCCCAGCCCTACCTTCCCAGTAAGGAGTTCAAAAAGAATGGCACCCAGGCTCCACCAGTCACAAGCTTCTGTCTCTTCTAGGATAGCACCAACTTCTAAATATGAGACATTTCAATTAATATTAAAAAGGTCAGTTACACCTTCAAAATTAACATATATTTACAAGGTGACTGTTTAATGCTGACAGAACATATACTAAATACCACAGAGCTTTCATTACGCCTGCAATTTAGTTAGCCCTTTAGCCACCTACAGATTGCATTGTTCAAACACAGCAACACTATACATTTCATGCATAATTTGCCTTTTCTATGCATACATAGGCATTTTCAAGACTTGTAGACATGAGAGTTAGCATTTTTCTACACTGGACAGTGACAGACAGTAAAGCAAAACATATTTAAAGAATTTACCCTGGTCAGATGAGCTGGACTGACCAGAGTGGCCTGAAGCATCCATAAAAGCAGCACAAGGGTGGTTATGACAGTCTATTGCATCCCTTAATTTTGTCTTAGAGGGCAGGATTCATCTCATGGCTAACTCACACCCTTTATTGGGATCATTATGGGAGGCTTGTCACAATAGACTCTCTTTTCTGTTGAGGACTAGATAGAGATGAGAAATCCACTTCAGATAGCCCAACTACAGCCAGCAACTGTGTATTGCTACAGCTCAGCCCAAATTGTACCTAGATACAAAAAGTTGTTTTCCCCAGCATCCAACACTCTTTTACTGCTGTCCATGCACAAGAGACAGTGGAGAGGTGAGATGGAAGTTATAGAGTCCCTTGCCATACACATTCACATCTTCAATAGCATGACGCATGCAGAAAACTTGGCCTTTATTGACTCAGGCATTAAACTACAAAATTTATTAAATACAAACACACCACACTGTCTGCTCTCAAACAGGCAGAAAAACAGATTGCAATGAAGATGAAATCTTCATTTTGACTGTCAAAAAAATGCAGAAGCTGCACTAAAATAGCTTTGGTGGCAAAAGCCACACCAGCTTCCCAGCAGAGGACAACAATTAGCATATAGTCACATAGTTGTTGCTGTGAAAAGCACTGTGGCATGTTCGAAAAATCTTGCTCATCATTTTATGGAGCTTAGCATGAGCATGGCCAAGGAGAACTACAGATGAGTCACACTCCAGTGTCAGGGAAAGGAGGGCGGTAGCCCCAGACCTCCCCAGATGCAGAGATGCACATGAACACTCAGGATGGGGATGTGCAGAGGGCTGCCCCTCAGGCAGCTGCCACACAAGCTGGAAGATGCTCAGCCTTTTATAGGACTAGGCTGAGGTTGCTGTTGCAAGAGCAACCAGGAAGGATGGCTCAGGCATTGTTTCTTTAGGTAGGACATCCCTGACATTGAAAAGTTTATTACAGTTAATGGTGTTTGAATGCCCGATACATCACTATAAGGGTGCCACACACGAGAATTTATTCCATTCCTTACAGATTAATACTTCTATTAGCACTGAGAAACTTTTACAAAGATATAATGGCAGCCACATGAGGAACTGTATCAGCATAATTACATGCATTTTAAAAAGTTTTAAGATCCCAGGCAAGCATCCAGATAAAGTTGAAATTACAGTAAATTGAGAGAAATTGTGTAAAAATCAAAATATGTTCTTGCAATTTAATTTTACATCCCTTTAGAAAGGCAGACCTTCTAGGTAACTGTCCTTCAAAAAAGAAAAACAAAAACCCCAAACTCAGGCCTTTCCACATGAACCAGCTGGAGAAAGGTTTTCACAGCATCTCTCAAATGAAAGCTACTGAATAAAAATGCCTTTCCAGTCTGCTTGTGATTTCTTAGTGCTGTATGTTCCAATAACGTACATTCAAAAACTAGATAAGATGAATGGAAAATAAAATCTAAACCCAAATACTTAAGGCTTCTTTAGAGCAGAGTTTTCTTTCCCATGTGGCTTTAATCCTGTGGATATTCTAGACTGAGAGCGCTTTCTTCCAAACAAATGAAGATTTTTATTTTTAAATTAAATTTCATAATACTCCAGAATGAGGACAGTAAAGCTAAGAGTTAATTGACTACTGTCTTCTCAGTTCCTGTACTACCATTAACTTCTCCATATTGACCCATCTTAAATGCTAGAATAATGCCACAAAAGGAGATAATTCATTGTTCCCCAAAGACATTCAGTGGGGATGGGCCTCTTGAGTTACAGCCCAATATATATATATATATATATATGTATATATATATATAAAAATATTCTAAAGGAGAAAAAAACATCATTCTGAGCACAGGGAAAAGAAATATTACAAAAAAAACCCAACAACTGAGTTTTGGTATTATTTCCTTTTGTGTTGTCAATCAGGTACTGATCCAGTTCTCTGAAGCATCAAAGTCACCCTGCCTTCTTTCACAGAATCACACACTGTACATTATGGGAAGTTGATGTAACCTCACTTACTTCACTGATGAAGAAAATGTACAAAGAGTAAGAGTCGAAAAGTAAAGTGGAATCCACTTCTCCAAAATCTGAGCTCATACTTTCAACTGTTAAGAACAGTTTCAATATATGCCAAGTAAAACAAATGTTACTGCAGATCTCTTAAGACAGCAGCACTGAACTCTTCCATCCACTTTTGACCGTAACCAAAATGACACAAGTGGGATAAATTGAGAACAGTCAAGTAACACAGACTTCTTCCTGGGCTGAAGGGCTCTGGCTGGGTTCTCATGCACACAGCAGAAACTGCATGACAAGTCTTCTGAACCAACACAGAACGGAAAATGAAACATTCAGCTGAGGGGAACATCTGAATATCCTTTTTTACAAAAACTAAATTTTAGCTCAACTTTTCTCCTATTCCCTAATGTCTGTTTTTTTGCCTGCTGCTTTCCCTAGGTCCCAAAGTTTACTTCAGATCAAAACAAATGTTTTCCTTAAAAAAAAAAAAAAGACAAAAAAATCATTGTGAGTACTAGAAATAAACATGTGTTGTTTACATTCCCTTACTTTGAACAGGTCACATTACTTCTGATGCAATATGCTGATCATAATAAGTTCAGGATATCACATCAATATTACTGCATTTTATCTTGACTACACATCATGGGAAAATTTAGAAACTATAGATTATGAAGTGCTTTCAAGTGATACAGAGTAGCTAGCTAATGTAATATACCACACAGGGCATATGCTTTTTTTAAAGCTTTAATATTGCAATAAATCTGAACTACAATATCTGCCTTCACTAAGAAAACATTTTCATCTCAATCCATCAGCAAAGTAATTTAGACAACAAATGGTAGCGACCCATAAGCTTAAGTGAATAACATGGGGATATTTGTGCCAATTCTTTACTTCATGAACCTTGAAATCAAGGACCTTATCCACGTTTGTACAAACATAAATGTGCGCAAACATGTGAATGGTGTTGGTGCTTCTAGGACTAGCAGTATAAACTGCAGAAAAAAAAATTCATATCATTCTCAAACACAAAACCCTTTTAAACTGGAGAAATAAGAATAGGGTGAAAAAAAAATCAGCAGCTCTTCTAACTTTACTGCAACTTCCATAAAAGTGAGAGCTTTCTTCTCTCCCCTTTCCCGATGCATGTTCGTCCAACATCTAGCACCAAGTAGCACATATCAACAGCAGTGCTGAATTCCTGCACAGAAGCAATTTCAACAGCAGCCATTGGGGTAACTGAAGGGAAGATTTGTAAAACACTAACAGGTTCAGCTAGAGACTGATGGTACAAGTAAACACATTCACTACCCAGCACTGTCCTCCTTCCAGAGCAGCTGGTCTCAACTGAAAGGCCATTTCTTTACGGTTTCCATACTTATCTCAATATTTGCATTATACACAGTAACACCTTAATTCCTGATAAAGGAGCCATAGTTGACCATGCTCTGTATTTCTAAATAGAAGTGCCAATTCTAAAGCAAAAAAGCACAACTTCATCTCTCTTGAACACACATCCTCGATAAAGTTATTAACCATAACACCACAGTTGATTTTCTCATTCTTTCTACAGCACTTTAACCTGAAATATACCCTTCATCATGTTGGAGGATTTCTAAGGCTTTTACTACCACACCTCAAACACTTTCTCAGTTTCCTCCAGGGCTGACAATAAGGCCTCCCCACCAACACACACAGTGGTTAACATAATAGAAGCCAGGCTTAAAGGTGGACTTAGACATTCACTGCACAACTTGGACCAGATGCCTTGCGAATCACCAAGAACAAAGGTGTAGGATAAACTGTAACATCAAAAAAAAAAAAAAAAAAGGTATATCTGAGGTCAGCTCACAAGAATATACAATCTATGAGCAAGTACTGCTCCTCCAAACACCTAATAGTCAGGAAGGGCTTTGCATTGAGGTGGTTTTCCTAGAATTAAGAAGGGAGCCATTTGACTCGATAGACTGATAAGGATTTCAAAACCTGAGGAGGCCCTTTCCCTTACCCCGTGTTTCAAGCAGAAACAGCATACCTTCAAGTACTGTTTCTGCACTGATAAGAAAACAAGGAGACCCATCTGAACTACCATCAGATGTCTGAAACCATTCAGGAGGAAATGGACTTGTCCAACATCCTGAAAACATCAGACACAATATTTTTACCTTCTGTGGCCAATAAGGTAAACAGTGTTGCACAAAAAAGCCATTAGAGTCGCTTCAGAAATTCTATTTACCTTACACTCATTTAATTTTTAAAGCTTACTATTTTATCATATTTTAATATCTATATGTGTAAAGAAGCATTTGCAGAGAACCAAGTAAAATGAGTCCAAGCTAATTTACTCTAGGCAGACTCAGTCAGCCAAGATATCATAAGATACAGTCACTAAATAACACATCACACAAGCGATCTAGCCATAATGCTTTGCCTAAAATGCTTTAGCAATTTATAAAACACAATATTGAACCATCTATAGTTAAGTATAAAAAGTTTATCATGGTCTTTAAACAATAAAGTAGTGAGGCAAGTCCAATGAGCACCTGCTAAAATCAAATGGAGTATGAAAATAGGAAGTTTCATCTTAAAGGTATTCAAAAACATATGAGCATCTATGTTCCTCTTTGGAAGAAATTTCCTCATGTCACTAAAGAAAAAAAAATAATAGAGGGAACTGTGCTTTTTCTTCCTTTTAGCAGCCCAAGATGGAATCAAAACTTCCTCTAAAATAATCAGGTGACAAAAGAGACATAGGAACTTTTACTGCTCTGTTATCAAAACAAAGCAAACACTAATTAACCTTTCAGCTAGCTCCATTTATTTTCAAAAGGCATCTTCTATACTATTTTTAAGTTTTAGCCCCATCTGTAATAATAATAATAATACTGCTAATTAAAAAAATTAAAAAAGAAAATAAATAAAACCCAAAACCAACCACACCACACTGGTAAATTACAGTTTCTGCCAGAATTAACTGTATTTTATGTCAGCCAGACTAAAATATCAGATTTTTACAAATCAACAGCTTCGGTACTGCCTGTTCTGGTTAGAGTCTACAAAAAACCCACAGGAACATGTATTTCACCTGAAACACATAGTGTACTGACAACAAGCCTGAGTGCCAAACCACATCAGATTATTTTCAGAATACACCTGATTCTCTCCCCAGACCTGTGCTTTCCATTACCTACTCCAGATTCATGACATCTTGCTCTTTTGGGAGCAGTGAGTTGTGATTGTTTTCTGTGGGACACTCAGATGTCTTTGGGGAGCTGTCCCACTCCAAATGGTTATTCTAAAGTTGTTATTCCCAGCTTCACAATAATCAGTACTCTTTCTGCAGCTCCAGACCTTTCCTCATTATTCATGCCAGTGAAATATTTTCCCTGTTAAATGTTTAGTCCTGTTTCCTATCACTAGGACTTTTCAAATCAAACTAGCCCATCCTTCTGGCTCTGCTGCTCAAAGCTGATTCACCTGCCCTGTTTTTCCTTTCCTTTTTAGGATTATCCTGAGGCATTAATGTCACACAAAAAGCTAGGACAGAATCAGAGATAAAATCTAGGAAGTCCAGTCTTACATGATAACCATGAGACCAGCCCACCCCTCGACACCTCTCAGGGTCAATGGCACTTTAATCTACTACAGTTATTTTGCTTCTTAAACAATCTACTCAAATTAAATTACTATAATACAGAATAGCAGATTTAATGAGTGCCTGCAAACTCCTACTGAAAAACACATACACAAATAATATGCAGGTTTTCCAGCATCAAATATCTATTTGGTAAACAGAGACAAATAATTTTTTCCTTATTCAGTAAATAAAAATTATAGCATATAGTCTAATAATAGCAACCTAGCAATTTTTATTTTCATGCCGTATGTTTTAGGTTATCAGCTGCACTTTGCATCTGTATTTTCAATTGTCTAAGAGCAGAAGTAACATCTTCATTTGGGAGTACAAAAACCAGGTAGCACATTGAAGCATTTTGGGCTTTTTTTGGAACAAAATCCTTTACCCACAAAGCCTTCTTTTTGCTTAGGTTTTGCATTGTGTACAATTAGTAGCAGGTTAGATAAAACCAAATACACCATAAATTTATGTAAGGGCTTCTGTGAAGGCTAGCTTCTGTAAATAAGGCTTGATTATAGCACACAGCTTATGAAAGCATCAGAATAATATGATGCATTACTGATGGCCAGTTTCTTACTTACATTTTCTATGAAGTTAAGCTCCCTTTGGCTTTACGATCTCAAAACGCAAACCTCCAGTTTTTAGTAAACACAGTCTGGTGAAAACTCATTGTTTGGACAAGAAAGAAAAAAGACTCCAAAGGCAGCCCAGTTCTGAAATCTCATCCTCTGAAAACACTACAGGGATGCACGACAGAACACATCCCTGCTGCTGGAACGAGAACTCGGAGAGTGTAAATAAAACATCTCATTCACACGTCGTATTTACACAAGATGTTAGACCAGCAAGCTGCTTCTATAACATGACACTTCACAGGTTAGACTGAAAAAGTACCTAAAAGGTTTCTCTTTATGAGTAAATCCTTAACTTAATCTCTTTCAGTTGAAGACAGTCTTGACTAGACTGTGGCTGTAGACAGTGTTGTCTTTCTCACAAGTATTAAGCATGCTATGAAGGGGCGCTTTTTTTTAAGCCACCAATTTGATTTTAAAAATCATGACTATCAAGAACGGAATGTAATTATTACTGCATTTAAAAGGTAGCAACTCTTTATATTTAAGATCACAAAGTTGACAAAATTGATACTTAAATAACAGAAGGTGATCATTTGCATTTCAAAATTCATCTATCTTCCTTTTCCTTCAATTAGACCAAAACATGTTGATTCACAGGTTTGTGTGTGTGTTTGTTTCTTTTTTAAACTTATTTATAGAGCAGAATAATGGCCCCCCTGCTAGGCTGGCATTTGCTCAAGTTTCTGTCCCTGTAAATTGAATCTGTTACTGGAATTTTCCCCCCTTCTGAATACCAAGGCACATTAACCAAGAGATAAAGAGATACATTGCTGATACTATCAGGCACCAGGCAGGTGGATAATGTGAGGGATTTTTTGTTAGTTTTTGTGGGGTTTTTTTGACAAATATGTGATAAGAGTTCTCAGGGGGCATGGAGAGCAAAGGGCTGTTTAAACAGAAGTGAATCATTCTCATCTGATCTGCTAATAACTTTGTATTCAGACATCAGCTGATTAGCATACTTTAAAACATTCAGAAAACAAAATTACTGTGAAGAGGAAAGCTGAAGAAAAAAATCCCACATAAACCTCACATTAGTCACCTTAACCATATTAACTAGGCAGAAATTCTCAGTTACAAGTGCTTAATGTCTTCTTTAAAAGCAAATAGGTTATTCTTGGCCAAAATCCCCACAGTTTTACTCGAAGTGGTGTTGAGTTTATAGGAGATGATTTATAATCCATCACTTCCCTTGTGGGTTAGAGAAACAACATTTGACTTATCATAGGTGAACAGCAAAGATTTAGTTTGGCCATTAATCAAAGTGTAGCACAGGCGCTACTTTTAAGCATCTGCAGATAGCTTTGTTGTTACAGTAGTTGGTTCAGCATGAACTTTTTTTTTTAATCTAGTAGAACTATGCAGGAGTAAAGAGAGTTATCCAGCTTCACCAACAGATTCAACAGCACTGTAACACACCACGACTCAGAGCTTGCGAGTACAATTCTTGATATGCAAATAATTACAAATAAACCGCATCTTCCTTCTTACGTGAAGTTAGGCAAATGAGAGCCAGCAAGTGCAACAGCAAAATCCATTAATGGTACAATGCCACCTGCTGTCAACAGTGGAGAAGTGCCACTTCTTGCAACAGATTTAGCTCTGCTTTTAATTTATGCACGATATAAAATGAAAATTGTTATTTCATACAAAATTAACTATATTGCTAGCAGGGAATGGTATGCAGCTTTTTAAACTATCTCTTCCCTCATCTCTTTGACACCTCTCCATTTATAATGTTTGCATTTGTTCTGTTATTTTAAATATACACTGCATAATCTTTTTCCTACATGAGCAGTCACATTGCCTCTTCACTTTTCTTAGGATAACAAGAGCTAAGCAAGTCCTTGCTATTCACCATGGCAAGGACCTCAAAACCACTTCTGTACCAATACTACCTTGCTTTGCTTCAATACAAGGTTACAACTTGGGGTACCAAAAGCCTCAAATACAAAATCCTAGATCCCACAAGCAAGCTCCATGTAGCTGGACCTCTATTCTCCCCTGAGTCTGAAAAGCTTCAACATTAACACAGTTTTATTCCTAGCCCCTCCAGGAATTAGGTTCTGATATATAAGCTGTAGAATTTAGACTCCATGTTTTCTTTCAACCAATAAAGCAACTTAAAATTTAAATATGTCCTCAGGCACTTCACTGCTAAGCACTTTATAACTTGGGCTGTAAAAAGGTAACACCTGAAACCTTAATCAATTGAAAAGATAAAATAATTTAAAATACATTTTTATATCTTTCACATAACTCTACAATACAATTTCCTACCTATTTTAAATTGAAGATATCCTGTGACCTGTTTAAATTTCACATTCCTTCTCTTCTCTGCCTCCAAAATTTTCTCCTCAAAAAACAATGCAGAAAAAGAACTGCATCCCAAGACTCATCACCTCTTCTCAGTCTACAACACCAGACCCTAAAAGGCAATATTTGATAAAAGACATCTTCTCTTTCTTACATACTTTTAACAAGCGTATTTAAGTAACAAAACATTGAAATCACATAACATACAAGTTATCATACCCAAATCCTATTCTATCCCGAACTCTTGATGAAAACACACACCAAGCTAAACACATGGAGAAAAAATTTGGCAAGTCAAGTTTCACTCATCCTTCAGTTAGGAGAGAAAAAGAGGGAAAGCCGAATACCCAGAGGTAGGGCAACACAGCACACAATACTGGAAACACCAGGAAAATTCAAAACAAGATAAAGACTCACTTTGAGTCACTTTGTTGTATTATGATAAGAAATCATAAGACCTGAAGAATTTTGTGAAGATCACTTGTTCACCTCTATAAAAGTGCAGCCCTTCCTTCAGGAGGAAAACAGCAAGCTATGAGAAACATTATGATCAGTTTTAAAAATCAACTTTCAAAGAATAAAAACCCTGAACTTGTCAGTTTCTCGAAGCAGCTTGAGGAGCAATGCTATCATGATAAAGGGGAGACATGGGTTCCAGGAACATGGTATACTCCTTAAAATGAAAACTAATCATCAACATAAGGTGTTGGGTTTTTTTTTTTTCTGTAACATTGGAGCCTAAAGAAAGCCCACTAACATGATTATATTTTTAATACTGATCAAAAGCTCTAGAGCAAGATTTAGCAGCAGCAGTAGACCTAAGAAAAAGCTGCTTTGAACTCAGCTATACACCACTATTGAAGGTACAGGTATTAAATCATTGCTCAGAATAGAATGGCACTTGGCTCCAAAATATGTTCTGTACTGCTATGTTATACCAAGTATGACCCTCCTACGCAAAAATTAGCACAAAATAGCTACACTAAAATAAGAGTACAGTTTGCAGAGATAATATTAAGATCAAGAAGTATGAAAGGTAAGAATCATAGAGCAGTATCAGTTCAGCCATCTTGCATATATCTATTATTTGCATTTTCAAATCCTCATCTTGTAGCTCCCCAGTTACAGATGCACAAAACAAACTGCAGCTTGGGGTAGGGCAGAGAGGGCGGAGAGGAGAGGGCAACTTAACCAAGAAGAGCCCGGATGGATACCACACCTGTGCTGTGAGGTGGAAATAATGATGGTGAGGAAAACTTTATTCTTGCATTTGGGGACTTCTAAATATTATTTCAACTGCTCCCTAAACACTTAATTACTGCAAGAGTTGGCTGGTTGGGGCTTAAGGGGCAAAAAAAAGTCTCTCTTTGGATCCTCATTAAAATACAGAAAAATTAAGCTTTGACTTTCACAGCTCATTAATGATGACAGGGTGGGAAAAGACTGCACTTCCATCTTTGCTACTACTCAACTAGGGAGCGCTTTGTACAAAGCTGGGTTAGGGAGGCAGGAAAATGCCTCTTTCTAACAGGACATCATGTACGTTGGCAACCAGGACACATTTCTATTTAACAATCACAAGAGTTGCTGGGATTTCCCAATTTTCATGTTCTTGAATTAAAGTGAATGTAGAATGAAGGTGTTGGGTTTGCTTTGACAGGTAAAAAGAATTCTTTTCTCTAATACCTGCCCTTTTGACTTGCACCTGGATAGAAAAGATTTTATTTACTATTTATCTCAAGAGGCTGGCATTCAAATTTTTGTTGAGATCCTACCACCTTTATTCACAGATAGCAGTTCCTTATCGTACTTCAGTTGCAGGACTAAGTCACAGAATAAACACCTGATGCCAAACTAAGTTCAGAACTACCACTGCCAGTAACTCCTACTCTAAATTTTTATGAGCACATTTCTTTCAAAAATTTTTCTGAGCTTAAGGACTACCTGCATGCCAAGTTCCAATGTCCAGCCAGACCACACGCTCAGCAGAAAGAGTATGTCAATATGTCAGTATTTCAAATTGAGAATAAAAAACAGAGAAACTGAAAATCTGAATAGCCTCCTGGTAGTCATTTCAATTCTAAAAGTAAGGCGTTTTAAGCTAGCTATGAAATTTTTAAAACATGACATTATAAGTAAAACACCTGATTTTTGGCTGTCACTACCATTTGACCACTATATTAGCAGAAAATAAAATTTGGAAAGGGCAAAAGAGGGAGGGCTCCGTTTCCATTGCCATCCTTGACATAAAAACCCAAGAGATACTGATTTTATCACCGTCATGATTGATGAAAGCAGTTCTAAGAAAAGAGCCCTCTAAACTATTTCAAAGCCAACTGTAGCTCATCAGAAATGTCAGAGGCATCTCTGAGCCTATTAGGGTTGTATTTTTCAAACTGATATGTTTTTTTTTCCCCCATGTTCTTTGCAGGTATAATTTTTTGAATTTTTAAGGCTCTTAGTGTCATCTTTTCAGTCTGCCCTTTCCCTTATTTGCTCTTTTCAGTTATCAAGATGTACTCATACATAGCAAATAACTGCAAGAAAACAAAACATTCCTTAAATTTGCTTAAACAAGACATTCAATACAATTACACTTTATGGAAATGATCTAACAACCACCATCACACTTCAACAATAAAGCAGTTATGAGTCCCTCTAGCTTTTTAAGACATTCAGGAAAAAGCAAAGAAAATTCAGATATTGCATGATCTCGAGCTCTATACTATAGAGGTTCTGTGAGAAAATGAAAGCTGCTAATCTACTTTCCAAGTGAAACGTAGGTGATTGCTCTAACCTGGGGCACAGTACATTCTCTCTATGGCATCGTTGTCACAGGAATCTTCAACCTCCCTCCACCTGCTAAAATACGTTAGCTGAATGTGTCCTAAAAACAAAACGACAGGAGAAATCAAAACATTTTTCCCTTCCATTTTCTGCAGAAGTGAACTGTAATTACTCCTTTTGTAGCTAAAAACAGTATCATTAAGAATAATGGCATCATTAAGTACTAGAAGCTATTACTGGGGGTGAATTTGCTGCACTGATAATGAAGCTCTAGACAGGAAATGAAGATACTAATTACAAGATAAAACGCCTACTCAGTTAATTGGAAGCAACAGCGAATAAAAAGAAATGCATTTGCAAAAGTTCCTGACCTCTATCATTCAATAAGATGTTGTTTGGGTTCAAATCGCGGCACACAATTCCTTCTCTATGTAAAGCATCAAGGGCTACAACCATTTCAGCTGCCCATCTTTGAATGCAATCCTCTGGGATATAAAACCTGGAGGTTATCGCTAATCTTTCGTCGAGGTCCTGAAAAATCTGATGTATCTCCTTCTCCCCTGCTACTGCTATTTTGTCTTCCCTCTTTGGTGTTGTCTTTTTACTTTCAGCTGCTGGTAACAAAGCCAAGTCTGTTTCCTCTTTCCCAAAGTCTTCAGTTTGATCAGAAAACAGCAACACTGCTTCATTTCTTAACATGTCTCCATCCAAGCTAACATCTTGAGCACCTGAGAGTGGGTTGGAAACAAATAAATTTTCTTCTTTGCTCGTCACGTTTAAGGAGCAGGGTCCAAGCCCCTGAAACACAGCCCCATCTTCTGAACTACCTACCTCTTGGTCAGATGTAAAGAGGGTCCCAAGAGCTCCCTGAGTGACACCACTTTGTCCATTTGCTTCCTCACAGGAAGGATCACCCACTTCTGGTGCCACATGATTTGGCTCTTGATCAAATGCTTTGCATGTCTCTGCAGAATTATTTAATTGTAAGACATCAGGTGTTTCTAATAACTTTACTTCCAACATGTCTCTATCAGTTTTTGTAAACTTTGTTGGCCTTGACACTGCTGCCTCTTCTGTTTCATCAGACATACCAGGTAAGTTTATTAGAAGATCAGGCCTTCCTTCGTCAATGCTATTTACATCATCAAAAGCAGCATCCTTAAAGGAGATAACCGGCACAGAGTCGTTTGAACCCCTGCTGATGGTGTCATGAGGTCTCACATCCATTTTGTTGTCTAGAGCATCCAAGCTTCTGTCATGATCTGAGACAGAAAACAATGGCTTCAAAGGTTCTGATTTCAGGTTATATAATTTTTCTCCAAAATCAAGCCCCAGGAGCTCACTAGTGCTATCTTTGCTGTCTATCCTGAAGAGTTCCATGGGGCTGTTCTTTGATTTAGTTAATGAGTCCAATATCCTAGTAGGGCTAGCTATTTCTGACTCAGCATCGTCAATGAAAAGCTTTTGTTCCTGAGATGCAACCTGAGAGGTGAAGCTATCACTGTCAATGACACTGCATTTCTGTAAGCAACTTGTCTCTTTGGTATTCAGACCTTCACTCTCCAGTTTAACCACTGGTTCCTCATTTAGAGAGCCAGAATCAATTTTTTCTTGCCCATATTCATTGCATAATGTTAAATAACTAGTAGTGCACTCTTCTTCTGAGCTGGATCCTGAATCCATCCATTTGGAACTCTCTTGGCCATCATCCTGGTTGCTGCTGTCATCCTGAGAGCTTGGTGTTAGGCTGCTCTTCAGCGGGACCACCTTCAGCGTGCTCTCCCCATAGCTTTCTCTGGAATCAGTGCTGCTACCAATTTCTTTAGGACTTGGTGTTGGTTGCTCCAGGTAAATTTTAGTTGAACTGGATGTTCTGGGTTCAGGAATTTCAAAGCTCTCTTCAGGACTTCTGTTTAAGAACTTACTGACGTAAGACCACAGTTTTCCTCCTGCAAGAAGAGGGGGGGAGGGGGGAGGAAATCTCTTAATTTTACTCAAAATAGTATCAGTTCCACTATAAAACAGGCTAATACCCTCATTATCACAATACATTACCTCCTTATGTCCATAGAGCAAGCTGGATCTGCTTTCTTCCTGCTACCTCAGAAGGAAATAATTACAGGGACCAAAACTTCCTTTTCAAGCAATTTGTATTAATATATAAATATTTAAAGAGTTGTATCTGAGATTAAGCTTTTTTATTTTAAACTTCAGTAAAGTCACATTCCAGAATCTGTCTCAAGTTACATGGTGGTGACTACTCTCCTGCTGTCTCAAAAGAAAGCAAAAACTAGGGAAGATCAAATGGTTTAGTGCCCATCACCAGTTCTGCCTGTACTGAACACTGCTCTGTCACAGCCCCAAGCTTATGAGCAACATTAGGGGAGACAGACTAAAAACTACTAATTAGCAGGTTTGGCAAAGGGAAGGGAATTACCTCACATTAGGAGGATGTTTTAAGGGTCTATTTCTCTCTTTGGAAAAGTGGATCTTGTTAGTTAAATATGGATGTATTTCTCCCTTTAACTTCAGAACTCAAGAAAGGATTTATCAATACTCTAAGTTACATTGGCAAAACAGTTCCTTCACATCAAAGACTCATCAAGGAAAGTTACAGCTCCAAAAGTAATGATTACACCTAAAAAATACAAAATAGGACTCCTTACGATTCCAAATAATGTGCATATTAAAACAAAAAAAGCTTACAGATTACAAAATATAATTTGCAAAAAAACAAATCAAGAAGCTACTGCATCTCTTGCACATGTCAAAGACTTAGGCTTAAAGCCAGAAAGCCACCTTTGATAACTTATGGAAAAATGCAAAGTCAAGACATTTCAATTTAAAAGATTGTAAAGAAATTCTGGAAAATGCAGGAGTTCTAACAAAATCTTTGTAGAAGAAAAAAATAAGTACCCAGCCTACTGGGCATCTGCAAAGTTCTGATTGGGTTTTTTGGTTTTCTCTTTTTTTTTTTTTTAAACTTATTTGGATAAAACAGAGTTTTATATTTTTTCCAAAATACAGTCTTTAATAGTTATTTTTAAACACTCTCCATATCAGGCAAAATTCCTTTAAAAAGTACAATAAAAGAAGAAAGCATTTTTCATTGCCTAGGAACAGGTTTTCTATATTCTCAGGTATTTCAAAAATAACTTATCAAAGGCTTGATACTTTAAAAATGAATTTGAATAACATAATGTGGAATTTTCTTGCCCTCCATCCCCCTGGCTAAGACAAGACTTGTTTTTGAAGGAGGAGAAAAAAAAAAATAATCTCGCTGGTTGTGGTGAAACTAAGTATATTCAAAATATTGAGGTAATTCTAACAGCTTGAGCCCAATGGTAAAAATGACAATTTAGATCTATTAATCCACATGGTTTCTGCCATAAGCTACAAACAGACTTAGGTCAGAATGACCCTTGCCACTTTCTAGAAGATGATGAGAAAGAATGCCAGGTGAATGAACAGAAGCGAACAGAAGCAATGCTCTAAGAGAAGGGAACAAGAACTGCTATACAGACCACTGTATTGCATAAGCACTTTAAATACTTACCCAAAGATGCATTGAAAATACCTACAAGTGTGCCATGCTACAGCAGCAAGACATGGCTCATCAGCCACCCCCAGCAGAGCATCAGCCCTCAAGCCCAGTGAAGCAGGCTGCCCCCTGGGTAGTGACAGACTCTGAGCTGGACATCAGAGACCTGCTTGTCCTGTATCAGTGAGACCAAGGGCCCTGGTCCTGCCAGAAGTGCCTGATGAGCAGGACCTTGCCTCCGTGAAAAGCAGCGAGTCCACGCAGACTCTTAAGATGAAGCCACTTGCCTTAAATATGACATGTTACACAGCTGTTCAGCAGGGCAAAGGCAGAGCCAAGACAGTCCCTTCTAAGTCCTGCAGCTTGCACAGGACTTCAGAATTATGGGTTTTAAATGGATTTGGTAGAAATAAAAATTGGTCACCCCATAACCACCAATAATTCTTTTTCTAATATTACATTTTTACATTTATTCATGCTTTTGCTATGGAATGGCAGGAAGAGAAAACAACATCAAAGAAAATGAGACAGAGTGAGAACACATGTATTTTTATGTAAACATGATAGACTTTCTCTACTTTTCCACACTTTCATCCAATGACAACAGAAGTAACATTAAAGTTTAATTTTACCCTAAGATTCTGACGGAACAATATTGTTATACAATTAATTTTTCTTTTAAAAATTTAATTAAATTACTTTAAGTAAAAAGTCCTTGCAAAATAACTTTGCCCAATTTATTAACTAGGCATGGAATTATTCAGGGTTGTTTCATACCAAACAGTAAAATCTCATTTGACAACCAGGCCCCTGCTGCATTTAATAAAATACAAAGTCTCCCCATCCTACCTGCATTATATTAATTAGTACAAGCAAACACTAAATATTTCTGTCTTCATATTACTAGTGTTTATTATTTGTGCTTCACAAATTTCTCATGAAAACACAAATCTCAGGTTTCAAAGGGCGTTCACAGAACACGACCCATGAAAACCCACATTATGTTTTTGCGGCTTTGGACAGTGCCTGGCACAACAGCCCCCCAGCCTCCAGGTACAGCTTTAATGCAAATATTAGCACCATCAGTCCTTCCTCAGATGGAAGTATAGTTAAGAAAAGGTCTTTCTAATGGAGGCCTGGGTTGAGCTTTGACCTAGGGGTGCAGGAAGCTCCAAATCTTATTTCTGTGAGCTACTGTCATGGTTTTTTTCCTGTGTCATTGCTGGACACCAGGTGTGCTTTTACATCTGACATCTGAACTGCTCTCACTGACCTAAATGTTTTGCACCCTTATATTAAGGTAAGAAGGGGCTGGGCTGCCCCTTCTTGCACTTTTCATACCAGCAGTATGAAAAGTGCAAGAATTACTCTCACACAACATAGCTTATCACCTATAGACAGGTCAAGCTGCTCTCAGGACAACTCTTGTCGCCTTCTCCCTTCACCATACTTCATGCAAGATTTCATGCAGCCTCCACTAGATTTTGACATCTACTCAAAGTGTTAGTGTAGCTTAAGAAAGAAGGAGACCCAAGAAGGATTAAGGAAGGAAAACAGATGTGCTGAGATCAATCCTTCAAACCCCACAGAAAAATCACTGAAAGAGTAAAGAGGATTAGGTTATGTTTTAAAAAAATATTCAATTTCAAATGCCTTCAGCAAACCTAAAATTTGCAAAAGACAAAATCTCTTTATCCTTACAGTTTTCAGGAATTCACCACTGTCCACCTGTGAAAACAGCCAGATCTGCAACAATAACTCATTTTCTGTTTGTAAATGTCTATATCATAAATACAAATTTGCAAATTATCTTACCTTTTTAAAAAAAGGTGTTCATTAATAATCAGTTGGACTTAGGAATCACAGTGGAAATGACTACTTACTGCAACTCCAATTTAGAGTTAAATGCAAGTAAATTTAAAAAAAAAAATATTATGTCCAAATATGTTTACACACAAATATTTCAAGACTGGCCTCCTGGTCAAGTGGAAATACGTAAATAAATGCTATTCAATAATTGTGTTCTATAGTGAAAAACAACAATTTTATTCCTTTCTGAAAACGTCCAATCCAGGGTCAAACAAGAGTGATATTTGTATCTGGGTATATAATTATGCCTTTATGAATGACATACTAATAATCTTTTCCCCTCTCACCATGTGTTGTGTAAGATCAAGAAAACCCATTAGCAAGCCATGCTAATATAGTATCAGGAATCTATAAAAACTAAAATTACAGAAATCAATCCAAACAAGTAAGCTTCAGTCATTGTCAAATAGAGTAACATACTAAATAACTATAAAAGCTACTTTTTAAAGCTAAGGTTTATTAGTGTTTAATACAATTTCAGAAGTACACTATTAACACAACTAATTATTAAGATTATTTTCTTCTACCAAGAACTGCCTCTACAACCAGTCTGGCTTATTCTTTCTGGTTTTGTTAGGACATGAAAATCACCAAGCTCTGTATTCTATTAAATGTAAAATTACTTAATAGAATTGCCTTACTTAACCACATTTCCAGCACTCTGGAGGTTATACCTCTGGTTCTAGACAAGGAATCTAAAAAGTGATTGTCCAAAATAATCAACAGGAAATTTCAGCACAAAGTGATCAGGTGATGAAGCTGGACAGGAATCTTGTTAGTTGCATATCTTTATATTCTTTCAAACATTTTTGCAGTTTTTTGTTATTAATAGCACTTGACAGAGGAACATCAAAGAGAAGATACAGAGACTATATAATATGTACCACAGGATAAAATGAAACCTAACAAATCAGCAAATTTAGTCTCCTAAACATGTTTTTGTTCTATCTGACAAGAAAAATTCATGACCTGTTGGATTTTTCCTTAGCCGGTGCTCAGATGCTTACCATTTCAGCTTCACATCCCGAAAGACTGGATGACTAAGGAAACATATTCAAAAAAAAAAAAAAAAAAAAAAAAATCAATGGCTTTTGCTGATTTGGCCCATGAGTTTACTCTGAAGGATGATATACTCCAACTCCTGTAAAACTGGAATGCAGCTAAGAATGGAGCTGTCACTGTATTTAGGAAATCCCTAAGAAAGTCAAAGTGAACAATCTGGGCTTCCAAATAATTGTGATCAGATAGGGAAGAAAAACAGAGTACTGAAATACGTCTGCTTGAATTACTCTCCAAAACCAGGCACAACACTCTGCATCAGAATTTGTTTATGGCCAGAAGTACCAATCATAAGTCATGCACCTCATGCAAATTAATATTTCTTCCTTGTTGGAAAAAGAACAACCTTGTTGTTTTCTTAGAATTACTGTTCTCCTTTTCAATAAAAACATGTCTACTCGTAAACATCATCATGTTAATATACAACTACATAAAATTATGCTTGCACATTTTCTAGGACAAAAGAGAACCAGACACATAGGTACTACTACCATGATACAACAATGTTTCACAGCATCCCAATGGCAGCCACAGTGAGGTTGCAGCATACACATGAATTGTAAGCTAATCTGCAACCTAAATCTCTAACATGACAGTAGTTAAAAACACCAGTTACATGCATGGCTGCTTCCACTTCTGCTCCTGAATCTCTGCTACAAAGTTTGCTAGTTTAGGCAAAGCTCCCACTTCCTGACACACTTTGAGCAAAAGCTATTATTTCAAAGCAGCCTCCTAAAAAAGTCATTTGCCAAGGCCCATATCACCTTTCCTACATTTTCCAATTGCTGTTGAATATTTACAGCTAGCACTATCTCCTTTCCTAACAACAAATCTCTAGCTTTGGAAGCCAGAATACTATCCTGTTGTTGTCTATCAACTCCTGTGTGCAGCAAGCCTCTTCAGCTTGAAGTTTCTTGAGTGCTCTCCAGATTGATAGGAACTCCAGCTTGTTTATGCTTAAAGAGATTTGACAGCTTCTAACAGCCACTTAAACTTTGATGTCCCATGGAAGCCCCCCAGCCTATTTTTGAAGCATCTGTTTCTAAAATTTCTGGAGTTGGTAGTGCCAAGAAGAAGCGAGGCCTTATTAACATCAGATTGGCTCTCTACCACACTAGAATTTGCCAAGAGCTTCCCAACAAAGCTACAAGATAACTTTATGGACTTTCGTGTTTCTGAGACACCCTTGAAGCCTCAACTATGGCCATGAGAAAAGCCTGTAAGAGAACCCAAGAGCTCACTCATCAATTCTGAGCATGTAATGGCAATATGATTGGGAAAAAAAAAAAAAAAAAAAAAAAAAAAAAAGAGATCAAACAAAAAAGCCTTCATATTGAGTAAGAGTCTGCGGTCAAGCTTGCAGAATTCCATACAAAACCCTATAGTGCTCTACTTAAAAATACACTTAAAATTTACTAGAAACAGGAAATACTAAGCTGCTTAGCAAATACATAATGTACATAACATTAAAACTCTGCTGAATTTGCTATAATTCAAACCACTGGCCATTAATATTTTCTCCTTGAACTTCCAGATGGTGTAGCTAACATACCTAACACAATAGATAACCACCACTTATAAATTTGACTGGCAGAATCTTCTTTCCTACTGGAATAGAAGTACTTCGAGTATGAATGTTAAGAGCATTCATAAAGTCATGGAATAAAATTTCAGAGACTATCACTTAAAAAGTACTGTCCTAGAAATTTTTATCATTTCCCAAAATTAACTACAAGCACCTTCTCTATTCATGTTTGGTCTAAGATGGATGAAATTTTAAGATAGCTTCATCTATAGGGATTTCTGATACCATTATCCTTATAATTTAAAGGATAAGTGCTACTAACATAAGACTGATGTGATGGAGAACATCATCAATAGGGTGAGCCAGACTAGTCCCTGAATATAGTACAGCATAACTTTAGCCCAATTTTATTCATGCTTTATTTATGCAGAACTAGAAAATGAAGCCTTTCTCCTGATTCACTTTCCAGCATCAGTCTCCTGGGACAGCATGAAGTGCACAGTCATGAGGTGAACAGTTCTAGAAGCAACACAAAATTATTGCCCCAGTTAGGGATTTGGGATCAGGCCCTATGCCTGCAGTAGACTTTTTATATGCTTTCTCGGGCAATTCACTCATCACTTTGTACCCCAGCTATCCCTCTTCAGAACTGAATATATTACTTCATTTCCTCTCTCTCTGTCTGTTCTGAGCCCAGACAGTAAGTTAATGAAAGCTGGGGACTATCCTTAAAGAAATTAACCTCACTAATTGCCTGATAATCAGGGAAAAGTCCCTATAGCCCATCATTTTTTAATGGTTTGCAAACAAGGATAGAGGTGAATCCATTTCTGAACTACTTGCTGCTTTATCAGAAAATGAGGGAAAATCCTTTGCAGTTTATAACTTAGGCCCACAAGTGTCCGACTCAAGTGAACACATGTATCATGGATTACCAACAGCCCTTACCCACATTAAAATCCCTCCTGGTCCCCACAGCTCTACTCTTCCTCCCCAGCAGTCTGCCAGTCCTCCATCCTCTCTGCAATGCTCCCCAGTTCTTCCCACGCTCCCTACCCCTTGTTCCCCTTCAGAACTCTCCCTGTAGAAAGCATTCATAATCTTGTCAGCAACTCCTCTCCCAACTCCACCTCAGAATAACCCATCTCCCTACCACAAGTCTCATATTTGCACAGCTTTGACCCACAGTTGGGAGAAAGGCAAAATGAGCTGTAGCTTCCTTCGCTGCTGGCAGATCAAACAAATGGCGTGGGGTGCAAGGCTGTGTGTTGCACAAACCTGATTTAGAAGGCACTCAGTAAATTAAGTCCTTCCCCATTAGAGCTCAAAACATGACACAGCCAGTTGGTAAGAGCAAGACATCCAGGCCAAGCACATTTCACTGCATTTGTGAGCGTGTCAAAAAAGACCAGGAGACACTCATTCCTTTTTAAGGACAGCATCCCATACATTTGAAATCTTAAGCTTATGTTTCTGTTCTTAAATGAAAGAGCTCTGATCATGCAATATCCATTTTTCTCAGTATTGTCACAATAAAATTATCACTTCCAGGAGATCATCTGTGTTAACTGGTCACATTATGCATTCCTTCAAATTTTTGTGTTCTCTATCTGACCACTACTCCCCCCAGATTCCACTACTACTTCACCCAGTTTTCCATCTGTCTTGAGTAGGAAAGTTCTTCCTGAAAAGAAGAGCAAACCAGTAGGTCTTCAGAAATTGCAGAAGTATTAGGAACATGTTTTTTGAAATTATTTCTTTATCCCATCTCTAATCCTTTGATTATGTCCTTAAGGGCAGTTGGTATTCAATAAGGGTGGGGTTTTTGTTTGGTTTGGGGTTTGTTTGGTTTTGGGTTTTTTACATATATTATTTCTCCAAACAAAACATACCATCTTATGTGGAGATTAGCATCTCCAAGTTACTCTGCTGAATTACACGCACCTCAAGAAAAGTAGTATTGTACAGAACAGCACTGTAAACCCTTGAGATCACCATCAGGCAGTACCGTAACGTGAGGCTTTTCTTCATGCATCACTGCTCATGGCAAAATTAAGTCACACATAGCAAAAACAGTCATTCATGTTGTAAAGTTAACTTTAACTGGCCTTGTGACAAACTGTTCATGAAATAGCCAAAAACTAAGTTATTGGGGAAAAAAAATAATAATGTAATAAAATTACCCTATCAGTTAGCTTAGTTTCTTCGTATCTTCCATTCTGATTAACATTTCCTAAAAAGAGAACTAGTAGCAATCCCAAAATTTATATTCTGCACTAATTCTAAACAAATATGGGTAATTACATTTAGGGAATATTTAAATCCAGGTGTTAGACGAAAAAAATCAAAATGTAATTATTTTGTGCCACCTGTTCCCTGTACATTTAACAGGAATTTTATAAATAGTTTGAAGGCACAACTCTGTGGTTCTGCTTTGAACTCCTGTGTTATGCCACTAGCTATTTTCTTAAAAATCCAGATCAGAATAACTATGCAATATTAACCAATAGGCAAACGTTCATGGTTTTTAGCAGAAAGTTATTAAATTCTTGTGTAAATATTTGTCATTTTAACTGCAAGATGCTAAAAAGACTTATTAGCCAAAGTTACAAAAGTAGCCAAAGACTATCTCTTAGATATTACTGTAAATACCACAGAATGTTGTTGCAGTCAAAGCACTCACTCTCCTATAGAAAATAAACAGTTGGAAGCTTTCAATATTGCTACAATTCCAGTAACCCATCAGGATTTGCGGCCATTTCAAACAGGAATCAGATCCACTGCAGAACGAGGGGGGAAAAAAGGAGAGGGACAGAGGATGGGAGTGGGGTGTCTTACATGGCATCTATTAGGCACACTAAAAATATTTTAATTAGATGTATGAGAGATTCATTTGACAATGAAATGTACCATTGATTAAAACTTAAACCTTTGACTCTTTTCAACAATATACTTAAACAAGAGACGAACCTTCTGCATGCTGTAACACGAGAAAGACAGACTCCTCGGAGATGATGTACTTGTGCAGACACACCATGTTGGGCACACAGCGGGGGATGATGGTCGTTCTGCTCCTGCTGTACTCACTACTTTTCCTTAGACCCTGACAGAGAACAAAAAGGTCAGTTGTACCCTCAGTTGCCTTTGGAGCCTGCTGTGCTCTGTGTTTATCAACCAAACTAATCTATCCGAGTTACTCTGGGCTTCAGAGAAACCACTCATCTGCTGCTCTATGCCCCTCGGTCCCCCGAGGCTGTGCTGATGGCATCTGGCGCATTTCCAGAGAACAGAAGATGGCACAAAGCTGCCATTAAAATCAATTACATGGGTCAATGTTTTTATTAGAATCTCTCTCAAACTAAGTCATCAGGATGACACTCAGTTATTTCCCTGTGACCTTTTTTTAAAATTTTATTTTTGTGTGTGACCAAAAGACACTATTAAAAAAATTCAAGTTCTAAAGACAAAAGAATGCCTTAGCCTTATAGGTAATCCTCACGTTTCCATTGTACTTCACTAAAGACAACAAACACCACAACAAAAAGGAAAGGAAAGGATTAGTCTCCTTGAGAGGTAATGATTTTTGGGAGGTAGCACAGAGATGAAGTTGCCAGAAGTGAAAAAATTGATGTGGGAGGGAGAAAGGGAGGGGAGAGAGAAAGAGAAAAAAAAAAAATGTCAATAGTGTGACCTATTACAAAATTGATAAACATAAGCATTTAAATGGGAAATTCAATGTTACCCTATCTGCTAGTAGATAACGTGAGGTTCTAATACACAATACTCACAAATAATCCTTTCTGAGGAACAAACAGGTTTTCTGTACCCTGCGCATACTTAAACAATTTCAAAGGCCAGATCCACAAAGTTAAGGCAGTCTTGTAAGCCAGACCTGAAGTGAACTTACGAAATGTTAACAACTTATTAGAGCTCCATGTTTGGGACAGTTTTTCAGCCCTTTCTCTCATCAGCTGTACAATTCATATTAAGGGGAGTCTGAAATAATGGCCACAATAACAATACTCATACTAAACTAACTCTCAGCATCACAGATGCTCTGAGCATACTGGGATCTTGATCTGAGCACTTTCTGAAACACAGAAGAGTAATGTGAAAATTTTTATTCTGACCAATTAAGTATTTATTAATTCAATCGTTTAGTAACATTAAACTCAGTTTTTACAGTCTACTGATGTAAAACATAGGAAAGCAATTTTGAATAAGACCAGTCATCCATTTTATCCAGAATCCACTTTGGCCGATATCATATTCTTCAGCTAAGGGAAGACCAAACACAGAATGTTGTGAATGTACTTGGGCTAAGGAGACTTTTCACCTCTTCAGCAGTCTGCACATGTCCTGAGCCACCAGGGCTCTAGATGTTTTAAGAAGCACAATGAAACTGTGATTCTTTACCAAAGCCTGCTAAGGTGTTGGCCTCAATATCTGGTTGCAACTCAAGCGCATAAACCAGCACATCTGAGCACTAGAGCCGTTAAGAGAGAAAGGAAAGGAAAGCAACTGAATACTAACAAAAAGAATTCCAGTGCATGTAATAGAAGGAGCAATAAAAGACTTTACTCACCTTCAGTATAAAAGTCTGCTGTGTTCTAGTGTCCATTACAAGCAAAACCTAAGCAAAAAGTATTCAGAGAAATATTAAGATTCACATGAGTAAGTAAACAAAACATAGTTCTTAAATCTAATGTTGAATATTTTTACAAAGGAAGTGATATAAGTGAAAAAAATTAAAGCCCTGTAGCATACATTTGATAACCAGTCTTAGGAAAGAAATATGATTGAGGATATAGATCTCTACAGAACTACCAGAATGTCATCTGGTTCCCAATCTAACTTAACAGAATGAATCCTAACTTCATAACAGAAATAACCAGTACTTCATAATTACAGCAGTAATCTAGCAGAACCCAATTTACAGAAATGCAATGGTAACAACACAATAAAACAAAAAGAATACTATTATAAACTAGTTATTAAGGTAACAACAAAAAAAGGAGGATTTATTTAGGAAGAGTGGATGGGTTCACTGCAGAGAACATCTACAGCTGCAGAGAGCATCTCTGTTAGAAGTACATCACCTGTACTGAAAGCACTTTAAACACAGCACAGCAATGGGAGTTGTAGTAAATAACAACTATCCTCTTAGCAAGCTCAATTTATTTATGCGTTGAAAGCAAAATAATCAAAAATATGTATGTGTATATATATTTGGGAAACTGAATCTTTAGGGAGCTGGAACACTACACATGTCCATCTTCAGATCACCCTGATCAGGAATTGTTTTCAAACTCTAAGAACAAAGATGTACTTGAAAAGCACCAGCTGCAAGACAGCTACACAAGCAGCACAAGCTGAAACCTCCTCTAGGAACAAGAACAAGAGTGTACACTCACTGTTTATTTACAACAGACATTGTAAACTTCCAGTATAAATATTCACATACAGTTATACCAAAATATTTAGGCTGCAAATGGCAGCACTGAGGTTACCAAACTTCAATAAGTAAGATGAAGCAACTCCAAGTCAACAGACAAGATGCAGTCAAGACCAAGTCACGTCACACCAAAAATTCTTCTTGCAGAGGAATGACATGTCAGGATTCATCAGGTGACAGGAGAAGGATGACACAGCACACAGTCTCCCTTATCTCCCAGCTGTGTGGGGTAGCAATGCAGTCATGCCCTGCTATCTCTGAAAGGGTGAAGCCTACCAGGCTGACATGCTGATTTTCTCCAAGGAAACTGCAGAAACAGCCATCCCAAGCAATGCCCACATTCAGGCAAGGCAGAGACGTGCAAAAGGCCCAGGCGGCTGAGCCAGGAGGAGAGGTCTCAGGGAAGGGTTTTGCCAGCCTTCCCCATGCAGCGGGTAGAGCAAAGCAACCTCTGCTCTTTGGGATAGCCACATTCAAAACACTGCCCCTCATATCTCCCCATCACACCCCTGAGCATCTCAAGCAAGAGGAGGAGAATTGGAGGTTTTTTTCTAATCATTTCTCTCTCACCAAATTTCACCAAAAGAAAAAGTGACAGACACCTCTCCATCTCAACAACCCCCTCTTTTACTAGGGTTACACCCAATTTTAAAAGCTGTTTTATTTCTTCTTGCAAAAAAAAAATTTCAACCGAATTTGGTCTTACTGACATTTTTTGACAAAGGAATGACACACAGTTTCCATGTCAAGGGCACAATAAGGAAGGGCAAATGTCTTAAGGCCACTGAGTTTGCTGAATTACTTCTTAGGCCTCTTACCTGGGGCTTCCAGAAGCAGTGGAAACCAGCTGAATAAGTAACAACTGTAAAACTGGTTTTGTTTTCCTTGCTTAACCAAAAGGTGTAAAATTTAAAAAAGAAAAAAAAAAACCAACAGCCAAACCAAAAACCAACCAACAGCCAAACAATAAAGAAAACTGGAAGAGCAAGAGAAAAATAAGAGCCACTTTACAAGAGGTGCCAAAAGAAGATAAACACGGTTCAGAAACAACTATGTGTTTACAGTCACTTTCCTCCTTCTCCCAAGTTTGTTTGTAACTAAACACTGTTCACATTGAGGCAATAAATAGGAGAACATATGTGATTTTTTTTTTAAATGTGCCCTTTGACTGTCAATATCTCCCAAACAGGTGTTGGCTAAATGATTATAAATTGGCCTCTGGATACACCTCTTCAACTGAGCCGTACAGGACTGGCGATAATATAATTAGACCTAAAAACATCAGGCTGGTGAATGCTTTCCATCTGTTTGGCAATAATGTTTAGTTAACAATAGTCTTTAAAAGAAGCACCTTCAACTTCAGTTCTTAAAGTTATTTATAGGGCCATTCTTAACACACCAGCACTCTTGCTAACAAGAGCTTTAGCCACTTGGAAATTATTAGCCATACGGCTGTATATGAAAAGGAATGGCAGCATTTAACATCTGTATCTCTCCAGATTTACAAGCATCAACCTCATTTAAAGTCATTTCTTAATGAACAGTTCCGTGGTCTGTATTAATATTATAGTTGCATGCACAAAGATCATAAGGAGCCAAACATTTTTTTAATACCGACAGTAGGCCAATCAGTAATGAAGCTGTCAGCATAAAGGACAGAATAATAGCTTCTTTAACCCTCAAACAGGATTTGTTCATTTGTAGAGTAGAAGACACCAATTTAAAAACTGCTCATGGGTTTGCTCACCTTTATAAAGACAAAAATCTAATTTGGTACTAATTTGATACAATTGTCTTTCCAATAAAAGGCTCCTAAAGCCATCTTTTATTCCATGATAAAACAACTGCTATAACTAAAACTGTCATGAAATAATTACCTTTGATAGCATACCTTATTGCACAAATACAATTAATGTATTCCTCCCTTTCATTTTTCACACTTGCTTATCAGCACTGTATTAGCATATGGTGTAACAGAACAGATTACTGAGCCCTCACCCTACATGACAACATATAGAATGGCTACCACTAACACAAATAAAGCAGACAACGGGTCCCTTTAGGGCTAGCTTCATCTGTTGTTACATTACAACATCAAAGTGAAAGTAGCAGCTACAGTTTTATAACTGTAATAACAAGAAATAATATTTCTGTGCCTTTGAGGTTAACTACCTAGATGGACTAACCAGTCTTACTAACCAGTTTCTTTCTTTTTCCTTCCCATCAAGCATCATACCTTCCCCCAGTGATGGTCATCTACAACTCCACTACATTTTATGGAAAATTATTTCTTTGCTGATTCAATACTGACCTTTCTGCAAGACTGTTTACCTCAAAAGGGACTCGAAGAAGCCCAGGAAGAGCCATAAAAGTGCTTTATAAATTCACCTAGTGATGCTTCATTTGGCCCTGGTGGACTGTGGACTTTACATGGGCCCACCAAACCAAAAACCTGTTGCAAGAGGAGGCAGCCTGCATGCATATTACAAAAAGGTGGTTTAACCAGATTCACCCAAATAATTAAAGGACTATATGAATGAATAAATCTGTATCAGAGAACTGACATTTCAGGAAGGGATAAGGCCAGGAGAGAGGTGGTCACAAGTATATCTGCTTGACTATTTATCACACATCCAGAGCAGAGAAAGGGGAGCAGCTCTTGGAAGCGTTACCAGGCTGCTGCAGAGTGCGTAACAGTAAGACCGCCACTGACCCAAATGCCAACTTACTCACCTCATGCTTTACAGCCAATTTCTAGACAGTAGTGCTATCCCAACAAGTCTCTCCTGTTTGCATTCTTTCACACTTCTCTCCCATTGCAAAAGGGAGTATTTCAGTAATTCTCTAAGATTTCTTTTTAAAAAGCAAAGTGACAAACCTCCACTCTAATGGCACTGTGGGACAAAACAGGAATCCACATAGCATTCCTTATGGCATAACTGTTCTTCTCCAGAGCAGATCACACAAAGATGCTCGCATTAGACTAGGCTGCTCCTAGCTTGCATAAGCTGATAGAACCTGTTTCACTGATGATGACTACTGTGTAACTTGTAATATTTAATATCTCCTAACAACGAGCTGTCGGCTCTAACATTCAGCATCCTATCTCAGAGGGGAGGGAGAAGAATGCACAGCAGGGCATTCCTGGGCACTGAGCAACTAGACTGTGACACAAAAGGAGACAAGGCAAAATCCTATTTGTAATACTAATGTACGAACAGAGTCAAGGTCTACATATCACGCTGGCTTTTACGGCACTGTTGCTTACTCGTTCTTTTCCTATTTTTCTGCACTGATGACAACCTCAGCGTGGCCAAGAACACTAACAGTCAAATAGAAATTGCCACAAATAAACATACAATGTAAATAAGTGTCTTCAGCAGCAGACATCCCTATTTTGTACAAGCACTTGAGCTCTCAGGCACTTCCCAAAAAACAACTGAACACAGTAGCGCTGCATGGAAGCATCTCACTAAAGTGGCAGATAGCAATATCCCTCCGTGATGCTAAATAGGATTTTCTACTTGTGATTTTTTTTTTTTTCCCTTAAGTCAAGGGTTAATTCTGATGCTGACAGCAGCTACTTAAAAAAATTAGCTTCTTAGATTTGATTTACAGGGTATCCAACAGCTTAGCGGAAAATAAATTAAATTCAATTCAATATAGTAGGTGCAATTAATTGCAGAAAAATAAAATAAAACCTGCCTGGTAAATAACCATAGTCTAGCTTTAAGAAAACAGTTAATTTTAGGATCCTTTACATGCACAGAAATTAGCAAATGTTTCAGTATGCTAATTTTTTTTAATTAAAAGCTATTTCTGCAGTAAAAGCTCTTTCATATGCACTACTGATTCTTCATCAAACGTTAAGTTTCCAACTTAACACCAGTATAGCCGGTGGCAGCCTGAAGGTTTACCATCTGCTGCCACCCAAAGTCACGGTGGCCACCTTCAGAACATATGCATCAAAGCCCTGAGATAAGAGACTGAAGGAATACTGCAGAAGTCAGCATAAGGGGAATCACAAACCCAGAGGCAGGCAACAGGGAAGTCACCAGGAAAAAAGAGCGGGGTGAACCATGAGCCACCCTACTGAGCACCCAACCAAGGTCATGGGGGACAACACTGGAAGAACTAAGGACTGCTCTAAATGCACTGCTCTCCTGCAGGTTGCTTTAACATAAATGCAGTCCTCTATCACACTGTAGACATTTGCTTTCCCAATCCCCCTTTCTTTTCTGGGTTTTTTCCTCCCCCTTTCCCCCAGCTCAGCATCCAATACTGATTTTTTTCCAGTCTCCACACTTCCAGGAGGTGGCACAGAGCATACCTGTGCTTTTTATTTATTTGAGCAGGTTTTAACACTGATTAAAATAAACACCTCAAAACATGTTTGCGTACAAAAATGTGGCTTTAAGCTTATTAACACAGGTTGAAAAATAGTTCGTGCCTGATCAAAGAAAATGGACTGGAATCTCTTACAACAGTACCAGATACAGGAAAGGTTTTGAAGATACATCAGACCTAAGGGATTATTTTAAACCCGGCTTCATTCTGTTACTAAATTGCTGTTCTACACTGAAAACACATCATGTAATAACATCACCAATGGGCCATCTATTAATTATGGTCATTATCTCTTAAACAAACACGCTCTTATCATAGAATAGATTCTCTAGCAAAAGTCCTACAAACTTGAAGATGTATCAGATGATCACCTAGGATTTTTCTCCTTGCTTTTATCTCACCTGATGGAAAACCCCACTACAGGTAGTGATGGACAACTGGAAAAGAGACAAATTGGTCACCTAATCCTAATATGGGACTGCAAGAAAATCTTAGCAGGGGCTGGTGCACAGCTGGATGCCGCACTCAGGGCACAGTTGTGGTGATGAGGCAGAAGCAGAAGTGCAATTCACCCCGCTCTCCTCGGCTGTGCCGGCTGTCAAGGCTACCAGGATTAGAAGATCTACTTAACATAGATTTAATTCTTGTCGTTTTTCAGATTACACCACCCAGACTCTCGCTCATCTCCCTCTGTCGTTATACAAAGAGATTACATTTGGCTAACATGTACAAAAAATGTGATTATTGCTTATCCTTGTACCTGTGCAATATGAATTATCTTCAGTTTGCAATTATTCCTCCTTTCAAACTATTATTCTAAGGAACTTACAGCTCATATATTCTATGATTTGCAATAATAGTGTACTTAAAAGACAAACGGTGCAGCTTTAAATCATGTAAATGCTAAGCAAGCAGCATATATTCAGATTAGAATTTTTAAATACTTTTAGATAGTAACAGAGAGGAAAGTCCACTTTCTTAGAGCAAACTAAAAACCAATACATGACAAATGGTGAAATATTGACTTAGAAAATATATCTGGCAGGTTTTGCTAGAGAATATGGTTTACAGTATGAAATGTCACTCAGCATCACAGAGGAATTGCCTGGCCCCAATTATGTACTAAGCAACTTAGTAATAGCTAGGAATACAAATAATTTTGGTTAAAAAAAAAATAATAAATCTCTAAAAATTCTTTTTTTCTGGAGGCCAGAAGATACATATAGTTCAGTCTACACTGCAATATTTGATATTTCTATTTTATAAAGGGAAGGACAAAATCTGCATTACTTTACCCAATCTTAGGACTGTCTTATGTCAGATGAAACAAAACATTCACTAAAGTCAAAAGACATTTTAGTGAAAGAAGCTAGAGAGAGAATAAGGGTTATAACAACAAAACACTCAGAGATATTCAGACTTGTATAAATGGAAAGAATTCAGGAAAACAAGTGGCAGGTGTTTGAGGGCAGGGAAGAAGGGACACAGGACTCTTTCTAGCTGGGAGAGAGACTGCATTTTAAAGTTGAGCAAGCTTTGTTACTCAGGGCTTGAAACCTGACTGTGGTTTAGGAATAATCCCTTAGCAGTAGGGAAAGGAAGGTAGCGAGCCAAGAAATCAGTTTTGACAATGACTCTGTAGTTGATTTGATTTTGTAGGACTTGGCAAGTCACTTAAAATAGAGGGTTATCAAAACATAAAATGAGCTTTTAAAAGTTTCTTTATTTGCATTAATAGTTACTATTATTACTCAGTTTCAGATTTTTAACCATTTTTGCCACTTATTTTCTACTATGCCATGTTTGGATGAGCAAAACTTGCTAGTTGACTGAATTTATTATAACATTTTTTCAGCTAGTTTCTCTGAGCATCATAATGAAAAAAGAATGAATGTCTGTACTCGATCGTGCTGTTTATTACAGCTCCCTTTTCCCCACACCTCTTATGTACACACAGTCACTCAGTCGAATTCATATAATGATCTAAAGACACTTGGCAATGTGCACCTCAGAGCCGAGTGAGAGAAAACGTCTGCTACGATCAACTCAATTTCACAACTGCAACAGTCTTTAACCTCACCTCAAAATAAAGTGGCAAATATTTCAGTTTCTAACAAACACTAACAGGACATAGTTACCTATGTCCGGTTACTTGTGCACAGCACATTGCCATAAAAAGAGCTCATTTCTCCTATCCTCTGATTAAATTCCATTAAAACTAACCACAACCTGTTTGAATTCAACTATGGGTCTGAAGATTATTCATGCAAATTCTACATATATTCTATATACTTCTGCTTTTTGGCACTTTCACTCACCAAGTAGACAAGTAATAATCACAATTTCTAAATAATTAATAATACTGATTTAGTTCTTCTGCATATTTCTAAGGTCAATTCATCAAAATGTACTACCAGTTATGACTTCTCACAATAGCACAAGGCCACAAAAAATAACCTATACTCAAGATCAACAGAGTTGCTTCTAGTTCTTCAGAAAAGAAGTTAACTACTTCTTGAATCCTCTTCAGAAACTCCCAAAACAGTTTAGCAAGGCCCCGATGAGAATGCTTTATTTTAAAAGGTTTCAGACTGTATAATAAAATTTAACAGTGTATTGAACAACAAGCTCAAATGCACAGACATCTGCAGAAGAACCGATCACAGTCACACTAGTGCCAGTACAGACAATGTGGCTTGATGGGGGACCAGGGGAGGGGATAGAGAAGACATATAAGACAGTCGTAGGTTATAGAGGCATAGTTATTACTTAATACACTCTGCTTGCAAGATGAATCTTTAAATCGAATGAATCTAAATAACAGAGGGTTCTAAAGAATAAGAAATTGGGTTTGAAACAGCATTGTGAAGGTATCCAGCAGCACCATAACAAAGACATTTCTTTAGGGGCCAGTTGTAGCTTCAAAAGAAAGATTTGCCTAGGGCAGAAACTCAGCACAGAATCTGCAACCCTGATTTTTAATTAGGCAAATTTTGAAAGCGAAAATCTTTGCTGTGCCAAAAAGAAGTTTTCCACTTTAAGTACATGAACTGATAAAATAATTGATCATTTTGGGTTGGTGATAACAGTAGCTAAAATATTTAGATATTAGCCTGTTTTCAATCTGGTACCTCTGGTAACTATAACAAGAGCTTTGCTGCCCAATCTGCAGCACCTCGGAGTCCACAACATTGGCAGGACAAAAGACACCTTTATAATTAGATTACACCTCTATTTTTAGAAACCTACATCTCCAACACTAAGATCTTGTATTTCTGTCATCACCAGAACCCTGATTCTTCCCAACTCTGTTTCAAAGATCTGCACACATTCAGCTCTCACTTGGAAGCCTTACTAGAGCTGTGCTCAGAGAGATCTAGGAGATCTGATAACGTCAAGGACTCCAAAAGCTTCATTCTGATCAAGCATCTTCTCCAGTCACTGTTCATTATTCTTACACAAGAACGAAGATACTGAAAAGGTTCATTTCCAACACTTCTGTAGCCTCACACTGTCAGACTAATTCACAAAGTCCATGCCTGCTGCATCAATTTAGTGGCTACTAATTTAGTTAGTGCCTACCAAATCCAATAGGTCGGTTCTCTTTCCAACCTGTCTCTCTGATACACATAGAGTGGAATGCAGCATAAATTCTGTACTTACAAGTGAGGAAAGAAGATACAATGAATATGAAGTCAGAGCTGAGAAAGCCTTGTGTGCTATAAAAACCACCATAATACCTAACGTATATAGCCCTCTGAGGACAAGTTATCAATTTATGCACGTAATTACAACAAAACAGGCAAAGAAAAACCAAAATCAGTCCCCATAGCTAGGTTCAGTCCAACAAGTAAAAGAAACTGAGAAATACAGACCTTAACAGACCAGCTACAGGTTTTCTGATGCATGATACAAATGCATAAATTGACCATGAATCAGTACGTCATGCACAAACCAGGGACTACATAAGGAACTATCAAAAGGCACAGGAGAACTGGCACAGCAAAAAGGAAATGAGCCTTTACAGTATGCATTAGCCACCGCCACATTGCTGAATAATACATCATCTTAAAAGTATTTGGTAAGGTGATAACTAATCAACATATCAAAACAATGCAGCAATTCTTCTGGTCTCTTAATTAGGCTTGCAAAAAATCCGTATGGTCCTTTACTGCTTACAGAAGGGTATTACCCTGGGATTTTGGAAGACATTATTTACATGAGTCAAAAATAAGCTTGGCTTCACTGCTGAATTGGTTGCTTGGCAGGGGATTTCAATTCCAAATTCTCAGGGAAGCAGAACAGTCATGTGTGTCTCTAGCCCCCATTTCAAGTGACAATTCAATAGTAGGAATTTCTACCCTTCTATATTTCAAGTATCCACCAGATTATACAAATGAAAACACCAACTCATTCTTACCCCAGTATGGTAGCCATGACTTCATTTTTGAAAAACAGGCCTCATCTTAGAATGCCACCAAACATGTACCTTATCCTTTAGCTCAAATATATTTTGCATGACCTTACATGAATTGCTTAGATAAAAGCCTTTTTTCTTCTACTTTTGTTATTTTAAAGTGCAGATGCATTTGAGTCATTTTCCCCTTTTGTTTCATATCCTTAAGATCCACAGCTTCAAAGACAAAATGTCAGCATGCAGTCGATTTATGACTGAATTCTTGAAGAGATACTGAAGAATTACCTTGTCAATCACCCCAAGGACTCTGAAGGCCTTCAGTTCCTCGGCAGGGCTCCTTAGGTTCCAAGAGGGCCTTGAACTTAGTGATCCTGGAGGCTAATGGAAGATATCAAAGATTATACATCAATCAGGGTGGTACTTGAAGGAAGACTGCCTGCTGAAGCAAATGCCAGGTCGAAGGAAACTAAATTTATCATAAATCAGAGAGAGTGAAGATGAAAGGAGAAGTTTCTGTTTGTCCTTAGTGGGGGAAAAAGAAAAAAAACAAAACAAAAACAAAGAACCAACTTGCAAATAAATAAAAATAAAGATAACATTGAAAACAGAAATTTTAAAAAGAAAAAATAATTCATTTTTATACTTTCTATGCTTAATGGAACCTGGCAATTGATTACTCAATTCTTACCCCATCACAATAATCAATCAAAGCCCTACAGGTATTCTGGATACAAAATAATTCAGAGATCATGGAGAAGGAGAAAACAAATTAGAGGCTTTTTAAGTCTGAAGAACATAAAATACAGAATTATAAACAGGGGTCTCTGGTGAGTTTTATGAAATCCTTTTAATAACAAGGTGCACAACAGAAAGGATTCCTAAAACTGCCTTAGTAAAAGGTAGCTAGCCACGTATCATTAATCTATAAATTAACACCATAGCAAGAGAATTGTCAGGTGCTAATTATTCAAGTAGTTAATATGCAGAGATTTTTTGTACATGCTTGTTTTGTAGTTTCTCAGGGCAAACTGAAAGCTTGCATGTCAAAGGAAGGAACAGTGTTTCAGCTGGAAGTCTTCTGGGACAAAGATCAACCTCTTAAGCACCACATACACCTCTGGCACATTAACAAACATTTTCAGAAGTTTCTAGTTGCCAACTGAGAGAATTCATTAGATCCTCCTCCAAAAATTCAACATGCAGCTTCTAGTAGAACCCCAGAGCTGGATCTCTTCCTCACAAATAAGGTAACTTCATTTGCAGAGTTGTTGAATGCCAAACTCTTTTAAAGCATAACCTGGCCTCTCCAAGTACCCTTCTACTACACAAAGGTAAAAGAAGAGGAAGGTGAAACTCCTTGATTTTTAGGCTTCTAAGAGGCAAAAGCTGTTTATCTAATTTGTCAGCATCCTGAGGCAATATTTAACAAAGATGTCACAAAGGAAAACTGCTGGTAAGCAGTTATGCTCTGGATGAAATGTTTAAGTATCAGGAAAAAAAAACAAGAAATTTTCCCTTATGATCAGAAACTCTCAGAAAAAAAAACAAAGATCTTTGCTTCCTCCCTAGTGTTTCCCCTCCAACATCATTACTGTGCTATCCTCAAAGTCCAGAACACCTCCCCTGAGCCCTCTCCAAAACTGGTTCCCCTTCATGTGGTCAGTCAAATACCCTCTCTCCTTCCAAATTATTTCCCAAAAATCAACCTTTATTTTATCACTGCCTGCAAAATTAAACAGAAAGGTTCAAAAATACATGGAGAAAATTTTCTTTTCTTTTGTGTTGACCTACTGAGTTCTGTTAGAAGTAGTTTATTATTTATCTATCTGGGTCTTATAATTATTTTGTCATGTAAACACTGCCAAGCAAGACTGCCAACAGCAGTTAAGAGAAAACTTATACAAATCACTAAAGGTTTTCGTATGAAGAAGAAAAAAAGACTACATTAAGTTTTTTCTTGAAACCTAATTTAAGTTCGATGCTCTAGCAACCTTTTGGAAGGTCAAGGGAGTTCTTCTGTTGGGTTGTATTTTAAGAGTGTGCAATTTTTCTGCAATAACAAAATACTTGCTTTCAAAACAAAGAGTTGTGCTAACACAGAGTTTATTCATTACAAGATTTCAAAAGCATCCTAAGGAATACATTTAATGAAAGAGTATTTCCAAATCCTCTAGACTACTATAAAAGATCTCCACTTCTATCTGCATGCTATTACTTTTCATAAGCATTCCTCCATAATCAAACTTCTAAAATTTTCTCTTATGCATAACATTTCAACCATGAATTAAGTTCATACATCTCTACAGAAGTTAATAGTGGTCTAATAATGCTATAGAGTCAGACTTCTGAGCCCAGCATGCCTGAAGAGCCCAAAAAACCAGTACACATTTTGGGGTCTTCTCTAAAATATGACCAATGGTGGCACAGTCAGTAATACTGTGTATAGTTTTCCATATACACATTCTACAGTCACTTCTTACCTTAAAACGATTAAAAATCACATCCACATCTCCACAGCTCCCTGTAGCTTCTCCACTTTTATCAGTTTCATATATTTTTTACTCTTTACAGTACTTTGGCTTCACTGTTGCAAAGTCTAATAGTGAAGCCCAGTGATGAGGAGGAATCACATTCTGTTGTGAAGCAAGCCAGGAGCAAACTCTCAATACCCAATTCCCAGAACTACAGCAATTAAGCACTCTATGAAGCTGCCTGCTCCTCTGAATAGTGTAAAATCCAGACTCAGCATCTAGCCAGTGATAAGAAAAATAACTTAAAAAAAAAAAAGCTTTCTCAACAAAAATAGAGGAACGGAAAAATACAGGAAAGAGAATAACAAAACTCAGAGGCTTCATTTGCCTTTAGAAATAAAGGCAAAATAAATATATATTACCTCTGCCTGCAGAAGGCCTTCAGCAGCCTGTCCAAATGCTCAGCAAGCTGCTCAGGCATCCCAAGACCTTCTTTCCTATGGCTAGGCCCTATGTTTTGAAATTATTTCCAGATTACACTGAACTGCACAGCCGGAGTTATCTTGACTTGGGATCAGTGTCACTGGTTCCATTCCCACCATCACCTTTTGGCTAGCATACGCTGATTTCAAGTGGAATAGGATGATGCTGATCATGATGCTGGCCTCTGCAAAGACCCAGCAGCTTGTGGCCACCACTTGCCTTCTGAAGGCTCTAGCTTTGCAAGCTACACAATGAAATAGGCAATAGCTCTTGCCTCAGCTTTGGCATCACTGCCAGCAGTGATAAGAGGAAGGGGAGAAAGAGTATACCACCAGCCAAGCAAGAGGTAGAGCTTCTTATATTAAACTCATTTAAGGCAAGAGCAATACCTCTAGCCCAGTGACACAAACACCATTTGATGGTAAATTATTCTACTGCTGACACTGCCACCTTCAACAGCAATCACCACAGAACCTCAGGACAAAAAAAGAGCACTTTCACCAACACCAGTGCAGAGCTGCACATCAAAATGTGAACTCCCCTCACCATTCAGAGGTCTGTGGCAGATGACTCCACTAACCATCCTGCTGTAGCATGGTCAGACCCTCAACTGCAGCACAGAGATGCCTTGCTGGCCTGTGGTGGGAAGCTCCACACCATGGGTGTGAAAGAGCTTCCAACTCTCCTGCCCTGGCAGAACATCCTGGCCCCTTCTTCACTCTGCACCATGAGAAAACAAGGTTGCATCTCTGCATGGATCTGATGCAGACAGAGCTATGGTGTGCTTCAGAAGGTCCCCAGTGATCACCAGTTTGGGACTGCATCTTCCCTAAAGCTGGGACACATCTGGATCATGCACATCTTGAACCAGCAGCAGACAGGTACTCAGAATGTGATCTTGGAAGCCCTGAGACTGAATTTCCTATTTTGTGTTAAATTTCTATCTCACAGAACTACAGTAGGGTATTTTCTTTACACTTACATAATTTTCATGCACATTTAACGAGAATTTTAGGAAGTAAGATATCCTATGAGAATAGGATAGAAAGAGACTAAGAGCAAAGACTGAAGACTGCTTCTCCTGTTTCAGCATCAGGCTTGCATGTAACTCTTGTTACTAAAATGCTTTGAAAATCAAAAAAAAATGACATGCTAAAAGACAACAGATTTTATAATGGTGCAAAGAGAGACAATTCAGCACATAAAAAACTGGGCATAAGTAGAACCAGAAATAATTTCAAAAAGTATGCATTATAAAAATACCAAAGTTAAAATGGACCTACAGCCTGTACATGTAGCTGTGCTGGGCCTCAGCTGACAGCTATGTAAGACTGCAGCTTTATGACAGTCAATCCAGTGTGATTCTAAGGCTGTTGCTGCAGCTCCCGGCTCAGGCTTGGAGGTGGCTCCCCAGAGCTGGTACTTGTAAAGGGGCAGATGAGAAAACACAGCTTGAGAATCTGCAAAATGGCCTGTTGCTGTTACACAGTATTCTTGAGCATTTGTCGTCAAGAAGGCCCTTGATGCTGCTATGCTGTGCTAGAGGAGGAAGAGAACATCAGCATTTGCTGCAGCTTGTTTTTCCAGGTCTGCATGCCTGTTTACAACCTCCAGAACCTGTCTCCACACCTCCTACTCCCAAAGGTCACAACAAGGTTTTTCTCAGTATTTACAAGACCCTGTCAAGTGAGTTCCCAGTTCATGGACAGTCACAGTTGCATCAGTTCCCTGTGCTTCTTTTCAGCCTTAAGAAGTCTTCTATCCATCCTTAAGCTCTCTACCCATAACCTTTTTTTAACAGTGCCAAGGGTTCTCCAAACACCTCCTCTTGTGCTTCTCTCTTCACCATTCAGACTTGCCAGCAGCAGGGTGGTTGCTAAGGATGCTATCCTTGAGGGCTACACTGCTGGCTTTTTGTTGAGGCAAGAAAAGTAACAAACTACTATTGTTCTTTGTTGGTTTCCATGGCATCAAAGATAATTTTTGCTTCTCAGCTCTGAAATGCCAGGCCTCTGCCTCTAGGGAAATCTGGTCTTTGAAGAGGCAAGGGCCTGGCATTTTGGGCCACAGAAGAAAAGCTTGCTTCCTTCTGCCCTAGGTCCCCAGAGAAAAGCCACCGTGCTTTACCGTCAATTGGCATTCAGATGGCAAGTGGTTGGCTTGGGGTGTGTTTAGCAGGCATAGTCTTTTGAGACTGCTGCACATGGTTCAGCACACAGGCTGGTAGCCTGAGCTTTTGGGAGATATGAGAGGCTGAAGGGTGCAGGACAATAACAGAACCTGCTCTTCTGAGCTTATCTTTCTTACTGGACATTTCTTTAGCCTGGTGGATGAGAAAGTAGTAAAATGTCATGTCTAAGAAGGCCAGGTGAGCCTAGTTTTGATGCTGATCATTGTGCTTGTTCCTTGTAAGGGCACAATAGGAAACACAAAGCTATCTACACCAGGGTGTAGCTACCTACACCAAAGCTATCTACACCATGGGTGACAAAGCAATTCTGCCTTGTAACATCAGGTCATGAACAAGAACACTTTATCTTAAATACTGATGCTTTCTTACTAGTCAGACCTCTTCCTCTAAATCACAGTCTCAGCACCCCCACTGCCCATGAAGTTCACTGCACTAAACCACACTTCCATAGCCAAGCTGCACTCCTCCTATTGTAAAACAGGCACAGGTACTGCTAGGGTACAGTATTTGTCCATCGTTTTCTTTCAAGCCAATTTCAGTCACATGGTCCAAACTATGCTGGGCTAACAGGTGTAACAGCACTTGGCCATGCTTCTAGGAAGGGCTTCCTTAGTGTACTAATGGAGTGATTCTTCTCAAAGACTTTGTGTCCCTCCAGCACAGAAGAAGTGATGAGAGACCTCCTTACGGATTCACGTGAGCAAAGAAGGCATTGTACAGTGTTATTTAAACATTTGCATTTATATCCTGTCCAAGCACCAGCATTTGAACAAGGAATGGGACCAGTCAGCATGACCTACAGCAGTATGAGGTGCTAGTGGTAACAGACCAGCCTTGCCCCAACATGACCAAAGGCACGTAAATAGCAGCTAGAGAAACATCAGGCTGCTGTGGAGTGATGGTGCAAGGAGACATAAACACTAAGCTTACACACTACAGACTTGATTTCTTTAGAAGGACACAAAATATCAGCGTGTTCCTGCTAGTATCTCCCAAGAATCACACTATATATAAATGCAGGTCATTTCAGTGCACTTATGTCTGCATGGGGTGGAATAATTAATGCAAAGTCCAATATAAACTGTCTTAGGCAGCAAAAAGGATAAGCAGTAACCAAGGTGCAAGAATTCAAGTTTGCTCAGCAACCAATGTGCAGGAAGAGTCACATTCCTCACTTTCCTTAAGACACTAAGCCAAAGTACAAAGCATGCCAATTCTCAGTGATTCCTACCACTAGCCTTACAATAACTTCGGGAGATAAATCCTTCTCCCAATTAACTCTCAGATATCAACTCAGAGACAAGCTGCCCCTCACCACAGCAATCATGACCCATCAGCACCATCTGCCCTTATGCCAGCAAATTCCAGAGTTCTAAGATAAAAGTCCAATTTATGCATTATGAAGAACAGTAAATAAAGGGTATTAAAATACACATACATACAGGTAAAACAAAGCCAAATTGTGAAAACACGGCTTTTTTTGTAAAAAGAATAAGACAGTTGCAACATTTTGCTTGTGCAAAATCAGATTTGCCTAACTTGTTAATTTTGAGTTTCAACACAGAAGGAGAATGGTTTTCTATTCTCACCACCTTTTTTTTTTCATGTCTTATCCCAATTAATCCTGCTTTCCTTTGGATCTGCAAAGAAGGCATGTGCCTTATTCAATACAGCATAAAAGAGGAAATACTTCACCTCTCAAGTTCACATACAAAAATGCAACCTATTTCTTCCTCCTTCCCAACCACAATTAGTTTTTAAACTTACAAAAAGGCAAAAATAGGTTGCTCGTGGGTTTTTTTTCTTGTTCTGCGGTTTCCAAACACACTGAGGTTTTCATTCAATATAGATTCTTGCCCATTTTCAGGGGTGTTTGACCCAAAGAAAGACTACCTAGTAGGAGTTCATATCAGTCCAAAATACTAAATTGTTCAAAGTACAATTCATAGCAGCAGCAAGACTCCAAATCTCACAAAATATATCCCATTTGGAACATCCTCAAAATTGTACTTGTGGGTTCTCAACATTAAAAAAGCTACCCTTCAAAATCAGTGTTTTTGCTTTTTTAATTTTCTTATTAGGCAGTCGGATTCTATAAGGCTTCCCATTTTTGCAGCACTGATCTCCTTAAAGCATCTTCAGATCTGTGAAAAATAAGAAACAATAATCTTCTGCCTCTTTTTTCCTCACTTGATATAAATGCAGAGAGACAGGAAGTTGGTGACTTTTATGTTTACTATAATAGGGCAGCCATTGACAATCACACACAGTTTAGCATGACTGCAGTAAAAGTCTAAAGTAAGAACAGATAAGTCCCAAAGGAACTGTTTGGGAAAGGGCAAAGTAGAACTTTAATGAGGGTATCCTGGAACAAGCTTAGTTTGTCTTTTGTGCAAGTACAGATAAGAGTGTCTCTGCTTAAGAAGGTGTGAATTACTGCAGAAACCCCTGAAAAATCATGAAGGAGCTGATTACTCAAGCATATCCAAGAAGACATTTGAAGGGTTGAAAAAGAACCATGGGTCAATGAAGTACTTATTTTGTGGAAAATTCATCTCAACCCCACCCTGCCACATGATTTCTGATACAGCATTATGTGCCGGCTAAAGAAACCAACAGGCCTCTCGCTCCCTACAGGACCAAGTGTGGCTTTTTGCTTTACCTTTAAATTCTTTAGCATAATTAAAAATATTTACATCATCAGTTGTGAGTAGAATGAAAGCACACAGAAAACCAGGCCTGTATTAAATCAAGCACTCTTTATAAATCTATGAAATGCAACCAACAAGAATCAGAAAAGAATGGCAACTTAACAGAAACGTAAGATCAAAATACTCCTCGGGCCTCCTGAAGGAGAAGTTCTAGATACTTTTTGAACCTCAAGCTTGAATATGCTTTGCTAAAAGACAGGACAATATAATTACACCAAATTCTGGTTGAGAAAAAATGTTAAAGCCTACCAGAGAAACAGATGCATCTTCAGAGGATTTATGGCAGAGACTGGAAATTTTTTCAGCACGCATAAGGTATTCTGCAGTCTTCCTTTTCACTGCTTCTCGACGAGTTGGACTTGATTCACCTCAATGGAGAAAAATAAAGTGGGTTTTTTTATAGAGAGAGGTACTAAGTAATCAAAGAACATGATTGCTTTGATTCTACCTTTTTGATTTCCTTTACGTTATTCATAATCAAACGTACAGATATGCATCTTATAAAAAGTACTATGATCTCAGAGTTCTACAAAAATAAGAATTTAAGCCTTGCTATAGACTAAGGTAGAGAGTCTTACCTCATTTTTCTGTGATCTGGTATATGTTCCTATGGTAACATATGTATGAAATGAAACAAAGCACTGATCCAAATGTTATATTAAATAAAAAAAAAAAAGGAATACACAGTAAGACATTTCGAACAAAACAATAAAGTTGGGGTTTTTTCCTCATGATTCTAATACGGACTTTGCTAAGTATAAAGGAAAGCCAGAAATGCTATTAATAGCCTGAATGCAACATAAGAGACACCAAGAACTCTTGTTCACAGCTTTCCGATGCTAGCTGCTCCTTGACTGTTGGCTTAGGGTGACACAAGAAGAAAGGAAGAAGTGCTTGCACACACTATTTCCCTGACAGCTGAACCATCACTGTGTTATGTGTAACCTACCCAAACTGTTGCAAGATGTCAGATCCCATGATACCATGCAAATTCTGTATTCACTCTAAAACTTACAGCTTATGCTTAGGCATTCCCAACATAAGCAGTATATTGTTATAATAGACTCAACTTGTGATGACAACATCCAATCACTCAACCGCCAAGCAAAGATAAAAAGACTGTGAGCCACAATTGTTATAACAGAGAATTGAGATTACTATACTGAAAAATACCGACAACTGTCCTAGAAGTCTGAACAATAGCAGAGACTTCACGTGGCCCTGACAGTCTCTTCCAGTCCTAAATGAGGCCATCCAAGACTTGCAGAAACACAGCCTTGGCTGTGACAGGCTTTTGCACCAACAGGTATAAGGCAGCACCTCTCACAAACCACTGCTCAAACAGGGCAAGGAACTGCAAGGATATCTGCCTAACAGCTACTCAACATGAAAGACAAGGCAAGGAACAGGAGAGGTAATAAATTAAACATGCAAATACACAAACTGAAACAAACAGCAGATAAGAGAAAATAACAAAGACTAGAATTCATGAGACACTGATCAAGTGGCCATGAAAGGAACCTCCAAGTGTAACCTTGAAGAAGTTCAACCAGAAACTTGGTAACTGATAAGAAAAAAGCTAGAATTATTGCATGTTATCAAGAACGAGTCTCATAAAGAGAAAACTTATTATGGGATGTCTGAGGGATAAATTACTGTGTAAATGCTTGCATGCAAAACGTGGAGGTTTTCGGGGAAGAGGGATTGTGGCAATGTGTAAGACATTGTGGGATGTTTAAGGGCAGGATTAAAGGTGAGGAAAGGGAGAGGTCAAGGCAGAGTGGGGTCACAAGCATGAGAAAACATAGGTGGAAATTTCATGGGCTGAATGTGTATAAGCAGGTTGATGGTCAATATGCTTGTCTGACTAAGCCTGTACCTGACCATCATTGTCTGGCTTACCTTCTTATGAAACTGTTCCCCATAATTTTCTGCATGTGTGCTCATTTTTCTCTGTGCATAAGATACGCCAACAGTCTTCAAGCCAGATAAGACAGCAAGTCAGACATTTTGTCTGAGAGCTGGACCACAGACCTTGGGGCCAGCTACCAGAGATACCTGAACAGCATGACTTTTCCTGACCAGCAATAGTTCAAAAGAGTTTGTTTATGGTGCCTGTGGTTCTGTAGGTGTCTGTAAAGGCAGTATCTTTCTGCCTGTGTCAATCTGTTTGTGGTCAGCCATGTCCGTACAGAGTATGCGTGCACACATGCAAGCCCCTCTCAGAAATTTGCAGTCAGCTCCACTACTGGTAGGACCCAAAGAAGGGCTAAGCTGCAGTCATGTCTCTCCAGCAGCTCAGGGCAGAAGGAATCACTCTGATCCTTCAGCCAGCCAGATCTGGCTAGCTTTACCACCAGCTTCTTAATAAAGAAGGAGGAGCAGGTTGTCTGTTCAACTTTCCCAAAACACATTCTAGATAGCAGAGATGAAAAACTAAGTACAATGTCTCTTCAGAAAGTTGACGGAGAACTACTCTGCTGTACGCTCTCATAGCTGCTGTTTTACCCCTGCCCTATACATGAGAAAATGAATCATCGCTCTTGTTTTAAACAAGCCTTAGACTCAAGAGTGTGAAGAAGGCAGAGGCTCTCTTCCACTTTATGTTACCATGGTCTACTACTAGTCATTTTGACCCTGTTATAAAATAAAGACTCCCTCTTCCTTTCCTATTATGACTACAAAGTACCTAAACACACAGAACCGTCACAGAGACTCCATCAAGAAGAGACTTAATATGTACTCCAAGCTCTGCTGTAAGTGTTCTATTATAAATCTTATTATCCACATCACAGCAGGAGGGAAGAGTAATTGTCACCTCCTTGGACAGACACACATAACCCTGCCCTGTAAAAAAACTCTGACTACACTTGATTTGTGAAGAAGCTGGACAGTCAGAAACTCAGTGTACTTTCAGGATACAATATTATGGATATGAACCAATTTCTCAGTAATTTCTCTCATTCTAAACACAGACAGGACTTGGTACCAGGTTCAGCACCTCAAATATCAGCCTCCACTTAGTAAGATTCTCCTCGTGAAATTCCCCTAGATGAAACTGCCAGTCTTATTCCCATTGAGGATTAAAAAAAAAAAAAAAACAACACTCAATTGTTTGAACTAAGATTTGACTTTATCAGAAGATAATAGATACACAGTATTTTATAAGTGTGTGTTGTAATTTCTTAAAATATGACTAACACTCTTGCTTTCATCTCTAACAGTCTTATGGCACCATAAAACTTTCTTGTGCCAATCCACTGGTGATCGCCCACATTCTCTTAAGACACGTAAAGTGGCAGCCGCTCAGGGGAAACAAGTCATCTGTGTAGCAAAAATAAACTCTTCAGCCAGTGCTTTCTTCAAGCAGACTGGTAGAAAAATTGCTAGGTTAGTGTCTAAGGCTATCATAAAAGTCAAACATACTGCTTAATTGTTAGTTATGTGTATTTAGTTTGGATGTTTATTGCCTTTTTTCAATGCTTCAGTAATTTTACAGTAATTAACACAAACAAGCTAGGGTGTCCCCTTAGAGCTGTCTTTGTTCTTCCTACTTTCACAAGACATTAATTTCAGTTTTTCTTCTACTTTTCCTTCCCGAGTAATTTGTTAAATAACATTTGCAAACTGTTCACTCATTAAAATCTTCAGCCACAAAAAAAGAGGGTGTGGATTCATGAAACATTTACTAAACAAATTCTTGCATCTTATTTGTGAATAATATCATTAACAGCTCAGTCTCTGAATATTTTAACAGGTGGATGTTTGAGGATTGGATTTATGGAAGTAGGATTCTGTCTTTTTATTCTTTGCATCAGTTTAACCAAGAGAATGTAATAAGCTACATTCCTATACAAATTCCCATTTAAACAGCCAATATCTCATAAAACTTTTTAAAGAAATACAGGATATTAATTTAATAAATAAATGTTACTTTAAAAGCCTTAAGCACAGGGTTAGAAGTAACAATAAAGACCCCATTAAACTAAAAATAATCTTTAGCATTTATGCCAAATTTCAGGTCATAGAATTCTTCACTTAAAATCAAATAAATCACTAACACACAGTACTAGAACAAATCCTTATATTTGACAGATGTTAAAGATGTGATGCAGATTTTATGCTTTTTTTTTTAAATGCAATATTACATTTTGCTATGGGATAGTGGTTTTAGTTACGCAAAATGTGTACTCTCAAAAGAATTGACTGATTTATTTCTAGTAAAGAACTTTTTATTTAAACGTTGTGTGAGCATATTGAGCTCCTATTTCCATTCTGTGGTTAGCCCGCAACAGTTTAAAGAGGTATCTCTCTTTAATTACAATTTAAACTTGAAAGGCATTTTGCCTTTAAATGGCAGCAAACAGGAAATGTTTAAACTGTGTCAAAGCCTTTGATGAATCTTTACAACTGCTCATAAAAGATCATCCTGCTTAAAATAATATTGATTTTTCATTTATTTTCCTAGATACTAGAAGATTTACGTTTCATCTGATCAGGATCAAAGCTTCTCCCCCCTCCTGATCACTGGGATTAAATCAGCAATGTCATTTTACACATTTAAAAACTAGGCTGCTAAAGCAAGATATAAAAGTGTAGCAAGGCTGATCATAGAGACCTTAGAATAAAAACCCCTCAAGATTCCCCATCTCTCTCCCTGTCTCTCTGCATTTGCTATGGAGCAGCTGTGCCTCACACAGATTCACATGAATGAAAATATTAAGGCAAGAAACCACCCACTTAGTTTATTTTCCATATGACTTTCCTGTAATTATTTTGTAAACTGTTCACACAACAATATATAAAAACATCTGCAAAAACAGGTAATTAATGTGTCAAGCCAAACTAATGCATTTTTTATGGTGTCCATGCTTCGTCAACTGTAATTATAACTCTTTTTAAGCAAATGATGATGTGTTTGTTGCAATGTGCAAGTGCTTATTTTAGATGCTCTGTTTACTATTACTGCAAACAGAATATAAAAACTCTACAGCTACTTTGTTGCAGATATAAGCCTTCATCTACAAAAGCAGGCTGCTCCCTCATTTTCCAAAGGCTTTGACTATTTCAAAGAAATAAAAATATCTTAAAATGAAAATTGGCTTTGGAAAGGCTGACCAGGCCACCCGCTGACCAAACTAACAGTAGCCAGGACATTAGGACAGCAGCCAATGATTTAAAAATTGTTCTTTAATTTTTGTTTCTAAGGACAGCTCAGCTACAATATATTTTAAAAAACAGACGTTCCTAACAACATTCAAATGATCTTGAGGGTTTGATAGAGAAAACCACAAATATCAGAATAATTGTGCCACTGAGTTAATCTGTGACTTGTCATCTTATTTTCCCATAGTCCACTGATTTGAATGAAAAATACAGAGAAGCAGCATTTTCACAGAGTATGTACATAGCAGTAGCATCTGGGAAACTAGCAATAATTTTGTTTGTCTTCTACTCAAGAGAGTCTTCTACTCACACCTCATAGCAGCTCAGAAGAGTACATACCTTTGAGAGATTAGCCAACTCAATGTTGAAGTGTTAAGTGTTCCACTCAGTTAACTGTTTACTCAGGCATCAAATCCTCTGTAATTCTATTGTATAGGAAAATTACTTATGTTCAGGTATTAATAGCAAAAAGCTATTGAAAGGGGGCCATATGCAATAAACCCAAACAAACAAACAAAAATCTGGGCAGTAAAGACCACAGAAAAAGATCTGTCCTTTTCCCTCCACATCATCTCGTGGTACTACTGATGGAACACATCTCAGACGATACACAGAAGTGCTGTCAAACTTGCTCTGGTCCTTAACTACTCTCCTCCACAGATCCAGGATGAATTCATGTGAAAGATGTGTATCTTACTGGATGGTAACAAAGATGCTCTAGTCTCCAGTTGTGACCAACATATACAATATCCCACATTCAGTAAATCACAGTATATAGCACCCACCCAGGAATTCTAGATATTCCTTCCTTCTTTTGTGTCTGACCACATCCAGATCATTCCCCTCTGGGTACTAAAGATCTTCTTCAAGAAGAACCAATCTGTCAGGACAACATGAGGGTATTCCCCCTCGCTAACTACCTGCTTGACCAGGATGTGGATATTTCCACAGAAAAGGCAAGGCTAAAAAGTTAGCATTACCTGTCCCAATCCCCTGCAACCTCCATATTCCAAATCTTCCTGCTTTTCTCTCAGATTTACTAAAAATATATGTGAGCTGCCTTTATTTAAAGAAGAAATCAGAAGAGATTTGCTCCAGGAAGGAATGTCCTCTTGCAGAACAGGCTACAAGGAACTTGTGGGAGACTGCCTGTTGTGCTAACCCCAAACTCCAGGTTCTTAACAATTTAAACAGTAAAACTTTCTCTAAATACTGAAATCTTCAATGAAACATTTATAATTGCCAAATCTAACTGCTATAATACCATTTTTTATTTTTAAAAGTTTCTTTATCTTCTTCACAGTCTTCCTGCACATATCACCCAGCTGGATTGCTGAATTTTTCAAAGAATTGCTCTCTATAAAAATGCAAGGGAGTAAGCCTTAAAAGATTTATTTCTTCTCACAATGAAAAGAGGTTTAGCAGCACCTTCCTTATTAGTGGGTAGCCCAGCTGTTATTTTTGCCTAATTGGTTCAAGAGGACCTCTGTTCTTCTTAGGGCAAACACTTCTTACATCATGTGAAGCAGACTCCTTTGTCCATATTAGCCAAACAAAAGCTCAGGCGCACCGTAAGTGACAATGCGACTCATAATCCAGCACAGGTTTGTGACCACTTTGGACACAGTTTTATAACCCCGGAATTTATTTCAGAAAGGAGCAGAGCTGCTGGCTTTGGAACAAGTCTCCACCAACTTTCACAGGAGAGTAGGTAACCTTTAATTTTCAAACAATTCCTTAAGTGAAATGTGACAGGTGCTAGGGTAGATGGACACTTCAGCATCAAGGAAAGATGCCACAGATTTTAGCAGCAGGTGGCAGTTTGGAATTGTGAAATAAGCCCACTAGCTCATCGTCTCTAGTATGCTATGTATTATATTAATGATGAGTTCCTTTGAGGTGGTGGCCAAATTTTGCAGCTGAAAAAACCCTGTAAATATTAAAAAATAAGATCAAGGTTAAGCCCATTATGGTAAAACAGTTTGTAGTGATCTTTTTTCCTTTTTTTTTTTTTTTTTTACATTTTGAGAAAGTCAAAATTTATTAAGATACATCACATTTATCAAACCTATTTTCTTGCTTTTTGAAGGTTCAGGACAGTACTGTATTCTAGCAACAAAGAAGAAAAGCCATTTAAAAGTTAAACTTCTCATGCTGAAGTACAAATGCATGACAGTGAGTGAACTAAGAATTCTTCTTCCAACTTTCCAGTGTGTTCATAACTATTTACGTCTATATTTTATACATCATCTTCATTGCAGGTTGCCCAAGACATTTACTAATCCCGTGAAATTACCAATTCTGCATACTGCAGAAAACCTAAGGTTATGTACCAGTGGTGTAAATGTCTACATTAAACGCCCCTCTGGAAAAAAATGCTGGCATATGTGCCAAAGTTAAGGTTACATAAAAGAACAATGTGAATGGCTGAAATGTGTTTGAGTGACCAGTAAAGCAGGAGTCAGTAACACTCAAGATAATAAGAAACATAACTTTCCAGAAACACTAATCAACAAACATCTGTTTATAGAGAAACTCTCATTTTAAATCCACAAGGTGGTGGTAGCTTTTCATGTGTGTGTGACTATCTGGAAAAAACTAAAATGAATGGCCACACAGCACACACCATTTCAGGGAGCAAAAACTTAACTTCCCATCCATCTGTTAATACTTGTAGTCTTCAGCTGCAAGGTATTTCACCACGGTAAGACTCTACAAATGTGAGAAGTATTCTTGAACACTTCCCTGAAAACTACATAAGGGGGGAAGAAAACCCCTGTGAGCACTGCAAGACAGAAGTACAAGCAATGGCATCCTAGCACAAATGAGGAAACAAAATCGTGGCAGCAGCAGCAGGTCCTCCAACACAGGCACCATAGGAACAGGAAGAGAGCACTAACAGTCAAGAGCAAGGAAAAAACTTACACAGACCACCACCATAGAAGAGAAGAAAAGATTTTCCAAGTACTCTGCATTCTTCCTTCTTAACTAAAAGGAAAAGTCCAAATTAGATTTAGCCACCACAAACATTTCTTGTTTCAGAACAGAGGGAACCCAGTCACACAGACACCTACCTCTTCAAGTAAGAACAAGTTACTGCAGTTTGAAGCATAAAGTATTGGAGAAAGAAAAAAAAAAAAGACAGATGAAAAAGCAATTATGAATTCATCAGTCCTGATGATCTAATAGTACTCATATCTATATATGAAATATAATTCATATGTACTTTTATACAGTACTATGGGAAATGGTATCTTTCTATGAACAATCACAAAAAAATCTCTGAAACAGAAGAGCCAGTGGCAGGCCCTGTAGAGATCAAACCTATACCAGTCCTTCTACACAGCTCTGAAGCTAGAGAGGCTATTTTAAGATACTGGAAGGGAAAAGAGGGAAAGAGGACATGACAAGAAAAAAGGAAGATGTGAAGAGAGAGAAGCTGTATATGCAAGAACTGTTTGGTGCGGGTTGGAAGAGGAATCAGAACACTGATTATCATGCTGCATCATGCCCTTAAACATATCTATGCAATTTTTCTATTCCAGCTAGTAATTTGCCTCAATCCACCTAGACTGCCTTGAGGCCTTTAATTCTGCAGCGAGAGACTTCAATTTTCACACCTAAAGACAGAAGCAGCACTGTAACCTAGATCACTCTGTTTTGTCTACACTGTATGCTGGAAGAAGTGTGGCAACCCTACTATGTCTTCTGATGGGAGGTAGAAACCCCACATAGCAGCAGTCAAAAAAAGATTAATGCACTTAGCTGCAGCTAAGTGCTGGCTAACAACAGCTGAGATAAAAGGTTGTGCAGGCAGGAAGAGATGTCTGTCAAAGGAGCTGGGCACAAGCAGCAACCTGGCAAGGAGCTGCTATGAGGACAGACTCAGAAATCTTGGAAAGGGCAGATCAACACCAAGCCAGTGCAGCTAGCTCTGTCCCCCAGAAGAGGGAAGAAAGAACAGGTATTTTAAGGCCCACCTTGTCACATATTTATTAATTTTTTAACAGCCACATGCTAAGCAACCACAATGAGAGATATCTCTGCATCACGTCCTATGTGTTGGCTTACAGGTATTGCCACAATTTACCTTTACATATATTGTAAGACTCTAAGCTGCACCACAAATACTAAACCCCAAACCTTTATCAACTTCCTGGTGAAGAGAAGTCTTAAAGTTTAAGTGGAACTTGGCCTTCAGTACTCCTTTATGTAGCCAAATCTCTCTGTATTTATATATTAACCGTTACCATTTACCACATTGACCATACTTTACTGGCAGATGCTGTATTTTACTGCTTTGCCACAATGAAGAGGCTAAACCCTGTACTTTTGCATATGGAATAACACCACACAAAGTGATCCATCCAGTATCTACTGCACAGCAAAGAATCCTATAACACTAATCTGTTCTGAAGCTCTGTATGGTCTGCAATGGGCTTGGAAGCCAACACATTTCAGTTATGAACAGCTCATGGCCCGTATCAGCATGGGTTTCAGCATCACTGGCAGCACAGTGGGATGAGATTACTTTTTTTTTAAGCAAACGATAGGATTTTCAACATCCCTTCCTAATCTATCTGCTTGTCAAGAGACAAGTCCTCTTACAAGCATCTAACCTTCTGAAACAGCAGCTGTGATTTCAAGGTTGTATGAAGCACTAGGAGAGAGGGAGCACTTTGTATGATTGCTTAGAAAGCCCAACCTAAACGGTCTTACAGCATCCTCACAGTCCAATAGCAGGAAACAGAGACAGTTTTCAGCCCCTTTGGAAGGAAGTGGGGCAGGAAGTTTTTGTCTTGACTGGTTCCAGCCTCAGTGGAAGCGGAAAGCTACAACAGCAAATGAGGCAAGTGATGATACACCACAGGAGTACAGAGGTCTGAGATCAGGTGGGGAGAATTATGGTTCCGTCACTCACCCTGTCATTAACCTTTCCCCGTGGGGCCCAGCACAACTCTAAGGGTTTCCCTGCAGATATCAGCTCACACCCCAGTGCAGCTTCTCAGAAGACAGGCCTGTTGTTCCCTCAAAGAAGTTGCTCCAATCAGGCACAGCTGCTGGGTAGCTCAGAAGCAGCCTGAGAGACTGTTACTCTCAATGAGAACACTACTCAGAGAATTTAACAAGTGAAAGGAATTTCAAGTAACTACTGTGTTGTAACAAAAGTTGTCTTCATAAATGCCATTTAACAAACAAGCAAAGGTGTTTTTCACTCTGGAAGCCAGAAACATGCTTGTGGAACAAACATGGCTGTTCCCCTTTTCATAAAGTACTATCTTCTTGGCATTCTATCAAACATGCTCCTGTTTGCATCCCTGGCTCCATCACAAACTCAAATCATAGTCCATCATAATCCCAGTAATTAGACACAAGTTGGTTTGTTTTCAGTATATCCAAAAATATCATCTAGTTGTCTAAAGTATTCCCAGCATTTCATTGTATATGCATTTCTGGGTTAAAAGTCAAAGTCATTTTAGCAAGGTTCCAGTAATTTGTGTAATTTTTGTTCCAGCTCTGTTTACTGGATAAACATTAAAATAGCATGGAGCAGTGCAAAACTGACATTCGCAGTCTGCTTTCAAAGACACCAGCAGCTTATCTAGAAGTTGTAGATAACCAAAGCAAAACACAGATACCTGAAAAACAGCTTGTGGCTGCTGTGACTTAAGAGGCATCACATATTTCATGCAATAAGGTCTATGCTGCCGAGCTGAACCAGCCCCCTAAACCAAATAAATATTCATTGTGTCCAGCCACAGCTGCTACACACATGAAAACAAACACCCCAAATCTCTCAGAGTAAACGGATCATCTCCCTTTGGATGTTAATAAGCAACAAGGAGCCTTGTATGTAACAGACACACAATGAACACATTTGCTTCCTAAACCACATAGAACACATCCTTGTACTTTTCTACAGGAACTGGACTGACCATATCGAGAAGCATTCTTGCTTCATCATGTGCTTTAAGCTACTGAAACACAGCAACAAGCAATGGTGTAAACTCTGTTTATCACACAGCTCAGACTGCCCAGATCCATAATGGATGTAACTTGAAAGCGGTTGGAGTTGGAAAAAGAGGAGCAGTTTATACAAATAGGATTTCCTCTTTTACTGCAAAAAAAAACTCTTTACATAATTTTAACCTCCTGATCTACTGTTTCCTAACATAAACTATGCCCTACACCAAAATCAGGGAAAGCACTACTTCACATAAAGCACAGTTAACTTCCAGCCTAGAAATTGGTGGCTTGCTATCGATTACTGCATTTTTTCCATCACTAGGCCTGAAGCAATGCATTGACCTCAAAGGGCTCTGACATGCTAACAAAACAAAGGAACAGCTATAATTGTGAGCCAAAGTTTCTATTAGTTAGTATATCTAGTACGCTTAAAAAAGCAGAAGATTTGAATACCAGAAGGTTTCAGCTCCTGGACAACTGTTTAACCATTCTACACAACCCTTTGAGACTGCCTTCCAAAAGCTCCAAAATCCTGAGCACAGCACTGCCCAGAATACACAGAGGAGCAGCAAAATCAGGGCATATTCAGAGGAAAAAGGAAACGATGGCAGCTATTCCCTCTCACTGCACGCGAGGGAGCTCTGGTATAAATGAAATGTGGAGGTACAAGAGGTATAGGTAGTTTACTGGCAGTCCAAGGGCTCTACAGCTAGTCCAAGAATTCATTCTCTTTCCCATTGACAAACATGCTTAATATTAAATGAATGTACGGAGCAGAAATAGACCCAAGAGCGTATAAAGAGCAGATGCCCAGAGTCCAATGTATACACCAGCCTCGCAGAGCACAGACGGCGTTCATTCCCCAAGTGACACGTGTATTAGACCTTTTGGCAGGACTATGAATCAGACATTAAAAGATTCGATACAAAAACTCTGCAAAAGACTAGCAAAGGAAAATACATACTCACCTTGCACAGTATAATTAACACCACTGTACTTGTGAGAGCATGCACACACAGCTGAAAACAAAGTCAAGATGGACATTTCTTTGGTGTAAGGATATGCAATACCTGCCTCATCTAGCATTAGTGTCATCAGCTCAGAGAGGTGGAAGGTTGTCAGAAATGTAACAGACTCAAGTGTGTTCTGACTGCCTTTATGGAAGCCAGCTACTTCAAGCTAAATAATGCACGTCTATAAACTTGCAGTAATAAACTTACTTGTACATGATTTTGACGAGGCAGCCTTAAGTAGTAAGTAGATCTTGTAGCAAGTGTAAAGGACTGGCTGGCAACAGAGACACCCTTATCTTTCAGATACATCTAACCAACTTACAAAGGCATTACATTTCTGAGGTAATTCTGAGAGAAGTTTCAAACACAGATGATGGATGATGCTTCTTTTTTACCCCTGGTACACTGGTTACATTTCCTGATTCCAATTTTTAGGTGTCAATTTCTATTTTCTTGGTGCCACCACGTGGTAAAAATCTGTATTACCATTTTACACGCAAAAGCCACTTCCAGTCAATTCTAGAGGCGCCACACATTCTGCAATGGTTGTTTACTGAAAGGCAAAGTCACTTTATATGTGTGTAAGTATATATGAACACTGTGTTTCACTTTCAGATATTACAAATACTTATTTTGACAAAATAGGCTGAAACTAATCAGTGGCAGAAGACCAGAGGCATTTTTTAACAATTGCACCATCCTTACCTTGAAAGAAGCACATTAATACCCATGTGAAATACATAACCAGGGGTGTTTAAATAGCTGAAGTGATTAGGTTAAGGGTTGGGGTTTTTTTATTGTAACATACAGTGAATATCAATACTAAAGATACCACCTTCACAAAGTAACTAGATTAAAAAGTGTAATACAGATAGTTATTCATGGGTTTTTGTTGGCTTTGGGTTGTTTGTGGATTTATTTTTTTTTTTTTTTATTGTCCTCATAGATCCTGAGAAGGAATCTGAATCAGCCCTGTCATTATAAAGAAGGCATCGGTGTCTCCCTGCCAGCTTGCAGAAGCTCCAAAGACAATGGGACAAAATGAGCTAGATCTACCCAAATCTAGTGTAAGTGCCCAGCAGAGAATGAACATTCATTTGCTTTCCACCTTCACAGCCATGCAGGGTAGGTAACACAGAAAAAGGAAAAAGAAGAGGTGACTGCTAGGAACTAGCGTATGTACATTTATATTCCTAAGGGATAAAATGTCAGTTAAAATGAAATTCCTTCCCATTATTCCCTCTCCTGTGCTATACAGGTGGAACGTCAAGGACTGCACAGACAAAGTTGCAGGTGCTAGCTACATATCTCTTAATCCATCAGGAACAGTTTCACCCACACACACAGGTATCACTACTATAAATTTATTAATAACCCCCATTGTGCTGAGTGGCATCAGGGAAACAGGGCAGAACATCACACTTTTCAAATACTTCTTGAATTTTTTCCTAGCTTGAAAAGCATGGATACCAGTGGGCACGAGAAGAGGACTAGCAGTCATCTGAGGTAGCTGGATGAGTAGCTAGTCAACAGCAAAGAAGCAAAAAGTCCTTGGAGGAAATATTACTAAATATAAGTAAAAAGCTCAACCCACTCTAGTCTAACAAGTTAGTATGCATCAGATGAGCAAGCCACGTAACAACACATGCAAGAAAAGCCTTTCACAACTTCAAAGTAAACATATTACCATAAGGATTACCATGGATTCAAAGCCAACATATTTTAACTGCTGCCACAACTCAAGTATGCATGCATAGTTACCATAGCTCAAATGATGTGCGATAGCCTGACTTGTGCTCATGCCCTAAGAGTTTGAAACTGTTTAATAAAGAAAGCTTTCTGAAGATGAAACTCTGAAACTTGAACTCTCAGTTTAAAACTCCATCATGGCAGACTTGCATCACAGTAAGAAGATAAAAGTGGTTATGATGAAACAAGATATTCTTCAGAAGACCATAACTGAATGGCACACAGGTTTATGAATGGCACACAGTCTATGAAGAAGTGTATTAGCAAAAAAAAAAAATAACTGGGCTCTACTACAGAAGGACTATCAGCATATTCAGCATCAAGAATTAAAAGCATTTTCACAAAATGGGCAAGGAAAGATAGGATACTATTGAAAAGCCACAACAAGCAGCAAAGCAGCAACCCTACTGACATCACCAGGACTTGAAAAGACAGAGGTAGATTTACTTATGCCAGAAAGTTTAAGACACTTTAAGCAAAGGCTATGCCTATATCTTGGTCCACACCTCTAGCTTTCATCTGTAACCTACCCAATTTTTGTCAGGTCCAGTTAAAGCAGCTCAGCAGGTAAACTTCCACTCCTAGAACTGTTCAGAGGGTCTGGACCCCTGCTGTGCATCATATTGAGATGCAGCAAAGCATTCTGCTTGTGTGTGCTTTGGTACATTAGCATTTAAGTTCAGATCTAGAGCAGCATAATGCATCTGTGCTGTATACCGTTAAACAAAGCCACAATTCTAATCTTACTCACTTGATCTTTGTGGGACAGAAACACAATACACAGACCCTGAATTCACTCCAGGAAAGAACAAATCTCTTCCTGTGCTTTATGGTTTTAAGCCATTGTTGGACAAAATGCAAATATATGAGGTTATCACTCCAGATTCTCAAGAGCTAGAGATGGAAGAGGAAAAAATTGTTCCCCAACTGACAAGGTGCAAGGAGACTCCACAGAAATTTGCATGTAGTTGCATGGTCAGTTAACAACAGCTTTTGCAGACATATACTGACACACCAAAGCCTTCTGAAAAAAAAAAAAAATCCTGTTCTCTAGCAGTGCAGGCATGTAAGTTTGTATGCATCTGTTTAGAAAAGGAGAACAGTTTAGTGGAAGAAGCAAGAGGCTGTGAGCCAAGAATAGTTCTAATCCTGTTGTGATTGGGAAGTTAACCTGAGTCTGCCTCTCCCCATGCGTAAAATGGGGATAATTAATCCTCACTTAACCATGTAAATTAAATAATGTTTCAACGGTGCTGCAAGTGCCACAGATTAATTAATGCCTAGGTAATAAAAAGTGGAGCACTTTGCTACTTACCTGCAAGTCAAAGGTTATGCCGCAATTTTACAAGAGGAGATACTTCGCACTTAGAAGATGAGACCCTAAATTATCATTCAGTCTTATAAAGATTTCTCTCTCTCTCATATGCACAGCAGCTATCAAGCCCATGAAAACCAGGCACACATCGCTCTGCATTTCATATCATCTCTTTGCAACACAGTAAGCTGATGTTAACTAAGGAAATACCATAAACAAATACACATAACCAAAGGCAAGGCAAACATAATGGGAAGATCCATACCTTGAACACCTTCCAAAAGCAGATCAACCCCCTTTCTATAAAAGCTGAAGGCAGTTTCATAATCTTCTTCCTCCTCCTTCTTCAAAGCAAGTTTTATCAACTCGCCTGCTTTCTCCAAGTAATCTTGTTTGCCAGGCTTGGGTTTTAAGCTTCCTATAAACAAACTATGGCTTTCCCTCTCTCCTTCAGATTTGCTCCACTCCTGCTCAGGTGCCAGTATGCTTTGTACTGGGGGTTCAGAAGTAAGGCAAAGGCCAACAGCTCTACTGGGAGAACTTTGGTTGGATGCCATTCCATCATCTAACTCAGCAAGAGAGTCTACATCAACTGTCAGGGAGATCAGGTCACTGTCACTGGAGAAGCCTGAAAGCACAGTCAGAAAGACATCCATTACTCAATTTTTCATATACCTTAGGAACCTCCATAATTCTTTATCCCATCCCATCTCACCTTTGAGACTTTGTTCACAGGAATTTCCTGCATGTAAAGCTGTCCTAAAAATTAATTTTTAGTACCTATAGAAACATGTTTTTAAAATTAGCTACAAACTTTGCAAAGCAACTCGTCATCATTTTAATATGGGAATGAAGAAAACAACATCTAACACCCAACTTAAACTTTCAAAACCTGCTCACTGTTGCATCCCAGGAAATCACAAAACCAACCCTTTCTGTGTGAGGGCTATTGGAAAAGTCAATCAGCAGGAGCCAAATCACTGTTGTAAAAAATCCCAACATACTGTTTTAAATCAGTAAGATGAAGCATCCCAGAACCAGTAAGTTAGGAGTTTGAATTAACACAGTTACTGTCAGTTTATGCATCATGCAGCATTCTCCCATCTACCATGAATAGCCTTCTTTCATTGCTAACACGTGGTGTAATGAATTAGCTTAGACCTCTTTCACTGAAATTTGAGATACATTTTATTTTACATTTGCCATAAGCAAAAAATATATATACTCATTGCAAGCTCACCTTCAGTAACTAAACCACAGCAACTTAGCAGAGTTTTTGCAAATAAATGGCAACAAAGATATTTTACATACACCATTTAATTCTGTAAGAATTATCATCCACGAAAAGCATTTACTCATACTTATGACTTTCTAATAATTTAAATTTCAGAAATGTAATGGAAACAACTTCTAGATCTCACCTCCACATTCCGATTGGCTTGTAAGTGTCACATCATCAAGCCCACTTAAATCCTTTCGAACTGAAAAGGACAAGAATGACAAAAATGTTTCTGACATCCTTTTGTACAACAGATTAGATGTTCACTTGCCGTCAGAGTGAAAGGGCATGACCCTACTACAGGTAAAAGTACATAATACAAAACTGCTCTTTGACCAGCTCTCAGAGATATCCATTTGGTAACACACCATTAAAATTGTGACAGTGGTGTTAGATTTGCCATTTCTCATCGCCTCCAAGGTTAAAAAACAAAACACAGGTGCTTGCTTAGGGGCAGCCAATTCAAACCTCAGCACTCCAACCCACCTAATTTCAATAGCAGCAGCACTTTAATCCCTATCTCTCACTGCTCTGATGATTTACAGCTAAGGAGACTTAAAACAGGAGAGCCTTCAAAGCTGGGACCTGCACACCAAGAAAAAAAAAAAAAGCTTTCAGTCTCAAAAATGTCATTCCAGAGTAGTACCCTGTATGGGACATATGCAATGAGCCACAAATTTGGCAATGCTACCTGGATATCAAGTAGCAGTTTTATCACCTTGGCACATGTACACACTGAGGCAATAAAACAGGCAACAAGGTCAAGACATTTAGCTGTTTGTACACACAGAGAAAGTAAATTCTGAGCTAAAACCTGGTGTCTGTTTTCTTCTGTATTCTCAGAGTCAAGAGTTTATCCACATTATCAGGTAAACTGTTCTGACTTATCTTCAAAAAGTATGTGGCATTAGCAAGGAGCTGACTCAAAGGCAACTAACTCAAACTTTCTTTTTGATTTTGCAACTTCAGAGTTAGAGGGAATTCACAATTTATGGAAAAGGAGTAAGAAGGCACTGTAGAAATACTGCTTTTCTAAAAACTAGCAGTTCCTTTAATGTGAGTGAGAGGAAAAAAAACAGCAAGGAAAAGAGATTACCAGCCACTCTTTGAAAAGCAAGGAAAAGTGATACTTAGTGCTACAAGATTACTTGAAAGGGGAAGAGAGGCTGCAGAGAAGACAATGCTCCTGATCTTTTTAGGGGAGGGATGTAAAGCAAAGTGTCCATGCAGAGAAGAGAACTGCCTGTGTAGCCCCAAGTCCCGCAAGAAAGAAAGCAACCTCACAACACAACAGTTGGAGGAAGATAGAAGATTCATTAATTAGCGTATTAATAACAGGCCATTCACCTGCCCAATTTAGGGACAGCAATGTCAAATGCGGAGCACTGAGAATTTATGAAATAAGGAGTCAGCTTATTTTGTTCAGTGAAGAGAAATTGCTAGCTAGGAAATGCACAGGTGGAAGCAGAGCTGACTGACAGACAAAGGGTGTAGATAGAGAAAAATGAATGGAAAAGCTGGGGGTTTGTGGGAAGGGTGTGCTGGCCACCCAGACTAGATGAATTAGAGTCCATCCACGCAGCAAATTTCAGATAGACCCAAGTCCCCCTCCCTACAGTCCAAACAAAACCATGTTTGCTCTTCTCATGCAGCCAACTTGACTAGAAGCTGTATGAACACAGCTAGCATGGCAGAGACTGAACTAATAAACTTTGCTACGGTCAAGTTTAGAGCCCAGGTCTGGCACCACAAAACCAGTCAGTCAGCCCAAGAGATAGGAAGAGTATGATCTGCACAGACTTATTTCCGGGAAGATAATATGAACATGGTAAAACAAAAGGGGAGTGAGGGTGAGAGAGTGGGGGGTGTGAAAAAGAGATGAGCTTCCCAGTGAATTTCTCTGAAGAATCTAACAATTGCTATAGAGAGACTTTTGGAGAGGAAGTTGGACATTTGGACATCTGAACATTATACCATGTACCCAGACAGGAAGACAAGAGTGACTGTCAGGAATATTAGACGAGTATAACGATTCTGAAATTAAACATAAATTCCTGTACTTGTCTCTGCTTTGTGCCATTTCACCGGGCATATGGGTAAATGCAGTTTACAAAACTTGGTGCAAAGCCTGGGTAACCCAGCCTCTTGAAAAGCAGATTCTTCTGAAAGTGTGAGCTGCCAAGCTGTTTTTACAAGCAAGATACTTATTGCTTATTTTGGTACAAAAACATTTCTACTACCATCAGTTTGCATCTCCTACCATTAATGTGCACACCTTCTGCAAAATGAACTTTGTCTGAAAAGAACAGATGAAAGTGAGAAAACATGACCCACCCTTATAAGCAAACACCAGCACCTGTTAAGGAATGGCTTTGATACAGCTCAGTACAACAGCTTGAAGGAGCAGTGCCCACGTGGAGGCACTTGAATGTGAACAAAAACTAACACAGCAAACTAGTCACAGTTAACTACGATAATCAGACTGGGAAAAATTAGATGCAGGCAGGATGCCCTGAGAAGAGGCAGGGAGAGGTCTCGGAGCCGAGTATTGCCACTGCCATCTAGAGGCCTTAAAGGCAGATGTTTCCCTCTGTCCCTAGTCTTTCCCCCGCCCCCCTCCCCGCCCAAAATTTGGTTTCAAACATAAGATAATATGAGCTGGAAGACACATAAGTTTTTAGAAAATACAACTCCACAGAAGTCATATTTGGCATCTGGAAATCCTGTGCTCATAGTTGTTGCAAGTATCCCCTAAAAGCATTCCAGCTGATTCAGAAGAAGGGTATCAAAGAATTTTTCTACCTTACAGCATTTTTTTCTTTTCAATACTTTTATCTCACATAAAGGAAGTGTTTTTCTTCTAAAAATGAGGCCCTTGTGAATACAGAAACATTCATGTTAAGCACTTTTTCTTTCATAAGGCCAACATAAAATAGGTGCATTGTCAGAATCTGGAGTGTTAAATTTCACAAAAATAGCACCCCTTTAAAACTAATCACCAGTATTTATGATAACTACTTTCTGTAATTAAACAGCTCTATACCTTTCCCTTCACAGAATAAAATACTGTGGGGGCATTAGTTCATTAACATTATAGAAGATACTACAAAATAAAATGTAAAACTCGCTGCACATGTAGAGTATCATATAACCAAGCACAAAGTTATTGACATTGAGAGATCCAAGTGGCAAGTCATACAACCTTAAACAAAAATAAACAAAGCACTATTAGAAAAGACAATCAGTTCTTGTTATTCAAGCACAGCTTTTTACCAAAGCAAGTTCTATGCCAGAAAGAGACCAGAGGAAATTAAGTCATTAAGAAAAAAAACCCTCCCAAATAAGCTTAGTAAGTGTTTGTATAATAATGTTTATTTATACATGAGTGTAGAACAGTTCCAAAGAAAAACCTGAAGGGTTGGAAAAGAATTTCTTAGAAGTCACAAGGACCCAAGAATAACTCAAATACATAAATATCTAAAAGCCTGCATGGTTCTTGGCAAATGATTATATAGAAAGATGCTTAAGATAGCTCAGCCTCCAGAGGCAGACAAGAAGTCCTAGCACAGTATTTGGGATAACTGACCCTGCCTTACAGCCATACTGTTATTTAGTGCAAGTAAAGTGCCACTACATTACTCTGTACATGGTACACAAGCCATCCATGTGCACCTTTTACACTGTGCTAAGGAAATGCGGTCTTGGGAAAAGGGACACACTCTCTGTTGGCACAGCACAACCAGAAAACATTAGCAAGTTAGGGAAGCATTTCCAATTTTCAACACAAGATAGCCCACACTGGCTCTAACACACAACCTCTCAGATTTTCAAGAATAGGGAGTTCTTCTCAGGAAAAGAAAAAATGCTGGCAGTTTTTGTAAGACACTTACACAACTTACTTATCTCCTCAAGACCTGCAGCAGGGCTTTAACATTCACCAATTCCATACGCTCAATTCAGAAGACATACTTAAACTTTTAAATTTCGATACCAACTCTCTTCTAGATTTTACTAAGCACTGAAAGTATGGTGACACCCAGAGCATGAACAGTTGAATAAGAACCCTCTGAAATGAGCGGGGCAGTTCAAATACTAGACCCATTTTTCATGCTCTAGGCCAACTCAGACAGTCATCTTCGTATTTATTGATCAACCTCAAAATAGTTTTAAGTTCTTTTTAAATGTTTATAGCTTGAGACTTGGGGTATGATTACTAGTGAACATTAGCACACTGCTGGCCCAACCTTCTGGAAGCAGGCAGGATTCTGTACATTTAAACCAGAGGGTTCAGTTCAGTTAGCATCAAAAGCAGGTCTTTTTGAGCAATAGAGTCTTAGGACTTCTAGAATAGACTAGATAAATTCCTGTTAGATAAGCTTCCTGTTAGAAGCAAACTTCCAGCAGTGTAGAGTGCTCTGCTGACCCCAGCTCTGGCATTTCTGTCAAGCAAACAGAAACTGGATGCCAATGCTCCTAACAAATACGGCACTTGTCATTTACATGCGGCTTTAAAAGAGATCACGCTATAAGGTTACATGAGAAAAGAAAGCAAACCTTCAGAGCTGCAGTCAGACAGGTTGTCAGTCAGAGAGTCAGACAGAGGCTCAACAGGACCAATCAGTTCAGACCCATCATGCACCTCTCCACCCTGAAAAGAAAAAGGGAAAGGAATTATTCAGCTGCTGTGCTGTATGGGAAGTCTCATTATACAGAAGTGATAGTCAAAATTAAATTTCCTAACCAGTGAATGCTCCATTACTTTAGAGTTAATGCATTAAACTATGTAAGCCTGCCAATTAAACAAGGGCTTTTGGTTAGGCAATGTTTGGTTGCCACAGACTGTCTAGGTATCTAAAAGTTAGCCTACTGCAGCTTCAGAGTCCTGAACCCCACAGGATGCAGCAGGTCTGCCTGCAAACCCCAGAGTTTAACAGGGAGAGAAGAGCAACACTCCTGCTATCTTAGGGCACATACAGTCTGTGCCCTTCAGTGGATTTCCCAAACTCAGCAGGTCCCTCACACAGGAGTGTGTGTCCATCACACAGTTCCACCCATGACCCACTATCCTGAGTTCAGTCATAGTTGAGACTACACAAACAGAGAAGACAAGGCCATCCCAGCATATAAGGAGGACACTATTCCCTTGCAAGCCAGAAAGGAAAAGGTAAGTGAAGTAACAACAGAAACAATTAGTTACACTAGAAACCATTTATTCTTTTCTTTAATTTCTGCTTCACATCTTAAGTGCACATTTTCCAGGCAACCTTAATAGAAACGGCACCATTTCCTAGGCAGCGTTACAAACAGGCATTGCTAATCTGTCTTGAACTAGCCCAGTGCATATTCACACTAGCAGCCCATTTTTCTAGAGTCACAGTACACACTGGAGTACATAAATACACACAGCACTTCCTTCAGTTGTTTCTAAGACTTCACTGTCCAAGTCTATCTCTCCATGGCTAACTGCACAAAAATCTGAAAAGGAACAAAACCACGTGTGATCCAAGCTAAAGAACACCAGCTGAGCTGGTGACTGATCAAAATCTAAGGCTTTTTTTACAGGAAAACATGACACAGCATCAGCTAACAAATGAGCCTAAATTAAATTATTACACTTACATAACTCCCCTTGTAGATGTACTCACTCCTATAAAAATGAATGTCTTTCTAGTTTTACTCATCCCCTTGCAAAGCCAGAAAAAGTTCACTGGAAGGCTAAAACTAATACTTCTGCAAAGCAAAGTGAGGAAAGAGAGCTCTGAAGAAATAGCCCAAAACACAGAAGTATTTCCAAAGAACTGAAAAAGTGCAAATGCAAAGAAACTGAAAAGTAAAATATTCTAACTCAGTCTCCCACTCATTGATGCCACCAAAGCTTAAAGAACATTATTTTAAGTATTTTAAAGAATGCTGCAATAACTGCAACATGAAAAGAAGTGATGATTTTTAAACTTCACTGTAATTTTGCTTTTGCATATGTATCATTTAAATATACTTAACACACTGGTACCCTTAAGTCCCATCTCAGCCAGATGAGCATTTCCTTAATTCCAGTGAGTTACTATCATGTTTACATGTAAATTTATGCTTATGTGTTTGCAGAATGTTGGACTAAGCTACAGAAAATAAAGAGGTTTGAAGGAACTATTGGAAACAAACTGCTTCAGATGTAATAAAGATGAAGTCCAGATCAATGTATTGTCCTAAAATATGTTTTGGAGAGTGGTTCTCACAACACTGTACAAGCAGCACGTCTGACTAGTTATATGCCAAATTTGTTGTCACAGACCTGAACCCATAATACGCCATAAGAAAACAATCTAGACAGTCTTCCTTCTTTTGGTTCGAAACTATAAATGCCTATATAAAATATTGAAACAGTGACAATATTTTATTACTTCCCCACTGAACGCCTAGATTTAACATCACAGCTCTTGCTCATCATTCAACAAAAATAAATTCCAAATCCATTCACCTGAAGTTCCTGTAAAACTTTCCACCTTGTAGAGGTGTGGCATGGGTTTTTTTTTTTTTAAAGCCACATTTCTAGAGTGAATGGAAAACTCCCAGTCACTTCACAAAGCATGTCAGATCAGCTCACTGTCACTCCGCGGTTTATAAATAAAGCAGAATCAGCACTACACTTTATTCATATCAGTAAGAAGCAAATACTTCTGTAAATACTAACAAACCTTAAAAAACTCTTCAAGCTGTTTGCTGTTATAGAGAGCAGGGATATTGGCAGAAAACTGCAACAGATCTTCAGCACATTGCCTTCTTTCTTCAATCACAGTTTCATCAAATCGCCCTGGAACAGACACACAGATTGACAGTTTTACAAATAACTACACATTTATTTTGCAATAATAACTAGCACACACACACAAAAAAAAAAAAAAAAAAAAAAAAAAAAAAAAAAAAAAAGAAAGAAAACAAGACAAAAGTAACCTTCTGGAGACAATGCCCTGAGTCTATGAAAGTCATTCCAATGCTTCAGGAGAACATAGAAAATCTTCAAACTTCCTATTCTCAATTGTCCCTAGAGTCCCGTCTTCTGCAATCCACTCGGATGATGAAAGCTGGCAGCTACGACAAGAATCCTTCGCCCTCTCATCATAAGAATATGTGAGGCAACACTCTTGATTAGCCAAGAGACACTAACGGATGTCCAGTGTTATCTAACAACAAATGATATTTGCACAATTTGACAATGTGCCAGTCAGTGTCAGCCTTGATTATGGCCCAAATCCTGTAAGGAGCTGAGCAATCTTCACATTCTCAAGAACAACGCACAATATGAGCGGATAGTAAACGAAGTATTGCTAAAAGCCCCCAAACAGATCATCAATTCCAGGGTGCCATTTATGGAGGAGACAAAGTGAGGGGAGATGGTGAAGCCCTGCTACCAAGCACTGAAGCTTTCGTCTGAAGTAGCTCCATGCAGACAGGGTCTCATCTCCTCCTGGATTCAAGAGGTAAGTAGAGCTGGGAAGCAGCTCATTTACTAAAACGTATGATCCTTCCCTTTTCCCTACCCAGCACCCAAAACACTCCAATTAGCAAAAACATGTTTAAAAAACAATCCCACAGTTCACCTGAAGAGATTTGCTTCTCAGGAGAAAACCCTTGGATTGCTACCTTAAATTCACATTCTTCACAATTGCACACAACTTATTTTAGCTTTTCATATCAACACCACTTTGTTGTTGAAATAGTTACAAGTTTACAAAAGGAAAAGGGCAAAGGTTAACAGTAATAATTGGAGGAGAATAGAACAGACATTGGAACAGCTATACAGAGGGGAAAAAAAGGACTGGGAAGACAAGTTCAAGAAACAGTATTGCTATAACAGCATGACCAGAAAAATAAGAACCACCTGTGACAGCTCTGCAGCATTAACCTTTGAAGAGGACAAAAGAAACATTGAATACAGAAGCAAAATTCATTTATACTCAGAGCAAGCAAAAAAATAATCCCAGAAGAAAGTATCAAAGCAGGATTCTTTCCACAAATTCTTCAAGTAAATAGCTCCTGCCCATGTGGTACCAGAAAAAAGAAAATAAAACTAGAAAGACACACACATACTCACAAGATCACAAACAAAGCTTTTGGCGGCTATTTTTCCATGAAAGGAAAGAAAAGATATCATTGGGCTAATTTTCAGCTAGATTGGCTCCGTGACTTGTTCACCCTGCCCTTTCAGCTGTACAAACATTAGCAGCTGTACAAACGAGCAAGCAACAAGCAAGCAGAAAGAAGGCAAAGGCACATAGAGTGGCAACACTGGAATCTGGCCTATTAAACTGCTCATCAAACTTCCTATGTCTTCAGAGCAACACTGGGGGTGCATTAGGGCTTTTGTTTCATTCCATGCAAAAGAAGACATAATGAAAAAAAAAACCATCCCTCAGTAAAGCACAGCAGCATAGGCAGTTAAATTAATCTACAAAATAACACAAACACTGTTATAATGCAACAGAACATCAATCACAAAGTAAACACCTAACAGGGCCAGAAACAGGTAACTTTTGCAAGAAAGAAATTCCATTTTTCCTGGTTTCCCAGGGATCTTTCCCCATTCCACTTCATCATGGAACCCAATAAAACCTGCTTTTCCTCACCCACATCGTCTTTATATTTCCACTGGGCACCAGACAGGACATGTCAGGACCAGCACTGCCAGCTGTCCAGCGCACATACACCAAGTGTCCAGGCAGCTGCAAATCTCACAGGTATGACCTGAGCCTGCCTGGCCCTTGGCAGCACAACAGCATGCACTCTCTTCTTATCCAGTTGAGGTTTCACAGACTTTGCAGAAACATAATTACATTTGCAACTGCCTTCCCTCTCAAATTTAGCTGATACTAGCCATGTGAGTAAGAGGTTTGACTTGCTGACAGCACAATTACATAAGCCTTATTTTCTGAGGAAGCTGAGCTTACAAAAAAAAAAAAAACAAACAAACCACCAACCAAAACCATATTTGAACAGAGACATTGAAACATTAGTCACTGTCACATTTTCCAGCTCATCAGCATCATGATACATTACCAGGACAACTACTTACTAAGGGACTTAGGGGGGAGGAAGAACATAATTCAGTACTGGTTTATTCACAGACTATCTGGCATCTTTCTAGCAGGTTCATTCACAGCCAACCTGGCCTAAATCCCTCCCCCTCTCCCTTTTTTCATACTTTCAAGCAATCTTGTACTGCTCAACGTTTTCATTATCACCCTTCTCAATCAGATGTTCAAAGGTGCTTAGATATCCAGCTGACCCTTCAAACATTTCTATCAGGAAGTCTTCCTGCACCTAAATCAATGTTATTTTGACTATTCTTTACATCTCTCAGACACATGGAAACTTCATTATAGGGATCATGTCTTTCCAGGGCTTTAGGAAGTGTCAACTACAATCTTGGCACGTAACAAGTGCATTGGCACAGGTCTGCTATTCCTCCAGCAATGATCCATTCAAAATTTCTTATATATATGGAAACCAAATGTAAACTCCTGTAGAGAGAATCCACAATTCATTTTGTGGAGCAGATCTGAACAACAAACACCCAGCAATGTTTGTGTTCATGTTTCAGCTAGTTTCTCACAAGACTTCCAACTGTACATGATACCCAATTATTAAATATATTACTTCATTTGGTATTTTGAAATCCAAAAAGTATCTTCATCTGTGCATTGTAAGGTGAATCACCTTTCTGACTCACTGCTAGTAAGTTATCAGTATTTGGAGTTTGGTTTCTTTTTGTTGCAGGGAGGAAGAGTATTTTTTATACTAGAGTATGTTTCTGCATTTGTTAGATAAAAGACATGCTGAGTACAGATTTACCAGATCCAGTATGTGGTAAAATGCCATGTATAGCCAACATATGGGATACTTAAAGTTCCAACAAAAACAAAAACAAAAACAAGTAGTTTGAAAATGCCAAAGAAATTATGTTGATTTATATTAAGGTAGGAGAGTAATCACTTCCCAGAAACAGGTATTGTGATTGCTACATAACTATTCAGAGAAGTTTTAACAGCTGGATCTGTTAGGATTTTTTAGATTCCCATATTCGAGTTCATTATGTTTTCTCCAATAAGACAGAGGGAAAAGGTTCAAGTACAGTACAGAAAAAGTGAGATGTCTTCTTCCTCCACCTATAACAAGTTTTGTGCTTTGATGTGAGCAGCTATATTGTAACAGCATAAAATACGTGCACTTGCATATAGTAATTATCAAAAGCAGTTTTCTGCGGAGGTGGCAAGTCTTTGGTTGCATAAAATACGAAGCACAGCATGACCCATTCATTTTTATGTGTCTCAGTTGTCCACATCATCTCCTGAAACTCTGGATGCTGAACTTGATGTTCTTCACATGTTTAATACTTCTACTACAAGTACATTCGACTGTCAGAACCACCAGTGCTCATTTTGTAAAGTGTACTCTCCACAGAACAGTATGCATATATTATTTAAAGCATTCTTATAAAAAAAAAAATCAACAAGTTGCCAGTAACTACTAATAACGCTAATTAGTAACTAGTTTAAAAGCTGCAACAAGTGGATCACCACAGAGAAGAAACACGGCAGAAACACTCCATTAAAGCACTTGAAAACAAAAGACCTTAACAGAGCTGAACCTTGCAGATCACCACTAACTGAATGAGACTGAAAACAAGTTTGCCAAAAACTCGAAATCTAGTAAGATTACATTTTTCCTCTAGTACAAAAAAATACTGACTTATCTGAAAATAAATGCTTTAAGTTAAAACAAAGCACACATGACAGAAGTTACAAAACACATAGAAGTGAGACAGAAAGATACACAGTAAATTTTTATGCTTTAAATAGAAAAATAATTCATAAATTGAAGAGAACGGTCAGACATTTCTGTTCCTTTCAGGTACATATGAATCATTTGAAATTTGTTTTTACATTACCTCCTCTTTTCTGTGATCTGCTGTGGCTCAGCTTAATTCAAATGTAGTGGGTTTTGTTTTGGTTTAGTTTTAAATTCATAAAGCTTTTTTTGTAAATAACTACACTGAATATTTCTGTAGATTTCCTTCTCTTACAGTGTACATTGCATTGTTCACCAAAAACAATAGAAGATGTCTTTCAGAAGGGATTTCACTCAATACTTCCTTGCTTACAGAGCTAGTGTAAAAAACAGATAATTTGCATTTCTGGCAATTTAAAATTATTTAAGATATTAGGAGCCTGTACTCTCTTCTACCCCAATTTTCTTTTCTTTTTACCCTTCTCTTCCCTCCCCTATGGACAGGTGTATTGTCTTCTACCTGAAATTAAATTACACTTTGTAAATACCAGCTTTGTAAATAATTTGTCCAGTGGGCACTCTACTCTCTAAACCAGATATAAAAATGTCACGGGATGAAATTAATACTACATTGGCTATTTAATAAGTAGTGTGCAAGTTCTGACACAGCACCAAAACTTACCCCAGTTCAAACTTCATACATAAGCAAAAATAAAAACATATAAAAGTTGGATACTGTTTAACTGGTGTAAAAGATAATTTAAACTAGGAATTTTACCCAGCACTGCACAGAAAACCATGAAATCTGCGTCACAGTTCAACATCTTTGCCTCTCACTTAGCTGGTCCACACAACAAGGGGTAAAGCTCCCCCAAAATTATAGGGGCAGATTGAACTTGGGTTATAAACTAACTTCAACTTGTTCAAAGTTGTTTATGCTGTTTATATTCTTTAAAAGCATCTCAGTGCCATGCCTAGATGCAGTAGTCATCAAAAACTAACACTAAAAGTAGCAAAAATTACAAGTCTGTGGCAGTATCTGGTCCTGAAACATCAAAAGGAATATTTGTGCTTTCCAGGTGGAGGTTTGTCTTCAGGGGAGTTGCAGTATCATAGTGCTGTCACACGAACTGGTGGAAAAAAGGCTGACTAAACCACCCCAGTTTGGGCACTTTTCAAACAGGCAGGCTTGACTATCCGAAAGTAAATGCCAAAAAAAAAAAATCCAACCCACTAAAAACCATAATATACCCCAAAAAAGTAGAACATTAAAAAAAAATCCCCAAACACAACAACAAGAACAAAATCACCACACAAAATCTAAACATGCAGAAAATCCACAAAAAAATGGCAGGGTGCACAAAAGTGTATGCTAAAAGCATCCAAAAACTCTAAAAATGTTTTTACACATTTTCCAATGTGAAGCATGTAGTAGATGCATGCCAAAAACTGTCATAAGCATACCAGATGCTAAAACACATTAAAATCACGACACAGGGGGAAAAAACGTGCAAAAACATGCAATAAATGCATGCCAAAAAATGCAAAACATACTCTGGGGGCTAAAACATGTTAAAGTGAGACAGAAAAATGTGGGAAAATATGCTCTAGATGCATGCCCAACACTGTTAAAACTGCCAGAAGTGCTTCACACAAAAAACCTGCAAAAAATCAGCACTAGATGCATGCCAAAACACACTAAACACTGGTGGGATGCTAAAACATGCACAACACAAGGAAACATGCAAAAATATGTATGACAATAAACACACATGGAAAACAGGCACAACACATGGAAAACATGTACAAATACACACAAAAGCATGCACTACATGCATGCCAAAAAACACCAAGCATGCTGAACCAATATGGGAAAAACACAAAAAAGCACATAGTAGCCAGATGAAAAAAAAAAAAAAAAAGCCAAATCCATGCTGGATGATAAAAACACTTAAAAGCATCTCATAGACGCACATCAGAAATACATCATCATCCTCTATGTTAAAAACCCACCAAAACATATTAGAAATAATGTGGCAATGGAAAACAACACTGCAGCAATGCCTCAGAAACAAGAAAAACATTCCAAAAAAAAGTTCAAAAACCATGGGGGGCCCCCCCCACTAAAATAACTTGTAACCACCACAGAAAGGCCTTAATAACCCCAAAACACCTCAGACACTGAAAGTCTGCCAAAAACACCTTAGAAACTGAGAAGCCTGCCCAAAACCACATCAAAAAAAGAGCAAGTGATAAACTCATGCTAAAAAAAAAAAAAATGGTAAATGTGTTGGAAGCTTAAAAACCCATTAAAATGCCCCATAATTGCACACAGTAGATGCATGCTAAACCACCACTAAATATACTGGACACACACCAAAAAAAAAAAAAAATCTTAAAAATCCATTGAAACTATGCACACAAAAAAGTCACCGAAGAAATCCTGGACAGAAATAGTATCATAGCCATGCCCTGGGAACCAAAATCACACCTAAAAATGCACCAAATCCACACCAGAAACCTTGCCAAGAAAAGAAAGCATGTTAGCTGCATGACAAAAAATGCCAAACATGCTAGGCACTAAGCACCACGCAAAGTCCATAGAAAAAAACCCAACTAAACATAGGCTGGATGCTTAAGAAAAAAAACAGAAAAATCAACTTGTAAACTCCATGGAAATGCCATAGTAACCCCAAAAAAACCTCACAAACAAAAAAAATCCCACCAAAAACAGCTTAAGAAAAAAAAAGCCTGACCAAAAAAAAAAAACCCCACCACACATCAAAAAGAGCATGTGGTAAATTCCTGCCAAAAAAATACCAAACATGTTGGATGCTTAAAAAAATGTTGAAATTCCCAATAATTGCATGTAGTAGATGCACGTAAAGAAACACCAAACACATGTTGGATACTTAAAAAAAAATCCACACTAAAAAGCAGCACCAAACTCGTTTCACACAGTTAGCAATGCCTTAGAAACGCTCACAAAGCACACAGTAGGTATGTGCCAAAAAAATGTCAAACATGCTGGACACATGAAAAAAATGCTGTAACATGCTTTAAAAAACCACTCAAAATCATGTGGTATATGCATGAAAAAAAGCTACACCTAAGAAATACTGGACACCAAAAAAAAAAACAAAAAAAAACAAAAAACCCCACACCATGGCAATGCCTTAGGAAACAAAATCCACTCCAAGAAAAGCACAGAATTCACACCAGAAACCTTGCCAAAGAAGAGAACGCATAGTAGATGCTTGTCAAAAAACGCCAAACATTGGATGCTCCAAACCACACAAGGTACATACAAAAAAAAAAAAAAACACCACACAAAAAAAGAAAAAACAATCAATTGGTTGGATGCTTAAAAAAAACAGAACATACTAAAACAACTTGTAAACACCATGGAAGTGCCTTAGTAACCCCAAAAACACGTTAGAAACTGGGAAGTCTGTCAAAAAAACACACGCAAGGAAGAGCACATGGTAGATGCACATCAAAAAAGCACCAAACACATTTCTGAATGTCAGCAGTGCTACAGAAATGCCTTAGAAACACTCAAAAAGTGGTAGATGAATGCCAAAAAAAGGCCAAAGGTGTCAGACACTTAAAAACCTGCAAAAAAGTATGTGGCGTATGCACACCAGAAAAACCCCAAATAAATCCCAGATACAAGGAACACTATAGTCATGTCTTAAGAACCATAAAATACAACACAGTGCCTGAAATCCACATCAGAAACCTTGCCAAAAAAAAAAACCCACAACATGTAGGGATGCATGCCAAAAAACACCAAGCACCATGCTAGGTACATACCAGAAAAAAGCATAAGCACAGGCTGCATGCTTTAAAAAAAAAAAAAAAAACTAGAACAACTCATAAATTCCATGGAAATGCCTTAGTAGCCCAAAAAGCACATGAGAAACCAAAAAGTTCACCCAAAACCAAACTAAACCAAGACTGCATGGTGGATGCATGCGAAGAAATGTTAAACACTTCTTGGACACCTAAAAAAATGCCTCGGAAACAAAAAAAAAAAGCCTCAAAAGCACATAGCAGATGCACATCAAAAAGCAGCAAACATGTTGGATGCAATAAAAAAAAAATGTTGAAAAACACTTAAAAAACGGCTGGATATTGTACAATGTATATATGTATGCCAAAAGAGCAACAGTTTATGCTGAATATAAAGAACATGCACTAAAAAAAAGTAAACACCCACCACTTATTTTATAAAGACACCAGACTGCTAAAATAAAGTGTGGTAGGTGGAGTTCTATATGGAGTCATACTGCTTCACTGAAAATCCACCTATCGCTCATTCATGATGACATATACATGAGGATTAATTTAAGACCTTTGGCTTTTAAGAGCTGATTACTTTTTGCCATGAATTTCTCATGTAGAGTCATAATTCTCTTATGGGTTGTTTTGGTGAAATAGTTAACTCCTACCCATAAAACTGATCACAAAAGCCTAGCTGGATAAAATTGATAATTGCAATCAAATTTCTAAAATGAAAAATTCTTTTCTGCAACATCCACTTGATACTTTACTATAACGTATCACCAAAAATCAGACAGCTCATATACAAAAATCTTTGTTCACTGTTCAAGTGCTGTTCACAAAGCCAATATAGACTTTATGCTCCTGAAAACAGGGAATGTATGTTGTAAAGATATAGAACATATATCAATAAATATTTGAGCTAATATCTCTTACATGGAAGGAAGGATATAAATACCTGTGTTAATATAATACCAGCACACCTACAAGTAAGACACAACAAACCAAAAAGCTGAGTAGGAAAAGCGCACAGAAAAGTTTCATGCAGCTGCAAAACAAGATGTATTTATAGATACTGAGTTATCAAAGAATTTCACAACGTCAGGAAGAAGTTATGCTTACCAAATACTATCGCTTTGGCAAAAGGTGGAAAGAGTTCTGTATGTCTGCATAGGTTTTTATGAATTTGCCAGAGATCTTTGTGCAGTTTCTTAAAGTCACTGTATCTCTTCCAAACGACTATCTGAAGCAGAGAAAGGGGAGAGAAATAAAAGTGAGGTTCATTGTTCACATAGTATCACACCACAAATACGTTTTTTAAGCAAATCAGACAGCTACCTTCAGCAACAATGTTTAACAAAAATATACAATCTGAACTGTCAACTGTAACAACTGTAAAAAAAATGGTCATTATCGGTCCCCAACCTCCACTTTAGTTAACAAGACTACAGTGCATAGAAAAAAATACTAAATAAAAGAAGGAAACAGAGAGTGCAAAGGCAGAACTGTTTCGGTCACACTGAGATCCAGAGCTACACAGGGAACCAGTAAGAGAGAAAAAAAATGCCTAACGGTAGTGTTGCACCATCCAATGCTCAATAGCATGCTGTGCTTGGCACAGCTGCAGGTATGGGGAACAGGCACAACAGCAAGAGAAAATGAAGAAAGAGAAATCAATACAAGTAAGGGATTCTTAAGGACAACACAGTAAGCATCCAGGACTAAAAACCAGCTCACTATTTATGGAAAATGCTGATCAGGTGTAAGTGGAAGCCCCCATTTTAAATGGTTTATTACTAATAACCCTGATCAAAAATTGAGCATGTCCTTTTTGTAATAATCTAGACAAAACCTCCAACTTCAGGAATACAGAGAGCACTGTTTTTTCCCGATTCATCCTTTCCAGAAAGTAGTAGTCATCTCCCAAGTGGGTATCTACCTTATCATTCCTCCATCCCATTCTTTTTATTATTTCAATTCAAGGAAGGAGGAAAACCCCACAGGAAAATTAGGCCAAGGAAGGAACTGAGCAACAAAATTTACACTGACTGCTAACAGGTTTGTATCAGGATGGAAAAAATGAACACAAACATTTTATATCTTGGCCTCATTTTTGGTCAGACTCACTAAATGATCATAATAAACCCCAACACTAATATAAAGTGTTAAAGTAGAACAGGGAACCAAAAAAGAGTGAGAGAAGCTACAATACATTCAGCAGTTGAATCCAGTGTTCCATCAGTTGTGTCTCAATTAGCTTAATACAACTATCTACCATTTAAAAGAGTCCAAACATTTCTGGCTGATTTAACAGGACACCTTCTCATGAGCAATCATAACTGAAAAACTACTTTTTGCAAGCAAACCACATTTAGACCTAAGTAAAAGGTTTTGGAGGGTTGTGTTGTCATTGCTGCTGCTTTGTTGGAGTTTTGGAGTGTTGGGGTTTTTTTTAAACACTAACGTCAGAAGCCTTCTAAATTTCAGCAGATACAAGTCGTACCTACAGAACAATGCAGATATAAGGTAACAGGACTGTTAACAGTACATATGCAAAGCTTTAATATGGCTACACACCATCCACCTTATAGACTTAGCCATACTGAAACTAGCAGTCCTGCTTCAGCCCTGCCTACTGTTCATTTCCAGGTCTCAATTACAACTAGTACTTGGTACTCCAGTTGTGTATGGAGTTCACCAGACAAGAAAAAAAAAAATCTGAATAATTTTTCAGTGCTGTACTTCCATCTAATCCAATATCCAGAAAGTGAATGATTAGCACTTCTTTGTGTGTCTGTGTGTGTGTGTGTGTGCGCACGCACAGAACATAAAATTCCTTCAGATGGTGAAATCTTGAAACATTACTGTACTGTCAATACTTGTAGACAATGTGAAAAGCCAACAGAAAAAATAAGAGCATGAGAATCTGTTTCACTAAAAAAGTATCATTTTTTACTGCTGCAAGTGATCTCCCGATAGCCAAGAGAAAAAAAAAATCTCCATAAATAGCTTCCACAGCAAAAGCAGTCAAGGTCATCCTAAAACCTTTCACAAGCTCATGGAAACCATGTCTTTGCATGCATGCAGCTCAGCAAAGTTAGCAAAGTTCCCACTCTAACATTCTCATTAGAAATCAGATTTGGAGGAAGGACATATTGTACTTTGAGGCCCAACGAAGCACAGCAAGTATATCATAAAACATATGTTAGACTTGTAATGCAATAAGGTGCTTGTCATGGCTAGAGCCAGTAGATCTCTATTAACTCATGCAACTCATCTGTATCACAATGTACAATACTTTCTCCTCTGTGAATAAGTAAGATCAAAAAAACCCACAAGACTACTCTAGCTACAACTGCCTCACATGCCATGTGGCCACCATCAATCCGCAGAAGCACAGAAATTAAGTCCACTAGACTTTCTGTATCTATTAACTCCTCCACACACAACTTCACATTAACTTCTTTCATCCTTTTGAGAAGAAAGCCCTTACAAGGTTATCTTCCTTCCTGCCCCAGCAACAACAGTTGAGGTTATCTTGAACTGTAGTTGGCTGCAGTGAGCGAGATGCTGTATTAAAGGCTTGTATCCCAAAGGGCAATTAAAAGAGGTGACAGAACACTGGCACGCAGAGTTGAGGTCATAGTACAGAGTCTTATTATGTACAGTTGTACATATGTAATGTATGTATTACATCACAGTAGCGATGTTAAAAGAGACTTCTGAATGAGTAGGCAGGCACACCTAAGTGGTCATGTACAGGTGCAGGAATGGGGTTGCATGAGACAGATCGTAAAGCAAGAGGGTGGTTGTGTGCACCAAAATTTTGGCTACTGAACTTATAACTGAGTATTATGCAAAACTGAGGGAAATTTACTTTCAGTGGGAACAGGTTAGGAGCATATTCTTTTTCTTTCAAAGACTGTCCACAATTCTTCTTCTATCATAGGAAGCCAGTATAACAGAAAATCTGCAAACATATGTGGGTTTCAGACTACAACTAACCCTCATGGCAACTACCATATAGGATATTCCTTTTACTAACTAGGTACTTTCAGATGCTTGCTTGTAACAGAATCACACCAAATCTAACATTCTATCACATAAAAAATAATTGATTTGATAAAACGAAGGGTGGAAAAGGGCAATCAGCAACAAGTTCATAGCACATTTATATCTTCTTGTGGACTAGATTTTGTTGAATCCTGCATGGCTAACCTACAGCCACAGATCAAAGCAATGACCAAAGCAATGACTGAAAGATATGGTTTTGCTATTGTTTCAAAACTACTTAAAGTATATTCATGCAATACTCTAGCTGAAAGACACTTACAATATATTTTTCTGATTAATGGCTCATCAACAGCTGCTATAAAGTGTTTTTCCCACAAACGAAGATTAAGGTAATGGCAGTATGTGCTCATGAATAGGTTCAATTCAGGAGCCTCCCTGGAAAAGGTGAACATCGAGCTACAAACTACAGTAATGCAATTCTAAAACTAGATCCATGAAATTCACTGATTCTGATAGGCTGTTTTAATCTTATAGAGATTTTAAAAATGCAAAAAGCATGAATACTCATGTTTATCTGATTCTCAAGATTTCAAAGAAGGATGCAACAAAGGGGTGTATTAGCCAATTCTCACCTCTGCCAAGCCACTAATCAGTAACTCATGTTTGACCAGAGATGCAATGAATTCATTTATGGGCTCTTCTTTCATCAACTATCCAGGTTCTCCTCAACTGTAGTAAGAGACTGCACCAGAAATTGAACATATGCATATGTTACACAATGTCTGAAAAGCCATAAGGTTGTGCTTTTGAAGGACGATTTTGCATGTACATACTATAATAGTATCAATGTCAAGTCATCAGTCCAGAAGAAATCAAGAGGGAAAAGCAGGTTTTTAAATCTAAAAAAAAAAACAAACCACAACAACCAAACCCACAGACACGTGATGTATTTTTTTGTCTCGATACAATGGTTCCTGACAGTCTTTTGAGGTATTAAAGAGGCACAAGAATACGGCAGACCCTTATTCACAGCCTTTTTTGGAAGAGGCAAAGAATAAGCAATTTTAAAGTTTTATCAAAGCATATCACTGGAAAATATTTAAGGAGCCTCAGAAAGAGAGAGGCATAATATATGACTTGCAGTCTAATCTCTCTCAACCACTCCTACGCTCCTCCATTTTCTCTCTTAACTAATAGACAGTAATGATGTAGGCTTTTCAGTGAAGTATTGGTTAAAGAGGAAAAGAGTACCTACAGCTGAGACCTAAGACTTGGATTGTGGACTGATCTCTAATTTTACCAGTAGGAGTTAAGTAACCATCAATTTGCCAATTCCAGCCCTGAGAAGAGCTTGCAAAGTTATCAAAGCAGTTTTGTCATCAAAAGACACTTTACTCTCTAAGACTTTGTTTCAAGTCACGATTCATCACTGAGGGCAGAATTGCAACATGTTATGCTGGCTACTGTTTTCAGCTATGAAAGCTGAAGACAAATGGAAACATACAAAAAACGGTTTGCTCAATTACAATGACAAAACACAGAAATTGCTAAATTACATCAAAGATATCAAAAAGGCATAGTGTGATACACAAAGACATTTGCACAAGTTTAAACTGTTACCTCCTGGACATCCTCTGGATTTTTTCTGGAAACAATCTGAAAAGCAAAACAAAAAACTATGTAAGTGCTTGGATTTTCAGTTTGGAAGTTAAAGAGTAACATACAATGATTTCTTGCTGAAGAGAAAAATCTGGAAAAAGGCAAACGGTTGCATATTCTTCTGCACTCAGAAATGTTTTCATTTAGTTGTAGAGAAGTCTAATATCCAAATACAACACAGTGTGGTATTTTAGCAGCAGAGTCAATCGCTGTGATTAGAAATAAAGACGTACATTCCAGGCAAAATGGCACAGAAGGCATCTCACAAAACAAAGCTACATAGAGCACATCCCCCATCATCTTTCCCATCTCTTCCTATTAATTCATAGAAGGGCCACATTACTCCCAATAAGCGGAGCTAATTAAGGTTACTTGGCTTAATACAAGCTGCACACAACCTCACTGTGAATGTGGGGTTTTGCATTTACTAAGACAGTATTTCCACTTACAGCCATCGATGCGCACACCACACCCGTCTGACTCTATTCTTGTGTATTTGTTTCTCCTTAAACACTCTTTGTCTAATTAATTATAAATGACATTGTCCAGAGGAAAACTGCCATGAAAATGAGGCTTGGCTACACACCATAAAGAAGCCTGTATTTTGTCAGGATTTTTTTCTTTAAATAAATATTGATCACAAAAGCCTTTGTAATCCAAATTCTGTATTGGACTTATAAACAGCAGTAAGAGCATATCCACACAAACAAACAAATCAAATAAAGACATCTTTAATTCATATCTGCAGTTATCTTGTGTGTCAGTATATCCTTCATTATAACTCAGCCAAAGCTGTTTAACAAAATAATTAGCCTATTGTTAGCTAAACCAAAATAGGGCATTTGCAATCCAAACTGAGACTCTCCACACACTGACACACCCCAGAATAATTAATGCTGTGAATAGGTGATACATATAGGCAAAAGCAAGAGTCCACGCTCCTTGCACCCCAGGGACTAAAACATCATCCCACTGTACCACAAGCACCACACTGCTGTTGCTCTAAGATAGAAGTCACTGAATCTACACTTTCCTCTCGCTAAACAACAATAACATACCCCTCTGTACTCCCCACAAACTAGCTCTCTTCCACCCTTTCATTTTTCAAGAATCCTTGTCAAAGCCTCTCAGATTTCATAACATCAGTTTACTACACAGCCCAATCACTGTAATCTTTCAAACATTTTGGAGGACACATACAACAGAGAAGTTTTACCTTCTCTAGCAACCTCCCACAAGACCTAAAACATTTTCCTTCACAAGTCTAAGTTCTTTCTCTCACCTTGCACATCAAAGTCCTCTTCTTCCAGCGTAGTCTACATTGACAAAACCTTCCTCAACTTTTCCTCACTCTTGAGTAATCTAACATTTGGCAACTTTACCAAATTTTAACCTTGGCAGCTGTTGCTCCTTCATTCATTACCAGGCAGTTCATATGTACAACTGGTGAAATATTTCTAACCTTCTTTTCTAATAGCTGGCATACTTGATGTAAGGAGCCTGTAGAGCTGGGGGAAGAAGATATCATAGGCATGGCTACACATCACAGAACACCAAAGGGCACACACCAACTGCTTTGCTTTGCGGTTCACCTTTAGTTAAAGCCCTGCAACAGTTTTGGCAGCTAGGTAAGTTACCAGATGGGCAGAAGGAGACCCAGAGAGATGAGTAATTACCCAGCCAGTTAGTTAGAATCTGGAATAAAACCCAGAGGCCCTGTTTCACACTCGTTCTAATGTTACATCGCCTTCTATATCTACCAGCCATGCCAACTTTAAGTCACTATGTAATAATTTATGTGTTGTCCTACTTTGTTCTTCATATCCTTTTCTGAAGGTCAACCTCAGAAGAGGTCTGCCCCTTCAATCCAACTCACAATCAACCTCGAGACTTGGCAAAGATGATCCAATCCCTCAGTTTTTCAGTGCACTTTTTTAATCCTCCCCCAAGGATCAATGCAGTCAGATCCTTCTGCAAATCTGTAACACCAGTAACTTTAATCTATTTTTAAAAATATCATTAGGATACCCACCAATGAGCTAAGCAATACATAATTACTGCATTAAGCTCTGAAAATGGAGATCCTACAAGGATCCTCACCAAAGTATTTCAGATTATCCTGTTCCTTGACTGACCTGCTGATATCCAATATAACTCATTAGAAATTTAATTATCTTTACTAATTGTAATCTTCTATGTTATATGAACTTTTATTAGTGGCCTATATTTTCTGACACTTCTTGTATCACAACTTGTTGATATCTCTTTCTGTTCTTTAGACTTTAGAAATGGATATAAAAAAGCCAATATTCATTTAATCTTGTCAGCACTTAAAATTATTTCACAGTTTACAAGTAAATAAAACATGTATTCTCTGGTATACAGACAAAACCTTTAAGGAAAATCCGCAATAAGGATAGACCACCTTAGCACTCAGAAGAGACTGCAGGGATAGTTGTGCCTTTGGGAACATGTTTAGGACACACTAAACAAGTGCTTTCTCATCCATGATTATTAATCTATTGTTACATTAGAACAGAAAGTTCCCTCAATTTCATTTCACCAAGGATTCACTCATACACCACTGAAAGGAACCTGAAATCTCCACCAGCACATACTAACTACCCTAGATCTCAGCCAGAAGGTTATGCAACACAATGGGAAGATCCACCTCATTTTTTTCCTGGCGGTCCCCCAAAGTTGCTGAGCATCAGATCAGCAAATACAGCTGTAGTGCTATGATATCAGCCAGATCACTGCAGGAACAGGAGGGAAGAATAGGAGGAAAGAAAAAGGGAGGGTAATAGATATGTACATTGAATTATTTTTAAATCCTTTTGTTCAGCTTCTAACTCCCCAAATCCTCACTTCAAGTACTACATAACAGATTATCAGATAGAGCCCTACTCAAACAAAAGTTATTTATACTTCTACATTTGCAAGTCCAAAGCATCCCTTGCTGCATGAAATATTTTTTCACTTTGAGGATTTTAGGTATCAAAACACACTGAATAACAAATAAACTCTGGTTAGCTCAGTTTAATTCGGACAGCTCACAGACTGATCAGCTCCTTGCTCTGTACTAAATCACGTGCAGCCGGCACACCACCTGATTCTGCACTGCCTTACTTCGAAAAGTACCAGAGCATCTACAACTTATGGGACATGAAGAAAGGGTGCCATTTCTCAATAGTTAACCACAACTTGCTTTTCAACAATTCTGCATAAACCAAAACATCACAGAGCATTTTAACTGTCTTTAGCCAGTAAGAACAAAGTCACCACAGTAAAATAAGCAGAAGCCTTGGCTCATTCCTATTACTTGCTATTGCACTGACACAACTTTTTAAAACACACATAGACTTAACCTATCATGAGCTCCTACAGAAACATGTGATTGCACTCCTTTCCTCCTTGCCTCTATCTGAGGAAAGGTATTTTAGATTAAAACATCATAGGGAAAAACAACTTTTTTTTTTTAAGACTCCATTTTATTGGACTAAACATGTTTTAAGCACATCCCATATTTGTGTTCGGTGGATTTGTATACATATATTTGACAAAAAATAATTTAAAAAAAAATTAATTTCACAAGGCACACAAAGTGTTTATAGTCGAACAACCTGAGCACCACAATATACATACACATACTGAATGCTGTATTCTTTGAATGAAGGGAAGGTTGTGTGTAAACATACATTGCTCTCATGGGCAGAAGACCTACAACTGCAGTAACTACAAGATCACAGGTCATTTAAATAAACCCTGTACCTCTATGACACTTTCTGAAGCTCTCAATATATCCCACCACACATGTGACCTGAACTCCCACCCCTTTCCCACTCTCTACATTTACTCACTGCCCTCCCTTTTTGGCTTAAATAGGGAAGTGTAGAAGAAAAGAAAGCAAGAAAATTCCCTAGGGGAACAGAAGGAGCTTTTAACAAAACCAGCACCAAGCTAGCTTTCCCAATACCCAGTTCTGCTTCAACTCTCCTCCTTCTCCTACTAGGCCTCTCTTAATTACATAGACGCACTTCTGCCCAAACGAAGTTGAACCCTAGGCACCCACAGCCCTTAAGAAAGCAGCTGTTCAACTCAAACAGCCCTGCACTTCTAGCGCAGGCGTGCTGTACCTACATACTCTGCTCCCTCATTATTCCTCCAGAGCTGACTGCTCTGTGGGGCAGGCAGCAAGACAGAGCAATTCACCTGTAACGTATCCGAGAGATCTAGGGGAGAAGAGGGGGGAAAAAATAAAGCCGAGTTGTTTGGTTTTAAGCTATTCTCCTACGCCCTGCAACAAACAGGAGAGAAATTTACAGTTAAATGTAAAGCGCGTTTGAGGCAATCACAGCGTCAAGTGAAGCTACAAGTTTGCAGGATGCGACCGAGGCTCAGCTCGGGAGAGGCCGCCGTACCCGAGCCTTTCCCTCCCTCCCTCCCATGTCCCTGAGAGGGGTCTCCACGTCGCGACGGGCCCGATCCGCGCAGGACGCTCCGGGATGCCCACGGGCAGCCCAGCCGCAGGCTCTATTCCGCGCACAGCGGCGGCTTTAAGGACCACCCAAGAGGCAGGCCGGGCCCGGGGAGCTGAGGAGGCTGGATGCCCTCAGTACAATTGGTCTTGCTATTAAAGACTGAGGCAAAGAAGTCATTAAGCACCTCAGCCTTTTCCTCATCACTT
>NW_020799097.1:100746302-100752401 GCF_003259725.1 Athene cunicularia | reverse complement strand
CTCCTAAAAATAACAGCAGTTGTTGCTATAGGTATGGCTTACTGTCTTCTATCTTAGAAATATATGTAATACATAAGAATACTTCAAAAATATAGGAAAGAACAAATTACCAAAATAACATGTCTGGAAAATATAGTTGAGAGATCTTTTACTACCCACTTATTGTGGAGCAAGTAGCTGTGCTCTCTTATTACATTGTGAAGAAACTAACAGAAAATGAATGGGTATTTTTACTTTTTCCCAGTAAGTCACTTGTGTCCAAGAAGTGGAAAATCCAACGTGGATTTGACATGTTGCCTAACTAGCATGCTTTAAACATAACTACCTTATTCCAGTTCCCATCTCTCTGACCACTCCTGGGAAAACTGTAAAATTATTGTTATTTAAAGTCACTTTCATGACACAACTAAAAGCAATGCAGAGAAACAGTATTTTACTTGATTACAGTTCCTGCACAGCATCTGCACTATTCAGCACTATCGTATTTCATATGCTTTGTACTACTTTTCCTTACAGTAAACAGAGCCAGCATTTACTCTGTCCTCAGAAGACCTCAGGAAAGCGTTTTAACTGCTTATTCGAACAACACCGAGAGACACAGAGAGAGAGAGAGGATTGTTTATGCAGCTGGTAAGTAGTGGTGGGTCCATGTGTAGGGCCTGCAGGGCTGGCAGGTCTCCTCAGCCTGCATAGGGGCAGCACTGACCTTGCAAAGCATTTTCAGGTGCATGTTAACCGGAAAACGTTAAAATGCTGTCTCAGGTGAGTGGGGTTTTTCTGCAACCAGTAAACATGGATGCTGCTGCCCTGAAGTGGCACCTTGACACACACAAGCTCCTCCTTGAGACCCTCTGACCCAACAGGGACACACGGTAATCCCGGGGAGAAGGCCACATACGGAAACTACGGCATTAGCACTGTCTTGTATCTGTTTAAAAGAATCAAAATCTGAAATCAAGCAGTCTACAACCCGCTTCTGCGGCGCTCTGGAGCCGGCGCTGTCCCTGGACTGCTCCCTCCGCGGGGCCGCGGCACCCCAGAGTGCTCCCCGGGGCGTCACCCCGCCCTGCCCCAACATGGCGGCCCGGATTCGGCGCCGGCCTCCCGGATCAAATATGGCTCCGGGGCGCGGCGCTGGCCGGGCCCTCTCCCTCTCCCGCCGCTTCCAGCTGCCGCCTTGAGTATCCCCTGTTCCCAGCAGGCAGCTTGGATGTGGCCTCCTTCTCCGGAGCCTGAAAGTCTGCGTGGCGTGGATGAGGCCAAGGTGTCACGGTCAAATCATCCCTGCGGCGGCCTAGCTCGGCTCCAGGCGCCCTACTCGGGGGCGGTTCAGAGACTCTTGCCCTCAGCAGCGCCCGCCGCCCCGTTTCTAACACAGGCACCCCACGGCCTTCCCTTGACAGAGTGGGTACAGGCTCCCAGCCTGTGCCGTGGGCTCTTTCGAGATACGCTGTCCTAAATCTAAAGGCCTGTAACTCTGAAATGATTCGCGGATTTTGAAGAGGAACATTAACAGAAAGCAAATTTGATGGTTACTGAATGTTTTGTTTCACGTCTTCTCCAGGTTCTTTAAGCTGTAGCTGGACTTCTCCCTGCAGTTGGGCTCTGGTGTGCAAAACACTTCGGTGTGAGGAAACTCTCCAGGGTTTGAGGTGCATTGCTTCAGTTCAAAGGAGCGCAACATTGCGCTGCAAGACGTTCTCCTTTCATGGATTTTTAAGATTGTACGTACCTTCAGTTACTTGGCCGTCGTGGGATCTGTACCAATACAGATCTATACAAATACAGATAACTCTTCAGATTATATGAATTGTTACGATTTTTTTTTTTTTTAAATCACTGTTATTTAATTCATTTAATAGTAGATGTTAAAAAATCAGTTTTTCATTACCAGGTTACTAATATCTCTGATCTCATGCAGGTCTTTGACATAAAGAAAAATACTTAATTGCGTTTGTTTGTAAAAGACAAGAGTCTTGTCCTGGAGCTCATGGTAAGCAAGTGTCTCCTTTGAGGATGATTGAACTGCATCATATGTTAGGATTCAAGAGGACTTCCTGCGAGAGAATGGACATGTGAGCAATCCTGCGTGAGAACAAGACTGATAAGAGCCTCAGCCAAGCAAGAATGCCATAAGGATGTGACCCTGAATGAGGGGGGAGAAACTCAACGAGACAAACAACCCCTGGAAGGGGCTGGGATGGAAGAGGAAGTTACCTAAGGCAGGAAGCCTGGCAAGGCTGATGTGGCACTTTTTATCCAATCATAAAAAGGTTTAAAGCGCGGGCTAAGTTAAGGACTTGTGCTAAGTTAAGGACTTGTACTGCATGTTACGTGTGCAGGAGAACATTATAAAAAGGCTCTCTTAGTTGTAATAAACGGGCATTGCTTGATCACATTGGTCATGTGCACGCTCAGCTCTCCCGCACATCATGAATCTTTACAACATTCCCAATTATAGCTATGTAAATGAAAGCTCTTCTTCTATAAACACACTTAGTTTCTGAGTTCCTGAACAGATTGAATTCTACAGATCTGGAAGCACAAGCCCACCTTCAAGTCCTTCTAAGCAGTTTCAGTGTGATGCTGTTTGGTAGTACTGCCAGAGTTTCACCTCTTCCTTATTCCTAGTGATTACAAGATTAATGTTACTCTTAATTTGGACACTGCCCTCACTCAATTCTTATCTCATTATAATGGGAATTCCAACCAGCATACCAGAAGCAAGTAGGTCCTGCAACCATGCAGTCGGGGAAACAGGCATGAGTGGACTAGCTGTTTCCCTCCCAGGGCTGGTCTGGCAGAAAACAGTTGATTTGACAACCCCGGAGAAGCCAGCAAAATCATGACAGAGCAGCATCACATGGTCATGTTCTAGCATCCAGAGACAGCTGCTTCTTTGAATAGTGCTATCCTGGAGAAAGGTCGTTTTCTGTGGGAGAACACAATGACTCTTCCTAACATGTCATAGGGCAGAAACAGTCCAAATGTGAGTTTTATAACATCCTGCCTCTCAATTTTTTTTAATCACTTTGACATTCCCAGCTATCAAGTTACTAGAAAGATTGTTTATCCTTTTCATGTCTATGAATTGCTTGATAGGTCTAGTCTATTTTGCATAGGGAACATTTTCTTAAGAAATGGGGAAGAGGGCATTGCCACAGAAGAAGAGTGTGTCTTTTACATTTCTTGACAAGGTGTTGGTACATCTAACTTCATGGAAGTAACTATCAAAAGGAGCACCTCAGAGATAATTTGGTCTTGATCATCAGTCTTCCAAAGTAAGTTTCTAAGTTCCAAAGCTAAAAGATACCCAAAAGATAGCAACTGTGTTCTTACACCAACAATGATGCAGTTGAAGTTTTGCTGAAAGATGCTTTCCAAGAAGAGATCTTCTGATTAGAGTATTTTTAATGTACAAATGCGGGGACATAATCTTTGTACAGATCTGTACAAAGACGTTTGTTCAGATCTGAAATGAAGGGGTTGGACAGAACAATCTCACAGATATTTTTTTATTCTCATCTTCCTAATCTTAGCTGTAGGAAGGTTGCAGCTACTCAGATGTAGTGGCATCACATACAAAAACCAAATAGCTGGTTGAAAATACACTTGCTCAGGTAAAAAGGAAACATTTTCTAACATGGTATACTAATTACTTGATATATCATGTAGCTCGTGTAACCCTCTAGTATAATAACATGCTTAGACAACCAGTTCTGGTATAAATTTGCTTATGAAGCAGCATCCACTTGTAACATTTCATAAGATGTGCTTAGTTTTGAGGTTTTAATGGTATTGACAGCAATCAATGGGACTGAAGCCATCATTGACTAATCCTGATGAATTATATAATAGATCTCATTTAAATTTTAATAGCCAACATGCATCTTCTGAAAAAAAAAAAATCCCTCTTGAAATGCCACCTAACTCAAAAGTCAGGAATTTCATGGCAACAGTAAGGGAGGAGAAGCAGTAGGAGTAGAGAACAAGACAGAGAAGAATATGTTGCAACTTTATACCTCCATGGCTGAACCGAGAAGGACAACAAAATTATCAGATATATGGAATAGCTTCTTCATGCAGAACAGTGGAGCAGCCTGAGATTTTTCAACATGGAAGCAGAAATAACATGAGGGGACATGATAGTGGTCCATGAAATTATGAGTGGCACAGAGGAGATGGGTGGGGATGGACTGTTTTCTCTCTCTTAATGCAAAAACTAGAGGCCAGTGAAGCTGGTATGAATGAGGTCATAAAATTAATAATAATAAAATAGTACTTCACATAAAGAGTGCTAGACCTGCAGAACTCTTGTCAAAGGATGTTGCTGATGCAGAAATTTTTCAAATTCAAGTACTTGAGGGAGAGAGAGTCACTGAGAATAACTAAAGAGTCAAACACAACAGGCACAGGAAATCCACTGAGCTGAAAACAACTAGAGGCAGGGAGAGTGTTCATTTGAAGTTTGCCCAGCTCCTGCACATCTCTAGGCATCTGCTGCTAACTGCTTTTACAAAGAAGAAACTGAGCTCAGTGGACCATTGATCTGAACAACCATGGCTGTTCTTATGTGCAGTATAATCAATCAAAACATCCCTCAGTGAGTCAGTAGGCCTGCATTCACTAGGGAGTTTCAAAAGCTCAAATGACTCATAAAATAATTTGGCTTCTGGTTACAAATCAGAATTTGGAGATACCTATTTTGAAGAATATCTCTTAACATGGTATAGCCAACCTAGATGCACAAAATAATAATTAGAGGAGAGTAAACAATCTGCAATTAAGTGTTACTGGCTTATTAAGACTTTTCTAGGTCAAGGCAAGAAACAATAGCAACATTGAGATGAGAAACAATTTGCATTATATCAATAGGTTAATCTTTTTCTTCCATTTTGTCTGTTATACAATTCACTTTTATGCTTATTGGCATATCTTCATTTTCATTAAAGCTTATCTTAAAAAAACCCAAAGCTTCACCCATTGCCTTTTTCCAGCATCACTACTGAGATCACTATTATGGAAAAATCTTTGAAGTGACAAATCTTATGCAGGTCAAAATACAGACAGTAACTGCATTCCATGGAAGATTCCCTTTGCTCCTAAAAATAACAGCAGTTGTTGCTATAGGTATGGCTTACTGTCTTCTATCTTAGAAATATATGTAATACATAAGAATACTTCAAAAATATAGGAAAGAACAAATTACCAAAATAACATGTCTGGAAAATATAGTTGAGAGATCTTTTACTACCCACTTATTGTGGAGCAAGTAGCTGTGCTCTCTTATTACATTGTGAAGAAACTAACAGAAAATGAATGGGTATTTTTACTTTTTCCCAGTAAGTCACTTGTGTCCAAGAAGTGGAAAATCCAACGTGGATTTGACATGTTGCCTAACTAGCATGCTTTAAACATAACTACCTTATTCCAGTTCCCATCTCTCTGACCACTCCTGGGAAAACTGTAAAATTATTGTTATTTAAAGTCACTTTCATGACACAACTAAAAGCAATGCAGAGAAACAGTATTTTACTTGATTACAGTTCCTGCACAGCATCTGCACTATTCAGCACTATCGTATTTCATATGCTTTGTACTACTTTTCCTTACAGTAAACAGAGCCAGCATTTACTCTGTCCTCAGAAGACCTCAGGAAAGCGTTTTAACTGCTTATTCGAACAACACCGAGAGACACAGAGAGAGAGAGAGGATTGTTTATGCAGCTGGTAAGTAGTGGTGGGTCCATGTGTAGGGCCTGCAGGGCTGGCAGGTCTCCTCAGCCTGCATAGGGGCAGCACTGACCTTGCAAAGCATTTTCAGGTGCATGTTAACCGGAAAACGTTAAAATGCTGTCTCAGGTGAGTGGGGTTTTTCTGCAACCAGTAAACATGGATGCTGCTGCCCTGAAGTGGCACCTTGACACACACAAGCTCCTCCTTGAGACCCTCTGACCCAACAGGGACACACGGTAATCCCGGGGAGAAGGCCACATACGGAAACTACGGCATTAGCACTGTCTTGTATCTGTTTAAAAGAATCAAAATCTGAAATCAAGCAGTCTACAACCCGCTTCTGCGGCGCTCTGGAGCCGGCGCT
>NW_020799097.1:100690864-100746252 GCF_003259725.1 Athene cunicularia | reverse complement strand
ATCAGCCTTGCCAGGCTTCCTGCCTTAGGTAACTTCCTCTTCCATCCCAGCCCCTTCCAGGGGTTGTTTGTCTCGTTGAGTTTCTCCCCCCTCATTCAGGGTCACATCCTTATGGCATTCTTGCTTGGCTGAGGCTCTTATCAGTCTTGTTCTCACGCAGGATTGCTCACATGTCCATTCTCTCGCAGGAAGTCCTCTTGAATCCTAACATATGATGCAGTTCAATCATCCTCAAAGGAGACACTTGCTTACCATGAGCTCCAGGACAAGACTCTTGTCTTTTACAAACAAACGCAATTAAGTATTTTTCTTTATGTCAAAGACCTGCATGAGATCAGAGATATTAGTAACCTGGTAATGAAAAACTGATTTTTTAACATCTACTATTAAATGAATTAAATAACAGTGATTTAAAAAAAAAAAAAATCGTAACAATTCATATAATCTGAAGAGTTATCTGTATTTGTATAGATCTGTATTGGTACAGATCCCACGACGGCCAAGTAACTGAAGGTACGTACAATCTTAAAAATCCATGAAAGGAGAACGTCTTGCAGCGCAATGTTGCGCTCCTTTGAACTGAAGCAATGCACCTCAAACCCTGGAGAGTTTCCTCACACCGAAGTGTTTTGCACACCAGAGCCCAACTGCAGGGAGAAGTCCAGCTACAGCTTAAAGAACCTGGAGAAGACGTGAAACAAAACATTCAGTAACCATCAAATTTGCTTTCTGTTAATGTTCCTCTTCAAAATCCGCGAATCATTTCAGAGTTACAGGCCTTTAGATTTAGGACAGCGTATCTCGAAAGAGCCCACGGCACAGGCTGGGAGCCTGTACCCACTCTGTCAAGGGAAGGCCGTGGGGTGCCTGTGTTAGAAACGGGGCGGCGGGCGCTGCTGAGGGCAAGAGTCTCTGAACCGCCCCCGAGTAGGGCGCCTGGAGCCGAGCTAGGCCGCCGCAGGGATGATTTGACCGTGACACCTTGGCCTCATCCACGCCACGCAGACTTTCAGGCTCCGGAGAAGGAGGCCACATCCAAGCTGCCTGCTGGGAACAGGGGATACTCAAGGCGGCAGCTGGAAGCGGCGGGAGAGGCCCGGGGGCCGTTGACAGTTACTTGTTTTAAATACCCGCCATTAGCCAGAGCAGGGCCGCCGTAAACAAAACACGGCGCGGGGTTTTTCTTTGCCGGGTGTAGGCGGTTGTGGGGAGGTGCTCGCCTCGGGCTGGTCTTCAAGGAAGGGAAACTTTCTCTGGGCTTTTCTGTAAAACAGGTGTTTCTGGAGGTTTTTGTAAAGGAGTGGGGCCTCTTCCTTTTGGCTCCATCGTAATGCCGTCATGCCCTGGGGTGTGTTTTGCTTTTGTGCCCGTCGAGCTGTTTCTGGTTCTCTGTGGTACTGTAAAGCGCTGTTCCAGGACAAGCTCGTTTTGCTGAAAGTTGTATTTAGGCTTATTTGCTGGACTGAATGACAGCTAGGAGGTTCTCACTTCAGTTCAGACATACCAGGCTTTGATATCTTTTGCTTGTAAGACCAAAATACGCTTTTGTATTTACACAATGAGGAAACTGAGGCAGATTTACGTCACTCAGCCTTCTCTCCTGCGTTTTTGTTGAGACACAGATTTTCTTTTTTTTTTTTTTCTGTAAAGAATTAAACCCCACCTTATTTTCATAGTTTTAATCGCTAAAATGTGGGGTTTTTTCCACCTGGAAAAGAAATAAGAATGCAAATTTTAAGTCTATAAGCTAGTGCCAGAGATGCCATGAGAGTTAGTAGCTCAGTTTCCCTGTCTTGGCATTGTGGTTTGAGCCAAGTCAATGGCTGTTTAAACAGATTTTTGACAGCTTGGAGGAAGGAGGTTTTCTGATTCTTTTCAAATAGCTTTATCATAAAGTTAATACAGAGCATGCAAAAATGACCTCTTGTAAAGGTCATTCCACTGAGCACTTGAAAGATCTGATAGTTGAATTCAACAAAGCAGAAAACAAATTGTAAATAGTTATTCAGATGGATAGAGTTTGGAAATCAAATTGCATTTGTAAATCTGAAGGAGAAAAAAGATCGCTTTGTGAAGTCCCACCGTGCTTATTGTTTAGATAAAGGATTAAATATCTTGTATGTGTCTAAAAGGTTTGAATATCTTTTCTGTGTTAACTTGTAGAGAATGAGTATATTGTATAAGTGATGACAGGGGTGACTTGCATCTACAGCCTTCTACAGGTGGATAAAGCTGTGTGTAAGTAGTGAAACCTGTGCTTTCTTTGGCAGACGCTCCATGCTGCCCCGTCATGTGCAGAGGTTGGGCAGAGACTGCATTGCCCACTGGAATGGTTCTCAGATACTCACCTTGACCAGCCCAGGTTCTGGCTGTATGAGATGGGCCGGACACTATCCCTGGGTCTCGTTTCCACTTCCTGCTCCGGTTGATTTCTCAGCAAACTGGAGACTTCCTCCGTTTTTTGGACCCTGGAGACAAGTTCAGAACTCTAATTGGCAGCTTGATAACTTCACACAAAGTTCTTGTTTTCACCTGCCTAACCCCAGTATGAAATCTGAGGGAGAAGAACCTTTGACAAAGAGGAGAAGACTCAGTGGCCAGCATGATACTTCAAATCCTGAAGAAGAAACAAACTTCTCTCATCAGAAGGAAGCATTGTGTCTTTCTGTAGCACAGAATGAAGAAAAACATAACAGCAAGAAAGGTAAAAGATGTCCATTTTCCTTGTTTATTTGCAATGCTAAACAATCTAAAAAGTTATAAGCAATACTGCCTTTTCAGTTACTGTTTTGGCACCTCCCTCAGGAAAGCATCTGTCTTAAAAATGTTGCAATTTTGCAGTGCTGTTTAGTCTGTAAACTTGCATTTTGTGCTGTCATGAAGTCTGCTGAAACTAGATTCACTGTGCTCGGTCGTAGAATACAGTCAGTTATGCAAGGGATTGCCCAGCTGGGGAGTCCTGAGCTTGGTTCAGACAACTCTCTCTCAGGTGCCTGTCGCCAGATTGTGTCCGTTAACTTGGGAAGCCTTTTAAAGAAAAAAGATGGAGCTAATTTGCTGTAGGGCTAACTGAGGCTGGCAGTTGCATAGCTTCATCCCTTGTACTGTACCTGAGCTCATAAGGTCTGCTGGACCTGAGTTGGCTTCTTTCCAAGGCAGTTCTTTCTGACCTAGGTAACAGAATGAATGGACTGAGATTTAATGTGTTTGCTTCCAGTGTGATTGGGCAGTTTTGTTTTTACAGCGGTATTCTGCTACTGGTATGTTAGCAAGTTTAGTGTCAGACCATGACTAGCAGAGCAAAACAGCAAATGGTCTTACCCAGATAAATACACTAAGTGCAAAGATGTCTATGCAACTCAGTAACAGACGTTCATGAAACTTCAGAGTGTCTGCGTTAGCTTACTACAGACATAATCTTCTACATAGTATCCAAATGTTTTACTATTGTGGATATTAACAGTTCTGTCTACTGTGAAACAAGTAGAGGGGCAAGGTCAAAATTAAGGCCCTCTTGCATAAATCACTTCCTTAACAAAATAAACTCAAAGTTGTATTATGACTTTAAAGGGTGACGCCATCAGCATCCCAAAGGGATTTTTGGACACAAATACCCATAAGGCTTAGAAACATGATATGCATCTTTAGGAGCTGAAGGAAGAGAGTTTGCTTTGTGCCTTTATCACTGAGTCCTCTCTTAACCTCCCTGGACATACCTTTATCTGAGAGTGTGGTTAGCATTGTGGTCCTTCCTAGTTATCTTTGTTCACATACCGTAGGGTGATGGTAACTAAAGATACCTGCTGAGGAGCAATGCCCTCTCTCTCCCACTGTAAAAGCAGTACTTAGAGCCTTGCTGTATTCCTTGCAAATACTAGATAAAGTCCCATACCCAAATAGGGCATATACTAACGGATATAGCTGCAGTCTGCCACTGGTTGATAGCACAGATGACTGGACCTCGGCATGCTCTCGGATGAGTTTGAACATAAAGGGTGAAGTGTTCATGAGTTTTGTAAGGAGAGAAATACATATCTGAAAATAATTGGATGCTTAATGATGGGCAGCTGTATTCTCATCTTTCATATAATGATACTTTCATATAGTGATACTACTAAGTATGAGACTAAGGAATGGCAGGAAGGCAAAGTAAGCCTTTTCAAAAGTTCTTGGTAATTCTGAGGCTTATTAATTTTTTTATTTCTCAACCTTACTGAGGGAAATCAGGTTCATTATCTGTTTTGGGACCCCTATAATGGACCCTGCTGCAGCTTATGGCTGAGTTTTTCAGACTTGTATAGAGGGTAAAGGTGAACCCTATGTTTGATTCCTAATGCTTTGTTAGTCATAGTTTGAGAGATCAACAAGATGCTCATATGCTTCTCTAATGGGCATATCCCAGACTGGGATATATCCACTGGGGAGCTAGTGGCAAAAGGCAGCATAAGACTATGTCAGCAGACCGCATTTGGCCTACCAGTTTGGCAGCCCTTTCCACAGGGAGCAGGGTGGTGTAGTTTGACAGCAACCATCTCCTTAGAACGTGACAGTTTCCTAATTTCAAAGCAGTGTGAAATCCAGGGTGTATAACAGTTTTGTTCTATGTTTTGGGGTTGGGTGGGGCTTTTTTGTTTGGTTTGCTTTGGTTTTTACTGATGCTTATATAAAGTTAATTTTAAACAGAGGATCTAAATTCCTGCTAATCAAATAAGCTTTCTGAATTGCTTAAGCAAAATTTGAAAGATGAATAGTTGTCAGTAGAATGATTTCTAAGAGTGGTAGGAAGTCATATGTTATATTACATAACTTTTTTTACTTCATGTGCTTTAACAGGAACTGTCAAAAGACACTGGGAATATTTCTGTCAGTACAGTAGAACAATGAAAATCTTTGAAAATAAAGAAACTGACCAAAGCAATACAGAAAGTGAGGCAAAATTTGATTTTACGGTCATGTCCTACAATATCCTCTCACAGAATTTGTTAGAAGATAACTCCCACCTGTACAAACACTGCAGGCAACGACTGTTAATCTGGACATACAGATTTCCCAACATTCTACAAGAAATCAAACAGCTGGATGCAGATGTGAGTAGAAAATGAGCACATAGATATTTCTTAAGAACCGATGAACTGGACTAGCAAATTCTTGCTGTTTTTATTTTGATAAGTGGGCTCTCTAGTGAACCCAACTGAACTTTAGTTTTGATTTATGCTTGTGCAATTAGTGTATTCTGTGTGATCTGGACTTACAGCAAAGGCACGCTCTACAGTATGTATCACTCATAGTTGCCTTTTTTGTCCATAACTTCCCAGAATGGTCTTTTTGTGCCATCAGTTAAGTGCAAAGGACGTGCAAGATTGAGTGTTTGGTCATTCAAAATCAGTCTTGCATGCCAGGCTTTTCTGGAGGAAAAATAGTGTGCCTCTGCACAGGAGGGTCAAATTAAGGCATCTTCCAGGACTGGCATTTTCTAACTTCCAGGTGTGTGACTGACTTCATATTTGTTACAGTAGGTGTCTGTATACACCGTGAATCAAAAGCCCTTTCTAAATTATGTCTGCTAATCCTTCAGAGCTGTTTGTTAGACCAGGTAATAGAGAACTTATAATAACGCCTGAATCCTTTACTTGGAAGGCAAACTCAAATGTTTCACTTTATTGATTGTATGAGGACTGGAGTGATGAGGCTGCTATGTGGATCTCCACCTCCTTGAGAATAATGGTTAAGGCTGAGAGAAAGATGCAGGTGTTAGTAGCGTTCATGTGAGACTGATCCAAAAGTGTTCCTCTGAGGTGTTCATTTTCTCTCTTCATGTGGTACTCTGCACCATTGGACTTGTGCACAAGCTTGCTGTTCTCTACTGAAACATAACTGAACTTCTGCTTATACTGGGGTCTGAAAAAATACCTTACCATGTTGGTTGGTTGTGGGGTAGTTTGTTTTTGAGGACACATCACTTCCTGTTGATCAGGAAGTCAAGTCAGTAAACTTTTTGCTTCAGTTGTTGTTCAGGCCAGTAAAAGTTTGGTGATAGAATCCAACCTGTTCATGTCAGAAAAGAGTACTGAAAAAATCAAAGTAGTTGTATTAGGAAAGCCACAGAAAACTTCCTTGTACCATTTGGAAAATGCAGTTATGTTAGTATGTAGCCAGGAAGCTGGAGATTAAAGTCCCCTTCAAGCTCTTCCTTTCTTCCTGATACGTACATACAGTATGTATAAATTTATCTTTACAGTGAGATACATTAGTGAGCTTTCTGGGGACAGCACTGGGCATAGGGACTCTGGTGAGGATCTGCCTGGTGCTGTTAGTTGTAACAGACAGTTCTGCAGGATGGAAGGGTTGGAGTCGAAGCCAGCCCCTCTAGCAAAGAGCAGTTCAGTCTAGGGTACTTGTGAAAGTCTGCAGAGCCACACAAAGCAGCACTAGGGTACAGAGCCTCTGAATTATTTTTTTTTCAATACCTATACAGACTGGCCAACAGAGATATGATACAGTAACTTTTTAATGTACTTACTAATACCTTTTAATTGTAAACTCTTTGCCTTAGGTACTCTGTTTACAAGAAGTCCAAGAAGACCACTATAGAACGGAGATCAAGTCAAGTTTGGAATCCCTGGGTATGATGAAAATCTTATGACTGATACATTGTCTTCTCCCCTGTCTCAGTAGTATTTTCCTCAAAAAACCTCTCTTAGATTACAGAATCAAGTCTCAGCACTACATTTTATCCAGACAGTTTATATTCATTAGTTTTTATACTAGTAGCCTCAGTCAGCCTAAATAGCACTGTCTTAACACTCTCCTGTGTGAATTTATGGAAAAAACATGTTGCTAGGGGTGTGATTTCATGGTGGTTAAACAGATCTAAATCTTTTGTGCCCTACATCTCCTTCCAGTCTCAGGGGCCCACTCTGTTCCTGGTACTGGTACTTGTCTGATGCCAGGAGGAGCCAATTAAAGAAGCAGCACTGAACTGATACTTTTTTCTTTCTTGGTTAGTTGGAGGTAGTCTAGCTCCCAGAATTGAGTTTGTAACGAAGGTAGGGTAATGGCAATACTGATTTACATCCACTTGAAATGAGAAACAACACTGTAAAGCTAGGCTTGTGTGGACAACTGAACTATCTACTGCTATACAAGAGGATCTGAAGCTTTCTGTAGCTCTTTCTCTTACCCTTCCCCTCTGTAGCTCCCAGATGCATGTCCTGCCCCTCTTCTGGACTAGTTCTGGCACTCAGTAGACCTTTACCCTGGTGAAATCCACCAGTCCAATCCAGACTAATTTTATTTTCCTGGATTAGTTTTCTGTTGGCTTAGTGAGTTAACAGTAAGTGCCACAAGTGGCTCGAGCACATGGCATGGAGCAGGGAGAGAGCTGTAGGAGTCCCCTGTTCCAGCACTGGTGTGAGCTTGGAGGTCGACTCACTTCATTTTCATGAGGCTGTACTTTATGAATACACATGGCATGGACTGGGCAGAGAAGCATTTTTAAAATGGCAAAAACTAGATATTGTTTCAAGATCATTATTTTTTTCTTACATTGATAAGGTATCATTAAAATTTGCTTTTCACTTCTACATAAAATTAAGAACTTGACAAACTACTATTTTCAGGTGACTTGTTTGAACTCTGATACTGTCATTTGATAAGCATCTCAGTTTCCCTCTTGAAAGCTTGCTGCTAACTGCATAATTACATAACTGTGGAATGTTTGAGACCTTTGTTCTATGAATTATTTTAGACAGTGTTTTATGACTTCTAGTGATTATTGCTTTTGATTGGAATGTTCACTGGTGTTATTTGTAACTATTGTGGTTAACATCCAGAAAAATTTCAATACACAAGTCCACTTTTATGTGATTTGTGGGGTTTTTTTGTTGTGTTGGTTTGTAGTTTTTTCCATGTGAGGAGAGAAGAACATGTCTGGTATCTTAAAAAGTACGTAGGTGCTTACACATCAGAAAAGGTATTAGACCAGATTTCCCATAGTATCAAAACTAGCACTAGAAAGGGCAGAAAGACTCTCGTGTTCACTTTTCTATGTGAATGTCACGTAGTCTTTGGTACTTCAGACTGGGTGTAGACTGCCATGTGAGGAAGGTTGTGTGAGGCTTTTCTAATTTTTTTTAAAAATAATCTCTATTTATGCAATTTATGTTTTTAATTGCCTCTCTTGCAGGGTATCACTGTGAGTATAAAATGAGGACAGGGAGAAAACCCGATGGCTGTGCTATTTGCTTTAAAACTTCCAAATTTAGCCTGATTTCATCAAACCCCGTGGAATTTTTTCGCCGTGATATTCCACTCTTGGACAGGGACAACGTTGGACTGGTGTTGCTTCTGCAGCCTAGATTTCACTGTAAAACTAATGCTGCAATCTGTATAGCCAACACACATCTGCTCTATAACCCAAGGCGAGGGGACATCAAACTGACCCAACTTGCAATGCTCCTGGCAGAGATTGCTAGTGTTGCCCCTCAGAAGGATGGTACCTTCTGTCCAATTATCATCTGTGGTGACTTCAATTCTGTTCCTGGCTCTCCATTGTACAGATTTATAAAAGAAGGAAAGTTAAATTATGAAGGACTTGCTATAGGGAAGGTAGGCTGTACTTTTCACTTCTCACCAAAAAAAGGTTAATGCCAATTGAAGAGAAATATCTAAGTGGTGCTAGCATGCCGTAATTGTGATTATTTCCATTGCAGTAGCAATCTTAGTGCCCTTTACACAGTCTGCAAAGTGAAGGTTAGTGTGGAGTTACTGAAATAAGCTTGGTTGTATTAGCTGTGCCTTGCAGAATATTGTATCCGCTTCTAGGATTCTGAAATGAAAACTTGCAAACAAATTAATTGTTATTGGAATGTAGTTATCCACAGGATGATTGTATTACTGTGTCACAGTCTTTAAGTAGGATAAAATAACTACTTAATCAAATACCTACTGTGTACTTCATGGAAAGATGACTTTTATGTTAGACACTGTAATTTGAAGTTTATCTAGAATTACTGTAAAAGCGAAAATGCAATTAGATGCTGAACTTAAACTGTTTCAGGTTAGATGGTTTCTGTTGTAAACCCTGTATGTAGGTGTTGGATATGTGAGATGCTGTTTAATAGAAAGTAACTGGAGTACATACAAAGAGAAAACATGAAAAAAAGCCCCACTGGTGTTTGTTGCTAGTTCTTTCAAGGACCACCCCCCCCACCCCCGCTTTGATTTGACTTGCTCCCAGAAGAATAAGCATTATGAAGATACAGTAAGCATCGGCTAGGGAGTTATGTATAACTCATCCTGTTACATTGCTAAAAGTGTTGTTGGGTAGGTAGTCTCTCTGCTTAGTGCCACAAGAACCATTCTGAAAAATTGGGTAGCTGCAAAAAAAACTTGGTAGGAGTAAACAAAGGGGGTGTATCTAAAGGGGTGGTGTCATTTTTACAGAGATTTGACAAGCCATTTTAAAAGGTCTATTTTAAGGGGTCGGGGCGTTTCTTTGCTTAAAACTTTAAACTTTAGAAAAAATGTCCACTCATTTCAGCTTTGGGTTGTGTTCGTTGTTTTGTTGTGTTGTGGGTTTTTTTTTTAAATTGGATTTCTGTCTGAAAAAAGCTCATGTCCTCTTTCTTAGGTGTCTGGACAAGAACAGTTTCCAAGGGGACAAAGAATCCTATCTATTCCTATTTGGCCAAAAACATTAGGTATTTCACAAAACTGTGTATATGAAATAAAACAGCAACAAAAAGAAGAAAATACAGGTCAGTTTCTGGGTTGATGAATATTGTGGTCCTTTGAAAATGTCATTCAGGTAGCACTGCAAAACAGATGTTTTGTTTCAGTGGGAGAAAAAGTGAGTCCTGAGCTTGCAAAACTTACAGTGTAAAGTTATTTATTCACATAAGCATTTGCAAATTTGAATCTTTAGAAGATAATAGTTATAAATTGCCATTCAGGAGCTGGTGTGTAATATTTAAAGTACTGTGTTTGCATCATGAAAGCCAGTAGTGCTGGGACTGGGAAAAGAGATGGAGGAATGCAGCACAAGTATATAGCATGAACAGTGTACTTCAGTGTTTATGTATTATAGTACAGGCACCTTATGGAACAGGTGGGAAAAGAAGTGATTCCTTGCTGAATATTACTACACCTTTTATCCACCATTTTTTCTTTGACAGAAAAAAACAATTTTAAATGAATGGGACATAATTTGAAAGAGTCTTTGAAGGGGTTCTTTCTAATGAAACAGAAGAATTTAATACAGCTTTGTATCTTGCCAGCTGCAAAAAATAAGTGTACTTAAATAATTTTTTTCTGTAGTTTTTCTTTTCTGTAGCTCTTCAGTATTGCTCTCACATCCTATTTTAAATGTAAATTGAATGCGTTTTTATTTTGCAGAAGAAAAATCGGAAGCAGCAAAACTGGACAACACTCAGGAGATTGTAATAGCATCTGAAAAGTATGTGTGTGGGGTGTGGGGGGGTAATGGAAGCCCTTGACTAATTTCCTAGTTTTGGGTACTTGTTTTGGTTTTAGACCAAACTTGTATCTGATTCCAGACCTGAATTTAACTAGCCAACACAGTCTGCCCATCTGGCAAAAAAATCATCATCTGTTTAAACACGAAAAGGCTGATCAGACAGCAAAAGCCTAGAACTGAAAATAATGGAGTATGTATTTCTGCAGGAACTTGCATTATTTCAGAATACAGAGGCAAGGTGTCCGTGCTGTTTAGATAGTACTTTCTGTCTGCTTATTAAAAGAATGCTTTTGACATTTTTTGTCACTTCTTGACATAATCAGGACATAATGCTCTGTAGTGACACTGTAGGAACTTCAGTCTATTTGCAGAAACTGTGTTTTTTGAAAGGAAAAAAAAAAATCAACAAATAAACAGTGTTGTCCAGCTGCTTGAATGCTGGCACTTCTCTTGCTTTTTACTGTTTCTAAGGTACTGGTTTATGGATGCTAATAAAATTCTATAATGCAGTGTGAAATTGGGATTAAGGAGTGAAAGGAACTAGAAAGATCATAACATTTTCCTTGTCAGGAGTTTTGTGGGAGAATTTAAGTTCTTTTGAATCCCAGAAATTTGGAGTATTATGGATTTGGTAGTACAGCTCTTATTCGAATCAAAACATTTGTTGTTAAACTGAAGTCTAGGTACCCCTAGACTGCCGAGAAAGAAAATGTAACTGCTTTTTGAAAAGAAGAATACATTTGCATTTACCAAATTGGTAAAGGCATATGAAGTGTAAGGCAAAGGAGGAAATTGTCCTAACTGTGTATGTGTGATTCAGACTATTAAGTCAGCCATTTCTTTTCAGAAATAAGATCTTGGTATCACTGCAGGTAGTTATACTAAACCCTTAGTGATTCTTCTTGATCAAAAAGCTAAGTAATGGCATATCTGAGAAAAGTAGATAACAAGACAGGAAGCCTATTCTATGGTGTAAATCCATAGCATGCCATGTGTTGAACACTGCTTGCAGGGGTTTTTGCCTCATCTTAAAAACAATGTCATGTAACAGGAGCAGAAATTACTTACTACTCTTCTGTGTTGTACCAACTGGCATGTTTGTCTCTTCTCTTAATAAGGCAGGTGACATTCTGATACTTTTTTTAAAAAAAAAAAAAAAAGCTTGTTTTTAAACCAGAACACATTGCAGCCCAGGTTTAGAATGCAGCCATGCAAGGTGAGGCAGGTACAGCTGAGGGGTAGATGATCTGCAGAGCTGATGGGAGCAAATGACTGGGAGGGAAAGAGGAGTTCTTTTGCTGAAAGGTGCAGTTTTGCAGTTTGCTTTCAAGATTGAAAAAACAGGTGAGATAAGATGGACTGAACTGAAAGACTGACAGATGCAGCAGTTCCTCCCAAAAACTATGCTGGGGTGTATGGAAAACAAGGAGGTGACTGGTGACAGCTGACATGGCTTCACTAAGGGCAAATTGTGCCTGACAAATTTGGTGGCCTTCTACAATGGGGTTACAGCACTGGTGGATAAGGGAAGAGCAGCTGATGTCATCTACCTGGACTTGTGCAAAGCCTTTGACACTGCCCCACCTGACATCCTTGTCTCTAAAGTGGAGACGTGGATTTGACAGATGGACCACTTGGTGGATAAGGAATTGACTGGATGGTCACACTCAGAGTTGTGGTCAACGGCTCAATGTCCAAGTGGAGAGCAGTGACGAGTGGTGTTCCTCAGGAGTCAGTGTTGGTACTGCTGCTGTTTAACATCTCTGTTGGTGACATGGACAGTGGGATTGAGCGCACCCTCAGCAAGTTTGCTGATGACATCAAGCTGTGTGGTGCAGTCGACAGGCTGGAGGGAAGGGATGTACCATCCAGAGGGACCTGGGGAGAGGTGGGACCCTGCAAACCTCATGAAGTTCAGCAAGGCCAAGTGCAAGGTCTTGCACATGGATTGAGACAATCCCAAACACAAATACATTGAGCAGAGAATGGATTGAAAGCAGCCCTGTGGAGAAGGACTTTGGAGTAGTAGTGGATGGAAAACTGACTGTGACCCAGCATTTTGTCCTGGGTTGCATCAAGTGGTGTGTGGCCAGCAAGTTGAGGGAGGGGATTCTGTCCCTCTACTCCACTCTCGTGAGACCCCACCTGCCGTGCTGTGTCCAGCTCTGGGGCCCCCAACATGAAAAGGACACAGACCTGCTCGAGCAGGTCCAGAGGAGGGACATGGGGATGATCAGGGGGCTGGAGCACCTCCCTTACGAGGACAGGCTGAGAGAGTTGGGGTTGTTCAGTCTGGAGAAGAGAAGGCTCTGGGAAGACCTTTCAGTGGCCTTCCAGTACTTAAAGGGGGCTTACAGGAAAGATGGGGAGGCACTCTTTATTGGGGGGTGTAGTGATAGGATGAGGGATAACAGTTTTAAACTGAAAGAGGGTAGATTTAGATTAGATATAAGGAAGATTATTTACTATGAGGATGGTGAGACCCTAGAACAGGTTGCCCAGAGAAGTTGTGGCTGCCTCCTCCCTGGCAGTGTTCAAGGCCAGGTTGGACAGGACTGTGAGCAGCCTGATCTAGTGGAAGGTGTCCCTGCCCATGGCAGGGGGGTGGAACTAGATGATCTTTAAGGTCCTTTCCAAGCCAAACCATTCTGTGATGGGGAGAGACAAAATGGGAGCCTGAGTGAACGAAAGAAGATTAGGCGTAGCCTAACTCAAAAGCACTTAATATCTTTAGGGAAGAAAAAAAACCTTTAAAATCTTAATTTCTCTGTATGCTGAAGGGCCTGGTTGGATGATTTCATAGTCTGTTGATTTCATATAAGTCACTCACGGACACTTCTACCCATGTGTCAGGGAGAGATTCCTGAATGACATGTGAAATCTTACAAAGTGTAGATGGAGGTGAAAGCTATGTTTATCTAAAATGTCAGTTAAACCAGTTTTGATACGCTGTTAGGTATCTGCCTTTTACTTGAAAAAACTGCCTGTATTTTGCTGTCAGAGGTTTAGGCTGTCAACACACAAGGCTATGGGTTTGACTGCATGAGAGAAACGCTGGTTTGCATATCCAGATAATTCATTTCGTTTGTAACCAGGAACTATTTGCTATTTCTTCATTGCTTACTCTTTCCAGGAAAGACAAGAAAATAAAATTATTTTCTTTGATTCCTGTTCAGGTTATCTTCAAAATTGCAGCACCATTTTAAATTGTCTTCAGTCTATTCTCATTACTTTCCTGGAACTGGGATACCAGAGGTAACAACTTGTCACTCCCGAAGTGCTGTCACTGTGGATTATATTTTCTATTCTGCTGCAAATGATGATACTGCTGCCCAGCCAGGTAAAGAAACCAACTTTTAAATTATTTTTCACAAGTGCTAAATGGGAACATTCAGATTCTCTTGTAAGGGAAATGTAGTGATAATTTAATCCATATGGAGTACCTGAGAGGTTTATGGTAGTGCTGTGAATGTCAGCTCTTACCTGAAAAACGTGGCTGGCCTTGTCAACTCTCCACAGTTGGACTTGTAGTGCCAAACAGCGCAAACTTTTTCACCTGACTGAACGTTCCTGTAGCTGCCATCTCAGCATGGAGACAAGAGCTGAGACTACAGAGAAGCAGTGATGTAAGTAGCACCTGAGAAATGCTGCTGTCAGTAACTCCTGCAGGACCTTAGAGGCTAGACCTACATCAAAGCAGTATTTCCAATCATCTAATCAACAAAATGGCAAACGGCAGCTTATAATGTGCATTAAAATTAATAAATGAACTGCTTCTTAGAAAGTTACTTTTCAGATAGTCTTGATGTAATGTCTGTCAAATAAATGACCTGTGTGGCCTTTGCTCTGAGAGCAGTCACTGACACATGTCCAGTTGTCACTCTCTTGATTGCAGTTGCAGCTAAAATTCACCAGATGGTGCAAGAAAGACATGGTACCTCTGCGGGTGTATTGGTGGGTAATGCAGTGGTATCCTTTACTGCATTTTTGCTCTTTCCGTGGATACTTCTGAGCAGTGTGCTTTCCATATCATCATTAGTTCTGTCTTTTACGCTGTTTTCGCGGTCATTGCACAGTGCAGTACTATCAGATAAACAGCTCTGCAGAACTTAGAACAAGTAAACGTGAAGTCCACTCGTGCTCCCACTTAAATTGCAGCGGATTTTTACAAATTAATGTTGTTTTCAGTACATGAAATGAAAATACCACCTTCCTCTCTCATATTTTGAGACTAGATTGTTAAAATTCGTTGAGTCAATGCCCAAAAGTCTCATTCTTCATAACATGCACACTAAATGCTATCTTAGTGTAAAATATCGAATACAGAAGCTTCACAATACAAAAATAAAAGCTTTGACTGAAAAACTGGGATATGAGAAGTATCTAAATGACTTGAGTGCTGTGTGATTTCAGAGTGCGTCTGTCTGCAAAATTTAATCCTAATTCACCTGCTCATATATTTTTGTTGCACCATCATTGCCCCAGCAGAGCTATAGCACTTTTTTATTTCTGCATTTGTTTTTCAAATAGATTCTTCACCCCACATTCAGGACAGAATGTGACCAAACTTGAATTCTCCAAGTAATTTAAATTGGTGTAGTTTTTATTCATTAGTTCTTAGAAACTAAATAATAGTCTGGATCTTCAGTCTTCTGATGACTTGGGCCTCTATATTAAAAGTTGTCAAAGTCTGAACAAGTGAGTATTAAATGTGGTTTAGGCTGAGTGATCACTTTATTTTCCAATTAAAGGGGTATTTTTGAAAGTTCTCATGCTTTAGCCTATGTTATGCTTAGCCAGTTATTTGGGTTGTATTCAGGATTTGTTGTGAAAGAAAGGTTCAGTATCTACCTGAGTCCTGCAGGACTCAGTTTTGCTGGTTCTGGCATGCTCTGAGCTGACATTAATCACTACGTGCAGACCAAGCTTTCTGTAGTGACAAACTGCTGCTTTGCAGACATGCAGGTGGTGTGCCAAATGATAAATTTGGCTCAAGACATGGGTGCACGTGTGCTCTAGGGCTACTGAGACATCTTTGCAGTAAAAAAAGCTTTTCTTCAGAGCAGCAGTAAACAGCTGCTGGGTTGTTAGAGTACTGGAAAGCTGACAAATGGCAAATGAGTAAAACTGTTGAACTGTCTGAGGAGTTTAAGAGTTGCTGGACAAATATACCTACTGGTAAGCCAGTACCAGGTTTAGCCAGGAAGTTCTGAAATTGCTGATCATTTTCATACAGAAAACATTTTTGTCAAAGTTACAGCTGCTGTTTGTGCTGGTCCTGAAAGTGCTCAGCCCGCTCAGTCATCTCTCTGCTCCGAAAGCAATAGCTGGGGTTGCTGAATAGTCATCTCACTCAAGTAGATAGCTGAAGAAACTGTGACACATCACTGAAGGATCTCGTTCTCAATAGAATTTCTTTACCTGAGTTGGAAAAAGCTTGTTACTCTGCTGCTGCTGGTTTTCTGTTGTTTTTTTTTCAATGAGGACACAAATATTTTAAGTGTAACAATAAGGTGTGATAATAGCAAGGCCGTGAGTCACCTTCCCCTCATCCATGAGCAATGTAGTCTTTTGTGTGTGTGTGGTGGGGGATTTTTTTGGTGGTGGATTGTTTGGGTATTTTTAGGCAATTACAGGAATAGGTAGCAGGAAATAATGGAGGAAGATCCCTTTCTTATGATGAACAGTTAGGAGGGGAATCCTTGCTCATCCTTATGAGCAAGAGTTCCTGTATGACTTGCCTGCTGGAGAACTGTGCTCTTGAGGATACAGAAATCTCCCAAAAGATGCTTGATTTTGCAAGCGTCAGCTCTGTTTAGCAACGCTGTTGTGATACAGTATAGGACTGGATTGTGTGAGGCTTTTTCAGGGCAGTTACAACAAATAAATCCTTTCTGCCTCAATTTATCCCTCCACATAATGGAGGGGTAGTATCTTTAGGAGTACTTTGAGCTCTACTGATTAGAAGTTCTACTGTGAGGGTAATAGTAAACAAGAAGAATTTCTGAACTACTTTATTGGTGATTTTTGCATGGAACAGTAATGACTTCAAGATTATTTCTGCCATACTGTTTTACTCCTGCATATCTCTCTCTCTCTCTCTCTCTCTCTATATATATATATATATATATATATAATATGAATGTGTGATTTTTGATGAACATTTCCACTTTTTTTTTTAACCAGGAGCAGAGGATTCTTTTCATGGAGGTCTGAAACTTCTTGGCAGGTTGGCCCTTCTAACAGAGAAAGATCTTTGGACTGTTAATGGTCTTCCCAATGAAAATAACTCTTCTGACCACCTGCCATTGCTAGCAGAGTTCAGGCTTATTGAACGGTAATATCCAAAGGACTTTTTGTGTACGTAAAGTTACCTTCACCTTCTCTCTTCATGTGATGATGATTATTTTTTTAAAGGTTAATTCAAGCACTGCTGGTTCGGCTTGAATAAGTTTGCATGCATGCTGATTCGTTAGTATTGTGTAAAGTAGACTTTTAAAAAAGACTTTTTTTAAAATGTTTAAATTACTTTATCAAGTCTTTAAGGCAAAAAGAAAAGATTTTACATTAGCTTCTTCTTTGATAATGGAAAACACCTGTGCCAGCCTCAAAATGGCTTTATTTTTCACGGAGATGCTCTAAATGGTTTTTATTGTAAATCATAATAAAACTGATTATTCTCTGAGAACTGTGTGCTTCTTCAAGTAAAGGGGAGTGAGTTTGTGTGCATGCCACACTTTATAATGAGCTGAAAGGGATGTTCTACTACAACGTTGTGCTGTAGACACTTCTATATAAATACCTCCCACAAAGGAATTTTCTTTTACCTAGAGTGTAGTCAGTGCAGGAGCTGCAAGACTGGACTTCCGGAGGAGGAAGATAGCTTTGCAGTAAGGCAAATATTTGTTCTAAAGTTAGTACTTTTAATTTGTAAAAGCTTAAATATAACTAGCCTTCATTGGAATCTTTTTAAAAATATCTTGAAATAAAACCAAGTTTAATGAGTATGAAAACTTATAGGAAACTTAATTGACTTACTCTGGGGAAGAAAAATCAGTCCTTGACATCTTGAGGCTTCATATATATTGAGCAACTGGAGGAAAGTTTTCTTCCATTTAGTTAATAAAATTTCAAGTTGTATATTGCCATGACAGATCCTGAGGTATTAAATGATGAAGATTTTATATTTACTCTTACAATGCACTAATTCTGGAGAAAATAGGATTTACAAATTAAAAAAAAAAACAAAGACTACCTGAATAGGAAACTTGCAGGGAGCCAAGATAGCTGGAAACAAGTCTTGTAACTTGGTCAAACTACATATGGATATGTATGTAAAAGAGACTTAAAAGTAACACTTAGAGAATTGTCTTTCAGTGTAGTGCTGGAAAACCTGCCCATCTTCCTGAAATCATTCAGATGCATTTTTCTCCCAGAAACACTTGTTTGTTCTTCTCTAACCTTAGTTTTGGAATTTTTACCTGGGTTTCCTTTTCCTGACTGCAGAATTACAACTGCAATTACTTTGTGCTTTGAGAATAATGCAAGAAGTAGAGTGGTAGTAATCACAAAAACAGTTTAATCAAAAAAGTATTTTGGTGTTACACTGAAAAATATGACTATCAAACCATCCATCTTAAATTGCTTGGAATTTGAAAGGGGGCTGTTTTTCTCATAAGAAATTGTGACTTGAGGCACTTTCCTCTACTTGTTATTAACAGTCAAGGCTGTAACTGACTACCTCTTCAACCTGGGACTCTATTCACATACTTAAAATCATCATTTTTACAACTGGAGCTGATGGATAGATCAACAAATTTCTGGTAGATACTGGTTACAGCTGTAGCAACCTGTATAGCCTGTGTTAAGAGCAAGGAGTTTTGCTAGCCTGGAGGACTGCATGTTGTCTCTACTGCAGAGAGAAACGTGGACTCAGCTTCTCCAGAGCACTGCTGGCAGAGAGACTGCTGTAGGGGAAGGTGGGTAAGAGAGAAGTTCTCTAGAATAAGCCTTAACTTGAGCATCACTTTTCATGCTCATCTAAAGCCTCACTGCCAACATGGAGGTTTCATATCAATTCTTTTACACAGAGCAGCATTCAGGCCTGTCCAAACACCTAGTTACTTAAAATGATGGTTTGAGGCTTAAGTTTTATGCTCCTTTAAAAGAAAATGCTTTGGACTTGCTGATCAATGGTGTCCATATTTGGCTTGTATTCAGATAGTAGATTCTGCTCTGACATTTTAAAACAGCCAGATTCCTCAAGGTAGTAAAGGTGGCCTTCTGAATAACATACCCCACTGCCCTGGTAACCACATGAAACCACTGAGGCAGGAAGACAGTTGTTCTACTTCCTTAGTATGTGTTATTATTAAAGAACTATAATAATTTGCTTTCCTTTACAAAAGCCAAAACTGTCACCTCAAGCATTTTCTCCCAGTTTGATGACAGTAACATGGGGAAAAGACCAAGGTACCACTGAAAGAAAAAAGCAGAAGCTGTTTGACGTGATTCAGTCATCAGTGCTGCTAGTTCAGGGGTGTTTATTGTTCTATAACAATGTATTCTCAGGGTTTAGAGACTTGCTTCAGTCTGACTTTAGGTAACCATTAATGTGTTATATATAGGGTAGGTTTAAGGTCTTTACATTAAGTGCTTTCTTTGTAGAATAATAAATGAGGTAAGTATTTAACAATCTTTTTTAAAAATCTGCTTTAGTTTGTTTAGTTTGATTTTAGAAAGGGCTTAGACCTTTTCTGGAATAGAAACCTGGACACAACAAAAAAGGACTCCAAATCATTAAAAAAAAAAAAAGACTACCATGATATTTTATTGAAGTTTCATGCTGTGCATAAACATACAAGTGATTAAAAAAACAGAACACCATGCATGTTTTCTACACTATTTGACCACTCTGCAGTAAGTTAGAAGAGTTACTAATAGCCACACTTAAAACAAATGCCATCATAAGCAAGTTTCAGGAGAATATTTCAGCTGAACTTCAAAACAAGAACCATTTGTCACACACCTCTACAGCATTAAGAAGTTGCAGTATACGTTAGAGGTTAAGAGATAGTAACACTAATTGTGCTGGACAATGGTAAAAACTGTATACCAACCACCATTACTTGAGCTGAAGTAAACCATGGTTTCATAGAAAAAACTTGCAACATATCAGATAACCTTGTGCTATAGGATACAGCTGATCAAAGTAAGCTTTTCACATCATTTTACCCATGAGAAATCTAAGGAATACATGAAAAAAATTGTTCAGGTCACAACACACTGAGCAGCACAAAAAACTTTAAAACCAAAACTCTGTGGCTGATGTCAAATTACACAAGAATTTCTACCAAAAGAGTGTTTCCCTCTCTTCAATTTCAGTCCTGAACAACAAAAAGATTCCTACTGCGAACACAGGAGTGGGAAAGTTTGCAGAAAGAGGGATGGGGAAAGCCTCCCTGTAATTGATATGGTAATCTTATATAAAGAAGTGTAATACATTTGAATAGTCTTTAGACCTTCTGAAGTTTAATCAGTAGAAAGCCTTTTACTGTTTGTAGAAGGTTGCTGGGTCTCAGTGTTGTCTTCCTGTCCTAGGTAGGTGAGATTCATTGCTCAAAAAAGTCAGTGAGGTCTGTGTACAAGCAATCATCTCCTTCCATATCCATTCAGTTGCTGGTTGATATAAGTGTTCTAGGAGCTTAAATCATTCAGTTCAAGTAAGCATTATTGTCACTGTCTTACAATGTCCTATATTCATTGAAATTCCAAAAAAGTAATGGCCCCAGAGGGGAGGTACAACAAGGCCCATGGCAGTATCATCTATAAGCACAGCACAAAGGGTAGAGGCTGGACTTGTACAATAATCCAGTTTCTGTTTAGGCACCTAATGAAATACGTTCAACAATGCAGCACTCAAATGCTTCCAGAGAACTTCACTAATGCGAGTGGCGGACTCCAATGAAAGTCTTACCGCATCACTTGAGAACGCTGCTGTCCACCACAGGTCCTTAGCTAAGCCTTAGAACAGGACTGAGTAGGGAGGAAGCACACAAGCTTGATTTTCAGCTATTTCAGACATACAGGCTTCCTTATTCAGGTATGACTAAGCAGTTGATACTACAACACATACAGGAAAAACTCCCTACAGCAGCACGGCAGAAGGTTAACTTCAGCCTGCAATGTCTGATCTTAATATAAGATGTCAAGGCATGATCATCTGAGACTGCTCAGCCTTTCAAAGACAAGGTTCAAAGTTACACACAAATGCTGAAAGAAAAGTAGATAGACTCAGGTTAGGAATTCTGACATTTTTTTCCATTACTCCAGGAACATATATGAGAAAAACAGACCAATAGGTGAACACTTGTCTCTACAAAATGGCAATCTCTACATTTTGTGCTTCAGCAGTGTAGTCCGGAAAGACTAAAAGCTTGTGACAAAGTATAAAAAAAATTACGAAAGTTTAAAAATCCATTATTCATCAATTATCATCATTTTAAAAAACCAAAACCTCATATCTTGCCTAATAACACGTCAATGTTTAAGAATACATTTGCATATTACTATTACTTAACATCTTTCAGCAACATGCACAAAATAATACAGGTGGCAGTAAAACATCCAGTGCTGTTTTAATACTACCAGAAATGCTGGGAAACAGTACAAATTAGTTACAAAACAATAATACTGACAGTTTTGCATATCTATTAAGTTTAGTGAGGTAATGTTGATACTTTAAAAACTCACGCCACTTCTGCACTGCTTGTTTTTATTGCTGAATTAAATATTAATGCTGAATATGGGGGTTTTTTAACTGCACTGCACCCTAGCACATCTTAGCACTAAGAATATGATTTCTTAGTTATCCCAATGCTACTACCCTGCACAATGCCCAAATTCAATTAATATTTGTACAGGGAAATTATATTTGAAGAAACTCTCACACCACTGGAGTCACCTGCTACATGATGGAGGGAAAAAACACATGTGTCCTGACAAACCTCATTTTTTAGGTTCTCTTCACTGATGCCTTTTCTGTAAATTGAAATAAAATAAATACTGCCACCAAAACCAAATTCCCCCCCTTCTATTTCCTAGGTAAAACTTTTCTTGTAAGAGTCCACAAGTTAATAAATAGTCCCATTCCTTTTTCCTTCCAACGGAGTGCAGGTAAAGTGCAGCGGGAAGCACCAGGGAAGCCCTCTGTCCGGTGTATGGCTTTGTTAGATGCGGAGCTGGTAGCCTACCTCGTTGAGCGTAGCCAGCTCTCCTTTCTTGTCCACCACCGCAGGCCTGCGAGCAAAGGAGGGAAGAGGGCACTGCTCACCAGCAGTCCCACACTGCTGTGCCGGAGCGGAGAGAGCAGTTGTCAAATCGGGAACAGTTTACTTCAAAATAGGACTGGTTAGATCTAATTTTCTCATCATAAGCACAATCCTGCGTATTTGTCACACAAGCTCGTGTGACCAAGCTCCTCATGTGGGTTGCCTCTGAAGCCAAGCACCAGCAAAAAACAAATTGTCCCATCCTGGGGTCTGTGATCTGAGCCTGGGAGCACAACACCACCCCCGCTCCTGATTTGAGAGAGGGCCTAAATGAGTAGCTAAGACTAGACATATCCCTCCCATGATCTACCGCAGAGCAAGACTCTGGCCTTTAGAATAAAGTGGAAACAGCTGTTTGTTTGTGAGAGCAAACAGGCAAGGCCTCTCACATGGCCACAGCATGTTTGTCCCTGAACCTGCCCTCTCCCCCTGGCTAGGCCTGTATGAAGGGCTAGAGCCCCCCAACTAGAAAACAAAAGATGAACTCCCTTCAGTCTCCAGGCATCTTACATTCCAATACAGTCCAGCCGTTCACTTGAGGAAGCACACATAAATGACCTAACAGCATACGTGTAAGTGTATCAACAACCTGAACAAAATGAAACCTTGCGACTGGACAATCAGTCTCCCCCTGCTTAGCAAGAATGAAAGAGCTTCTGCACCAAAGTAGTCAAACCAAAACAATCTTGGGGATTTATAGTCTATGGAGGTATGTAACCTGAGTTTAGTTCAGGCTCTTACCTGTTTTCCCACTAAGGTGATGTTTACTTTTCTAAAGAAAGATATTGTTTAAAATACACGTTTCTCCTCGTAGATGCTGCAGCATGTCCGCCTCACTGCAAAAACACAGCCAAAGCCCAAGTAGCACAATGTAAAGCTGCTAATGGCTCCAGTGCTTTCCTACAGCTCCTCAGACCTGATTTCCAGCTCTTGTGCTTAACTCTTCATTCATTATGCAGCAGATGTGACCTGTGATGTGCCCACACCAGGATGGCACTTACCTAGTCATCACACACTGCCTGCCCGTTCCTGCCGACACGGTCCTGGGCAGGCAGCACGGCCAGGGGAGGCGCAGCACGGAGCAGGCAGGCTGTGAGGCCAGGGACAGCCCTGCCCTGCCTGTGCCACACTGCTGGGTGCAGGCACCCATCTAAGGGATGTACCGCTGCAGCCCCAGGAGGTGGGGATGTATAGCTTACACATACACACAGCCTCAGAAACATTTCTGAATTCTTTGATTCAGTGATTTTTATTTTTTTTTTTTTTTAAAAAGCAGAGCTGCTAACACCAGATCTCTGCTGAGAATTTGCACAGCCTCTAAGAGTGGGTGACATTGCTATGGACACCTGATGCTCTTCTACCTCGTCACACATTGAAAACAACCTCTTTATTTGCCATTTATCCAAGCACCTCTATTAATAACCCCATCATCCTCTTTCCAGTACTGCCCGCACCCTGCCTCGTGTTTGTTTCTAAGTACTTCACAGAAGTGAAGTAGTCTTCACTGGTCTCTGTCACTTGCAGGAAGGGATCATGCCTGAAGAAATGATTGTAAGATGCTTTGGATTTTTCCACTTTTATTTCTTCAGAGCAGATGGGATTTGACTAGCCAGAAAACGAGCTACAAGCTGCATCCCTCAGAGCTTGCGTAGGAGTTGGAGACCAGCAACAGATGCACTGCATGAAGTTTCCAGTGTCCTTCCTTCCTCCCCTCACTCACTCCCTCAAATTTAGGGATCCGTCTTCCCACTGTTTTCTTCCTCCCTCCCTCCCTTTAATTAAAGCCAGAATATGGTTTTAATTAAAGCATGCCTGAATGGTTCTACATTCCCTGATTATCCAAGAGAGATGGGGAGTCACAGCACACCCATGGCGACATGCCCATTTCCACTACTCCATGACAACTCTCTAGCTTGTAGCTACAAACAGAATGTCCTCCATACGGTTTTAGGAAAAGGCAAGGACTTGTTGGAACAGAGGCACCGCAGCCCCTATTCTGCTTGGCTGGCAAATGACCTGACATCAAACATCCCCTCTGAAGTGAGGGAGCCGTGCTGTAGTGGCCCATCAGATTGCAGCTCCTGTCCAAAGTGCCGTGACGATGAACAGATGAATACGCTGTGCATAGCTGCTGGGTACACAGTATTCATTAGATCTGCCTGATTTTTGCACATCCTAGTATAATCCTGCCCCCTTGTATATCCTAATATAATGGACTAAGAGAATTTTCCTTTCAACAGTTAAATTAGGCCAGACACAAGGCCAGTGTTACTATGACACAGCATGCACGTCTTAAACCTCAGTATAAAAAAGAAACAGATCTAGCCAACTGACGCTTAAGAGCAGAGATTGCTTCAGGCTGCCGCATGACACTCCCTTCCAAACTCATATCAATTCTCCCAAACGAGCACTTCTGTTGAGGATGAAACAATGCGTTGCCTGTTCCAGCATGGTGGCTTGCAATATACCACAGCCGCCTCCTCTGGGATTTCAGAGGATGGACAAGTGGACACAGTAAAGCTTCAGACTTACTAGAAAGATTCACACCACCCTGTATCCTCTTTATTCATCCTGCCTGGCCACCCTTAGCAGGATCACACCAGCTGTGGTCTAAGAACACATGGACTGTTACATAGTTCAGTGAATGAGCTGCAATTTAACTACACACCCGTCTCCTAGACTGGCACATACTGCTTATTGCATTGCCACCCATTCCCTGCAATGTACCCTGTCTGCCTGGTAGCTGTGTTTCCACACTAAGACACTATCATGGGCTTGCTAGCAGCCACCACTGGCATTTACCTAAGAAACTAGTAAGGAATCAGGATGAGAAGTTAAACGGCTTGAGGCTGTAAAATGCAATTCAGTCCTTAAGCACCACTTCAGCCTTTGTCCTTCAGAAACAATCCAGCAAAGACACTCCGGTTCACATATTTTTCACTGGGAGATTTCTCCCAGCAGGCCCATATAATTTTATTGTTGACAAAACCCCGGCTGTAATAACAGCTTGTCATCAGCAGGTGAAGCCTCTCAAACGAATGTGTTATTCAGTCCCTGCCAGCTCACACTAGAGCAAAACACTTCTCTCCCCCTCCCCTGCAAGCTCTAAAAAGCTGTAATTACAGCATGTGAGTTAGAGATCCACAAAGAAACAAAACACAGTGTTGATAAGCACAGCCATTCTTTAGCTAGGATTTCAGCCTAGCAACCCTGAAAGTCTTTCTATGTGTAACACAAAGGCCTCTCACTGCAACTAGGTTCTCAGAGATCCATCAACACATAGAAGAAAATAACCAGTTTCCCCTCTTGTATTTCTCACCCCATCAACCACTGTACATGCTAGTATGTGTCATTCAGCTCATCCCTGATGAGGGGATGCCATTCCCCCTTCAGGTCTCTGAAATGCTGGGGTTTCAACCCCAAGCCCCAAATTAAGGTTGACATATGGGTGATTCCCACAGCCCTTCACAAAGGGGTGATGAGTTTACCCTTAGGCTTCCCTCCAGGGTGCGGCCGGCCTTGCAGGGAGAGCCATGAGGGAAATGAGTCCCAGGTGTCCCACATTAAGTTATAAAGGGTCAGGTGTCCCACTGAGGGATAAAAGCTGGGACCACTTGCAGGAAGGGGCAGTGTCTGTCTGTGAGGTGGAGACACTGTGCAGAGTTCCCTGTTGGGGAAGGACCTCCTGCCTCCCTGGGATTGGGCTACAGTCAGGTCTGGCTTTTGTAGACGTGGGCTGTGTAGAGATTCAGTGTGTGGCTTCCTTGGAATTATGTGTTTGGCTTGTTGACTTGGTTGTCTCCCATCCCTTCTATGGGAGACTATTTCACCATTTATTCCACCCATTGTTGGTCGTGTGGTGGTGGTGTTGTTGAGGTCAGTGGGATTGATGTTGATTATATATATCTGACTTGTTTGTACCCCCAGTACTCACCCATGTGCTGACCCTTTTGTATCAAATACAATTTGGTTATTGGTTCATCTTTATGCTGGCTGTGTCCTCTATGCCAGGCCTAGTAATTGGCAAAACAGTCTTAGACACCTCATGTTGCAGAAACCAGCTGATCTCAATTTTGGAAATGGAAGGGTTTTATTATCAGAAAGGAATGCCCTACAGCAGCAGATGACTCTGCAGCACCGCTCCCACTGGGGCAAAAGGCAGAGTCAGCCTTTGAACCACCAGTGCCACAGCACAGAAGCATCATTTTAACATCAAGAATCTAGTTCTTCTCCCTGGCATCACTCTTCTAACAGAGATAGCCTCTTGGGTCTGCTCGAGGGCCCTGGACTGCCAAAAGCTTCTTCGCTCCCCTTCCAAGCATACTGCCCAGGCTTGCAAGGGGGCTGTGCATGACCCGCAGTGCTGTCACGCAGCCACAAGGCATGTGCTGCAAGAACTTCCACCCGCTCTGAGATGTTTCAATGCCTTTTGCCAAAGTGAAAGATGGAGGTCTTGTGTGTGGAGTCTGCTCTTGGTCTCCTGGTCCCTGCATCATGCCATAGCTGGGACCTGATCTTGTATCATGGTGACCCAGGGTTTCTTTCAGAATAACATATAATTTGCTCTAGGCACAGAGAAACACAGCAGAACCACTGAGCAGGTGGTGAAGCCCCTGTAAGGCCACCAGTACTTCACTTGTCTTTCTGTCCTAGAAAAGCAAAGCTGCCAAGGAAGAATCAGCCACTGCAAAGCAGCCACATGCCCAGCAGCTCTCTCAGGAGACCAGCCCAACTGGCAAGTCTCCAAGCCAATCAAGACATACATCATCCATTCCAGCAATTGCAGAAGCACTATCAGAAACCCAAAGATTAAACCATCCCTCAAAGTGAATCTAAGAGGTGAAGAAGCCTGGAGCAACTGAGCCCATTACAACTATAATTACCCATGCACTAAACAAGGAACTCTCAGTGATGAAGCCCAAAGTACAGCATCATAGACTGACTGTGAATTCACATGTAAAAATAAAAGCATGCTGTGAAATCATCTGCTGCTAAAGTATCTTGAAGTTATCTTTAGAAGGTTAGTCTAATGTCTTTGTTAGCTGCTTTAAAATAAATAAATAAGTGCTGAGACAGTAGTCTGGGAGCCTATTTAAAAAGCGATAACCATAAATAAGTGACTAGTCTGGGTTAGGTATAGGCTTTCACAGTTGTCAGCTTCCTGGCGTGAAACAGTACAGCTAGAACTCAACTCTTCCACATCTAAGGTATGGGAGTGTGACTTGCCAGTGGCTGGAAAAGGCCCAGGATCTGGAAGCTCGGTTTTATCCATTTAGAGGTATTGCATGCAATTAGTCCATCTTTCCACACACAGTTCAACTATTAGCTACGCACAAGGGAAGTGGTCTGGGTTTTTTTAAACTGATTAAAATCAAAGAATACCATGCAAGTTGTATTTCTGTTCTGACAAGAAGAGAAAAAGTTTACTTTTTTACTGTCCCTGTAAGTCAGACAGTCCTCAGCAAAACCCACTCTCATCAGGACAGTTCTATATACAAGGGCTCATCACAGAGAATCCAGTTTCTGTCTCAGTGACCATGACAGCAGGGCACTCCACCACCAATAGCACATACATCCTCCCATTTTTAATACCTGTCTGAACACCCTTAAATCCGATCAAACTACCTTCCCTCCTGTACAGGTCCCATGCACACCAGGCTAGGTTAATTCCTCCAGAAAGTGGACTGTATAGAGACTGAAAAAAGAAAAAGCAAAACCCACACTTCCAACTTCAGTCATCCAACACCTCGTAGAACTGAAACAAGCAAAGGCCAGTGGCGCCTCCAAGGACACTACACAGCAGGGCCATGAATGGGGCAGCAGTAAGCACAGCAGTGCCAGGACATCAGCAGTACTGGCAGCTTCTGGAGCCTCTCTAGTAAACGGAGATATCTGGTGCAGTTTTCTATATACACCAGTGAGCACATGTAAGTTTTGTACAACAGAACGGTATGTCATTACCCTCTATTTCTGACCCGTCTGTGATGGCAGCCGGAATACTCACGATTTGTCTCTTCTGCACACTCGTCTCTGAGGGCTGGCTTGCCTTCGGCGAGGGGACAACGACTTACCCCGTGATCTCTCTTTCATAGGAGAGTGGGCACTTGAGGGTTTCAGAATCTGTGAGAGATGGGGGAAGGAAGGAAAAGGCATTCAATAAAGGCAATAATTCACCAAAAATAAAAATAAAGAGCCTCATACAGCAGTAGGGACAGCACACAAAGAGACTTCAATCCCTTGAGGCTTATTCAAACTCTGCCCAGGTTAAGAGGAGCCCAAAGCTGTTATCATGTGATAGTTGTTCTGGGGCTCCCTGATAAAATCAGTTGGCATCACCAATTCAGTTCCCAGCTAAATACTGAAAAGAGGTCCCATTCACAGCTCTCTTCAGAGCTGGCAACAGCAAGAGATAAGAAAAACAGCTTTGAGCCTTAGCTGAAGGAAACTCACACAGCCAAATCTCCCTCTCCAGCTTTCCTCTCCACAGAGGTTATTGTCTCCCAGGATGGCAGTTGAACTCTCTGTGTCAGTGGGACTTTTCCGTAGGTCTCCAACTTGCCTGCAGTCCCCAGGCCCTCCAAGCTCAGAAGACCATCAGCACAACACTCCAGGCTATTTTTAAGACTTGATCCTCCGAAGTCAGCCCCCTCACAGTGGAAGCCCTCTGAATCAAGTGGCTCAAATTCCGAATTAACTCAAGGGAAGAGGCGGATGTAGGGTCTTCAGCCTTCAAGGGTTCAGAGCTGTGGTCCTGGCCCTGAGGCACTTACAAGGACTGGACCTAAATGTCACAGCTCAATACACAGACAAGAGCTGGTCCCTCTATCAAAAGCAAGTACTAAGTTCAGTAAGTCATCCACCCATAACGACTTCTACAGCTAGAGCCTGCCTCAGCTGTTTGCTCTCTAGATGGTATTAAAAATGCATGAATAGAGAAGAGAGGAAAAAAAAAAACCCACCTCACTATATCTGTAATCAAGCGCATGTGATTAAGGTGACAGTGTGGTACAAGTTGGCGCTCAAAACTCCTTGGCAGGGCAGGAGAGGTGGCAGCAGGACATAAGGGCTATGATGCCACTGGTGACACGCATTCCAAGGTCAGGGCAAGGGGGCAAGGGCCTCAGCCAAAAAGGCACACAGCTGCTATGCAGGAGCCATTCCTCAGCAGGGCAGGGGATGGGAACCCAGAATAACTTGGATGCGATGCTGCATGCCTCTCCACGAGAGCCAGCCCTATACTTAGCAACACACCTGCTCTGCTCCTGCTGCCAGCGGCGGGTTGGAAAGGCACCAAATCCCCTTCCACCGTGACCACAACCAGCTCCTTGCCCATGCCAGCCCCAGAGGCACGGTCAGGGACACCCCTCAGCCCCAAGGGCAGCCAAACCCTCCAGCCTGCCGGCAGCCTGCCCTATCTCGCCATCATTTCCCTCTGGGCTCTTCAGTCTGACCAACTAGCAGAGAAGTATCAGCCTGTCAGGGACTTGCTCTCCTCATCCTTCCCATGTAGCCTACTTTGCGATTTGGCCAAGGGTGGTGGACATAAGGCAGCGCAGGGCAAGCCCACCGGCATGCCCCACAAGGAGAAGCAATCATTGACACAGCTGTCCCATGGCATCCCTTGCCATGGTGCAAAGAGTAGAGATCCTGCAACCAGGCCACCCACCCCACCAGCCCCAGCCACGCTGGTTCCACCTAGCCACCTTCTTCCGCAGTCAGTGAAAAAAGCAAACTGGGCAACAGCAATTTGATGGTCAGGGTTATAGTGTTTCCTAGGCTGAAGGGAAGATCCTTGAACCAAAAAATAGCTTGAAAACACACCAAACCCTGTGGGAGAATCACTGAGACAGATGTAAGCACACCCCCAGTCCACCTGATACCACCTTAATCTCAGGGCAGGGTCAGTCTGCTGACATGGAGCTAGACCAATCTCTGCAGGATGGGACAAGGTACAGAGCCCTCCGACTCCACCACCCAGGCACATGGACCTACCTTCATCCTCATATCCCTGGCAAACTTTTCCAGCTCCTTCCTGACTTCTGTGCGCATCATTTTGGATACGTTGAGGACCAGCTGTTTCCACTCAATGGGCTGAAAGCTGTGCGGCTCATGTGGGACATATAATCCGATTTTTACTTTTTTGACTGTATGCAAGTACTTTTTATAGGAGTCTTCAAATTCAAAGATGAGGTCGCTCAGAGTTCGGTAAGTTAAAGGTTTGTCCATCAAATCTGATCGTCTGCTCATGCCCAGCGAGCCATAACGGCCGTTGCAGTAAATCCCGAGCACCACATGATGAAAATAGTTCCCTGAGAAGTGGGTTTTAAAGCTGATGGGAAAGCGCTCCACGGAGGGTTGCCCGTTTGTTAAGTATCTGGTGTGCACTGCATTAAGGCAACAACAGCACTGGGAAGGGAGCATGCACAATTACACCCATAAGACATCTTTAGCAGGTTTTTTTAACTGACAGGGCAAGTGCTTTCTTGCAACCACAAATTTATTCTCACTGTGCCCCAAAAACAGTCAATGCTGCCAGAGCCCATTTCAACACTTGGAGAATAAGGTGCAATAGTTCATGCAGGGCAGGGCCTGACTCTTAACCATGCTTGAGAGGGAAAAAGAAAAACCACAACAGTGTTCAGGTCAGCACACCAGAAGAGAGACCACCATCCCCAGATCTGTGGGAACCCCCCCATTCGATACCAACATCAAACTCCCACAGTCCCAAAAGGGAACAGTGTTGAAGCTTGATACAACTCAGATTATTGATCTTCCTTTTCCCACATCTTCAAACAGTATGAAAAATCCAGGGTGACAGTCTGCCCTTCCATCTGTAAACTGGCCCTCGGCACAGCCACTCCTCATACAAGAGTGTATTTGCATGTCGCCCTTGTAACGCGTTGCTGACAGGAACCAAGTAAAGCTCCCAGGTGGGCAATTAATTTGATAAGCAGAGACGTGGTCAGGAACAAACACTTTTAAAAAGCAAAACATGTCCCCTGAATCACTGGCTAGCCACTTCAAATGTGCCACATGCAGAGGCTGGGGCCAAGCTCCATAACATTGTAGTAGGTGACCTCAGAGGGGAACTATGTGCAGGTCCCGGGTCATCTCCTCAGGAGGCTGCTGGCTCATGCCAAGGGGAGGGGAGACTGAGATTCCCTCACACAGGCGGGTTTGCGTCAGCACCTACGTTGTACGTGGCTCCCTGCTGCTAATCCCCAGACAGCTGGAACTCACCCTGGCTCCACACGCCGACACTTGGCCCCTGGGTGACAGCAGGCGCCCTTCCCTGCTGCAGCTGAGACCCCCACCCATGCCTGGGGAACAGAGGAGAGATGACCAGAAAAGGCTGCAGCAACACACTCCAGCCCGGGGTTACTCCAGCCAGAAGCACCTGCTGTAACGCCAGAGCCATTCCCAGAGGCAGACGCAGCCAAGACAGTCAGTCAGCGTGGTGCCACTACAAAATACACTGGCCCAAGGGGCAGCACTGCCTGGATAGCATCAGGGCAGCTTGAGGAACAGAGGAGTGGGGTCAGCTCCCACTGGAGCTGCAGGAACCAGCTCAGACCAGGGTCCTGCTCAGGGGATCTCCAGCATGCCCTTCTCCCCCTATCACATGCCCAAACAGGCCTTTAACAGCAGTGAAACAAGAGCCACAGCACAGCTGAGATGTCCTGGGATGTTACTGTGGCCGCCTTCCTCCCCCGCCTGCATAGCATGGCTGCTCAACAGCTGCTGGGAAAATGAGAACACAAAAAGCCTTTTGTACCAATATTGTAAAACACAATTAGGGCTCGGTTCTTATTCTGCTCTCAGTCTAACACCCCACCCCATTACCAGTGCAACTCCCTGGGATGCTGACCCCCTGCCTGCACTCCACATTTCACCCCTTGTCTCTACAGGGATGTAGGAAAAGCATCCAGTGGCTCTCATCTGCCTCTAAAGCATTTTCTCAACGGAATATTTCACCCACCTGACGCTTGTTGAATTTCATACATTCAAACTTTTGCCCTCCAGGTGAACACAGAAATCAGCTAGTAAGAGATTCATGAACTGCCCAGATTCTGAGGTCAAAAGCAAGAAGTTAAACCTCTGTACAAATAAAAAGCAAGAAAAACACACTGGCAAAAATATTTCAGAACAGCCACAGAGAAGCTTTTTGGTTCAAAGTCAAACGTATTTAACTGTGTTCAGTGCTAGATGTCATCAGCTTTAGCAGTCTGGAGAAAATGTATTAGAGGGCATAGGAACAGACAACATTACAGGCCCAGGTCCTGGTGCACTTCACCTGTACGACAGTAAGTCTGGGCGAGCATGCAAAGCAGAGCACAGAGCGCTGCCACACACACAACCCCTTGCCCAGCCAAGGCTGCATGTGCCCACCTCTGCCCATCTGCTGCCCCACCTACATCAAACACAAACACCCCACAACAACTGCCAAAGCTCACCCCGATATCAATTACACCAACATGGAACAGAAATAGCTGTACCGCCTTCGCTGGTCTCGCTGGATCACTGTCACATTAGGGGCCAGCTTCTCCAAGAAAAAACCCACACCACTGCTAGAATTAAAGGTTATAAATACACTGCAAGGTCAGAATGGGGCCCAGCAACGTTATAGCAACGGGAAAACTCAGCCCACAGTCACCTCATTTAAAAGGTCACCTTGCTCCAGGCCTTAAAAGGAGCATCCTGTGTACATCAAAGTTATGTTACAATAATTTGTATCCTACAGACAGATTCTTGCAGAAGCCCATTGTATTTATCATTCTGTGTAACTGAAAAAGCAGTATCTTTTATTAACACCTATGAAGCTTTCAAACATCACCACTATTTTTCCCCCTCATTATGAAAGGGTTTTCTCTCTGCTCCCCGAGTGCCTTTCTATTAAGTCCACACAAAGCTTTGGTGGCCACCTGCCACACATACACACTTCTGCCACGAGGTCTCAGAGAAGTTGCAATTTAATCTCATTAAATACTAGGTAGGAGTAAAAGAATCTTTTGAGGATGGAAATTACCCACCATCAAATAACCCAGCAACAACCGCTGCGGAAATTAACCTTTAGGTACAGGTTGCTTCTGCTGAGTGACTAGTTAATGAGAGTCTCCACCCGAGATGAAATACACAGCAAATGGGCTGGAAAGGCACGTCAGATCTTCCCCGCCATCCATGCATCATTATTATTTCTTTTCCTTTCTGCTCTGCCCAAGGAGAGCTGTATTGTGGCAAACAAAAGGCAACGACACAGCAATGCCGCAGCTGTAATCACACTTTTGAGCTGGGACTGTACTGCAGGATGGAGAGTCGGGGAGTAAATTATGTGCCACAATAGAGAAGCAGCACAGAGCAGGAGAGGGCAAAAGCAGCTGTAACGAAAAGCTCGGTGGCCTCCCGATCCCAGGTCTTCGTGTAAATCAAAGCAGCAGAAAAACAGCACTGAGGGCTGCTGATCTCCTTGGAAATCACACAAGAGGGACACTAATCTTCTGGCCTGCCACCTCTTGCCCCCATACCTTTCCTCTTACCCCACACTCAGAAAATGCACAAGGACGATACCTAGCACTTCACCAGGGCCTCAGGAATGGGTTGGTATGGTATGTCCCCATCACTCCAAGATTCCCAAACCCTGCCCACCCTGACTCTCAGTTCTTCTGCAGCCTCATACTAGTCCTTCAACCTCAATTTCTTCCATCCCAGAGAGACACTAATGCCTGCCAGCCAGGGCTGCCTGTATTAAGCAGCTGATGAATTCTGCTCTTTCCCCAGGAGGCTGATTTTGAGAGACAGGTTTGTGTCAAAGGAGTGTGTGAAGAATTGGGCCCAAAGCATACAACATGCTTTGGAGGTGACAGGCCATTGGGGTACACCACTATGGCTCTATTAACAAGTAGGTTTTCTTGTGCACCCCAATACTGCTAGCAGCCTGCAGAAAGGACCTCATTTCCCATGCGAGCATGCAGCTCCCTATGGATCTGCAAGTCAACACAAGCACACTGCCCTCTGAGCCACAGGTTGTTGTGCTTCCCATAGTCCCATTGCCTTCACCACCCAGGCTCATGCACAACCTAGCTTGGATACTTGGGAGACATTCAGATGCCAGACTCAAATACAAGCAAGACTTGGGACACAAAACCTGCACTCTGGCTACCACCTGGACATTCCTGAGCAGTGTGGCAAATGAGGAGTAGCATCCTTAGTTCAAAAGAAAAGGGGAGAATTAGTTAAGGTGTTACTTGAGTCAACCCCTTCGCTTTAAAACTCTGGAGCAGAAAGCATCTGGATGGGTTTTCTTTAAACCTGCACACTCACACAACGACTCAACAAATACCCTTCTGCAGATTGAAGTTGTGTTCTTTTTCCTCCACCTCCTGGTGAACTCTAATATCAAAAACATCTCACAAAAGTCCCACCATCTTCCCCCCAAGTACAGACCCTTCCCTACATAGGTGCCCCTACTGCAGAGCACAGACCAGTTCACAGCCAGAAGACAGACTTGAAGCCCTTCACCTTGTTTATTTGTCAGCACCGACTTTTAGAAAAAGTGTTCTCTCTTGGTTTTCATTTTTTTCTTATTAATAAATAATCAGAGCAGGAATGTGTCAGCACTGTCGCCCCAGGCTTTGAACGTTTCTGGAAATAAGTCTTAGCAGCTGACAGTACCTGCCAGACGGCAGCTAGCTCCCTATGGGTAGGTGAGTTTGGGTTATTTGCCACCAGCAGTTTTCCCACCAGTGCTAGGAACCACAGGACAGGAGGGGACACGCTGTGAGGACCTCAGCCCACCTGCGTCTAAACCAGCCTCAACAGGAGTTCAGCTGTGGGAAAAAAAAAAAAAAATGGTGCTTTTGCAAAGCTAAGAGGCAGCAACTGTGGAAGGGGCAGGTGAGGAGACAAGTGCTATCTCTGCATCATGCCCCTGCCCTGCAGCACCAACAGTGACTCAGGCCCACAGAGACCCCTGGGGCAGGGGACATGGGTAGACCCCTCCTCCTCGAAGCCCTGAAGGAAAAAAGCCCAAACGTAAGACAGTGCACCAAGGCCCTGCAGAGCCATCAGCACCTGAAACAAATCAAGACATGACTAGGTTTCAGAGAGAAGCGCCAGCATCAATTTTTTGACCAGAGCAGCCCACCAATACTGATTCCCAAGCACGTCTAAGCATCCAGCTGTCCCAGCACCCAGACTCACAAGTGCTTCCGCTTCAGCTGCGGGAAGACCCAGCGCCACGTCTGACACCTTCTTGGATGTACCTGCCAGGAAGGAGGAGCAGGAAGGAGCAGCCCAGGTCTCCAGCAGTGATAAACATCATCCACCAATTAAATGCACAGAAGGTATAGTGCAGAAGCTATTCAATAATTTCTCCCTCCCAAAGCACTTCTGCTTTCCTCTTCCTCCTTTAATGATATTATTGGACAGGGGAAGATCTAATACACTACATGGGTCTGAACATCACCTCACATGAACTGGGAGAGGCATACTGAAGGCAACGGGAGTGAGTTATGTTCACCTGACATACACGCTCTTGCAAGACTCCCTGAGGATGGATGCACCGTGCCACTTCCCTCTCCTCCCTCTGATATTTTGCTTTCCCCATTTTAATAAAGCGAATATAGCACAGATAAAATTCCCTTGACACTTTTGGTGTACTATTCCCAAATACAAGTCATTTGAATCCTCGATCAGAAAGAATGGGCTGAATACACCATTACTCAGCTGATCTACAATTGAACAGTGAAATGCCCTGGGGAAGACAGCAGGAGGAATGCCTCTGGTTAGGCACTGACGTGGTAAGCAGAGAGATACGAAGTCAGATCAAACAGCTACACAGAGAAGAGCCATGCAGATTGCTGCAAAATAATATCGGAAGATCTATATGAGCTTTCAGTCATCTCACAGCTGCTGCTCCCTTGGTGCATGCACACAGGGTAGCTCAGTATTTTAACTCACTGACCTATAAAAACGCTTCAAGATCTAGTGTGAAGGCAATTATGCAAAAGTTAATTCTGCACCAGGAGGGATTACAGAAGCATTTTATAACAAGTCACATAGTAAAAGGCAATTGCACGAGCCAACAAGCATCTCAATTAAAATGACATCTTGCTAAGCTGCTCTGTGCGAGTCGGCCTTTGAATGAAGGCTCACGCCAAGGGTCCACTGTAGTGAGCTGTGCTCTTTTCAGTATCCAAGCAACACGGCAAAGCCTGCCGGCACACAAATTAAAAACAGTAACCTTATTTCCAGAGACAGAGAAGGGAACCTGAGGTTAACACACATATGCAAGGATGCTCAGCTCAGGCATATGCAAAGACATCGGTTTGACACTTGGGAGAGGGTAACGCATCTCTTATCTGGTAACTGTCTGACCTCAGAAAGCGAGTCACAGCTGCTGGCCTCACCATGTCCACATCCAGAGGGCAACACTGAAGATCAAAATCCCCTGCCTGAGAAAAATCAGCAAAACTTCCCCATGTGCTGTTACAAAGATGCCTCCCAAAAACCCACATGGTGTACATGCAGCACAAAAACCCACATGGTGTACATGCAGCACGGCACCACAAGGTTCTGCACGAGCACAAGCTTCATACCAGCCACTTCCAAATCACACATATTCAAGACAGCCCATTCACTCACCACTGCTACGCTCTTTTTGTATCCACACCTCAGTCAAAATACTTAGATTTTATATTGTGTGGATCTCTTAAACTTCAACACATCTGTTACTGCACCACCACCCCAGAAGATAGCCCTGGTTCTCACAGGAGATTTCCAAGACAGCAACTAGAAGTCATAGGAAGACAGGCTTGTCCCATACCCTCCCCTACCTAAAGCTTTTCAATTAAAATTTTCCATAAACTTTTTTTTAAAGTAGCAACTAGGGACAGAAAGATTCATCCAAATCTTAAAAGTCCAAAGAAACTTCAGATGACACCAAACAGTATAAACCATAGCTTTCAAATATTTTGCTTCCCCCACTACTCAAAAAAATAGAACAAAAATCAGGTTTGAGACAAGCAGAAAAAATCCTCTTTTCAAATGAAAATAAAATGGTTGAAACTTCTAGATCAGCAAGAGTACATATAGATTATAATGGTCATCTGTATGCCACTAATCACCCTCCACTCGTGTGGTATGTGGAACAATCAGTTCAGTGCTAGAAATACAGTACCAGAAGCCATACTGACACTCTCCAGTACTGCAGAGGAGCATCAACTCCACCTGGGGATTATTTTCCCATTCCTTTGGTCCCCAAATAGTTTAGGACACAGCCCTGACACAAGGGCAAACACAACAGATCCACTGACACCATTTCTGTTTCTGGGAGGGCATCAGTTTGAGTTTGTTGCTGACATCAAGCCCCCAGGAGCCCCCACCCCTCTAGCTTCATGCAGACCCTGCCAGCACATGCAGGGGAAGCCCCATCAGTCAGAGCCCCCCCATTCAGACTTGGACCTGAAGCCTATCTGGGAGCAGCACCCGGTGCGCCCCACACACCCCCTAGCACAGCAGGGACCGCAGCCAGCAACCTGTCTCACACACCACATACTTCTTCAGCCCACGTCCCACTCCCACCCCACAGCAGCCACCCCTTCTCACGCCAACACCAGGCACTACCTGCCAGGCTCTGCTGGCTCCTTCTTCCACGAGAGGGGGCAGCAGTAGCAAGTAAAACGCCGCAGAGACAAGCCAGAAGCCGGTTTGCATCGGGGTTTATTTTGGGTTGGGTTTTTGTTTTGTTTTAAATCAAACTTGATCAGCTGTGGCAAGACGTATCTGGCATACAATTGTTCCTGTAACCCTGCCTTGCCCTCCTCTGGTGTTTTAGGATGATGCAGGTTGATTTATCCGTGACAGCACAAGAAGATCAAGAAACAAGTCAGTCTCTGAATGTATTCTTGGATTTTTTTCTGAGATGAATAGGAAGCAAGCATTTTGGTAAGCTCAAATGTTTAACTATAATACACATATGCTTCTGCACAAAGCACAGCTGGGGACTGAGAGACAAAAACTAACGTGACTTTACGTGTAAACATTAGACAAACATAGGACAGAAACTGTGTTCCTCAGGTGTTACCAACAGATACTTATCTGGGCACTTTGGGTCAGATTCTGACATTATGCAGATTACCAGGGCAGGAGGCAAAGAACTCACGGCCAGAGCACGATGCTTGTGAGCTGGCACATGGCATCCAAACTCCTACTGACAAGCCTAGGCAATTCAGCAACTTGTTTGTTGATCGATACCACGGCACTCTCCGAGCTGTTGGCACTCACCTTTGGCTGTGACCACCTCAAACACCATCCACAAAAGGCAATATATTAAAGTGTCACAGTGGAAAAAGTCACAGGTATGTGAAAGGATACATCCCCAGGATAACTGCTTCAAGGCATTTGATGGGTAAGGACTCCCTGGTCATTTCTTTTGCCGTCTCCATTAACCTAGGACAGAAACAAAAATGTTTTCAGCCCTTTCAGTTGGACCAGTTGACAGGAATCAAAGGGTCCTCTCATACACCAAAAGCCAGGAACCTCCAGTTCTTATCTCAGCAAGCACTGGTGAACTTGATTCTTCCTTCAGCACCTTGCCAGGGCCCTCTTGACTTCTGGAAAATTACTTTAAAAAAAAAAAAAAGACAAAAAAGACATCCCACTGCTTTCCAGCCTCTGAAGACGGGTTGGAAGAGGAATGCAGTCCTCTGCTGCTCCCAGCAACTCTATGAACATCACTTCAGACTGTAACACAAAGCCCTGCTGAGCCGCAAAAGCTGGCAATCATGCAAGCTCCCACAGCAGGACCAAGTTTAGCATATTTTCAAAATAACCCTGACTCTCCTCTGCAAAAAACAGGGGAGAGAGGATGGTTACATGATCACTGCCTGAAAGCTACAAATACCTCTGTGAGCCTATAGCTACAGGTACAGGCAAGAATTTAATGCCTCTTTATCGAAGCCTGCTCTGCAGAAAGCTCTACCAGCGCAGACACTTCACACCACTGCAAGCTGAGCTACCATTTGCTGCTGCTCCCCACCTTTTGTGGACTGGGAAAGTGGTAAAAACTGGAAACTATGCATGCCCAGGATCTTGCAAGTTCACAAAGTTCAATTACAATTCAGACTCTATATTTGGAGTAGAATTATCTGACAGGGACTAACTGACAAGAAACAAGCAACCTAATCTCAGCTCAGCTGAGAAAACTGTCATACCAGATTGACACCGCACTACCAACCAACTAGGTATCCTATCCCCTTCCACAAGCAGATCCTGAGATCCTGGAGAGTTTAAAAAAAAAAAAAACAAAACATACCACACCAAAAAACCCAGAAGGAGATTAATAAAAAGAGTCATATTCAATGACACACCAAAAAATAAGTTAAAACCAAACCAAAGGATGACTTCTGTTCTGAAGTCTTCTCTATCCATATCCCTTCCCTGAGAAGAGCTTTGTAAACAGATCCCTACTCTAAGGAAACACAATATTAAGTGGTTTAAATATTTGTATTAGAGAAGATGATGAAAATATGCATTGGAAACCCTTAGTCTGTTTTTCCCACTTTCTAATTCACCCACCTCATGCATTTTAAACCTCGTATTGAGTACAAATACAGCTTCCACCACTATTACAGCCTGTCACAGCCATTCCATGTCCCATTTATCCAACTTAGAAATTATCTTTTCATTTATAAACAACCACCCTTTACACTCTGCCTGCAATACAGAAGACAAATTAGAGTTAGCCTGCCTCCTACACGTTCACAATCAGCCACAGAAATCCCACTGCTGGAAGCACAGAGCTGCTCCAGTGAGGGCGCACAATGGGGCCCCTTCATCCCCCACAGTCGCTCCTAAGTGCTGGTCACAGCAGTAGCTGCCTCAAAGCCCTGTCTCCATCCAGAGAAGTATTACATGCAGATGATGCATGGGAGGTATCCATGAACAAGATGACCCACTGAATTTCCCATCTTCTAACTTCAGGGGAGTTAAAAAAAAAACCTCACAGCTGATTATGAATGCACATCAGAAATGGGGAAAAAACTCAAGTTTTAAAGCTATTTAGCTTCAAGCCATTTAGTGTGGTGTGTGCCTGGTGAACATGGTCCGAGGTTCAGGGCCAGCATCTCCTCCCTAGATCTACATCTACGCTGACCCCGCTGCCAGCTGGCAAACACAGTAACCACACTGGAGCTGCCTCGTCACCACATGCAGCATCAGGTCTCCTAACACCTGCTTTTATAACCTCACTGCTGTCATGATTTCAAGGTGCTGTCAGCATGGAGATAACATTAATGGCTCCACAGCCAGGGAGGGAGTCTTCAAAGTAATTGGCCTCAATAAGCAGTCAAATTACTACTGACTTATGTGTGACAGCAACACTCACACTATTTAAATACTAAGTAGTATTTAACATGCACTCTGTTTGCAAGCCACATATGCGTTGGTTCTGAAGCACAGCTCTCCAGGATGTTATATGGTTATAAAGGAAAGGCATTTTGCTTAAAAACATGCTGCCTGCTAGTGCACAGGCACCACAGCTGTCCCTTCCAAAGCTAGTGGCAGCCCTCCCTTCCCTTCACATAGCATCATTGGATAGGTGGGCTCAGAAGGGACCCTGGGAAGCCCTCCTGTCCCACCTCCTGCTCAAAGCACCCAAATCCAGGAGCTGTGACAGGTGCTCAGCGATCACCCTGAACCTGGCAGCTCAGAGGTGGCCACAGCCTCCAGACCGTGACAGCGATGAGGATCTGTTCAAGGGGAGCATTGGTCAGGAGGCATCACCAACAAGAAGCAAACAGGCACCCATCTGCACCCAGAGAGCAGGTCACGCCCTCACACACATCCATCCCACAGTCCTGGGGAATACTCTGCAGTTAGTTTGCTTTTTCTCTACATTTACAGCACAGGCCACAGGGTTTACGTGGATGACCCAGTTCCATAGGCACTAAGAGTTTTTCTCATGCTTTTAGCAAGTTTGAGATGAAGCATGGCTTTGAACCCAGTGTCTGCATTGGAGGCAGAGCCTTTGGAGAATCCCCAAGCCACCACTCTGTCCCAGGTACCATAAGCTAAATCTAAATCACTTCTCAATGATAATTTTCCAGCCTACTTTTAACCGGTTTCTCAAAGGCTTGGAAATGCACCAGTTAATCTATCATATACTTAACCCAGCATCTAAGAAGGTCCCCTAATATTTAAACTAAATCTTTCCTTTTTTGCAATTTAAATCAGAAGCTATTTCTGCTGCAGGCGTGGAGACCATTTATTATCTCTGCTCAGACATTTGTATATGCAACAGGCTGTAATCTACCCTCTCCTCCGTAAACATAAGGAAGCAGACAGATTTATTGCTTTTAATTATTTTTTTTTAAATTCCTCCCTCTCTCATCCCAAAGCTTCCCCCTTAGGTCATGTTTTCTAGACCTTGGGCAATGTTCATCGCTTTCCTTTTGGACTCTCTTCAGTCGAGTTGCATCTCACAGTCCTTCAACTAAACCCACCATACCACAATACAAACAGACCAATTTCTTTCTGAATCCAACTTTCAGTATTTATTTTTGACCAACCCAGTGTGCTGTTTTCCCTGTTGACCCACACCAAATGTTTAGTTTTTTTGGTTGGTTTTGTTTTGGGATTTTTTGGAGATCAGCTCCTTCTTTGAAAAACTAGCCTCTCATTCTCCACTGTGTATTCCCACAGCTGGCTATTCCCAAATCCCTCCTCTGCATTTCCTCTAATTTGCCTCCTGTTTGTTCCAGCTGTCTTACCCTTTGAGATCACTCTGAATTCCAATTCCAGCTTCCAAAGCCTTGTCACCTTGTCCAGCCTGGACCACAGAGTCTTATCTATACCATTCATGAAAAAACATTGACCTGGGACAGAGATTACACACCTCAACTGACAAACTCTGCTAGGCAACAGCAAGCTATCAGTTAAGTAACACTTTCTAAGTGCTGCTTTTCACCAGGTTGGGTCCATATGTTAAATAGTTTTATTTATAACCGAGGTCCCTGCCTTACCTGGAGGCTGCCAAAGGCCATACTAAAGCAAAGAGTTATGTCCACAACTCCTCCCTGATTGACAAAAGCTCTTACACTCTCATAGAGGGAAATTATCAGAAAAAAAAAAAAAGGTGTCAAACTAAATTTACATCGCCTATCACCTACCCTGAAACTGCAGATCAACTTGGAAAGTTCCTAGATTTATCTTTTCCCTTTTTTTTTTTTTATCTTTGCCTTCCCCAGTTTCCAACAACAGCACCCATCCTCCCCACAATCTCTAACAGAAATATTAGAGGTTTAGAGGTTGCTTGCCAGTCACCTAAGTGATCTAAGACAAATGACTGAGCATCCAGCTCATCTGAAAATAAGTCATTACAAGTGTTCTTTGACTTGTCCTTTACCTATTTTCTTTCACTGCTAAATTCTTACCGTGCTGTCTCAGACATTAATCATGATCAGAAAGTTTGCACAGTTAAACTTGTAAATGAAGATTTAAAGAATCATGGAATGGTTTGGGTTGGAAGGGACCTTTAAAGATCATCTAGTCCAACCCCCTACCATGGGCAAGGACACCTTCCACTAGACCAGGTTGCTCAAAGCCCCATCCAACCTGGCCTTAAACACTGCCAGGGCAGGAGCAGCCACCACTGCTCTGGGCAACCTGTTCCAGGGTCTCACCATCCTCGTAGTAAATAATCTTCCTTATACCTAATCTAAATCTACCCTCTTTCAGTTTAAAACTGTTACCCCTCATCCTATCACTACATCCCTGATAAAGAGTCCCTCCCCATCTTTCCTGTAGGCCCCCTTTAAGTACCGGAAGGCCACTGGAAGGTCTCCCCAGAGCCTTCTCTTCTCCAGGCTGACCAACCCCAACTCTCAGCCTGTCCTTGTAAGGGAGGTGCTCCAGCCCCCTGATCATCCCCATGTCCCTCCTCTGGACCTGCTCGAGCAGGTCTGTGTCCTTTTCATGTTGGGGGCCCCAGGGCTGGACACAGCACTGCAGGTGGGGTCTCACAAGAGTGGAGCAGAGGGGGAAAATCCCCTCCCTCAACCTGTTGGCCACACTTCGCTTGATGCAGCCCAGGACACAGTTGGACTTCTGGGCTGTAAGAGCACATATCTGGGTCACAGTCAGTTTTCCATCCACTAATACCCCCAAGTCCTTCTCCAAAGGAAGGGCTGCTCTCCATCCACTCCTTGCCCAGCCTGTATTTGTGCTTGGGATTGCCCTGACCCATGTGCAGGACCTTGCACTTGGCCTTGCTGAACTTCATGAGGTTTGCAGGGTCCCAGCTCTCCAGCCTGTCCAGGTCCCTCTGGGTGGCACATTCTTTCGCTCCAGCCTGTTGACCGCACCACACAGCTCAGCGTCATCGGTGATCTCACCTGTGCTCAATCCTGCTGTCAGGAAGGTGGAAAAGAATTAAAAAACAGAGTCAAGCATTTCAATTCCCTGTCTGATCAGGATTTGTTTCTGGGATCTTCTTTAAATCTTTCCCTTATCTGAAAAGATTCCACATATATAGCTAATGCAGTACTTCACAGTCTTGTACCACATATCGCTGGGAACCCAAAGCTACCCTCTCCACAGATTCTAGTGAGCACAGGGGCAGCCCACCTCTTCCAGTAACTCGAGGGAGACTGCTACAGTCAAGAATAAGCAGCATACAGCTTTCCTCTTTGAGGCATTTGCACCACTAGCTGAAGTCTGCCAGGCAGATCTCTATTCCCGACCACAGTGAACACTTCTGCCTCTAACAAATGTAGCCAATGGGAACAGGATGCATGCTCCTCCCTTGAAATCTAGTCCTTGGCAGATGGTGATATTTCCTTTCTAATTCACTCAAATTTCTGTCAGTGTTTTCAGGACCCCAACTGGATTAGCTCCCTTGCTTTCTGCATTAAGAAAGGGCCTGTAGAGGAGTTGATTTTGCCTCTTTAGGATGCTTTCTGTTTAAAATAGCAGTATCTGCAGACATCTTGTGGGAACCATGAATTCCTTTTGCTCCCAGATTTTCCACTGGGGCACCCAACTTCACATACAGGTTAGAAAAAGCTTCAAACCTTTTAGCATGCCCCAAACTGGAAAATCTCACCAGCTGGCACCCATCATGCTGGAGTCACTTCAGAGATGACCATGCTTAGGAGGAGAGGTTAACCATTACCTTCAACAGAAAGATTCTTACAGACGTCAATAAAATTTATATTAGTGACGTTCCCCAGCATGTTTTCCACAAACGTCTCTTTCCCCAGGCCCCTGTACTTCCATAAGGTCCATAAAATCTCCCTCTCCCAAGTATTTTTAAGGCTCCTGGCAGTTTTATTCTTCCCAATGAAGCCAAGATAAAAAGAAGATCAAACAGCAGAGCAGCTACTGCTCTCATGAATCTTCTCAAAACCAGTTTGTTTCAATGGCAAAAGCACTTTTACCACATGCTGAACATAGCACCATATATGTAACATTCTCCCTTTGTGCAAGAGAGAAGCAGATGTTCAAATGCTTTCTGTAGTATATTGTCTGGAAATGGTACGAGCCCATTTTTCTTTACAGCCCCATCAGGGTTCCTTAATAACACGGTGTGTTGAAACAGTATTGTTTTCCACACCCCCATTGCTGTTATTTGGTTGCCTTGTTCCCACATGACTGTTTCTATCGCACTCTCTTATTGCAATTGATTACCCCTTATATCTGCAGTCACTCCACCTTCACTGAGCAGACTCTGAGCTGTAATTTCTCAAAGCCCCCCAGAACCTACCCAAACATCAGTTTTGCTTCAGTCATAGATCCCACTGATCAGCTGGCACTTAACTGGAGGGAGCATACAATACCACACCTATCTACTCCCTCCCCAGATACTCTGTGAGGGCAAAGATATTTGTTCCTCATTGTGGCTCATGCCTGCATCCTAGGATAGAAGCTTGCAGAGGGCTTATTGCTCCTTGTAAAGCAAGTAAGAAAAGCCTGTTGGTATTTAATTCACAGTTACAGATGCTACTAGATATCCAGAAATACATTTTTTTCTAAAGCTCTTACAATATCTAAGCTTGGAAGTTTAAAAGAATGGCCACTTCAGTTAAAAGCACCATTTTTAATCAGATCAGTTGTACCAACAAAAGCTGTAATATAGGTTTTGCCAGCATAATCCTGTATGGGAAAAGGAAAACCAGCCCTATCTGTGCCTGAAACAGTCATATCACACGCATACACATGTACCATGGATCAGTAGAGCTGAACTCCACAGGGTGCCTTTTACCTACCTAATACAAAAGTACATCAGGAAGCCTATGTGAAGGACACCATCCCGGGTCGGGATAACTGTATTAGCAAAGCACTCCTGCAGTGGATGTACCTACAGATGTAAATCTGGATTTTGTGCAAATACAGCAAACTCAGGCAAAGTTAGACACAGACACATTTTCAGACGGAGTTTGCCAGTACAACAGGAACGCCACAGACGGTGTGCAGGATCACATCTCTACCACCCCAACTCACACAGCTATGCCAACAGAAATCTAACATTTTCAAAAGTGTTATCTGTAGTCTAGACAAATCCACAGGGTGTCTGGCAGTCTAGAATTAAGTTGATAACAGTGACTTTTTCTTAAGAGGGATTATAAATGCTGAATTATAGCAAGCCTGTGTCCCTTAATGTTATGAGCTCCTGTAGATAATTTATGCTCATCTTCCTAAGTACAGCCACGCATTTTTATTTTCTCATGCATCACACTGATGCTGACAGAAAATCTCAATAATATCTAGTCCTCCCTCCATAATAGAAAAACTCATTAATATGCCCCAGCTGCTTTAGGACACTTTCACATGAATTTATGAATATTCAATTTCCATCTAGTGCTCAGCTTCTTTGTGTCTGGCCACTGCTCTCTTGAAGAGAGGCTGCCAAAGATCTCATAATATTTTCATTAGCTTTGAGCCCTCATATTACGAAATAAGCACTATGTTTAATATCAATAAATCACAGCTCTGGGAACAGCCTCAACTTTCAAGAGCCAGTGGCAATTGGGAGGCACTCAGCATGTTGCCCGATGAACTTGCAAATACAAACTTTGTCTGCAGCAAGTAAGGCCTTTCACACCACAGAAACTTGCTCAGATCAGCATTTGTCACCACACTGGAATCAGATTTCTTGCAAAGTGGAACACACCTTCCAGGAAAAAACTTGCAGGTGTGGGCGATTTTTCAGCTCTGATGAAAACTAGCCTGGCAGCAGGAGAACAAACGGCCAAGGACAACTGCAAAAGCAGATATCCTCAGCTGGCACGAACAGCCACACACTCCAGATGAAAGGAGAGCCTTCAGAGACACTTCCACATTACAGGGCCATCAACACGTTGTTGCCTTTCTCAGAGTTGGAGAAACCAAGACAGGGCAAGTGCTCAAGCCCCTCTGTAGTATGAGAGGATCTGGGCAGCTAAGCATGCTCAGAAGAGCTCCACTACTCCTAGCACTCCTGTCCATCAGGCCAAGGAGCAAAGCAGCACAGGTCTTAGGACTTAACACTGTGCAAGTCCAGTATACACAGGGACAGGCAACTGTGTTGGCAAGCTGGCAGCAGCTGCCCCAAGGGATTGGACCATTTCCAGGGGCACTCTCCTTAACTCTGCAGAAGTCCTGCCACCACGTATCAAGTCACTCACAGAAATCCTAACAGCAACAGAACAAGGAGAGCAACCAGACAGAAGTCCCCAGGCAAACACTAAGGCAGGTAAATAAAGGAAACAGCACCACTTAGGAGAGGATCCAAAGCCATGGGTACATCTCCAGCTGCGAGCACTATATTTGTTCCCTTCCAGGAAAGAGTACCACCCTCATGAGCCAGGAGTCCCATCATCCAGCCCAGGAGGATGCCAACCTTTCAAGTGGTGAGTGCTGAACACAATTCATTCTCATCCTCTGCTTTCTTGGAAAAAAGTAATGGAACAAATTTTAAAATGAGTGACCAGCCTGAAAAACTGGTTTAAGCTTCTGTAAACCCACCTATCATTCAAGGCACAAGATTTCTTCTAAATTAGTTCCACCAGTACAGTGAACATTACATAGAGAAAGGAAGTGGGAAAGATTGCTGTCAACAAGATAAAAACGTGAAGCGCAAAGCTGGGATGGGAACTGGAATTTACAGTGACAGACCATTAGATTAATGACAGACAGCTGGGGAGAGCTAGAGACAGGCCAGTCTACAAGAGTAATTATATTCCGCTTATCTAAATTTCACCCTAAAATAAAAGCATGTTGTCAACATCAGTTTCCACCGTAACCGTAACCTAATTTACTGGGTCCTATTAAAGAGCTGTCCTAACTATGAAGCAGTTCTTACATGCAAGGGATCCCACCTCCCTGTTGCCAGGCTCCCTGTGCACGTGTTTGTATTTGCATTGCACAATTCATTGTCAACCAGCGCGATGCGAGTCCTCAGTGTGGAAAGAACAGCAAGATGAGCAACAATGGGAAAACCACAGCTCAACTCAAATGGTCCGTTGTGATCCTCCAGGGGAAAGGTCTGCACCCAAGACATCGAAATTCCTGCAGCATTTTGCATGGCTGATCTCTTCCTACCATTAGCAAAGGGCATTACAGCACAACCAGAATATCAGGACTTACATAGTTTCCATAAAAACAGCCCAGCCCTCCCAACCCAACATCAACAAGCAAGAATTGAGAGTTTTCCCAGCCCTGTGCATTCAGCTTTGGCCTGCAGCTATGCAGCTCCCACATGGCTGCTGAGCAAGACCAGCCCTTCCACTCATTGGTTCTTGATGGATCCATTTGCCATCTGGCAGCAAGCTGGGACCCTCCTTACAAAGGCCGCCATGGCACAGAGGAGACAGCCCTCCCATGTCATGGTGCTACAGTGCTTAAATGCCCAAGGTAATCAGCTGGCATGGTGTAAGACAAGGGTTACAGTCCACTTCCAGAGACACTTACCCGCTCAGAGGTCTGGTTTTTCTAATCTCGAAGAACTGTGTTCCTGTGTGATTGTATCTGAAATTTGTCTGTTAAAGGAAAGTAACTGGAACAGTCAAACAATAAAATAACAATGATCAAAAGGTGAATTTCAGTTATGATTTCCTGCTGAAACATAAAACAAGCAGGAAAATCCATTGACTCTCAGAGGTTAAACCCTGGCATGTGAAATAAAGCAATTTTTTCACTTGTCTTTTTATATGACATATTAACACATTAGGTGTAGAGTCAAGCAAAAAGGTTGTTAGTCTAAAATGACACTTAAATTTGGCATTTCAGGGTTATGAATTCTCTTTTCCTCTAGGTCACACTCACTATTGGGTTACAAGTTTGAAAAAAGTCTCCCATCTGGACAAAAGAAAGATTTTATAGTCTACCCAAACCTATCAACAACATTCATGGTTTGAAAGAACTTACTTCCCTGCTAAGTTTTTAACTCAGTCAGTCACATAGCTCACATGACCCGTAACCAAAAACATGGCAGGTGCACCCATTTACGCCTAGGAAATAAAAAACGTTCTCTAAAAGACACAATGAACTTGAAATGGAAATAACCAGCTAAGTGCAACTAAAGAACATCAGTTAACACTATGATCATAGGAGAAGAGTTCATCACAAAGGATGACAGCAGTCACCCATCAACCAAATCTCAGTGCCACTTGCCTAGGAGTACAAGCTACCATGCAGCAGCAGTATCAAAGCAGCCTTTTCCAGGCTCCTTGAGCATAGCTGTTCAAGCACTAATGCAGTAAATCAGATCAGGAAACCAACCTGTCCAGTAAAAAAAACCAAAATCTCAACAAATCAAAAATTAAAAAAAAAATAAAATCACACCATCCTTTTACTTTTGCTTACTTTTGTTCCCCAGCCTAGTTCCCAACACAGCCATGAGAGCATTCACGCCAGCAAAACTGTGGTGCTGATACCTGGGCAGAAACAGGTGACCCTACAGAGGCAAAGGGCTTGTGAGGCATAAATAGCACAGCTGCTGGCTGTATAACCATGGTCTAAATAAAAACTCTAGCACGCACCAGGATGCTCTGAACCGACTTCAATTAGAGTTCAGAGTTCTCCAGAAACGAGGCTTTGCTTCCCTTCTGCCTTCAAAACCTAATTCATGAGGCCCTTTCGGAGTGCTCTGAACAAAGCATACAGGCTCTTTTAGCAGACCCTATTCCCAAGCCTACTTTGAAGCTTTTCCGAACTCAGATCCAAACCCCATGCCTAAGGCCCACTCCTGCTACGTAGCAGAGTGTAGGATTTCAAAACCACTGGGGGCGAGGGGAAGGGAAATACAATTTTTGGAGCTCCATGCGACATGGTCTCCTCTCCAGCACAACCCCCCCTGAGCAGTGAGCCTCTCGTCCTGCCCAAGCAGCCAACATGCAGACAAGAAATGCGCCATCCCCCTGCAGAGCAGGCTGGCCCCAGCCTCCCTCCCCGCGGCAGCTGCCGTGGCTCCAACCCCTGCTGCCGCCTGATCCCAACCACTACTCCCCAGCAGGCTAACTGCGCCTGCTATTTTTGGATGCTCTTCCAGCTGCCACCCATATCCGTTCTTAATCCTTAACAGGACTTTACATTCATTCCTCATCCCCACTGCTTCCCCCCCACACGTACACACACAAAAAGGGAGAGCTTAGAAAAAACAGAGAGAAGAGCAGCATCTGGGACAGCAAACCGTCTCCTCTGACATCATCTGTCAGCAATGGAAACAGTCAGGTATTAGGCACGAGGCAGCAATAGGGAAGCTGGGTAGATGTGTACACCTCTGATGAAGCCCCCAAGCAAGGCAGGACATCTGGAAGTGGGCATTCCTTTGGTCAGTTCCTGTGTCACAGGCAAGCCTGCCCACCTTGGGGTCAGGAAAGCTGCTTGACCCCCACCCCAATGACAAGCACTCCCTGCAAGCTGAGCACGTAGGCAGTCAGATAGGGAGCCTGCAAGGGCTGCCAGGGCAGAGGAAGAAAAGGTTTGCCACAACATCAGTTCTCCCTTAGTCCCTTTATGATGAGGTGCCATATTATTTCCCCAGGCATCACAATCCAATCATAATATCCTCATAAACCAACTTCAAAATAAACATTTTTACTCCCACCAGTGTCACTTCAGTTTAATTCTTCAGCATCATTTAAAGGTAATTACATCCCCCAGAGGACTGCTGTGACAAGTTCAGTGCTGCAGGTGCTATCATAAATCCTTAGAGGTGTCCTTTTGCCCCCAAATGATCCCAAGCCCTCGTGACCAGCTAGTGCTTTGGTAAAGCCCCTGTTAATTCATGCTGGGCACAAGCCAGCCTTCTCTCTGCAGACCACATGCTGGAGAAGGATACTGCAGCATCTTCATGTAGGTCTGTATTGCCTGGAGCCACTCTGGGATCGACATGGAGAGCTTGTAGTTTGGCACTGGCGGCACCGAGGGCTGGACACAAAAAAAAGATAAAGAGGTTAGACAGTTACTGGTCCCTGCAGAGCGGATAAGTGATTGACTTGGTCAGCAGTATGTGCTTAGTGCCACACAACACAGCAGCACAGATGGCTTAAACCCCACGTGAACTCAAGCATCAGACAAAGTCATCCCACTGACAACAGGGGCTGCCCATGCACCAGAGCCAGCCCCATCCCTGCTGGCTTAGAGAGCCCAGGGCAGGCCCCAGCACGGCAAGCTGCTCGTCACAGCCACCGAGGTCCCTCAAACAGCACCCTACATGGGCAGGTAGTCCAGCACAGAAGGCCAATGCTTCCCATTTTTCCCCTCCAGCACAAGGCAGTTTGGATGAGCAGAGTCTCAGTGCTGGCTCTGCTGTCTTCCCTCCCCTGAGAAGTCATTTCAAGTCTAATTTTTGGTTTCCTCTACCATGAGATAAAGATAAAAGGAGACAAGGATCCCAGGCTGCATAATTTCCCATCTGCTGCGCGTTAGCAGCACACTTGCTGGGCAGGAAGTGCGTGGTACCTAGAAGACCACCTGGGACCCAGATATTTAATGATATTAAGACACTTAAAAGATATAAACTGGCAACATAATGGGATTTTTCAAAAATCCCATAAGACATCTGCTGTGCCTAAGCATTTTAAGAAGCCAGGCCCTCAATCCACATTTAATCCACACAGCTACGTGGCTCCTGAACCTGTAACCATGCAGGGAAGGGGCACAGCATTGTCCCAAGTCCTCTTACTTTAGGGGCAAGAGTGCAAAATATGGAGTCAGCAGATGTTAAAGTGGGAAGTGTGGCTAAAAAGAAGTTAGTACAATTCTCAAAAACTAGCACGGGAAACAGTTTGTTTAAATATTAATGCAGACCGAAATTCAGGAACCAGCAACTTGGGCAGCCAAGACACAAGGCACAAAGGAAAGTGTGCAGCTTCTGCGGGTCCATGACATCGTTACAATAGTTTAAAGATCATAAAGTGAGATATCACAGCTCTAAATACAGTCAGCAACTACAGCTAAGAAAAGCAAGTTCAGGTGGCATGAGGCCATTTCTGCACATGCACCTTCCTCTCTGGTTCTCACCTCCACTGAGATGCAAGGACTATGTTTACTTTCAGAGGGTGAGCACCGATAACCCCAAGACAACCGAAACCCAGCATTTACTATGTGTAGTTAAGTTACTACAGTCAAATAGTAAATACCACTCAGAGAAAGGAAAAAAAAACCAAAATAGAGACTCCTACATTACTGGCACACAGAAACGTATTTTAAGCTGCAAGCAGACAGATGGCCATGCCTCCAGCTCGCTGCTGCCATCCCCAGTGCCACATGGGAGACAACCAGCATGCGTGCGTGAGCACATGGGTTTTCTCTCTCAAGTGGGAGGTAAGAGCAAGACTCATTAGCACTTCTTAATTGCAATTTCCACACCTAAGCTCTTCATTAGAGGCAATTTTTCAGTTTCACAAGTTTCTTCTGCCTCCAGCTCCTTTGGTCTGGACAAACTATTCACCTGTCCCTCCTGGCATTAAGGGAGACCTGGACTCAACACACCACATGGGACTTGAGTTTCAGGAGCAGCAAGCACCTGAAAGAGGGAATTAAGGCAGGCCTGTCAAATCCTTCCAGGGTAGTCATTCCTGCTCCGATACAAACACTCCTTTTCTTCAAAGATAAAGAAACTCTAGGTGCACACATTGCACACTTCCATTGCCTTGGCATGTTGCCTTGTGTGAGTCCCTGTGAGTGACAGGCCTGGGTGCCACAGAGCAGCTGGGGGATAGCACCCCCTTCCCAGCTGTCAATAAAATGGAAGCCTCTACCTTTGCACAGCTGTGGGACAGGACAGCATCCCATAGGGACCACACCAGTGAGGAGGAATGCAGCCCTTGCTGTAACCCACAGCAGCCACCCTCACCATGGGGGTCGGGTTTGGACCTCCAGGTGAGGTGCTTCCCCATCTCCAAAGCGGAGGATGATCGTGTCAGCCAAAGAGGCATGCTCAGGTAAAGAGAACCAGGGCTTTCCCAATGGCTGACGTGTATCCCATCACCTGTCTGTTGAAGTTACCTCAGCAGGCCTGCCAAGTCAGGAGGCCCGGGCAACAAGGGAGAAGCAGCCATCCATCTTCCCCCACACCAGACAGCACACTGCTCTCCTTTCCAGTGCTGGATGGGCAGCACACGGCACCATGCTGCCGGTCAGGCCAGAGAGCAGAGAGCCACCCGCCACTTCCCACTCCCTCCAAACAAAACCCATGTTTTTCCCCCAGATTCCTGCCACAGCCACAGGAACACCAATCCTGGACACTCAGCCAGCACAGAGCAGACAACAGGGCTGCATGATACCACAAGCGAAGGAAAGCACAATGCTGTTGTGGTTGAGGCTGCACCCCTCCAGCTACTGGTGCACATCCCACTGCAGCAGGCAGGAGCCAGCAAGGGTTTGTAGTAGGAGGTCAGAGCAGTCGAGAGAAAATGCAGACACAGCACTACAGACCGTGAATTTATAAAAGGACTGAAATTCAGAGTCCAGGCAGATGAAAGGCCTTGACCTTGTATCAGTAATTCCAAGCAGTGGCAGCTCCACAGACAGCAGAACTGCTGCAGGGTAAGACCTTGTGGCAGAGCTGGAGACCATCATCCTGTCACTGGAAACGTAGTCACCGTTCACCACACACATCCTGTGTGAAACTCATCTCGCCAGACTCCACTGTGTCTCATTTAATGACCAGAAAGTAATTTTCTTCTAGCTCACCCTGCAACTATGCAGTTTCTTAGCACAGATGAAGCTGGCAGGCTACAGACCTCAAAGGTGGCAAGAGGTTTAATTCGTTAAGATCTACAAGTATCTCCAAGATCACAGGCCACATAAAGGACTGCACAGCCCTTCCAACTGGGAGCCCACACCCTTCTCATAGTTCAAGACAAAAGTCAGAGGTGGAGGTTGCAACCAAGGGACCCCTGAGGTTCTGAAACTGCCCTCCTCGCAGACAAGCCGGCTTTTTGTGAGGACTCTTCCTCCCAGGAGAGATGCAGCCCTGCACCCCTGCAGTTTGCATTTGTTCCAGTAAGGACAACCTTACCAATACAGTAAGAAGCTACTTACCGCCCTGTGTGTATGATCGCTGAGACTAATACCAAGATGATTAGAGCAATCAAGCAGAGCTTCTTGGGGAGGGGATGAAAACTCTCTCCCATCACTAGGGATTAAGAACAGATCAGATGCAAAAATGGAGCAGTTGCACACAGCACTTGCTCAGCCTCCACCATCTACCATTGCAAGCGGATTAAAAAACATCATCTCACAGCCAAAAGTTTCTCTCATCACTCCTGATCAGCACTACCTAGTCTTCTGCAGAGTGCCACATACACAGCAGCACAAGCCAATTAAAAAAGCTGTACCATCATTTAAGGAACAACTCTCCCCTGGTACTTCTTCTCCCACCCAGAAATCACCATCACAACTTTGTAGGAAAGCAAGTGGTTCCTAACCTTCATTTGCTCACCTGAGCTGCGCTGGCCTTAATAAGGATCAGGTAGTCCTCAAACTACCCTCTGACCCTGAGCTCCCCGGCTTAGCCAGCAAGAGCTAGTCAGTCACAGGGGACATGGGGCCCTTCCGCCCTTGAAGTTGTTAATCACTGCAACAGGGAGTTTGCTGCCAGACAGTGCTGGAGGAATGCAGTACAACTCTTCCAGCATCCTCCACTGATCAGCCACTAATAACTAAATCAAATGATTTAGCCAAGCAGATTTCAAAACATTTTTCCTCCTAAACAGCTTCAGCCCATGCCACAGCAAGTCAGCCCTGTGCTTTGGCACTGAGGAAGAAGCCATGGGTGATGCTCTCTGGGGCACTCTGACAGGCAGCATGCCGGCACACTGGAGCCATTGGCATGTCTTGCAACAGATGCTTTGTCAGTCACTATGGGTATCACCAGTAAAAGTTACGTGCTTTGGAGCTGGGAAGTAAGGGAAGGAAGACAAGTCCAGCATATACTTTGGCATCTCTTAACACCGAACAGATCTGCAGACTATTTAGACTAGTGTGAGCTGGTCATGCTGCTGAAAGGAGAAGTTCTGCCCTCTCCCTGCCCTTGCCCCTACATTTCTCTCTCAAGCGCCTGTGCAAGTATGAGATGAACCACACCAAGGAACTGCAAACAAACCCAGCATAACCAGATTATTCTTTAGCTGGATCTACTCCCCCATCCTAACAAAAGCTGGTGCCAGCACGAGGGAAGCAGGGGAACAGAGAGAAAGAAGTTGCCCCTTCTGCACTTATGCTGAACTGAACATTGCAGAAGAGAGATGAAAGGCCTTTTCAGACTGCATCTTATTTGACAAGCGCCTTTGCAAGACAGACCTACTCCATATACTTTCAACTCCTCCGTGTACAGAATATTTCCTTTCTACCCCAACGTCAAGCAAAGCATACATATGACTGACAACCTGGACCACAGCAACGCCAACACCAGCCCCACCACCTCACCCCAGCATGCAGAGGGGTAGGAATCAACGGCGACTTCAGGGTCAGCTGAGATTAATGCCGCTTGGTGGGAGGAGCGAATCAAGCTCAAAGTCTGCCAAAGCCGACAGTGTTAAAGACATCGTGATCAGTAATGCAGCACAGTGGTGAGAAGCCTTGGAACATCAGCAGACAACAACAATTTATTTGCTGGCTGGAGGAAAAAGACTCGGGTCAGGCAGAGCTGTTTGGAGCTTGTAATGAGGAACGTAGGAAACAAAAGCGTTTGGAATCTTTCCACGTACTGGAAATGAAAAGTCTGAGTTTTAAATCCCTTATTGCATTTCAGGAGCAAGGCTGTGTTTTAGGAAACGCCTGTGTTCCAAAGAGCTGAGCAAAATGTGCTTTAGATTGCACAAAGAGCTTCATTCAGTCCCTGAAGACTTCTTTTAATTCTTGTTTCCCGCTTTTTCCTCTCCAAGACAAAACAATAATTTTCTTTCGACTTGTTTCCCAAGACACCAACTCTACAGCTCCCAACTATCCCGCGGCACACTCCCCCGTACCCCGTTTTGGGTATTTTCCGACAGCAGACGCCCCAGCTGTCGCGGGGGCCAAGAGCATACTCAGGTCGAGGCGTGACGCCCTGCCTCCCGCCCGGCCCCGCTGTCCCCTCCCGTCCTCTCGACGCCCGC
>NW_020799097.1:100665921-100690814 GCF_003259725.1 Athene cunicularia | reverse complement strand
GCTAACACCTCAGAAACAACAGCCTCTGCTCTTCCTCTGCCCGTGCCTGCTGCGATGGAGATGTAGGTGAGGGCAACAGGGAACCTGTCTCTCCCCTAGGGCTTTGCCCACCCACGTCAGTGGCCTTGCAGCACCCCCCGGGCAGATGACTCCATGGCTGCTGCTGCTGCCATCTCCACCACTCAGCTCAGTTCCCTGATACTTATTTCCATGGTCAGAGGGGTTTTTTTAGCTCTTGATATCAAGTGCTACAGTGTCAGCCTAATCAACTTCTAGAGCTAGAGGTGACCCCCCCCCATCAGAAATAGCCTGAAAAATGTTCCCATCCCCTCTGCCTATGCACACAGGTTACCACCGCCACTCTGATCTCCCCTGCTCCCAACCAGGCTGGGTGCGTTACCTGTGCATCTCCTCAGCAGCTGCAATACTGATTCTCATCTCTCATCATAAATAAAACTCTCCAGTGCCCTAATCAGCTTCCTGAAGGCTCTTGGGAACCACGGGTTTATGTTGAGTTGCTAATTGCTCTCTGCAGAAGTTGACGTCTCTGTGAGTCCTACCAGTAATATTCTCTGCTGCATCCTGGCTGCATGGTATGCCTGAACCTCATCAGGAGGTTTAACATAAGGGAGGCTGGAGAAAGGCTGTTCCATCAGCTAAGCAAACCAAGGACTTCGGCTTACACAGTTTGCCCAGTGTCAGCTTTCAGCCCAGGAGACTTTGGTCTAGGGAGCCCCCAAAGCTGAACATGTGGGTTCAGTGTGTAAATGGTGACACAATCCGGGGGAGAGGAGAAAAGGTCAGCGTGGGTTTACAGCTGCTGTGAAGTCCTCACCCGCTGCAACTGGAGGATCCTCATGCTGGCCAGAGGTGAACTGCACCCCCACACACACTGGGTTTTGAAGCAGGATCCCAGGGGAAGCACAGTCCCTCTCTCCTTCTGGAGCGCAGATGAGGCTGCACATCAGCAAGATGTGAGAGCACTGAGATGAGCTCCAGATGGGAGCTGATGAAGCACAGAGACCCAGAGAGGCTGCAGATGGCTGCAGCCACAGAGGACATGGCTCTCAAGGAACAGAGGGAGGCTCAGGCAAGGCAGCATGAGGAAAGGGAGACTGGGAAAGTCTGTTGGCACACACAAACTCAACACACAAATTCTGCAAGTTCACTGGAGCAGAGCCAGGGGAAAGCTTGAAAAATATTCAGATGTGGATCTTAGGACTAATGGGACTGTGCAGGTGGTGGCAGCCATGTGTGAGCAGCCCAGGGGCATGCTGCATGTGACAGAGCCTGGAGCACTGGGACTGCACAGCAGAAAGTCATCATCAAGGATGCTGATACATAAGCTGGCAGTCATGTATGTCCCAGAGCCTTGTTCACTGTTAGAACAGGCAACCATGGTGAGGCTGCCACAGCCTCACCCAGTGCTGCTCCACTGCCCAGAGCAGCCAAGAACCCTCAGATTATGCTTTCCTACACCCACACACTTCTTAGCCACCCTGGAGGGGTGAAGACCATCATGATGCTACACAATTTGCACTTCAAAGCCTTCTGCAACCACCATGCCAGGGTATGCTCTGTGCCAGAAGGAAGGAGTCTCCCTGGCCAGACATGTCAGAGGCATGGAAAGGTTGGGACACCACAGCCCTATCCACAGCAGCCCTTTGCAGCACCCACATCCCTTCTGATCAGAGCCAAAAGAAAAAAAAAGTCTCACCAGCTCCTTGATGTTCAGGCTGAAGAAGGACAAGTTGAACTCCCAGAGGCCAGCAAGTGCATCCAAGGCCAGGCTGTGGGCTGTAGAGGCAGGGCAGAAGTTGGTTGAGATCCTGAAGCTAGTGGCAACTTTGAAACAACAGCCTAAGGGGATAAAAGCAGAGCCCTCAAGTCCCTACAGCTAAGAGAAAGCCTTAATTACACTCTTCCCAGCTATAAATTAAGAGTAAAAATAGAAGAATGCTGCCTTGGTTTAGCCCAAGCCTCCCTGGTATTAGTTATGAACAGACATTCAAGATGAGTAAGAGCAGGCTGAGATACCCGGCGTGCCCGCCTACATACCCCCAGCATCCAATGGCTTTCACCCTGTGGGACCATCTCATTTTGATATTGTAACTCTCAGCAGAGCCACCTTGTTCCCTACTCTGCAGCCCTTCTCCTGACACCCAGGTTGCTGCCCAGCCTCTGCTCCAGAGTGACAGAGCCTTTCGATTTTTAAGTCCAGTCACTTTACATGGAGGTAGGTTTCTAAAGATAGTTCTGAGTAACACCTCGAACCTACAGTCCTGTTCCTAATGTGGAACTTGTTGACACCACACCTGCTTTCTGGGTCAAAGGAACTAATTTGATCATAAAATCATGTAAGAGGGTTTTAACCTTCATTATTTCCAATTGCAGACTAATTTAAATGCAGCATTCAAAAGGCCCCGCAGCGCAATTACACAACCAACTGCAGGAAAATTAATAGCTCTTAATTGTACCATGGCAGCAAGGTTATATCAGCATTGGCACTTTTTCCAAGAAGATTTCTTCTCCAAAAATGACATCTCTGCACCCCCTGCCATGGAGTCCCACTAGCCCGTTCCCCAGCAAGCATCTTCTTGTACACAGTGATAAATTCAGCCCTGACAGGAAGCAAATCCTCACTACTCTGTGATATTCCACATGCACAGAAGCTGTTAATTTATGTATTTATTTGGGCTTATTTGAGATAACATTTCCTCTAATACCCATTGTTTCCAAGCAGCCCTTCTTGCTGGCTCGGTGCAAATGCTAAGAGTGAGCAGGAGGTGGCTTCCCTGGCCAGCAGGGCCCAGCCTGACCTAGCCTCAGGAGAGGGAGCTTCCTCTGGGCTGGAGAAGGACCTGCTGGCTTTGCTGGGGAATGGACCACTGGTGTGATGAATGCCTGTGAGGTCTCAGGCACTGCTCATGCTCCCACTCCTCTGCTTTGAAATTCAGTGGTCTTCTGTTCTACAGGTCCTCCGCTAGCATGGCTTCAGCCTCCTGTAAGATCTTAGTAGGGCCTTGCCCCAGCTCAGCTATCAGCAGACTCATGTAGAAATACATCTCTCAGTGCTGCCAGGGGACACAAGTGAAGCACCAAAACCAGAGGTGGAGCAAGACCGACAGCAGCACTGCAGCAGAAGATGGGCTGGTTGGCAGATCACCCCTGCCCTGCCCAGCCATCCCTGCCTCTGCAGCCAGGCCTGCCGACCTCTCCAGCCCAGGCCATGTGCTGGTTGCCCTGGTCCCAGCCCACACCAGCACCCTTCTTAGTGCCACAGCTGTGCCACAGAGTTGCTCCTGGTGCATTTGCTTTGGTGCCTCTGCAGACAGGCATCGGGGAGCTGGCTCAGCAACACACCTGGCAGGGGCAGGAGACACTGCTCACCTTGTTCCAGCCCCCCTAGGAACAGCTGAGGTTTGCTTGTCTGCAAAAAAGGGTACTCAAATCTGCCATCCAAGGGGATCTGGGAAGCAATAGCCAAGGAATGGCCTTGCAGCACGTGAGCAGAAGCTTAACAGTTTATCTTTTCCCCTTTCCTTCCATCAGATGAAAATCTGTGGCAGCATGATAGACCTGGACCTGTGCTGCTATCCAGGTCAACAAAGGGGGACACTAAGCATTCTTCACTCACTGAAGGTCCCTGTACCATCACTGAGCATGCGAGAGGCAGGTTGGTTACTGGTAGAGCAGGAAATATGCCCAGTACCTTTGGCTGGCACCAATCAGTGCAAAAACCTGAAGCCTGGGTACCTTACAAGAGTCCCCAGCTTGGGCACACCGTTCTGCTAAAGCCGAGCCAAGTGATCTTAATGGCCTTTTCTGAATTTAGGAACAACTGTATGTCAAGAAAAGCAGCAACAGTCTGAAATGGTTAATCCTACAAAGGTGTTTCAAGTCTGCAGAAGAGAAGCAGGGAAACACAGGTCAAGAAAGGTTACCTGTAAGTGCAATATAAGTGAATTGCGTTATTGCTATGCCAGAATAGCCAATTTCCTGAAGAGACCATAATGACCTCATTTGATCCTTGAAAAGGAAAATAAAACTTGTTTGTTTGGGGATTTTTCCTAAACTGGAAGTTATGCTGGGATGGGATTTGTTTGGTAATGAAATGCAAGGTTAAACTGTGGTAAGAATGTAACCATAGTAATATGGGAATGGCTATTGATGCAAGTTTGCAGGAGTGATTTGCGTAACCACTAAGAACAACAACTTTATGTATTCATCAGTGTGATCATTGGGAAAATAAATATGCAAAGCAGACTTAAAAAAAAAAAAAAAAAAGCAAGCTATAAAAGGGATGCTTGAAGTTGTGCTTACTTGGAGCTTTCCCCAAGGTAGCCCTTTCTGGAAACTCTTAAAACACTATTTATTTTGCAGTGGCCTAGCAGAAAAAACAGCCACCAGCTGTTTTGGCTTTAGCAATGAAGACCATTAGCAATATATTTTAATTTCTGCCTGAGCAAGTCCAGGACCTTCTGTATTAATTCATCTGCTGCAAATCATTATAGTGTTTATTTTAGACGGCTTTGGTTAATTGGGCTCCAGTTGATCTCAGCTGTATCCAACAGGCAAGATTTCCAGCATTAAAAATGGAAGTGACAGGAAAATCCTATAAGTCAGGCCTCCCCCAAAACTAGTTTGCAAGTTTTTTCTTTCCACCCCCACTGCAGGTCAGCATGTGCCACCTGCCTGAGCCTTTGCTGACAGTGAAATAGCCCTTCCCCTTCTGTACTTATAGTCACTTCACTCTAACCTGTAACTGGTAGTGTCAGATACAGATGAAACTTGTTTCTCAATGGTACAACATCAGAGTCCCTATGAGTCTGCCTTACTATTTCTCTTTTGTTCCAAAGTTTCAATCTCAAATATTGCTGTGGCTTGGGAAAATAATTACACCAATATAGATTGCTGCAAAGGTCTGTCTTGCCAGCATATCACATGATTTGGTCTCTGCAGCAAACTCTGCTTTATAAACAAGGAAACACTAATGTAACCTTCCATAAATCTCAGCAATCTATCTTTGGACTAATTACTTCTTCTTTAACCTTTAGTCAGAGGGTAAATTACCCAGCACTATCACCTTTTTTGGGGGGAACTGCATAATAAAAGTACAGGTAGTAAAGAAAGCCAGCGGTTAAAAATATCTACTGGAAACAAGATCTCTTTTCAGCAATCATCAGCACCTGCAACCCTTGTCACAGGGCAGCTATTAAAGGTGAGTTTCAGGACTAAGGTCCTCTGCCAAGTGAGCACCTAAGTCATCTCTGCCTGCACAGAGAGGAGTGTACTGCAGTAAAACCCCTGCCCGCTGAAGATTAGAAGCACAATTGTTGATGCTGTTCAGAACTTGATTAAGCAATGTAGCTCTATTATTGGATACCGTGTACCCTCTAGGAATAGTTAGGAAATGCTTTGAACAAATGTTGTCCTTACATATTAACATTCCTCAAATGTGTGGTCTTTCCAGGCAGTACTTGAAAGTGGACAGAAAAAGTTATTAAGTTTAGCAATAGAACATGTCACAGACCAAGAAACCACAAGCCTTTGAATTTAGGTGCTGTGTGAAACCTGCAAAGAGAGAAATGCGTGGTACACTCAATGTCATGGTACAAGATTATTTAATTGGTGTTTTTCATCTGAAGTATCCCTTCAAGCATCCCTGGAAGGCAGTGCTCTGCAGATTAAGATTCTCCCTCTCTAGAGAAAGATTGAACAGTAGTCAAAATACTGCAGAAGCACCTGAAGGTCTGAGTAAAGTTCAAATATTCTGGTCACTTTAAAAATTTGAAGCTCTTAAAGGAATTATAGTCATCTTCATTATTTGCCATCACATGACTGAAATTCATTTTCAGAAGTAATTAGCAAACTCAAGAAGCCTGCAGAGCATTTTCCAACTTTGTGGTGGTTTGACCTTGGCTAAATGCCAGGTACCCACCAAGTCACTCTATCACTTCCCCCACCTTCCCCTTTTTTTCTCAACAGGGCAAAGAGGGGAAAGAAAATAAGATGGGGAAAAAACCCCAACCCTTGTGGGTAAAACAAAAGCAGTTTTAATATAAGCAAAGCGAAGCAAAGGTCCGTGCATGGAAGCAAAAAAAAAAAAAGAAAACATTTATTCTTTACTTCTCATGAACAGGCGCTGTCAGGCCTTCTATCAAGCTTTATACTTGAGCAGACATCATACGGTCTGGAATATCCCTTTGGTCAGTTCGGGTCAGCTGTCCTGCTTGTGTCCCCTCCCAAGATCTTGCCCCCCTGTCCCACTGCAGGGGGGAAAATGTCGGAAAGAGCCTTGGTGCTGTGTAAGCACTGCTTAGCAGTAGCCACAACACCAGGGTGCTATCAACACCCTGCCAGCTCCCAGCATAAAACACAGCACCGTGAGGGCTGCTATAGTGGAAAACCAATTCCAGCTCAGCCAGACCCAGTACAGAATCAGAACCAGGAATGTTGTAAGTGCAATCATGCCGGCAACAGACTTCAAGGAGGTTCTATAATGCTTTCTGCCCTCTTCATGCACACAAACATTTCAACCCCCATGAGATTCTTATAGCTCAAGCCTGGGAAGATGGAGTAAATCAAAGGAAAACCACTCAAAGTATGGGGTGCACTGCTCCCCAAAAGCTGATGGACCTCCATTATATCCCTTGGCAACATTCTGTTTTGGGTAACTTTGCCAAGCTTCTGAGCCTTTGAGGGCTCCTCTACCCACTTGAATATTCTGTGGAGCAGTGACAAGATGAGAAAGCATGGGATTTCTAGGCTTTAGGCATTAAACTCTAAGTGAATTTCAGGCTTTTAGCATCAGGCCCCTATGTGAATTTAAGTTTTTCTCTGTGAGCTGAAGATAACAAACATTCAAGTCTTGTGGAGCCAGTTAATCATCCAAGGGCGAGTCATCCTCACCATAGCAGGACAATGCTTCTTCATGCAGCACAGGGTATAGGTTTTGTCTAAAGCCTGTAGGCTTGTTCAGAATTAGCTGATGAATTATTCTGAAGAACTCGGTTACCTTCCAGGAATTAATGAAGAAAATAGTATGTACAGGCTTAGGAACTGCACTGTTACATTTCAGTTTCATTTCCTCTTGGCAGCAGCTGGATAATTTGATTTCCAAAAAAATAAGTTAACTTTGCACTCATCTTCAGTCCCTTTTCTACCTTACCCAAACTAGTGATCAGCACCTGAGAAGCCTTAGGACTGCCCCATTCTGAAAAGAAGAAACTGGGAAATTTCTGGTTTAACCCAGCACAGGATGGGAAAACTTCTGAAGCCTTGAATGCTTCCCTGGGATGTTTCCCAGATATTTTCACAGTGCTCCAAGAACCAGGGTTAGCCCCTGATGCCCCCAAGTCATGCTGCTCAACAAGAAGCTGTGTTTAGTACATGCTACATAACTTTAGAAAGCAGAGCAGATGCACAATTATGAAACTAATGTTCAGTTCTACTCCTGCAAGTCAGTTAAGGAAAAAATTTTCAAAATTATTTTCTAGGGTGAAAGCAAATTTCTCCATTAAGGAACATCTAGATAGAGAACTAAACTATATTATAGAGATCCCATTCTCCCCCAGTAGGTTTACTCTTCTTACTTAGGCAAAGCATTTCTTTCCAGCTGTTACATCCAATCATGTCAATAATATTTTACACAACTGACTCTCATCTGAGACTCTTTTTCACATGGCTTTTACAAGATTTATTTTCAGGATGCACACAAAAGTAGAGATAAAATATGAAGTGAGTCAAAACAGTAAGAAATTACTATTAGAGTGATAAAACAGATCTCAAAACCCAAAGTCACAGAAAAAGGCGGCTTCTAATTACACCTTCCAATTTTCCAAATTCAGCTTGCTAGGATGCACATTCACTGCCTCTTCTACAGACCTGATGAACTCTGACCTGTGGTCACAGTGACAGCCCTTCTGGATTCACATGAGGCATCTTTAACCAGACTTTTTTTAAAAATAATTGCTTTCATGTTTTCCATCTGGATGGGGTTTATAGCTTTTGTAGGTTCTTGGCTCTGTTTCTAGAACTTGTAAAGCAAGGCCACAATTCTGACAAACACCCCTTAGTTATTATGTACAACTTTTTTTTTTAACAGCCTAAGCATTGTTACAGGCAGAAGCAGTTTATTGAGAAAAGACTGGAAATCAGCATCCTAGAGGCTGAATTTAGACCACACCTGATATTAAGCATTAGTCAGCCTCACAAATCAGTAATTATGCCTAACCACTTCCAGTACTTTTTTTTTTTTTTTTTTTTTTTTTTTTGACTGCAACCTACCTGCTGAAGTTGTTTCTACGAAGTTCAGGATATTGTTTTGTCTCCTGAAAGCTGTTGTTTAACTGAAGATATAAATATTGATTTAGAACACGGTCAGATAAGAGGTTAGCTCACTGTGAAGTACAGCCAGAAGGAAATCCAGCAGGCTGCTAATCAACTTTTTCAGCCTAGCAAGCAGCTGGACTGTTAGGCACATGCATATTCTAGCCATGCACAAACCACATCACTTTCTGGAAGGGGTAGCACTTGCTACCTTTGGGTAACAGGGCCTGTCTGAACTATAGAAACAAACAAACAAAACAAACCCACAAAAAAACCAAACACCCCCAAAACAGATTTTCCTTAAAAAATGGCTTAAACTAATCATAGTCAGGACCACTTCACATCTCCCACTTACCCGATGAGGTTTCAGGTGTTTTCTTTCAAGAAAGAACATGTCTGCCAAAAAATGAACTTTAAGGCAATAATGATTTGCTGTGATTGTTACTTCCCAGCTGTAGGAATGTTTAAATTGCAATGCTGAACAGGGGATATAGCCTGCAGTTTTTACAGAAATAGTGTTAAGAGGATCCTTGATTATGACCCTTCAGCCCTGGCTGTAAAATGAAGAGCCTATCCAAAGATTCATCCTGCTGCTGAACCGGGTGCTAGCATTGTTTTACAACAAAAGGCTTGTGTTTCCTGTGCTCTGCAGCACCTGCAGCCTCTTGTGAAGAATCTCTTCTACAAAAATAGCTCAGAGGGAATCCCAGTTTTGTGGAGAAGGGAGATTAAAAAACCCCAAAACTTCTTAGTGACTCTAATTCTTTCAAAGCACGTTCTTCAAACTTACCTGGCTCACAGCTAATGTGCTGGGGATCAACACTGAATACCTGAAGATAAGTTACAGAACCCTTGCAGAATGTTCACAAGGGTCCTACTGTGCTCCCACTGAGACAACTCTGGTTTTACAAACAAAAGTTGGGCCATAACTGAATGTAATGTCTCAGCATATCCTCTCTAAGAAGTTATTCTACCCTCTCTCCCCAGATAATCTCTCTACAGCTGGGTGTTTTAATAAAGTAGTATTTGCACTACGTTAAGGACATGACTTTGGATTGTTCTGCTTTAGGTGTTAACTGCACTTTCTTTTCCTCATAGACCTTCTCCAAAGCAGAGGAAGAGAAATCACTATGATAGGGCAGTGCAACTCAACCTCTGATGCTAATGCTTTAATTCCATGCTCTATTTCTCTGTAAGCCAGTACGCTTGTGTAGAATACATTTATATACCCTGTATATGTGTGCTCCCCACATATGTGTGCATGCATGTTTATTAATGACACAGTATATCCCTCACTTATAAAATTTTCCTACATTAAATGGCAGCTTCTAAGAAAAAAAAAAAAAAAAAAGAATCATTTTTAGACCAATAGCTGCATCAGTAGTTGTCAAAAATGGTAATCATGGAACCAGTCAAATTATATGTTATACATTTTATTAGTAATAAAGGAATGATGCCACCCACATATACACATACGTACAATATTACAATCAGAGAATATTCATAAGGAATTTTTAATTTTCTCTTGAAACAAAGAATGGGATGCTAACAAAACAAAAATATTACAGCAAAAATCTTTGCTATCTTTGTAAGTAACAAGGGTCTTACATGGAAATAAATTTCTCTTAGGCATGTTTTTTGCTTAATTTATTCTAGTTCATGCATTAACATCACTTCTTCCTCTTCATAGACTTCAGATGGAATGGGGGAGGGGGAAATCACATGGAATAAAATAACTTAGCTTGTGGTCTATCAATCGTTAGTAATCTTTCACACTTAAGAAGGTGGTACATACACATATTGAAAGACAGAAACTAAAAAGGTCACACATTCCCATTCACACAGGAAAACTCATGAGTTCATAGAATGGAAAAAATTAAAGCAATAAATGCTTATAGCATAACCCAATTTCACTTGGTTGTAGATGCACAAGATAGTCCAAAGATTTCTTAAAAAGCATTTCTTCATTAGGCAACATGGGCGGGCAGCTCTAATTACACACTCCAGTGATTGTCTCTGAAACGACAGACTGTCTTGCACAAAAGAGATGACCAAGAGGATGAAGTTAGGAAAACCTTATTAACCTGAAATGATTCGTATGTAGTCTTCCCACTTCTTCCCTTGTTCCCTCTTCCTCATAAAACATGAGCATTCACCAACAGAAAGATTTTATTAAAGACAAGCACTCATCTACAAAATAAATGCTCTGAAGGACTTATCTACCAAACTGAAAAAGAAAGCTCCTGATTTCAGCAATTTCAGGCTATGCCTTACAGGTATGATATTTTCACACCCAGCCAAAAGAAACAAGGGTTTTAAGGCCATGTTAGGAATCCTAAATAAAAGTGGGTCAATGTTCTCTGTGTCTCTCCCACCGAAGTTAGCAAAAGCTTAACAAGGTCTGGAAGAAACAAAGATAGAGTTATTTTAAAGGCTAATCTCTGAATTTTGTAGCTGAAAGTTAGAAATTACACATCTTGGTGGGCCCCTGGGAACTTGGGGTCAGCCCCCTTGCTTATGCTCACTAGTACATGAGTTCTCTTGCATCCTCTAGAGTTCTCTTGAAGCACTCAAAAGAAAAAACATTGAAAAGAGCTGATGCATGGGCTTGGGATGCTTCTCCTCACTTGGTTTCCCACTCCATCCTCCCATAGTTGAGATATAATTCCACTCATTAAACGATTGCCTCTAAGCAGTTACGATTTTTACCCCCCACCTCTCTATTCTTACTGGAGGGCTGAGCCAGCACCTCAGGCTAAGAGAAGATTAATGTATAAAATAGTGGTTTGTTCTTTGTTTGCTCTTTATTTTGCTACTGAGCCCTTTATTTAAATACCGTTGCCTGGAAATAGCTCACAGGTTTCCAACTTTCAAGCCCCCTTCAGAGGGGGATATTAAGTCCAGGATGTAATTAAGCCTTTATTATTAGGAATATTTTATTTTCAGGGACCCAGCAGGATTTCCAGCATGCCAAACTCTTGTTTGGATCTTTTCAGAAGTAATTTGGTGAAGATAAAAAAGCACAAGGAGCCAGAAGACCTAGAATATTTTTTTGGTAATCAGCTGAAGGTAACTAAAGAAACTGGAAACTAGTAGTGAAAAAAGGAGTTAAAAAATAAATTTTAAGAAAGAAAAAGAAAGGCTTAATCTTTAAATTTGAACAGGGTGTGCTGGACATCTCAGAAAGCATTCTTGATACTGCCAGAGACTGTCTGAAAACACTTCCCTAAGGCTGCAAAAATACCGTATTAAGATTTTGCAATGGCAGAAGTACAAAGCAACCACAGGCCAGGAACACAAATATTTACTGAATCCGCATCTTGCCAAAGAATGTATACATTTTGGCACATATTACTACCATTTTTCCAAAGGGAAAAGCCACCCACAGATATCAAAAGGAAGGAACTTTCACTTTGCTCACTCAGGCTGAAAACGTGTACATCCCTTGATGGGGCAGCTTACATCACAGCAAGTCATTAAATGTAAGAACTTACACAATGAAAGCATCTCTACTTCCACTCCCATACTCTCACCTGACATTTGAATATCTATGAGTTACTTTTCCTATATTCAACTACCTCACCAGAGGACTCTTCCCGTAGAGCTTGCCTCTCCCAGGAGCAGCAAGGCGTGCCCATTTTCTCTCTAGCACTGAACCTGGCAAAGAGACATGGACCCTTTTTGGAAAGGCAAGTGTTCCAAGCATGCTTAGCTTATGCCAGTATGTATATTGCTATTCAGTCTTCCCGTGTCTGAGGCATTTATCACACAGAATGTTAAATTAAGATCATCAAGTTCAGAGGCTAAGCTTAGAAAGCTGAGTTTACAGAGTCCTTTTTATATAAAAGGATTCTCCAAATCTACAGTGAAACAAAAAAAGAAAAGCATTTAACAATACTTATCATACTGAAAGATGATCTTGGAGTCAAAAAGTTCCCCATATCCAGCTGTAACAATCTGTGGAAAACTTCAAGTAGGATTCCACCTTCTGGATGGCACTACATCTCCCGGAACTCAAAGAAACAGCATCATTGATGGTACTGAACCTGCAGGCTCATCTTAAAGATTGCTAAAGCTTAAATTTTTGCAAAAAGTCTGCTAACTCAGGTCTGACTTTTTCAGTAAGAGTAGGGCCTCAGTATTATCGTAGTGCTATCAATTCTGTAGGTGTATACATAGAGCACAAGGTAAAGGAGAATATTTTCAGTAGCACTGCAATGAGAAATCTACATCCCAAATTCAGATAAAGGTAGTAACACCAGGTGATCGTTAATGAAGTCTGCTCCTTTTGTAGCTAAGATGCACAATATAAACAGCAAATATGTCAAAGTGAAGCACCACTATTCTCCTTTCAGTCATCCTTACAGCTTTTAACGTACTGCAAAAGACATGATTTAAGTTATACAAGCACAAAGATTTCACATGAGGCAAATGACACAATTCATAACACAGAGAAATAAATGCAAAAAAGGATAGAACACGTTTTCTGATACTCCACAAATATTCAGAGGAGGTTTAACACACCAAATGGAATTTCTTCAGCAGCACTGACTAAGCTCAAGATGAGGCAAGGATCTTCTTTACAAAGTAAAGGCACCAGCTCTTTGTAAACACATACTCCTCTCACTAACTGAGAAAGCGCTCAAAATATTCCGTGGAGGTAACCTGTGCAGTAGCATTCCATTGCCTATAAATACTTCACAGAAGAGATATCAAAGGCCTTTCTCTTCCTTTTTACTGTATTTAATAAGAAATGTTTCTCCCTCGGTTTATCTAGTGGGAAACTCATTACATCTCCCCAGAAATGTTACAATGAATCCCTAAGACAGCATTTTCTCTTATCTTCTGATATCTACCACGAAGTTTCAGGGCAAAAGAAATGTCAGATACCAGTATGAAACACACACGTTTGCAGTCATCTCCTGTTTTCAGTATTGTGCTATAGACAGTTTCCAAGAAGGAACTGTTGGTTTATATTAAAAATACAGATACCTTTTTAAAAAAAAAAGGAACTTGTGAACATCCTCCAGCTGCACGTCTACCTACTCTCTGGCTTTTCAAATGCACTAGCAAAGACTGAACAAGAAAAGAAGATTAGGTACTGCTCATCATGATGACTGTACTTCAGGATTCCAGGTTTTCTTCAAGTATGCATCCTGACTGTACATGTCTCCTCAGCATGGAGAATATTCACACAGTTTTTTACTAATGAAACTGCAAAACCTGAAAACTGTTAAAATAAATATTCCATACAAAGGTGAATTGCTTGTGTCTTGGGCAAAATTAACTGAGTATCTTCATAGTTTCCACCGCACAACTATCACCAGTATCACCAAGCACATTTTACTACTCATACACACAAATCCAATGATTACACTAATTAATATTGTTCAGTATCCAACCAAACTTGTGCGTTTCTAAGTCACCTTCTTCCAGCTTTATAAAGCTGATTGAATTTTTAAGGTAGTACTTTCAGGTTCTACAGGACTGTCGACTGGTACCTGCCAAGGGGAAAAAAAAAACAAGCAGGAATTAAGCTGTTATTCAGCAGGAGCTGTTCCCAACTTCAGTATTCTTGTGTAATTATTAGGTTATGCTCCAACAGTGTATGTAGTTAATTAGCCAAATTAGGCATCTATAGAAAGCCCTATTTTCCGTTTTGTCTATAATGAAAAAAACCCCACAGCCAAACCACAGAACTGACTTTCTTACTATAACCCTAAAGTATATATTTACTTCATATAGTTATTTTTCATGTGGAGATTAACTTTCAGTTTATTTTCTCCATTACATTTAAACACAATAGAATCTTTATGATCAAGGCTTGGTATCAAAGTGCTATTGTACCTTATTAACACAGGCAGCTCTCAATTATTTATGGTAATATCAGGGTGAGGACTCCAGGCTTTTGTTATATCCCGGCTAATATAAATGAATTTGTGCAACAATCCAGGTTAATGAACAAGGTGGCAACAGAAAGACAAGTGATGGACCACTGCCTATAGTCAGCATGTACAGCCCCAAGACAGCCCTGACCCAGGCTGGTAAACCCACAGGATGCCATACCGTGCACACACAACTGCACAGGTTTCAGGTTCAAGTTAGCTCATACATCATCAGCTTGGAAGTTTCTGAACCTTATGTAGACACTAACAGTGTGCATTTATCGCAGATGATCAAAAGCTGCTATACATGCAAGACAGATGCACATAAAAAGAAGTGTGACAGAGGATCTTGCAATATCTGACTCCAAAAAGCTGTTTCATTACCTTGATCCGAATGATCAAAAAACCCACAGCACTGAAAAAAGTTTACAGTGCCAGCCTTATTTCTATTAGGAACTGTGATAATTTGGAAAGGCTGTTGAAACATGTTTTGGGACCTCCTGAACAGCAGAAAGTGCTGTGCTCACCCTTCATTTAAATTGAGAGGGGGCTCAGCAGAACAGACTCGGCTCTTCATGCAGCACAGTACAGAAGCTGCAGCATGGCTTTTGTTCATCAGACACTGACTTCACTCAAAGGGACTCCAGGTATTTTAATTAAAATATGTAGTCTATAGCACAGACTCCTAACACAATACACAAAAATGCTTCACAATTTACGATGCTATCTGCAAATATGAAAAAACAAGATTCAAGCAATAAAATCAGAGACTAATATAGGCCACTTAAAATTCAGGAAAATCTGAGAGCAGGAAGTCCTTTAGATTTCTTCATGGGACTTAAGGGGAGAAACAGATATCTGAGGGGAGCATCCCATGTGGCTCTGCTGTTCAAAATAGCAGAGGAAACAGTCAAAATAGCAGAGGAAACAGTCACAAGTTTCTGTCAATCCCTCTTTTGCTATTAATGTTATTATGCCAATGGAAGCCAAGCATTCAAATATGGTAATACAATCATGGTAAAAGAATCACCACTTACAGCTTTAACATCCAAATTCATAATGCCTGAATTCACATTGTGTCTTCGCAAATCTGATTTTATTAAGGCTGAAACAAAGAAATAAAGAGAAAGCTGGTTCACAACTTTGTCATGTTATGCAGTTTAAGGGGAATGTTTGTATAGTGCAAGCAAATGGAAGCTGCTTTCAGCACATATTCAAAATACCTGTGTTCACTCTTTTGCGATTTGAACTTACTGACAATTTGAACTTGGCTCTCACAAAGCACACAAATAAAACAACAATAAAAGCTTTTAAACTACAAGTACTTAAAGCATAGCTTGATGGTTTTTGCACTTTCAGCACATTTTTAAGTATCAGCACGTGTAAGTCACTGGTACAGTTCAGGAACACATCAGCAGTTTCTTGCATTTGGAATATTGCAAACTGTCTCCGTTTATGTATTTGTTTACATTTATTATCCTACTCTGGAGATACGACATCTGCCTCAAATTCAAGACATGACTTAAGAAACAGGTGATAGATGGCTGTCTATATGTTAGCAGCATTATCCTTAACACAAAGGGTGTGCACACAGCAAGTATTTAAAGTGAAAAACAAAGCAAAAAAGACCAAATCAAACCATGCACTTGTAATTTCTGTCAGCCCAGACAGAAAGTCACATATCTAAACTCTTGATATCCAAGACATTTAAAAGCTACACAGAAATTCACTTTCTTAAAAAACCCTATGCATTTTTACATTAAAAAGAAATCATTACTTACATTTCTGATTAATTACCTGTTAAGATAATGCCCACAAAAATCCAAGCACAAAGAAAGAGGTTGCCTGCACGAGGACTGTAGTCTGTTGTGAGTTTGCCTTGAACAAGTGTAAAGACAATTCCAAATATCTATGAAAAAAACAATTTGATTCATTAGGATCACACAGAATAGAGTCATCATTTTACCGTGCAAAGTTTCAGCTCACATCTTATAGAAAGGAAATTTAAGAAATTAAGACTACAACAACAGAATAGAGACTTAGCTGTCAAGTCTAAGAAAGCTTTCTTAGATTTGAGCAGAGTGGCCTTCCTGAATGTTACTTCACTTGAAGAAATAAAATTATATAACCTGTGCTGATGCATTAAGGAGACCTGAGGAAGTGCCTTCAGACTCTGGGTATGTAATTTCCACAGCAAATTCAAACCCAAGTGGGAGATAGCCAGTCATGAAGAACCTGTTGAAGATGAGAGTAAGAGGATAACAGGTGTAGCCTTCAACTATTACTACAGCTAAGAAAAATCAAACACACACATGGTATTATGAACTGTCTGTTTTCAAGACCTAAAGTGATTCAGTATTTGCTTTGCCTGCTTCATTCCCTCAACTTCATAGAACAATTTGAGCCATACATCTCTCTTTTTAGGAAAAACATGTTTTAACATATTTGTCCTGTTTCCCATAACCTCCTGCACTCCAGTCTATACATATGAAACATTTTTCTATGAGCAGTCCACAAAGCACTCCATAACTGAAGCCAATTACTTTCAAATGAGAGACATACTTGAACATCATCATTTGATCAGCTCAAACATCCATGCTGGAGGATAAAGAGAGACCATCAGTGAGGAGGAAGGCTAGACACTGGAATGTCTGCTAGAAGCTGCCATGGAAGAAGCTGAGGGGACAAATGGGTGACAGGTAGAACAGGAACTTAATGCAGTTGAGGTTGGCTGATTCGATTTTAAACTGAAACTCTGGTTCTACCTTGACTTCTGTGTCTAGATACAGCACTATTCTCTCAGCACCTTTCTGGGCTTTTAGATTACGTATCTGTGGGAAGTGCTCATGCTCTTCTAAGCGAACAAAGCACCCAGCACGTTGCTTGGGCTATCAAAATATAGATCAATCAAAATGCACAGAACAATCAGAAAACTTGGAATCAAACAAATGGACCACATACAGACTTCTATTAGGTCCACAAAAAAGTTAAACTAAATTAACTGAAAAGTGAGTTACCTTATCTTTGTTCTGATTTAACAGAAGGTGAAACCCTAGTAAACCCTATCTGTACTTGTGAGCTATAGGTATAGGTTGAGAGCATGGCAACAGAATATACAGTAGAATTATTTAGTTAAAACAGTTAAATATTGTTTCTGAACACAACTGCAGTAAGTCTTCTAGTCCTCTTTAATTGCTCACCCAAGTACTCCTCCAGTCACGAACACTACTATAAGGTATCCGAGGTCCAGGGTGAAAGTAAATACCAGCAACCCAATGAAAGAGAGAATGTAAACAATCAAAGTAGTTTGCCTGCAACCCAACCAGAGAAAAAAAAAAATTAACATTGTTAACATAAGGTCATAGCACATTGCTGAAGCATGAAAAACTAACATAAACATTACTTACTCTCTAATAACTGACATTTTACAGCTTCATATCATTCTGCCGCAAACATATCATGCAGTGAGAATGTATCCCTTCCCGAATCCTTTATTGCCTTGGTTATATGGCTGCTTCACTCAAGGCTAAAAAGACTTACTCAGACTCTCAAAGAGTGGACAACCACAGCAGATACTATCACCTTAAGACTATTTTAGTTCTCTGCTATGTTGTACCTCTTGGCCATTCTGCAGCACTGCCCATTATAAAATACATCAATACATGAGCAGCCAAATCAAACACTACTATCAATAAAAGTCAGCCTAAGAGGCAAGTCAAACAAATCTTTATTTTAAATCTGGAAAAAGGGATATCATCCAAAATATTAAAGCACATATCACTTATCTATAAATCAAAACACATGCAGAAACAAAGCTGATCTACAGCATTAACTTCCATTAGGTTTCTCGAGCCCTTGCACATAATGTACTAAGAGTCAGAGGTGAGAACTACTCCACCACAAGCAGCACTCCAGAGCACTGCTCACTCCTGGGGGGCACCACACCATGGGTCATGGACCTGGGAGCTCCTAATCCAGAACAGAGTTCCACTCCATGGTCATCCCCTGAATTAAAGCAAATGTTATGCTTACTTATAGGACCAGGAGTAGGACTTAAAAAAAAGATAATCCATCAACTGTCCATTTTAAAAAACAATGCAGAGCAGGTTTTGAGCCTTTATGCTCTCTGAGGAAAAGAAGCCCACTTGGTCACCTGGCCACTGTATGCAGAACATACAGTGCTTTCCTTGTTAGCCTTACAGTCCTGAAGAGACAGGATAGACAGAAAACCCCTTCACATGTTTGCATTCTCCTCCCTCATTTCTTTTGGCCAAGAACCAGTAAGAGTCTCAAGCTTTTGCTGTAGCCTCAGAAACTAGACTCCATCAAGGCCACTAAAAAAATCAGGGATGAACCACATTTTATCACCAGTTCGCTTCAGCCCTTACATTGCAGTATTTTTCCAATGCAACTGCACCGCTCTCCTACCCCTAACCCCATACATGCCTACCCACACTTACTTGTATGTTTTAGTGTAATCCAGCCACAAACCACAAATAATCGAACCCACCATTCCTGCCACCACCAGTGTCAAGCCAATTCTCCCAGCGTTCACTTCTTCTCCCTTTCAACAAATATTTATATGGTGCTCATTAATAACTTGCTTCCACTCAGAGTCAAATTCAGACCTCTCGGCAGTCATAAGTGCAAACAAACATTCCTATGACTGTATGGTGCAAGAAACTATATAGGGGTATAAAGGAAACCAAATGTCTGAGCACACATGGCACCTACATAATAACACATCACCTCTGCAAATGTACAGTTAAAAATGTCCAAAGATCCAAGAAACTTACCTTATAATGAGTTACTATCATCTGGTTTAATAAGGTAGAGACAGAATAAAATGCCCCAGTCATAATACCTGCAGTACCAAAAGAAAAGCTTCAGTGATTCCAGATGTAGCCACGCAGACCTGATACCCTAAAGAGTTAATCTTCTGATATCTAAGACTCACATCAGAGGCAAACCCCTTTTATCTGCCAGGTGAAATCTCTTCACCAGACCTACAAATGGTATTTTGAATCTTGCCAGATTTTCCAGCACTGGCTGCTGAATAAGTAAAAGATTGACACTCCCTCCCCCATAAAGAAATCACCACTACAACTAAAACTCCATGTGCTTTTGGCACACATTTGAACTGTTCTTTCAGACTACAGCCAGACAGCACCACTTACCGTAACTGATCAGCAGAAGTACAAATGGAATATTTTTGAACAAGTTGATAATTGACTGCTTGTAGGAGTAATCCTCAGGAGGCATAGTTTGAAGGACTGCTTGAGAGTGACTAGGAGGGTATTTGGGCTTCTCTTCAAACACTGAGGAAAAAGAAGGAACAGTTTTGATTTGTCTTTACCAGACTAATGCTTTTGCTTTTCTAAGTGTTTCAGTTTGATGCACTGCAGATTAACTTGAGGATTTTAACATGTCCATGATAAAAAAATTCTAGATTTTCTCATGGAAAAGTCAAGTCACATCTGATTACTATGGTCATAGCACACAGTCAAAGACAGACTTCATCTGCAACGTGTCGACCTTTGTATCTGAATTGTAAGATTAACAGAGAGAATTCGCCTTATATCATAATGTCATTGTAGCAAAAAGCCTAAGTGAACTAAATATTCTGGGAGGGGTCACCTGATAGGAAGCACAACATACAGTAAACTGGTTGTCGCTTAACCCTGGCACAACAGGTAAGTGAACACAAATAAACTGGACAAAATATAACCTCAACTACTTTGCTCAAAGTCAGATGCTTTAAGTGAGATCTTGTAAACACCCCCTAAGGTGACCATTTAAATCACAAGAATGGAACACTTACCAACTCCTGTTAAGAAGAACAAAAGTGTGGACACTATTGCTGTTCCATAGAACATGATGCTGATATTATGTGCCATTAGATTGATATCGTTAGGTGTATTTGGAACCAGAACAGGTGGCAACAAAAAGCCAATTGCAGTGCCAAGCTGTCAAGCAAGAAAAGAAAACCAAAAATCATTTCCCTGTGAACATAAAAATTAACAGAAGTGAAAAGCCTTACCAGGCAGAATTCAGAATTTATACCATAGTAAGTATTAATAAAACTACGAAGGAAAGGTTTTCCCTTAGTATCATACTTTTGAGCCACTTGCTCTCAATGACATTTCACAATCAGGTCTTCCATAACTCATATTTTAAGCTTTTCATTTCTCAATTAAACTACAATACTACACCTAGCATATACCACATTTAACAATTAAACATTAAGGAAGGTTTTTTCAGAAGAATCTTTCACAGGAAAATACTGTGCATGCACGTAAATTTGAATCAGTTGTCCTGCAACTGAAGGCCTAGAGATGACAGAAGACTCCAGCTACTCTTGTAGAAACGCTCTTCTCTCTTTTCTCGATCAAAACACTCCACTTGATCCTGCCACTACCGTAACAAAGACTGACATGCAAGGTTTACTGCAGAACTGATAGAGCAGAGAAGAACAAGAAAAAAAGGAGTGTCCTTCTTAAGAAACACAAACCTAAAACCTACATGTGCAATTATTGCTAAGGAAATAAAGAAAAATCACAAAATAAAGTCGTAGTGGGTTTGTATCTGGAGTCAATCCCAATGTAGCAACTCATTTGGTATTAAATAGAGACTGAAATTTTGGGTATATATAAAGCATTTTAAATCATGAAGGAACAAGTCTTGGACTACTCTCCAATTTATTTCTGGTGCCTCTCCAAAACTAAATTGCATTTTAAAGTGTTAGAACAGTTTATTGTTTTTAACTAAAACCAGCCTGCATTTATTTCAGGTTCAAAATTTAAAAAAATGAAAAAGAGAACCAAAGACTGTTAGAGTAGCAAGTACAACACTCAGAAAGTACTCAAATTAAAGGTGTGCCTAAGCACTGACAAAGCGCCCTTTGTGCATATTCCCAATGAGGGCTTTGCTGCTTTTTTTTTTTTCCCCCCACAGACCATCAGATTTACACAGTATCCAGTACTCAAATGAAGAATTTTGCCTCTTTTTATCCTCACCCTTCAGTATATGAACTCTACAAACACGAACGGAGTACACAATCCCTTTTTTCTTCAGGTATGTTTTTTTCCTCCCCCAACGTGAGCCAATGCAGCACCCACAATATTCCAAGAAAGCCAAGTGATACTGGTTTTCACCTTTTACATCTAGAGAAGTTAAGGTCAGAGGACCAAGAGTTCCAATGAATCTGGTGTGCCCAGTTTAAGATGCTAAATACTTGTCGTGGAAATCTGGCACTCCCATCAACCCTTGCCAGGTACACCACTGCATTTCCAGTGATTTGTGTTTCAACTGCAAATGATCAGCATTTCAAGAAATAATGGGTGCGATCTGATTTTTGACAACTACTCTGCCCTCCCCTGACTGTGGTCCCAGCCCTGTTTGCTGTAGCTCTGAAGTTACACAAAGCATCTGATAAGAAACTGGATGACCAACAGTTTGGTTATTGCAACCCAATTCTGTTACACAGTTCACCTCGTGCAGTTAAACAAGTACAGCGAGACTGTATCATGACAAATATGCAGAAGTGAACTGCATTGGCATGTACAGGCATTACTTCTAATTTCCAAGTGCCTAAGTTGTTATTTCACTTTCAATCTTAACTTTTGAGGAGATTTTTTAAAGAAAGCAAAAACTGAGAACAGGAAAATTCTATTGTTTGACAGCAATATTAGTCTTCATGGGTCACAAGCAGGACTGGAACCTTAAGCCCTAGGCAGCACACAGCTCAGCTAGCAGTGTACCGCACAGCTGCGGAGTAAGCTGTTACCCTTTGCGCGGGACTGCCAGAGGGAAAGGAAACACACTTGGTCTGTGCATTTCACAGGTGTTTCCCTGGCAGAGGACCATCAAACACGGCAGCAGACTAGGATCAGTCCTAGCTTCTGAAGAATACACTCCAGAAATAACTAAGGTTTATTAGGTTCGCATTTCTGCTGTTTTCCTTGTCCATCTTCCTCGTGGTTCCTATCTGCACAATCCCTGCACTCCTGCTTCTGTCCCCACCCCTTCAACCCCCACATCTCAGCATCCGAGCAGAGCATCACTTTCACATCCGAGCTGAATCCTTGGCACTGTATTATAGAACTGAAACCCCAGTAATTCCTCACTGATGCAAAATTGTTGCTCAACTGCTAAAACAACCAACCAGCAACCCCCAAAATCTTCAGTCCAAAAGGGACAGTTGACTCATCCACAGGAAGACTTCAATGAAAAAAAAAATTGTTCTCGAAAAGCATTGGGAAGCCTGTAAACAGCCAGGTATGAGCTAAGGAGCAACCTTAATTGTAAATAGGTAACACTTATTACTGCTGTAATAATCCAAAGTGCACAAACATAAAATCATTATGACTCACATGAGGAAAAACAAATCCACCGTCACCTTAATTGAACTGTACCTACAACCTCAACCTGTGCCAGTGATGTTGATTAGAATCTTGTAACAAAAGATTCCACAAAAAAGCAGGGACATTGGCAGTGGACAAGAATGAGGTTATGGGAAGAAAAAACCCATCACCAACGTATCTTCACCCATGCTTTCAGATATGTCTGTTCCAGTTCCCTGAAACTGGCCAGGACCAGGGAGCTTGAGGAAATCGGTGACTCAGTTCTCAGCTCCCCACAGTGACACGAACTATCACAGCTTTATAGAAAACTTCATGAGTCACCAGGGCATCGATTATTGGCACTTAGTGCTTCAATGCCACACTTCAAAAAGAACGAACTAGTATTACACTGGCATGGGAGACTGTGAAAGTTCACGTATTTCACCCCCCTCCAGCTGGGGGTGGATTCAGTCAGGCGAACGATGCTAAATGCCAAGAGATAAGATGCCGAACGCCAGAGGAAGAGAAAGCGGAGCAGGATGACTTCTGAAAAGGGTCTTGACTGATGTACTCCAGGCAGCTGACAGAAGCGCGTGTGCTGCTACACGCTGCCCCACGGCCAGGGTCCTGCAACGCACGACTGGCCGCCGAGGGTGGACGTAACATCACCTTCCGCGCTCGCTCCATCACTCTTCCCCTCTCCGATGCCGCCGCGTCACCACTTCTTGAAGAATGCTTCTTCCCACCGAAACGACTTATTCTGACAGCAATGCCCCCTCCTGCAAAGCCTCCCCAGCCCCCCTCCGCCCCTACCTGGTTGCCCAGCACGGCCACGGCGCAGGCGGTGGAGACCTCGGTGGGGCCGAACCAGACGGAGGCGATGCGTGAGGGCAGCCCCAGGATGAAGACCTGGGCGACGGCGCAGACGGCCTGGGCGGCCAGGGTGAGGGGGTACCGGCCGGGGGCCAGGCTGGCGCACTTCAGCCAGGCCCCCAGGCCGTTGAGGCCGGCGCCCAGCAGGGCGGTGAGGCGCAGGCCGCGGGTGTCCAGCAGCCAGGTGGCCGGCAGGATCAGCGGCACGTAGGCCACCATGTAGACCATGGAGAGCCAGTCGATCTCCGTGAAGGAGACGCCGTAGAAGCCGGCGAAGACGTTGCTGAGGATGCTGTACTGGATCCACTGGAAGGCGTTCACCAAAGACCCTTTCGAACAGTTGTCTTTTGCAGCACACCTAGCAAGATATAAACTATTTCATCTTAGCTGCAGACCCAGAATCTCTCGTGGAAAATTCTCTCCCTTTTATTATCAGGGGAGACAAGCCTAGTGCCCCTATCAGCCATGCTCTTACTGCCACACCGCCAGCCAGCAGGCAGCTCCTCTGCTAGGACAACCCCAGAGCACCTAGAGCTTTTTTGCACGAGTGGTAACATCTACTTCATCCAGATGTTTAGAGAGCAGGAGAGGCCCTGGCCTTCTGCTTCCACCTCCTGCCTGCACACTGACTCACTCACCACTATGCCCAGCTTCTGATGGCACTGCTGGGAACGGAGGGCACTCAGCACCTCCAGCATTCACCCAGCACCTGACATCCCCAAGGTGTCCATTAATACATTCAGCAGTGTGTTTTACTGGAGCAGTCATCACTACGTTAGCCCAATAGCTGGAAGTGTTGACTTACAAATTGTTTATCTTGTGAGATCTCTGTGGCTCTTACAAATATACATAAACATAGAATCATAGAATCATTTAAGTTGGAAAAGATCCTGAAGACCATTGAGTCCAATCATAAACCTAGAACTGCCAAGTCCACCACTAAACCATGTCCCTAAGCACCACATCTACACATCTTTTAAATACCTCCAGGAATGGTAACTCAACCATTTCCCTGGGCAGCCTGTCCAATGTTTGATAAACCTTTCGGTGAAGAAATTTTTCCTAATATCCAATCTAAACCTCCCCTGGGGCAACTTGACACCATTTCCTCTCATCCTATCACTTGTTACTTGGGAAAAGAGACTGACACCCATGACAGCCACCCACATACGTATATGGATATTAGGGTTTTTTTTTAAATAGTAAGACCAGGACAGTAAAAAAGAGCATATGTAAATGTTACATAGTACTAAGGCTCTTAAAATGCATGAACTTTAGAGAGAATATAGGAAAAGGATTTTAAAGGACCATAAATGTGGGGACTAATCTACATGTTTCTGACTATACCTCTTTCTCTGAAGCAAGGGAATCAGTCTCCAAGCAAATGTTCTCCAGTGGAATCTGTTTAATTAACTTCTCTCACCAGCCTTGCAGCCAGGAAAGTAAACAAGACAGAATAGCC
>NW_020799097.1:100662444-100665871 GCF_003259725.1 Athene cunicularia | reverse complement strand
GCGGGGCGGAGCGGGAGGCGGGCCCGGGAGGTGGTGCGGTCCTCTCCGGGCGGGGCGGCACTGGAGCGGCCGAGGGCCGTTTTCAAAGGGTGTTGTGCTGTAGCAAGGCTGGGAAGCCCCTGGGAGTGTGTATGTATGCATGCATGCATGTAGTGTGTGTGTGATGTGTGTACATATGTATCTCTAGATGTACGGGTATCTATATACACACACACTGTAAGAAGCGTGTGTCTATATACAGTGTGTATATACACGCACACACAGTCTTTTAAACTGAGCCCATAAAGGCTCTCCGGGCGAGTGACTGTCAGCCATACGGAGATGGGAAGGATGTCGATAATCTCCGCGCCACCCCCGAGGCAGGAGCACCATAATCTCATTCCGTAACCGCTTTCATGGCCGGTGTGTCCTGCGCAGGCAAGGCTGAGCGGCCGGTCACAGGCCTGCGCCCGGTGGCTCACCCCTCGCCTGCCTCCCTTGGGCACAGCGCAGGCCGCGTCGGCTGCTGCACAGGCCGCACCACTCCCAGCGCGTTCAGGGACAATCACCAGCCTTCCCCTGCGATAATAAGATTTGTCTCTTTGCAGTGGTGGTGCCGAGAAATGTACTGAAGTGCTAAGTGGCAGATGGGCAGAGACAGAAGCCCGAATTGCGGCGGAGGGCGGCCAGGACGGGTGAATCGCGAGGGCCTGTGCATCCTCCCCAGCCCTTCGTTGCCTCCAGAGCCGCAGGCAAAACATTCCTTGTTTCCACTCAGCCTCTGAAATCTGATTTGACACTTACCCCAGAAAACTGGCCATCTGCCTGACGGGTGGAGGCGGGTAGATATCACTTGAGTAAGCAATCTTCCCTCAAACCCTGCTCAGTGCACGCCTGCACAAGAGCAGTGTCTGGCAGCCCCTGTCCTAGTTTGTATTTCTGCTGCTACAGACACCTACCCTAATAAAAAGACAGATTGTTCTCCAAAGAGCATTAGGAAAATACAGAAATATTTAAGTTTTTTAATGACATTAGAAGCATTTTACTGGCTTCTGTGGGAAATCGTGTCAGAAAATAACACACTGCACATTGTTCACAGATATGTCAGAGCCTAATCGGAACTGTGTCTGCATGGTAGATGTGCTTAGCTGCCAGTCTTAAGTTCCCTCATTAATTATGAGTTGGTATTTTACTCAAGATCAGGTGATCTACATAAGCCACAGTTTCTGATCTTACTTACAGCATGAATAATAATATGAACACATGCTTCAACATATTCATTTGGCTGTGTTTGCTTTCCCTGAGTGCTTAGCTGAGCAACAGTAGTTATAACTGCAAGCACCATGGATTTTTAGAGAATATTGGAAGTGAATCCTGATTTTGCAGATCACAGGCGTGGTTTAAAAACCTGCTTCTTAAAAATAGTTACCTATGTCAGATTTAGGCTCTTCTTATCTCTTTCATTCGTACCAAGAATAAGCCTGATTTATTTTTACTTTTCCTGTGTAAGATCAGATGCTGGGTAAATTCTTCTGAATTCCCCTGCCTGACCACAGTTCAAGTGGTATGTGCTGTGGCAACGAAACATTTTTTTAAAACAGGACTTCAAGAGGAAGAAGTGTAGTGGAAACTGAAACAAACATCAAAGCGACAGAGAAGCCATCTTAGGAACTTATATCTGTGTTACACATCGGTAGAAATATGCTGAAAACACACCTGAGACTACATCTACACTAGTACTTCCAGCAGTGCCTGTTCATGGTCAGTGGGACCCAGTCATCCACACTGCTGACCTGCTACAGCAATCCCTGGCACAGGCCATGGGCTGGCTTTGGGGCCAGGGAAAGGACTGTGATGCTATGGTTGGGTCGTATAGATGTAGCATTAACATCCTAAACAACTCTTGTTCGTTTAGAAGAAGGTGTAAACATTGATCTACAACTGATTTCATTTAACATTTTTTCCCACTGAATTTTGGATGACTTCAAAGTGGATCCGAAGGTAACAATTACTCTTTAAAAACAGAGGGAAATAGGCTTTGTTCTTCGCTCATTCTTCCATTTCCTTGGCTCAGTGCAGCAGGCAAAGCTGCTGCCAGCTCATACTCTCAGTGAAAGGTTCAAGTTCTGCCTGTCTAGACTGGCTGGCACGCCTTAGGTTACACTGCCACCACGTCTGCAGAACATCATCATCTCTATCTGCCTGATGGTTCAGCTCATGAGTGTTATCTGTTTCCTGCACAGGGATTCTGCACAGGAAGAAATAACTAGACATCAGGGAACTGTAGAGAAAAAGAGGCTAAGCCTGGCAGTGGAAGGAGCACCTGGATGAAAGCTACCTCCCATAAGAAGACTTCTTCCAGAAGGAATTAAGTTTATTTACAACAGATCAACACAATGCCAAATCCACCTTTGCTACAGCTGCACTGATCTTGGTGAAATAAAAACAGGTTGATTTTGATGAGGTATGGTCCATCTTTGGGGACATTTATCTCCAGAAGTACCTTCCTAAACACGAAAGGAAAATGCAGACCAAATTGACAGCATCAAGGCAAAGCTTTGATACTTATCTCCTGACTTTTTACACTGCTGTATTTCATAGGCTTCACAGCCGTTACTTCTGATTTACACTCATTTGTATGAGGAGCAGGGCCAAGGATGTAGTGGCTCAGAAAGAGAAAGTTATGCCATAGAAACATCCATTGCAGGAGTTCACATAAACTGTGTGTCCTTCAGTTTCTCCATTTCATGGACACTTTATTAAGCTAAAAACAGAACACTGATGCCAAGGTTTACAGCACAAGTTTAGCATAAAACCACTGCGATCCTTTTTCAATCTACCCTCTAAATGAAAATTTAGGCTGTCCTGAATTATTATTTATTATTATCTATTACTGATAGAGCCAGGAATTGCTCATGTATACCCAAATGTTAACAAAGTTGTTTTCTGGAATGCTGTGAAAAAGCTACAATATGTCTCATGTATCAGGCAGTCACTGAGAAGTAGCTGATGCTAATTTAACTCCACAGCAATTATTTTCTTGTGCCTAAATTTTAGAAGTCAGTCAGAGGCCAAGCACTGAAATTTTCAGGCTGGAGAAAGTTAAAAAGCAATTAGAAATACAATATCCTCATTTGTAGTGATGTTACTGTTTCTCCTGTAGTATATGTTCCATTTATAGAACAATGTACTCTCATAACTATTTCCAAACTTCAATTTTATTTTGCAGATAATGCTATCCTTATACAAAAAATGGCTCAGGAGTTGCCTTTTTGTTTCAGTCTGGGGGATTTTACAAAATAAAGGAACTCAGCTATAGAGTGATGCTTTCAGGGTAGTTAGCTCTCAGACACTCATAGCTGGATTATTTCAGTGATATCAATTCATAGTTATGTCCTTCTTCCAAACCTCAAAATGGTATCTAAGCCACCCCCCCATCCCCCCCCCC
>NW_020799097.1:100641376-100662394 GCF_003259725.1 Athene cunicularia | reverse complement strand
CCCCCCCCCCCCCCAAAAAAAAAAAAACCAAAACCCAAACAAAAAACCAACCAAACAACACAAGTCAATCCATCCTTGTAAAGCTTGAGCCCAAGGTCAGGAGTCTGAAACAAACGATGTAGAATGTTGCCAAAATACGAACACTTCTAAAATAAAACTAGAATTTTTATGTACAGCAAGCACACAGTTAAGACTTCCAGATTTTCTTCTTAGTGTTTCAAACCACATATTTCAATCTCTAAAGGAAAAAAATTAAACATTTTTTTATAATGCATTTAATTCTTGGTTATGATTTTCAATGCAAAATTTGATCTCTTGATATAGAGAAAACCTATATGGCAGGAGTGCACCAGGTTCTTGTCTTCCAGATGAGCTGTTTAAATAAGAAAACTACAGTAGTTTAAGAAAGGGATTTTAGAACAAAAGATCTGAAGTTCCAGCTGAGCTAGAAATGAACGGTTTTAGCAGGATATTAAACAAACCTCAATAAGCTGGACTTGAAAGAAAGTCGTTGGAGAGTCACATGTTTAAGTTTCTTGATTGAAAGCTCTTAGAGAATACAGAGGAAAATGTAAACATCCTCTTCCTCTTATGCAGTCCTCATTCCAGCAACACTTGCCCACTCCCCCCACAAGATAAAACCATAATCCCACCTGGAGAATGAGCATTTGCAACACAAGACACTTAACTGAAATTTGTTTGTAGCTCCAGGGGTTTGGCCACCTCAATTTTGGAATACGACTGCCCACAGTAGGCATGTTTGCCAATGACCTGGATTCAATTTTTGATGTACTGACAGGAATATAGAAGTATACTCTTGAGTATCAGAGACAAGTTCTGAATTTTAAAATATGGGTAATGAACTCCTCTACCGTAAACAATAGAAAATCGTGTTTCTGGGTGTCTCAATCCATATAAAAGATGCAAAAATGTACATCTGGTACTTCTGTTGGGCTGCCATCTGGCCTTCCTTTTGTAGTCAGCTCTGAATTTCATATGCGCAATGGAATTTTACCCCTGAGTTTCTTACCAAAGAAGGGGGGGGGGGGGAATTATGTACACAAAATAGATTTTGTGTACAAAAAAATAATCATGTGAACAAATACAGTAGGTAAAATGTATTGTGTTCTTATTTGCCAAGATTAGCAGGCTCTTCATATTTTACAAAAAAATGTAACTTTCATCTAAATCTTTTATACACAGTAAGAAAAGTATATATATCCACAAAAATTAATAAAAAGCATCATCTGCAGTAGGCTTGTCTTGGATGTACATTCTCATTTCTGACAAGCGCTCATTCATTCAAAGGTTGGTTAACCTTGGGGAAAAGCTTTGAAGCATTTTTGTTGTTAGTTCACAGACTCCTCACACTGATATGCCTTTCACCATAGCAATGTGCGGGCAGGCAATCCTGATCTCGGGTCCATTCCTTCCCTAAAAGATAATCAACAAAGCTCTTTTGTGAGAGAGATCAAGTCACATCAACCTGACCCATCAAAGGACAGTGGGACAGAAGTGATTAGAAAAACCACACAGATGCAGCCAGCTGCATCTAGGCCAGTTGTCTCGGTTCACCTATAGCCTGAGGAACTGCTAGGCTGCTGTTTATCCAATCCTAAACAGTACACCAGGGAGATACTGCAGGTTTCCACTAACGCAAGCCATTTATCAACTCAGTGTATAAGAATTAAGTTACACGAGAGGAATGGATCCTAAGTGACTAACTCAGACAAGGCCACCTGTGGATGCAGAATGCCCACTGAGAGCTTCCACTCCCTGCCCCATCTACATAGGAATATACAGCAATGTTGAAGCAATTAGCTGGTAAAACTACCATTCAGGGCAACAAGGATAAAAGTTCTTTCCAATTCTAGGAGATCTCAGATAACATAAGAGTTACAACAATTTAAAGAACTATACTCATGAAAAAACACCATGATGTTAAGTTAAATTTTTCAACTCTTTCACTACCCGATTCACTGCAATTTACCTGCCTGTTTCATGCACAAACATCCTTTGAAAATTAAATGGAAGGACATGTGAATTTGGAGTCACTAAGAGCCTAGTACGGAAATGTATTTTAGAGGCAGCTTGCTCACCCAAGCTTGAGAAATGTTGCTACTTTTACTGTTGAGGAAAACCAAATATTTAGTAACAGCTTGAAGTTCCCAATTTCTCTCTGAAGAGGTTATCAGCAGGAAGAGAGCCATGTTCTTTAAAAGTCTACATCCATTCGATGGGGAAGATGCTGGCTGACCTTAGCTTAACTAAAAATCAGCAGGAATTTTTTTGTTTAGACTGAATAACAATAAAAGATGCCTGCCCAAGACCCTGGCTGTGGCAGTACATTATGGAAAATGCATTAACATTCCAGCAGCGTTAATCACTTTAACAGGAAGTCAGCCAGACAGGCACCAAGAGGGACTCTCCTTCTTGGAGGTCCTGTGTTGGGAAAGCACTCCAAGCGTTCACCAAAGACCCTTTCGAACAGTTGTCTTTTGCAGCACACCTAGCAAGATATAAACTATTTCATCTTAGCTGCAGACCCAGAATCTCTCGTGGAAAATTCTCTCCCTTTTATTATCAGGGGAGACAAGCCTAGTGCCCCTATCAGCCATGCTCTTACTGCCACACCGCCAGCCAGCAGGCAGCTCCTCTGCTAGGACAACCCCAGAGCACCTAGAGCTTTTTTGCACGAGTGGTAACATCTACTTCATCCAGATGTTTAGAGAGCAGGAGAGGCCCTGGCCTTCTGCTTCCACCTCCTGCCTGCACACTGACTCACTCACCACTATGCCCAGCTTCTGATGGCACTGCTGGGAACGGAGGGCACTCAGCACCTCCAGCATTCACCCAGCACCTGACATCCCCAAGGTGTCCATTAATACATTCAGCAGTGTGTTTTACTGGAGCAGTCATCACTACGTTAGCCCAATAGCTGGAAGTGTTGACTTACAAATTGTTTATCTTGTGAGATCTCTGTGGCTCTTACAAATATACATAAACATAGAATCATAGAATCATTTAAGTTGGAAAAGATCCTGAAGACCATTGAGTCCAATCATAAACCTAGAACTGCCAAGTCCACCACTAAACCATGTCCCTAAGCACCACATCTACACATCTTTTAAATACCTCCAGGAATGGTAACTCAACCATTTCCCTGGGCAGCCTGTCCAATGTTTGATAAACCTTTCGGTGAAGAAATTTTTCCTAATATCCAATCTAAACCTCCCCTGGGGCAACTTGACACCATTTCCTCTCATCCTATCACTTGTTACTTGGGAAAAGAGACTGACACCCATGACAGCCACCCACATACGTATATGGATATTAGGGTTTTTTTTTAAATAGTAAGACCAGGACAGTAAAAAAGAGCATATGTAAATGTTACATAGTACTAAGGCTCTTAAAATGCATGAACTTTAGAGAGAATATAGGAAAAGGATTTTAAAGGACCATAAATGTGGGGACTAATCTACATGTTTCTGACTATACCTCTTTCTCTGAAGCAAGGGAATCAGTCTCCAAGCAAATGTTCTCCAGTGGAATCTGTTTAATTAACTTCTCTCACCAGCCTTGCAGCCAGGAAAGTAAACAAGACAGAATAGCCCATGAGAAAGTCAGTCTCACTACAGCAATCAGTACAGCAACATGCAAAATAAGTACCAGCTCTGCCAGAATGGCATTCAGACTGTTTAAGCCTTTGGAAATAATCCTATATTTCCAATGAACTGCAAACACAGGCTGAACAGCATATTTATGTCCCTTAAGACCTCAGACAGTACCAACAGCTTATAGCTTTTAGAAACCTTAGGACAGGAATGAACATAAAATAACTTGGGTCCCGATAAAGTAACTCTGCTTTGGGCGCTTACTTCTCTCCGCTGGTTGTACAACAACCCTGGGCTCCTAGGAGTTACGCACAGGACAAAACTGATGTTGGATGCCAGAAAGCAGACTCACAAAACTGCTGAAAAGACACGGGTCAGTTTAACACACTGGTGAAAGAACACCACACACCACAGCCACGACCCAGTTGGCAGCTCGGGAGCACCGTGCTCAGAAACATCCCAGCCTAGGTGCACGAATAAGGGGAGCTCATTATTGCCTCCTTTCACCTAGGCAGATTTAGTGACTCCCTCCTCAGCTCAGCTGTTCCCAGGGCAAATGTCTGAGTGCTTTGTGCCTCCAACAGGCCAGAGGGAGGGAGCAGCCAGAGCCTGGGACAAGAGCAGAGCTGGGCCAGGTTTGTATGGATGGTGGTGGAGGTGAAGCTCCCACCATTCCCTGACAAGGGGTTGGCTTGGGAGAGGCTGCATTTTTGAGGGACCAAAGTTACTTTCTCAAAGTTTAAGAAACTTTCTTTCATCTATAAACACAAAACCATTTCACTGTAATTTCATACATGAGCTTTCAGTTAGGAAGTGTTGAAATGTTTGGTTTTACCTGGAAAACACTGAAAAAAGTATCAGCCTCATTTCAAAATAGGCAGTTGTGTTTGAAAACAACAGCCTGTGGAAGGCTCAGCTTCAAACTGCTATGTGAGATCTCTTCCTCAGATTTTTTTCCAAAATCCAAATCCTTATGTCTCATTTTCACTGCAAAGGAAAACAAGTCACGGGGGCACTGGCATTTTACATGGCATGGAAGCCACCCCCTAGCCATCTGCAGCCAACCCCCATCCCTGATAGTATCACTTTTCCTTCTGCATTGATTCAGGTACTGGAAAATGATAGTTGGAAGAGAAGGCAAAAGGCCAAGGCTCATGAAATCCAATTACAACCCTGCTGAAATGGCTTCCAGGAACTCTGCAAGGACTAACCTTGTAATGACCAGAGGAAATGAAAAATAATAGCCAGCTTGTACCCCTTCCAGAGTGACAGACTATCTCCCAGCAAAGTTACAGAGCAGTACGTCCTGAACACCTACAATATACATAAGAAACCCAGGGACATGGGATGAGGCTGCAGAATTGAGCAATCCAAACACTGTGTATCAGGTTTTCTTATAGCAGGACAAGAAGACTCAAAGATTATAGTCAGTACCACAGTCACTGAAAAATGCAAAGTTTGGATTTGTTAGCCCGGCCCTCCATATGGTGAAATGGCTGATGATGTTCCCTCAGCCCACTGGCAGGTAAGCAAGTACCACCAAATTAAATTATCAGTTACCAAAGGACTGGAACAGGGCACATTTTTCAATTAGCACCTGCCTGGTTCATATTGGGACTTGCAAATACAGGAAAAATTTTTTCGTGCCTTTTTGTCTTCTACCATGCCTATATTTTAAGGTACACATAAACCTAATTTTTTAAAATGAGCAAAAGGGATATACATTTTTTCCCCATTAGATAAGTAAAATTTGGAATATACACATCTGCTTAAAGTAGTCTACAGGGAGAAAAAAACCCTAATGAAATCATAATTTCTCAATCTAATTCAAAAAAACTCACCATACTGGGTAATGCTGAGGCAGTAGCTGTTTCACTCCATTACCTTCACCATTCCCCCAAAAGTTCCTTGGTCTCTGTTTACTAATTTTCCATCTGAAATACTTGTTCAAGTGTACTTTGCTATTACTTCTGTTACTAGGTCAGTACTAAGTAGCACCCCTGTGCTTTCCACCCAGCTCTCTTGACATGACTGAGTCTTGAGACGTACATTCAAGGCAGAGACACATTACCATCACCTCTGTGTAAGCAGAAGCAATTGGGTGCAGTTTTTTGTATGTGAGTAGAGTCATCTCAGAGATCGATTCCAAAAAATAAATTATTTCTAAGCCTGGGTTCTGTACCCACTGTAAAAAAAACAATGCCTACCTTCATCCTTCAGGAAAGCAATTGCTTGTCTGCCAGCTGAGCAAGGATGCACATTTCTGCTCAATGCAAACACATGCCTTAGAAAAGCAGAGTGACACTTTGCCAGTTTCTGTCTTAAACACTAGTTTCTTTACTTTTAGAAAGCAATAGCCTTCCATTAGCAATAAAGAGCAGCTGGAGGTGAGCAGAGTTAAACCTGGCACTCGGAGCACAGTGAAGAAATAGGAGCATGGGTCACTTGGGAAGACAGCCACGTGCGGTTCAGATGAAGGCTTTGCACCTGCTCGCTGCCAGCAGCCACAATAGCTGTGGAAAAACAAGGCAGAACTGTTCTTTTTCCTTCTAGTTTTCCTTCTACTTCCACCAGTTTTGGTGGTGGTGCACCTCCACCGAACACATACTAAAATGACAGCACTGAACAGTTACCATGGAGGGCACAGCTTGATCTGCATCCTTTTGCTACTGGAAATTCGAGGGAAAGGACGTCACCTGCTTTTCAGTTGCAGATTGACTCCACAGGGCAGGCAATCTGGGGTAAGGATACTATCCTACAATGATTTCCCAAACCAAACATAGACAGGTCTCCCTTTTGATGGATCCAGATCCCTATTTTTTTGTGGCTTTAGCAGCATAAGACACGTCAGAAGTCGCATGCAAAGGTAGTTTCAAATCTTTACACTGACTCTCTCCTGATGCTGTTTTGAGCTGGCCCTTACAGCTAGAGGGCACAAAGTGAGCAGGGGCTGCTCTGACTCACCCTGGACTGGACAGAGAAAAAAAGCAGCAGGCTGGGATAAACACTCAGCCCTTTTTCCCAGTCCCACCTTTGTATCTGCTACGCCAGTTCCAAAGGGTACAAGTAGAATAGCTGGCAGTGGACTATACCCAAAACACCCTCTCCTGACCACTCAGACGGGCTTATGGCCAGATTACACAGATGGTGCACAGCAAAGCAATAGTGCTCCAGAAAATCTGATCCTTGATGTCCTCCAAATATTTGTTTTCCAGTGATCACTGCTGGCCACGTTATTTCATTTTTATTGCTATTTGCATCCATCTGGAGTTTAAGACAGTCTTTCACAAGTGTTGGGTTAAATTTAATTTTTATTCTGTCAGTGCCCTGTGAGCACCTATGTGAATACAACTATGACCCTTCCCCATGAATATAAACTGCATGCAGCATGCTTATTTATATTAATAAGAAGATAAGCTTCTTGGTCCCATCCTCCTTCCTCCATTGCAAGTTACATATATGAAGGGCTGAAACCTGAACTTGAGTCAGGAAGGAATTTTTAAATGTAACTGGACAGGAGGCACATCTATCTGCTCCTGAGTGTCATGGGCAAATCATTAGCCAAGTTCCTTGGAGGTGAAAGCAGGCCCTCTTTCACCTTTCTCCCCTTGTTTCAATGAGACCCCTTCCTTTGCTAAGTCATGTAGCATGGGAAAGAAAATGAAGACTTGAGTGTAATTATCACAAGTCCTGAGTGGTCCTTTTAGGCAAGCATAAAGCTATCAGTGAAAGGATGGTGTGGGTACTAACAGAAAAAGTTGAAGAACCATCAAAAGAAGTATCCTCTGGGAGAAAGGCTGGGAAGTCTCCCACATCCTTAGCAGAAGCACAGCTGGACAGGAACATTTTTCTAGTTCACATTTGGCAAAGACACCACGCTCGTAGATGTAAGTGCTCACAAATATTGTTATTTTTTCATCTCAAGCCATTGAACACTTGGATAAACTTAAACTTCAAAACAACCCATAGTGATCTTTAAAGGATGCCTGTGGAGCTGTGATGCAGGAAACAGGTGTCGAGCCTAGTTAAAGTCTGATGTATGAAGGAGACACTGTGTGAAAGGTTTCTTGCTCATACCAGCAAGTCCAGTTGTTTTGCTGTGACCAGCTGCAGCACAAGGACTGTCTGCTGCTACTTGTACTGCTGAGGTGTGGACACGAGCCATGGAGTGAAGTCCAGCCCAACCCAGACAAAAAGCCAGTAATACTCCTGGTGAACACCTAAAGTAGCTTCTTTAGCTTATGTACAGTGCCTTCATTGCAAGAAAACAGCACCTCCACCATCTATCAATATGCACCCCTTGTCAGATTTTGCAATTTTCATTTTACTTTTGCATGGATGTTTAGCCAGGAAAACAAAGTTTTAGGTTTTAATCCCAACTCATTTCATATCTATCCATGCAGAGGAATGTAAGCAGTCAGAGATTACAAGTTAGATGCAGTTTGCATATAGTCAAATCAAGCAAACTCTGGTTATGCAGAAATCAGAGCAGATTACCTGAAATAGCCACCAGCTTATCTTTGTATCTCTTGAAGAGTGGAAGGACAGATTCCATGTCCTGTAATAAACCAACTAAGGTGCTTTGTGAAAACTTGCAGATGCTAAGCTGAGCCATGGCAAACAAAACTACACAGCTTGTGAATAACCAAATTACTCAGCCCTTTAAGAAGAAAATTACAAGATAGATTCAAAGGGAGTTGGAGGGGTGCTAGTCCAGGTAACTCTGCTAATGAGCAGAGGAAGAAAGACTCCATTCTTTCTAATTTGGCTGAACTGAGCCTCATCTTCTAAGAGCTGTGAGACCTCTGAGAAAGGCATCTTGGCAACTTAATAGGTCTCTGACAGCCTGGGTGGTATCCTTCCCAGGGGAAAGGCAGTTGTCAGTGCCAGGGAATGGGACTCATTGAACCAACCCACCAGCCCAGTCCCATGGATCACTGTCTTCTCAGCCAAGCCCTTCATCACTCTAGGCTACTCAAGAGCACAGGATCGTGTTCAGGAGCTGCACCAGCAAACAGCATATGGACACAACAATTTCCCATGCTCCCTGTCCTCAGCTCTGGCAAAACTTCACTGTGACCTTCCAGCAATGAAACAAACATGCATCCAGTTCCATGTGGGACAGAGGGTAAGTGGGAAGGAGAATTCTCCCAAACCCTGGGAGACAGGGGCAAGACAGCCTCTACCAGCAGGGCTCCCGTTGAACCTCAGCTCTATCTGTCACTGCTGGCAACAGGGTCAGCACTTGCCCTCCTTGAGTGATGCCCCAGCACTCACCCTGCTCTGCCACAATCTGCATCCACTAAGACAGCAGGGATGAAGCAAGACCACTGCATGTAGCTGCACCTCTCAAAAAAAAAAGAGCAACCTAAGGACTCTGAGAGGAAGCTCTGAGCATCCTGATACCACAGCGTCCTCCAGGTGGAACAACCTCTTTGGATAGATGGTTCCACATACACACAGAGACTGTCAATAGATGTGCTGCACTCACTGGGAATGCAGAAGGGATGATTTTGGAGAGCACTGACATCTGCTCATGCATATTATATACCATGTAAGCCCGCTACACATGCACTTGCCATTGCCTCAAATCAGTATAGTGTAGTACAGAGCTTAGTTTCCTCCCAGGGTTTCCCACGCAGGAATAATGATTCCTAAAGAGAAGGGAAGTTATCTAGTGATGCTTTGAATGGAGTTCCCCACATAGCGTTCCATTTAACTTCTTCCCACAGCGCTCACTCCATTTGTTTGCTTCCTCCCCCTTTGTTGTGCATTCAGAAATGTTCTGAACACAAAAATGTTCTCTCTATATATTTATAGCAATAAGTCAGTGCCAATCAGGACTTCAAAGCTGCCCTCTCCAGGCAGCACACTTCACAATGAGAGACATTCCTGCTAGATAATTCCAAGCTCCTTTCCATTTCATGGGTTCACCAGTGGTCATGTGCGGAGCAGACCAAGCAGCAGGTCCAATTCCACCTGGGAGGTGCAGCATCCAACATAAAAACATGCCCATAAAGATTCGTTAACATGGTCATACTGTCTCCTAGTCTCCATCCACAACTCACCATTTTTGACAATGGTCAACAAAATTTGGTAGACGGACAAAGCTCTTGGACATACAAAGTTCTTACAAGGTTTATGAGAGTTGGTGGCCATGTAGATGACACTGACCCTCTCCATTCCCCCTAGGGACTACCAAGAGGAGACACATACCCAGCTGCTGAATCCGACACCAGCAGCTATCCAAACGCAACCTGCCCAGCTCTGGACTCACCTCAGCATGTATTTTTAGACTAAATGGCAATCCAACAAGTGCAGGGAGGCAACATGAAAGAGAGCTAGGGAATTTCAGGGAGGGCACAGGGACAGAGAATAAAGCTGAGGTACTGTGGCGGGCAGAGCCCAGAGGGTATGTGGAGGAGCTGGTGGTACCATAGCAGGGATTGGGGACACACATAGGGAGCTGGAAATATAGCACCTGTAGTGCTGGGCCATTATGGGAGCATCACAGGACATGGGTAGGAGACTGGGATTGCTGTGGTGAGGATGTCATAAATCCCTGGGGGAAAAAAGCTTTATTGGTTGTGCTGGTTGTGAGATAACTTGTCTCCTATCAACATGGGACACATGTACTTTAAGCTGTGGTTGGGCACTGACAAGGAGCCAAGTGTCTGTTGGCACTCTTTGGTGACAGAGTATACAGCCTTGGCACAGCAAAAATAGCAGATGCAAGATCTGAATGTGCATATTAAAGAAGTTAACCCAGTGTCCACACCCTGTCACAGAAATACAAAATACACATGGGAAGGAGCCAGGCACCTCACCTGGACCATGGCGCTGCACTGCCCATCTGCTCCGCTCTGAATCGGATGAACCCCAAAACACACAGTGATGGAGTCACGATGCCTTTGGGGGATGGGAGGAGACAGGGACATGTCAGATGTTATTCCCTGTCAGGAAGCGTGGTCCAGGTGCAGCAAGTGCCAGCAGCTGCGGGGACCTTGCAGCAGATGGAGTGGACACCCATCACAGTGCCACAGGGCACAGCTCTGCTTCTGTTTCTGGTCTTCGTCAATAGGGACTAAGTAGGACGGGGAGCACAAACAGCTCTCCCACCTCTGCAAGCAGGCTTTATCTGCTAGCCTCAGACAGAGTCTGTGCGCTGACCCAGCCCACCTGCCAGGTGATACCTCTGGGACATCACAGGTTCAATCACACCATCAATGTCCTGACTTATCCATGTCTCACCCCCTGCACTTCCAAAACAGGGGGACGTGGCCCTGTTTCCCCCTGTGCTGGTGCTGCTTTGTGGTCTTTCAGGCAGCTGTACTCACTCCTGTGCCAGGAAGCTGAAGGTCTGCTTAGCCACGCTGCGGTGCCAGTGCTCTGCCGTGGCAGGCCAGGCTCATCTGTATGCAGCCACTGACAGTGGACGTCATGCAGCTGACCTGCCTGCCCTTGAAGGCAACGTACATAGACATATTGCCTCATCCAGTCACTGCAGACAAAATCCATACATTTTGATGTTGACTGTTGCTTTGGTGGGACATTAGATATGTCCCCAAGCGCTGTCACAGAAGTAGCTCACTCTTCAGTCCACAGCCTTTTGAAAATAGGCCAGATCTTCTTGTTCTATGCATGTGCCACTCCTTTACACATTTTTTTTAGCTTTGCCTTAAGTTCCTTGATGCCACCTGCACACTCACTACCATGACAAGTGCTCCATGTGTCAGCGGCTCCGTGCACTAAAGCCCTCTGCAGCTGCCAAGCCAAATGCCAGCACAGCTTATTATGCTGGTTTGTAGGGCAGAGAGGGGCTACACCTTGCTCCTACAGACTCTTTGTCCCAGTGACTCATTGTGTCCGCTTTTTCAGGTGAACCACACCACCATTTTCACCAGCAGACCTTGGGCATAGCAGTGGCACTGATCTCCTGTGTTTGCATTAAGCGCTCTGTCAGCAGCATCTCTCTGTGACCAGCACCCAGTATTTGGGGAGATGGGTATCAGTTCCTGCCACAGGCACGGGTTCATCGGGGCCATGATCCTTGCTATGTTTTCCCACTGTTTTGTTATTCACAGCAGCTCAAAGAGGGGCATAAAAATTTGCCAGGCCCTGGAGGGGCTACTTTGCCCTCGCTGCATGGTGGGGCCACCATACAGCGCACTGATAGAAAAGCCAGTCCCAGCAGGGGAAATGAACGGATGGATAACCACCCGCTGAAGAGGAAAATGCTGAGACAACTAGGTGCTATGGCAATTCGTATCCTTTCTTTGATCTCAGCTCTATCTTTGTACTATATATAGAAAGCAAAGAGAAGAACAACAAACCTTTCTGCTAAATGACTCTCAAATCCATTTTCCTGCTCTGTGCCAGGAACAGAGGCTTGAACCCCAGCCTGCATTAATGAAAAAACAAACAAAAGCAGAAGTTCATTAGGGATGAAAGTTGCATTTCCAGCCAATTATTTATTTACTTTTGCCTCTAAAGAGCCTATCTATGCATTGCATAGGAGCCTGTTGGAAGCACCTCCAGTAAAAGTCTTTGGTCAATTTGTTAAAGCTCTTATCACAATAAACAGCAGGACTAAACAGCATATCATCCCCTTGGCCTCATCACCATCTCCTTGCTTATTCCCATGTTGAAATCTGGAAAAACAAAATCACTCTCACAGTTTGCCCCAGAATTCAGCACATTCATGCCCTGTTAGTCCATGACTGAAAACAAGTTTCAGAAGGATGGCCCACCTGCAGCCCTCTAAAAGCTATTTGAGTGAACACAGGTGGAGCCCTTAGACAGACTCTTAGCTGTCAGTCCTGAACTCAGAGGGGATTTCCAGCATCTGAGGAGTTCAAGAGACTGAACCTTTTAGTTCTACTATACCTATCCCACTCTTGCAAGTCACTTGGCCTTCAGGCGAAATCACTTCAGTCTTGTTCCACACGAGTCCTGCAAACAGCCCAGCACAGGTGGTGAAAGGGCAATGACACCAGCCAGCCAAGGAATTGCAATTTTAGTGTCCTTCCAGCTCCAGCTATTGATTCAAGGTGCTCACTGAACAAGGAAGGTACAAAGTGCCTCCATGTGATTTCATAGCTGCTGAGGCTTACACTGGTCCACTATTTTGTCTCTGTCAACAGAAAAATCCACTTTAGAAGTTCTCTAGATCTACAAGCTCCACATCCCAGTCTGTGGAAAGTACCTTCACATTATTACTGTCACCCTGCGTCCTCCTCATTATTTATGTCTTTTGTTAAGCTATGCGCTTACTCACTGTAAGCCCTTGCACATGTCGGAGTCCCTAGCACACACAGTGCATCTGCGTGCATTATTTTAAGCCTGGAAAGAACTGAGTGACATGGGGCTTTTTTTTTCTGGCAGAAGCTGTACCTGCCAGAGCTGCATCAATAATGGAGCTAGTGACTAACGAGCAAGGCCCTCTGACAGCATGAATTATGTCAAAGAAAACACAAATCTGTCTTGATTTTTTAGGTATCAGCTAGAGCTTGGGACTTACCGCTTTCCATACTGCTGCAGACCACCTGTGCCATTCCACCTCTGTGAGACAAAGGTCACCAGGGCTGTTAGTGTCCACTAAAATTAACAGCATGACTGAAAACTGGGCTCTCCACTAACTCTGTGTTTTCTCCTTTATTTCTCCTTAGGTTTCCCAAATTTAGCATCCAGTTAAATTTGCATTGTGTTCTTCCCACAGTATGTCCCTGGCCACTCCAGTGTCCTATACTATGTAGGAGGGGACATGGCTTGTCCAGACAACCTGAGAGGCTGCAACAGGATTCAGCACACACACTGATATTGCCTAGGCCAGTGTCTGTGGGGACGGAGGGTTTCATGGTGTGCAGCCCCACAGCTCATCCATGAGCCATCCTGTCTTCCTGAGCTCCTCTGGGACAAGTGTTCACTCAGGACTGCAGGCAGAAATGCAAGCTCTCTCTTAAATTCCCCTTTCAATGTAAAGACACAGGATGACTGCTGAGGGATCAACAATGTTTTCCAGCTTGGAAACAACACTTCCTCCCCTCACACGTTAACTACCACCAGTCCTGAGCGAGCGCCTTAAAAGTTGGGTTTCCTGTGCAAAGTAACTTTATTTCCAGCACCTACTGCCCCCCCACCCCCCAGATGCTGACTGCAGGGGCTGACACAGCTCACATAGCAAAACCAACAGCACTGGGGAAAGGCTGCTACTTCTGACTCGTTTGGCATTAGGGATGCCAAGACTGGGTGGGAACAACACCGCACTTTCCTCCTCTAGAATGCCAGGCCACCTACACCATGACTCAGCTGAGGTGCTGCAGGTCTGAGAGGACAATGTCAGTCTGTTTTGCCGCAGGCACCCTGCCAGGCTCACCCTACCCATGGCTGCTGCAACTCCAGGTTTCTCTTGCCTGCGGGAAAGCAATCCCATGCCTCCTTCTCCAAACCCAGCCCCACTCCCACGCCACCACAAGCATTTCTGGGCTTTGCTGCTGCAGAGACAGGGGCCCCAGGCTGTCCCACAGAGGCCCCTGTGGCCCATGCATGGGGCTGGCCACCCTCAGCAGCACCCTGCTCAGCTGGGAGCTGCAGGATGCCAGCGTGTCTCCACGTTTTTGCAATGCTGCAGCAGCAAAAGGGATTCAAGAGCTCAGGCCCGATATCAACTGACAGGCTAAGCCTGAGCCAGAGCAATGTTACCCCCTTACAGAGAGAGGGATTTTTGAGCAGACTGAATACTTGATATTCCCCTTATTGCAAAACCAGTGTTTTCATAGAGAATAATAAGGTCAAAACTCTACAAATATTTGAACACTGCTTGACTTTCTACTGGGAGCATCTTCACACGTAACTGCATTCCCATACAACACTGGGAGCCTTCCCATCACACAGGCAGCAAGAAGCACACGTAAGGCTGCCTGATAACACCCATTTAGAGCATCTCCGGTGACAACACAATTAGTAATTCTTAATGTAGTTGACATTAATATTCTTACCTGTTCCCTAGCACCATCTTGAGGCAAACTCTGTCCTTCACCTAATTTTGTGGAAATGGTGCCTGTAAATACAAGGTAACACATAGCTCTAACTATTCTGGGTCAAACATTCAGCAAAGATTCAGGTGTTTGCTGCTCTGAACACATGTCATAATAGAGGCAAATTATTCAAGTTCTGTTGTTTGGCGCAGGCCAAAAATTGTTTAGGAACATATGTTTAAACTTAATAAGCTAACTAGACAAAAGGCAAAACCACCACAGCTTTTCTGCTAAAGACAGCAAAAACACCTCCTGCCAATTTGGTTTTAAGATATAGAGGAAGAAAATGTAGAAGAAACCAAAAGTTTAATATCACTCACATTACAGCTTTTGCTCCTTTTTTTTTTTTTTTCTCTTATCTGGAAAAATTTTTCTACCTGCATCTTCCTCAAAACAAGAGAAAAAAACCCAACATTTGCCTTGGAGTCCTACACCCCAGAAGGCAGACATCAGATCGTTTCAGAATAGGGCATTACAAACCATTTTGCAACGGAGCAGCTGCTAAGATGCTCTAATCAGAAAGACAGGAAGGAGTCTCATCTGAAAAATTAGAGGCACCTGAGACACAGAAGACATGCCCAAATGCTGTCATCATTGACTAGTATGTTGCATGATTTGGTAGCGGAGGTGGTCATGGACCAAGTTAATATTTGTGCATTTTATTCACTGAGCTAGTAAAACTCCCCACTAGGAGACAAAGCCTCCACTTCCCTAGCAGCCCTCAGAACGACTGAGTGTCATATGTAACTTGCCTTTTTCATTGTTGGTTTATAGTCAGCAAAGTTTTTATTAGTATTTCAACAGGCCCACATCCACACAGGTGCTGAGGGAGCACAAGATTCAGTTTTTAGGACACTTGCCCATGTAGCAGAATCCACAGCTGACAGGTACTGCCAAGATTGCACAGAATTGGTTTCACATCTCCTGTCTCCTGATAGTGAGCTGTCAGAAGAGTAAGTCCTTGAAATAAGATCAAACTCAGGCTTTTTCCCTTGAATAAGATTCAAAAAAATAAAATAAAATAAAAAAAAAAATCAAAGCACTTCCTTCTCAGAATAACCAAGATCTGAGCAACTGTTAAGCTACTGTATACAAGGGACAAGGCAAGAAGGAAGAAAAGGGCTATAATTCTCTCCAATTGTATTTTGAAGGAAATAAGATGTGTTGCTTCTGCACCACTCATAGAGCCCAGTCAACACAATATATATCCATCCAGCTGGGGTTTTTTAATGGCTTAGAAAGGGATGTGCAGTCTGCAAGTCGTAACAGAAACTTTCATATCAGGAGCGGGCACACAACCATGTGACTTTCAGTTAGCAGAAAGTGAAGGAATGAGAGCAATACTAAGCACCACACTGCAGTCATCTCCCAGACTAAGAGCAGCTCAGCAAGGAGTTTGAGAAACTAAACTGACAATTTTATGGTGCTCTTCTTCACAAAGTATTCATTCAGAATGCATGAGAGATGAAAATAAACAACCTGTCTATCATATCCAAGAGATGACAATGGTACATATCAAAGGTCTTTGAAAAATTCCCTATATTAATCCTACACATCTACGTAACACTCTGCTCACTTCTTGAACTGTCCGACAACAAAACTCCACTTAAAGACAAGATGCATATTGGTTTTATTAATTACATGATAAATAATAGTCTCTGAAATATCATATTTTTCAGTTTCTGAATCTATATCCAAAGAAAGTTCCGAAGTTTGGGGAATACTTTCAGCGCATTCTGTGTAGTCACTTCTATAACTTCTTCAACTGGAATTCCTTTAATTTTGGCAATATATTCTGCAGCAATATAAATATTTTTTGGTTCATTTCTCACCTGAAAACAAACAAAAAAATGCAGACCAAATTACAGATCACTAGCAGATCACAGGTGTTTCAGATTCAGTACTTCCTGACACAACTTCAGTCACATAGTAGCATGTATGCCAGAGAAATTACATGTATTCATTCTTTTTGGATTATTTTCCCCTTCGCCCATTTCTAGAATTTCTTCTCCTTTCCTAGCTTCAGGAACACTGACTTGTTAATCTCAAAATTTTCACTTGGCAACCTCCTTCGACCCTTGTACCCATGCTTACACTACTTCACTCTCCTGTGCCACTATGGGATCTCCGTAAGGTGTGGGTTTGAATATACATACATAGAACTCCTTTCTCCCCATCATTTACCTGTTTTTCAGGCCCCAGAGCAGGAGAGTCAGTTTCCAAGCACATACTTTCGAGAGGCAACATCTTCACAAGCTTCTGCTTCTTGAAAAAAATAAGACAGCTATTAAACACTTTATGCACTTAGACCTGTGTGGAAAAAACATATGAGGGGAGAATATCCTCTGCTTCTAAAAGGATTGTCAAAAGACTTTGGTGCCAGTGTCTGCATTTTATCAACAATTTCAGAATGGAAGCAAGAATACCAGGAGCTGCTCAGGAAATCCCTTCAAATTAGGATTATCCTGTTTTCTGAATATCTGAAGTACTATTATCTAAACACTGAATCCATTGTTATTTATTAAGTCATGTAGTCATATTGCACAAAATACCCTACAGAGTCGCCAATGCAATTTTAATTTGCTCTTTTTCTGTATATATATTTGAGTACCTTTTTCCCATCTCTTCTTTCACCCCTCAACCTCCAGTTTGCTTTCCTTTCTCCAAGTTCCTCATCCCCATCTACATCCATCCCTCACACCCCCTTCCACCTGAATCATGCCTTTTCCTTTCTTACATTTCCTGAGCTTATCACAGGAAGTGATGATGGCACAGGATAGAAACCAACTGCTAGCCCAAAATATGAAGTTAGCATAGCTTGCGGCAGCCCGCAGTAAAAATTAAAAGAGCAGTCTCACCAAATCAAGGGCCAAACCTGACCAAAGCCATATTTAAGCAATTTAGCTGCTTCTTCGCTGGGCACACCTTTTTCAAAGGTCTTTAACTTAATCAATTGTGAGCAGATTTTCTTTTGAACTGTACGTGCCACGGCACTGAGATAGAAACTAGTCCTTTTCCACGTGTCATGTCCCTACTCTATAAGAGTACAGGGATAGAAGCTTTCAAAGAAGAGTTCATCAGAAGCCAAATTAAAATGAGAAAAAAATGCTTCTTAACTCCTTATTCTCAGAAATAGCTGAACTGTTTTAGACAAGTTTTCCCCGCAAAAGTCTAGCTAAGGCAAAAGGCCCAGGCAGAAATTTAGCCTAAGTGAAAATGTGCAGCACTATAAGCAACAAACTTCTGCTGAGAAGTGTCAGGTGACAGCAACTGTACACAAGAACTGCTAGTCCCACTTCAAACTCTGGGACTAGCAGTACTTCAGACTTAAAAACCAAGCATATTCTTGAGCTGTATGGTGAAAACAGTCATATTTGCCATCATGATAACCTGTCTTCTATTACCTGCAATCCCCAAGACCTGAGAAGGAGCAAACCCCTTTAACCATTACCTGTTCACTCCTTATAATGGAAGGAGGAATGGAGAAGAAGTATCCAGCTTTCACCCCTTCCATCGCTACAGATGGCTTCCCATCAAACGCATGGAGCAACACCTTTGTAGCACCTCAGAGAGAAGCAGCAAACCAAGTCATTAGCAGTGTTTACCATAGATCTGTGATGTCAGCGTACAATGGGACCTCAGTTTCATAAAGAATGAACACAGAATCTCTGCATTGTTCCTCCCAACTTTGGTGTACACAAACTCATAAGGACATGGCACAGATGAAGAAATTCTATTGACAAAAGCCATGATGGAGAAAATGCATAAAACCCATACCTTGTTCCTTTAAGAGATTAATGGTTGGTCTTCCAGCTGAGCGGGAATGAACATTTCTGCACAGCAAGGAGAAGCCTGGCATTAGGAAATTCAGCAAAATACTTTTTTTTTATAAACATAAACAAACTAACAGCAGCTTGGAATGAACAAAATTATTCTGTATTACACCTTTTATCAGGAAAAAGTATCTAGAGACAGTATATATGAATCATTTTAGCTACAGTGAAGATATAGCAACAACACAGCAAGGACAGGACACATAAGACCGCTGTATACAAATGCAAGCATAGAGAAAATTCTATAATAAAATCTCAAACTGAAGACTGACAGAACGCTAATGCCAGTTTAATCCAAGAAGATCCGTGGGCTCTTGGTAACTAGAAATCCTGGGAAATATTTTCAGTTGTTATTGGGTTTTGGCAAATTCTCCTACTAGTATAAACAAAACCTACAAAGGCAAATCCAGTCTTCTTGCTAACTCAATCTGCTTGATCAAAACCTGTCTTTGTCCTTCCTTCTGTTCATCCGTGCTGGCAAATCTGGGAGTGAAATCTAGTCCAACCTACAGTACAAGAAGAGAAGTGAAAAAATTTACAGAGCTAACACTTGACTAAACCACAATACCATACATAAAAGCAAAAAATGCTTCAAAACTGCAAAGCATTTCAAAATACATATATTAGAGGCTGCAATTAAAATGAGCTCAACTGTGGCCTAACTTGAAAAGGAATCCATTCTCAACTGTAAGCTTTTCAACTACGAAAGCCTTTATGGGCAGACAGTTACTAACAAGCATATTTAACATTTTAATCTGTAACTGGCTTTCTGGGGGGTTATATTCTATTAAATATTATTTCAGATTAAGTCTCAAATCTGTATCTCCAATGCAAGTAAAATTTCTGACCTGAACCTGTAGCTTTAGTCCTATCTCCAACAAAAAATACCCATTAACTCTATACTTTTTTGATTTAAACATGTTCATGCTAAATTTAAAGTTTGTCAAAGCAGCCCCATTCACAGTTACACCAACCTAAGTCCTTGATATACTGTACAAGTTTAGCTACAAAGCTCTGCCAATAACTGCTTTTCCTACAGTCAGTGCAGAACCAGCCATAAGTCTTTCCTGTATCAACACAGAAAAGGGGCAGACTCCACCCTAAAGTTTTCAAGCCTCAGTTTATAAACAAATGTAAGACAGGAGACAACACATGGATACAGAGAGATGAGGGATCATAACAAAAAGAACTGTACAAGTCATTGAGGTACACTGAAATCATAGCTTAGCCTGACTTTGTCAGGGAAGAAGGCAGGAAGGATCTGAATGAGGATAAAAATGTGTCTCAACACTTCACTGTGCCAGAGAATAGGTCAAGAGACATTCGGGTATAAGATGATATAGCATAATAATGCAATCTAAATCCACCAGCATAAACATCATCTATTTCCTAATAATGATAATAAAAGAGAGCATCAGGCAAATCTATTTAGGAAAGCATGTTAAGAATTACAAATCTGACTTAGCACTTGTTCAGACTGACAGTAATTTTTATTGCTTACACAAAACAAGGTATTCACTAAGTTTTTGTAATTCTGGTGACAGATGCTGACAAAGCCATTGGCATTTAAACAAGCTACAGAATTCTACTTACTTCTCCAATCCCCACCAATTTATCTTTGTAGAGTTCTATAAGCGGCAACGCAGCATCCAGATCCTGCAAGAACAAATTAAAGATGCAACCCACACTGCCCTTATAAGATGAAAGGGGCATGAACTCAACATTATGATTAAATTGGCATTTCCTTCATTGTTCTTAAATTCTCTACCTTAAAACTTGCTATTACTCTAAGTTGTGCGGTCAGAGAAATTTTAGAAGCCTTCACGATTTCCTTTCTTTACTTAATGGCCTTTCATTTCAAGTTATCTTTCCACAGGAGCAGATGATGTAATTAAAACAAGGCCCATAAAAAGCGTGGTAACATTATATAGCTGCAGACAGCTCTGCAAGTTTTTCAGGCTAAGGACACAAACGGTCACCTTCCACTTCCCATGCTAACAAGGGGACATGTGCAAACACACACACGCTGTGTTCGCTGCAAGCAAAGCACTCACTTGGGATTTTTAAAGCTGTTCCACTGCAGTAATATGGCCAGATAACTCCAGTGAACAATTCTACCTTAGGACTAACACGGACAAATGAATGTGCTGAGCGACCCTGGGATTTGGTCTGATGGGTCTTTGGTCTTTTGTATTACAGAAGCACAAAAAAATCACTGGGCAAATCTCAAGTTAAATCAGGCAAACCAGAGCACCCCGTCACCTGCCGTGAGCGGTCCCTGCAGTATTTTATAGCTGCGCCAAGGTAACGTGCCTGGGTTTTACCTTCAAAGTAACGCTGCGCGGCTCCTCTGGCGAAACCTCTTGAACCGGGTGCACTCCCAGGCACGGCAAAACAAACCTTGGGAATCTGGACACGGAATTGGTATCAGCGGTGCGAGAGACCGCACAGGAGACCAGTCTAAAGTCAGAAAGAGCGGCCGGCCTGACCAAGGAAGAGGGCAGCGCGTCCCCCGGCAGCTCCCACGCCGCCGGT
>NW_020799097.1:100627457-100641326 GCF_003259725.1 Athene cunicularia | reverse complement strand
GCGCTAATGAGTGTAGTCAGTAGATCCAAGGAAGTGATTATTTGCCTTTACTCTGCACTTACTAGAGCACACCTGGAGTAGTGCACTCATTTTTAGACTCCCTGGTATAGAGAAATTATTGATAAACGAGTGAGTTCATCAGGGGCTGCCAAGACATCCCAGGGACTGGAGCACTTACCCTGTGAGTTGGGCCTGAGGGAACGGGGCTTGTTTAGCACAGAGAAGACAAGCCAGCCTTCCAGTACCTACAAGGAAGTTACTGAGAATATGGAGCCGGCTATTTATTGAGGTGCACAGAGGCAAGTGTCATAAATTTAAAGGGTAGGTTCTGACTTAATGTAAGAAAGTAAAAATTAATTATTGGGATAACTGAGCATTGGAAAAGGTTGCCCTGAGAGCTGTGTCACCTCCAGCACTGGAGGCTTCCAAGAACCAGCTGGATAAAAGTGCCCTGAGCAACCTGGTTTGAACTGGGTGTTGACCTTGCTGTGAGCAGGAGGCTTGTGTCCCAAGAGCCCTCTGAGGGCTGTTCCACCTGAGTGACCTCATGCTGAGGTCTTTGGCCAAGGTCTCTTCCTATCAAGAGACCCTAGTAGCATGTCTGTTGCTACTATTTAATATACAAATTAGGTAAATGTTTAAAATTGCTATATCATCTATTAATATGTAATACATACAATGTGTTTAGAATTACTGTCTTTTGAACAGTAGCAGTGGACATTCTTGGTAGTCTGTTGTCCAAAGGAAATTTCAGTGTGATTCATTTGCTCATTTGTATTACTGTTAGATGTTCTTTGCCAGCAACTTGATGCTTTTTACAGTTGCACAAAGTTGAAAATAAAGATGTATTGAACTGGCTATGGAGAAAGAGCTTGAACTGGTTTTTGATCAGGAAGCTTCTTCAGTTGTAGTTCTAGAATGATAAAACTCCAACTCTTTTGACTACTGGTCTCACGGTGCAGAATGCTGGACCAATTCAGGCTCACTTTGCTAATTCAAATTTGCTCAAAAATTCATAACAGGAAAACATTGTCCAGATGGATGTTGTTTTCAGTACATTATCCTTTGTCTGTACAAGTATAACTTTATGCCAGCTGAGATACTGTCATCTTCCTGCAGCTGGCATAAAGCAGGTGTAAGGACTGTATTGTACTTTTTAATTTGCCATACATTTACTCATGTGCCTGTCTCTGATCCTGTTTGAATCACCAGGTGATTTGGCATTTTGTGCCTTCAGTGTTTACGATGACCAGTGGCTCAGGACTTTCCTCTCTGTACTTAAATGATTTCATGTTCTAAAACAAACACACAGACTCTTTAATACCTTGATTTTGCCTAAGGTTTATGATCACCTGATTCTGCACAGATTGACCAAGAGAGGGTGCTCAAAATACATTCTTTACCACTAGATTGAAAACATTGTATGACTTGCAAGTTGCTTTCAACACATTAGTGGGAACAGTAAATTTAAATGCTAAGGAGTTTTTAAAATTAAATTTAAAAATAAAAAAGCAAGACTATTGTCAATGTTTCAAATCTGTAGGGGGGAGAAAAAATATAGGAGTGTGCAGGTGTAAGAATATAGAAATATGCACAACATTTCAGTTACAGTTATAAGATTGAGCAGTTAATTCTGTTTTCTTCTATAACTTAGTTTTTTATAGTTTGTAATGATGGCATGTGATGTCAGGAAGGTGCAGGCATTTACTTGTCTAAATTTTGAAACCAGCTTTAAAACAGTATCTTAAACTTTTAACAGTTACGTTTAATTGCAGTCTCAGAGTAGCTAAGTTATCTTTAGTAGAGTAGGAGTACTAAAACCACTAGTTGACAGCTGAAAATGTATTCTAGGTGTTTAGTCTAATCTTATGATTGGAAAAGCAAGCTGTGAAGTTAGCTCCTGCTATGTACAGTCCCTTGGGCCTCAGATGTTCAAAGCAGACGTGTTTTGGTTTTTGCACACTCCTTGTGACTAGTAATTACAGATGTTGTCAGGATGCAGAGTATTTTCCAGGAACTGGAAAATACTCTGAATTTCATTAAGGTGACAATATACATATTGTCACAGTAAACCGCACATTTGTGCTGTATCTGATATAAAATCAGTTAAGCTTCAGATTACTGTTTTGACAGTTGGTGTTTGTTTAATGCTTGTAAATTACACAGATAAACCATTTTTCTTGCTGCATCTTGCATTGCTTTTCTTCACTTGAAAAACAAGTTATCTCAAAAGATAGCCATTTCTTTGTGAGACTTTCTTCATAGATTGAGAGTTCTTAGAGAAATAAGTTTTTGATTTTTTTTTTTGTTTTTTCCCCAGACGGTTCTCTGCCTCCTCACCCCCCAGCACATTTGCTTCAACAGTAACTGGCCAACATCGTTGTGTTCCAATTTCTGTATCACCTTAACAAGGAGATTCAAGACATTTGTATATGTTATATATGTTGTATATTTTATATATATATTATATATATATGTTATATATTCGAGACATATCTTCATTGATAATTGCCCTTGATTTCTTGTTTCAGATCTAAAGCTTTTTTTCTTTATAACTTTGTCTCAAATTTAAAAAAAACCAAAAAAAGTTGTAGGAGAATTCCTACAATAACTTTGCATGTTTGTCACTTTTAGGTTCCAGCATTAAAGTGCTTGAAGATCAATTTGATGAACTAATAGTAGAGACAGCAACAAAGCGTAAGCAGTGGCCTAGAAAGATACTGGTGCATGCTATCCAGACCATGAAAGCAGAGCAAGAGATGTTGGTGAGTAACCTAAGATTTTCAGAAAACCTTGTGGAGCTTGAAGAAATGTCATCTGTGTTGATCTTTAAGCTCCTTCCCGTAGTTGTTTTTAATTCGTCATATAATTAAATTGAGCTTTACATTAATTTTTTCTTGAGTAAAATGAGGGTTACTACAAAGTTTTGTGACTATGAGTGAATTGGGCCTATGGCACAGTTCAGCAAGTTACTTAACCAGTTACTTCAACATGATGACTCATGATTTACAAGTCAGTATGCATCTACTTACCTTGTCAAATCCAGGTTTCTGAAATCCTTCACTGAAGGCTGGCTGAAGTACTAAATGTTACGATACATACAGATAGCTATTAACATGTCCAGTATATGACTGTTAAAAAGGTGTCTGTGTTTTCCTAAGCACTTTTGTTGAGCTGATAACTACATTATGTACTTCCAGTAAAGAAAGAAAAAAAAAGTAATGTGGATTATTGAATAGGTGCAGTAATTTCTCTGTTTTTTTTGACACTGCGTGTAAAGTAATTACTAGCATTAAACAACCCAGTCATGTCCTTGGTTGCATCTTTCCTGCAGTTAGGTTAGGCCTGCCTTTTGCTTATCTGCTGATGAATTAGAGTCAATTTCCTTTGGGGGGGAAAAAAAAAAAAGGACAAGAGACAGTGGGTACAAGTGGAAATATGGAAAATTCCATTTAACCATTTAAAAAATAAATTCAAAAAAAGAACTGTGAGGTTAGTCAAACACTGGCACAGGTTGCTTAGCAAGACTGTATAGTGTGTCCATCCTTGGAGATACTCAAAACCTGGATAATATCCTGAGCAACCTTCCTAGTTGGCCCTGCTTTCAGTATGAAGTTGGACTAGACCATCTTTAGAGGCCCTTTCCAACCACATTCTATGATTTTAAGCTAAAGAAGACAGGGACTTTTTTTAGAAAGTTATTTAAGAGCCTGCAATGCATTTCTGAGAACTAACATTGACAAAAGTCAATGATGATGATTTATAGTAAGTAAAAGGGCATGGGCACATATTTGCCTTAAGCCTGAGATGTTTTTCTAACATATATTGCCTTTTGTGATCTCTCTGTTTTGTTGATATACCAAGTATGTAAAACAAAACAAAAAAAATCAACTAAAGTAAAATAGCTAACCAAGATCTAAGACGACCTTTTGATCTTTCTGCAAAGAGACTCTATTCGAGTCCCAAAGTGGATTGATTATTTAGAATGCCTCTCATGCTACCTTTTTGCTCTTGCTTACCTCTACAAGTTTTACACTGCCACAACTAGATGATTATTTTAATTAAAAGTGTCTGGAAAATAGAGCAAGTTTTTAGTTTATCTCCATAAATGAAGTAGCTTTTTTCCTCTCTCAGCTACTTCTGTGAAAATACTAGTGGTTTCCCTGCTTTGAGTTGAGGAATCTTTTATGTTCTTTTTTGACCTTAGCTACTCCTGTGATGCATGTTTTCTGAGGCATATAGAGCAGATATGCAGATGCAGTATTTAACTGCAGTTTATCTGGAGAGAACCACTCATTTCATGTGATGATCTCCATGTAATTGCCAAAGCAAGAGATCATCTTGTAGGTTTTCAGTCAATAAATTCTGTTATGTTTGAGGATAATGCAAGCCATATTTGTTCTTCTGCTTGGAGCTGTTACTGTAAACTTGCTAAGAAGATATGTGAGCTGTGAAAAACTCGCTCTGGTAAAACTACAGGGAGGAATAATTAACTTTCATCCTACATGGTTTAAGATTGAGGGAGGACAGCTCCTGAAGTGGAGAAAAATACTAACTTGCAGATGATACAGCTTACATTCCCATGTCTTTGCTTTGTTTCCTTCTTCCCTGGTAGTTACTTCTAATTCCACCTTTAATTTAACTAAATACTAGTTTTATTCATCATTTATTATTAGTTAACTTCATGTCACAATTAACTTATGTCAAGTCACGAGACTCACAGTAGGACCAAAGAGCCAGAGAGCCTGGTCTGTGAAGGAGAGTGTTCTTATTCATGCATAAATAATTACAGGGTTAGAATGTAGTCATTTAAATAGTTTTCTTTTTCTTAGCTTTTTGTCTTAATGTACCCTTTGTTCGAGTTTGCTCCTCTGTGAAAGCGTACTGTTTTTGTGAATGGTTCCTTGGAAGCCAGAGCAGCTCTTTTTCCTCAGTTGTGCAGCAGGTGGCAATGCATCTTCCAAAATGCCTGGATTTCAGCTTAGTTCTCATGCTTTAATAATTAGAATTATGCAAACTGAGGCAGCTTTTGGAGATGTTTGCAGTGAACTTCACTGTGTTAAGCAGAACACTGTTTCCAGTAACTGAGTATCTATAAACTGTACCTCTAATACATTCTTTATCTAAATAGTGCCACCATCATCTCCTTGTATTAGCTTTTCTCTGTTGCTCTGACTGCTATCTGTATAGCAGATATCTATTAAACCAAGAGTGTATTTCAGAATGGTTTGTTTTTGTTTTTTTTTTGAATGTGCAGAAGCTTTACCAGCCTGTTGTGACACCTGAAGAGATAAGATCACAGCCTTCTCAAGGTAAAGATTTTGTGGGGAGGGCAACAGTGCTGAGGAAACACTATCTACCTTACTGGCTAGCTGTAAATGTTTTAAGAATCTTTCTTTAAACACATTTAAAATTATTGACTCTTTAAATAATTAACTAAAATAGTTTGTCATAGCTGAATGTATTGCTGCATCAGTTTGTGTAGCCCTTTCTCCTCTTCTAAGTGCTGCCTGCTATTAGGCACTATACGTAAAGGCAGAAGCTGGCTGCTGTGTGGATAGTGGATAGAAGTTGTCACAGAGCTACCCTCAGTAGGTTTTCTTACTTCTTTCCTTCACCGCTGGTGGAGGCCAGATGGGGAACTAGATGTATCGCTGACATTATACTTTGACCGTTCTTGTGTTCCTTTTACATGAATACTAGAAATGCTTCAGTCTCTCTTCCTAATCAGTTGGTTTCTCCAGGGAATTGAAAGCAGTTGTGTAGTACTCAGTGATAGCAGCGTTGACTCTCCTAACTTGCAAAGTAGGCATCAAATTTTATCCTGCCTGTGTCATTTGTAAGTGTTGATGAAGGAACAAAGCTGCAAATGAGATCCTAAGTTTGCTACACCTACACGCTTTTGAAAGATTCCTTATACAAAGTCCTTGGAACAAGCTGGTGTATTTTGCATTTGGTGATTGGGATATGCTTTTTTGAGGCTGGTCTTAAGAGATGGAAAGTTTTTTGTCTTGCCCGTTCATAAGTACTGAAACATGACAGAATTGACCAACGCTGTTCTAAGGTGAAAAATGTGGTTACAGAACCCTCACTACAGATGCTGCACATGATGTAAAGCTGGTGTTGCAAGCAGTGGTGTTAAAAGTTTGAGAAGCTGAGCTTAATCTTCTAGTTCTCACCCTGCTGATCTGACTTGACTCGTAGGCATTGTTTCCTCTTTGTAAACAGGAGACTGCTTCCAGAAATGCCAGCCTGTGCAGCAAAGCAGCTAACAGGAGCAGTAAAGAGCCTCACTTCATATCTGGGTTCCTTTTGGTTTCTGATGTCCAGATCTACGCTTTTCTGATGTGAATTAACTATGTAACAGCTTACACTATGGTACCACCTTTTTAGGTTGGGTAACAGCAAAGTCTAGCCAAGATAGCATAGAGTTTGTGCTGAATTTTAGTATTATGTAGTCTTTGGGAAGTTTATGTATCCCAGTTTAGCAAGTACAGTGGCCAGAAACCAAAAATGTTTAGATTACTCAATACTTTTCATTTCCTTTTTTCATTTCCCTATGTTTTGGGAAGCCTTGAACACTGAGGAATATAGTGCTGTCCATGTCAGGCTGAACTCCTGCAGCCAAATTTCATTTAACTGTGTGTCAGTCTTTCTGTATATATTCCAAATACTTGGGAATAACCCAAGTAGTTATTTTTTTATTTAACTCCTTCCTTGCCATTTCATAGGGTCACTAGTCTTATAATCCCAATATTCTCCTGTAAGAATGCTTCAATATGGACATAGCCTTCTTTTAGAGGATGTCCCATTCATAGGCCTCTGTGGAGTGTTTAAAGAGACTGCTGTTGGACTGGTTTTCCTTCCAAACTCTGAATGCTGCTGCATTTTAGCATCCATGTTGATACGTGGGATTATGCGTTCCTAAACCGTGTCTGATCAGCGCATTGGGCACACAGACAGACAGTTTAACAAAACGCTGGCCCTTGCTGCTTACTACGTTTCAGCAGGGGGTCACTGTCAGCCTGAGCTAGAATACAGTGATTATCTTAAGTTGTCTTCAGTAGTGCTAGTGAGATTGTCTTTGAAGCAGAATACCATGTTTAACCCTGAGAGGGTTTAGGAGGGTGTGTACCATCTAACACTGTACCCTACTGCAGGCACTGGTGAAACCCTACAGAAAAATAATAGTAGTGGTGGTGAGGCAACTTAGTTTCCAGGGGCATGCTTGCTTCTCTGCTGATTTTAAGTCCTTGTTGATGGCATAGCATTGCAGACTGAATAATGCTGGAGAACATTCAAAACAGTTTTATAATAACTTCAGAGTTTAATTATTGAGTAAAGAATTATTACTGCTTGTAAATCAATCATCAAAAACATATACTGTGTTGATAATCTTATCATATTGCTACTTCAATCAAGTATGTGCCATTTCCCCCCTGTATTCTGCACCTGCTGCCTGCCTCAGCATTCCTGAAAGCTTCTTTTTGTTTCTTTGCTTATTAACCCAGCAGAATTAGTACAGTTCATGTTGTCTGTGCTTGGTTCTTTTTTATTCTTGGTGTTAATGCTTGTTAAGTTAGGTCAGGAGAAAAATGTAGCCTTCACTGGAAAAGCTGACTTGTTGGAGTTGTAAGATTATTTTTTCCCCTCCTTAAAATGGGTTTCCTTCATTTCATTTTCTCCACAGTTGTTTTTAGTCTCCTTCTTTTGTGCATTTTTATCAAATGTAATAGGAACTTGAAAGGTTTGAAAACATCTTTTTTTTGTTTATAACTGTTCCTTTATGTCAAATACTGTCTTTGTGTCTCATGTTTTATACAAGCTGTAGGTTTTCTAGTGAAGAACTTTGTGGCTTGCTGTAGTTGAGACTGCGAGACACTGCTATATTTTAAGTGATAAAGAGTAACCATAGTAGGATTAAACATACAAGGTGTCGTCCTCAATGCTATAATGAAAGGGATGTGCTGTAGGTTTGTTTTGTACAGGAACTCCACTGCTTTTCTGTCTGATATTTAAGAAGTTGATAGCAAGTATTGGGGGGAGGGAGTTATGTTTCAGAAGTTTATTTGGGCTTTATGTTTTTCTGTAGATGCTTACATCACAGATCTGAAGCAGGTGACAGAAATGGCATCCCAACAGATCAGTGGAGCAATGAAGGTGAGATCTCTGTGGTCCAAGAGGCTTCTTTTTAGTTTCTTGATCTGATAATATGTCACAAAACAGGAGTTCTGACTCATCTTGGTTATAGTTTTGTACAAAAAGCCCGCGTGTGTACTTTTGAAGCAAGTACATCTCTAGGTTTGGACTGCTGAATTTGTATCTGTCAAGCATTCCTCCTCACTCGGTGGTAAGGAAGATTATCCCCTGGGTGTAGGAAATGTTTTTTACAGAGATTTTAGAACCTGCAGCATCTGAAAAATAAAACAGTTTTTGAAGACCTGTACAACTTCATAAAGCATACGACATTTATTACTTCAGTACCAGCTTAGACATGAACCAGGGTGTTCCTATGATGCTTATTCAGCTTAGAGATGTGACAAAGGAGCATTTAAACTTGGCATGCTCTTTGTATGGCCTCTTGAGTGCAGGCCCTGGTCGTTGTTTAGGCTGGTAGGTAGCTCTGAGTTCCCAACCTTCACCTGACATCCTCAGGATCATCTTTGCAGACACTGAAGCTTTTGTGCCTGTCAGAATCTAATTAACATATTTCATTCATTGTGGCCATTACTTTTCCCGTGTAACTTGAGATACTTGGGTTTGTTTTCTGCAGTCTCTCCCAGTGCTAATAGAAAGAGCAGAAGGTTTTTCCCAAGCATTAACTTGGCAACCAACCTTGGAACTCTGCAAGCTACGACAAGAAGTCTTTGCTGGTTGCAAGACGAAGGAGGAAAATAACATCCAAAACTTCATATCACCAGGAGAAGTCACACCAACAGACACTGACACTTGTAAAAGTCCTTGTGTTTTGCTAAAAAGAAAAAAAGCTGCCAGTTCACCACAAAGACGACGCTATCCACTTCGACGGAGGAATATTACTCTCAGCACATGAATTTCTCATTTAGTATTTCCAGATTGAAATCTCACTTGTACTCTTGTTCAGTGTGCCGACTCTTTTTTTTCTTAAAACTTCGTCTCCCCTTTAATTCAGTGCTATATGTGGGAGCTTCCTTAATTACTTAGTCGTCAATCCTTTTAAATATTTGGTTTTACTGTCGCTGATGCTATATGAAAGCCTATGCATACCAGTAGCAGCCGATATCCAGCCATTACATTTGCAGATTAACTCTTATTTTTTGCTCTTTAATTACAGCACTTAGCTGGAGTCCTTATGGTTCTCAGAGTTTGTGTATATGCTTGATGTATGTGGGTAGTCTTTTAGTAAACCACTAAGTGCTCATTTACATTAAGCATGTTGCTAAAGAGGTTGGAGAATGTCTAGTTCTCCTAATGCACCTTCATTTATTACTGGTGACTATTTTTTTAATAAAAAGAAATTCACACTGGAGCATATTGATATGATGTTGCAGTTTTCAGAAAATCCACACATAAATGTGACATTGATCCCTGCTATTCCACCTTTCTGGAATTTACATCAGCTGGGCTTATTTATAGTCATATTTGTTTAAACTTGGATTTTTAGTAATTGTATGTATTTACATGCAGTGTGCCCTTCTGAACAAGGATTCAACCCCTGCATCTTACCATCTGATATTTCGTTTCATGTAATCCAATTATGCAGTCTGGGGGTTTCCTGGACAATATTTCTACACATTACAGGATCTTGACTTGGGTTTGTGATGTTTGACTAAACTTCAAAGATCAGTAGGGACTACCAGTAAATGGTATTAAGTTGAGCTAGCTTACTTTATTTTTTTCTTTATACTTTAGTACCTAGACAACTGCACAGTAGTACTAATTGTACTTTAACCATTCATAACTTTTTCTAGTTTATGATTGCATATGTTTGCAGTAAATACTCCTGTCTAATATGTAACATATTTCTCACACAGTAAATGGACTTTTTTAGAAGCTTATTAATGAATTGTACTGTGGGAAGAAGATGGGTCCAACTTAATGTCTAAGACACTGAAAAGTTTCAGGAAAATGTGTGACAGATTTTAGCATCATTTATTTTGTAAAGGTGTACATCTGTATTGAGACTTTATTTAATCACATGTAAATATTTGTTTCTCATCGCTGTTGTATATACAAATGCGTGTTTTTTATACAAAGGAAATTAAATCAATTAAGGAAGATCAAAGTTTCAGATAATGTTGTCAGTTCTAATCCTAGAATAGCTGGTGACTGGACAGTGAGCGTACTTCAGAAGACATCTGTGTTAAATTTTGGCTCGAGTAACTGAAGTAGTTCCATTTACTGCCTTTGAACTCACAACTGTTATTAATCTCAAGGCTACAAAGCATCTAATGTAAGAGAGAACAGGATGTGAGAGGGGCTGGAGCTGCGAAGCTGTGGAACGTGTGACTGGGACGGTTTTTCACACAGCAACTTGCTATTCTAGCTAGTCTGAGTACGCGTGCTCTTTGCTGCCTTGAAAATCCCCGCCATGGCTTTCTTCACCAAGATCCACACATACTCTTTAACCTGAGTATTCCCAGACTATGATGAGCCCTGCAAGATTCTGCATGGCTGCTGTTACAGTATTTGAGCGTTTTCTATGTTAATAGGAAGATTCCCCACTATTCACTGCAAATAATAATAGGCAAGTACAGAAAATAGCTAGGAATAAGCACATCTCTTTGCGGGAATCCCTTCAAAATGGCCAAGGTAGAACAAATGCCTTAAGAAATAAAGGAGAGCACTGTGGATTAAGACTTAGTAAGCGAGTTAAGGGATTCACCCTACAGTGTGTGATAGTGTTAAGAGATTGCAGGATACATGGGTCTGCGTGGATTTGAAGGAAGTGGGAATGCATGCCCTGAGCTAGGGCAGTCGGGCCTTGTTCCATGGCCCTTGTTTCAATTGCAGCTGGGTGGAAACAGAAAACAAATGTATCTGGAAACATCAGCCAAATAAACAGTGTAAAGAAAGATAAAGAAAGCAAGGAAGATTCCAAGTGCAGCACATAAACTACAAATCTCCAGTGGCTACTTTTGGCCAAAAGTAGCCAATGGAAGGTGTCAGAGGACCTGCCTTTAAATGCAAGTTCTGTGATGAGCTAACCTTGACACCTGAATATTCAGCTGTTTTTCAAATTATTTTAAAAAATTTCTACAGCAAGTGATACATGTAACTAGCTGTGCCTGGGATCTGTTCTTCCCACTGGCAGAAATACATAAATGTAAATTTTCTTCCCATTACAGTAGCCTTTTGTCCTTCAGTTAACTTTTCATAGAAATCAGCAATGTTGTGCAACATGAGTGTCTAATGGGGCTTCTAGTGAAATGTCACAACATCTAAACTTCTTATTTTTAACTTGGGGCGAATTGGTATTGCATCAAGAAATGTCTGGTAGTTTTTCTTTATATAGCCATTGAATTTTGTAAGACAGCTCAGTGGTGATGGATACTTGGGAATGTTTGCAAACCGAGTTTGAATTTCTTGGCTTTTGGGGGTGAGATGGAACATCATGCTCTTGTTAGCATGTACTGTCAGCGTTCTGCTTATCGCTCGCGAGGCTGGGCCATCCCTACCCAAGAAAAACTCGCCAGTTGGAGCAGTATTCACACACACTTTTGCAGTGTGTTGCTGAACAGAGGGGATTACAAACAGCATGCAGGGAAGCTCCTCTTCCAGGAATCTCCACGTGGCAACTGACGTCTGTTTGGAAGCTTGGGGCGCACTGGTGCTCTGAAACCCAGCTCTGATGTGGCGTTTTGCAGAAGAGCCACGCTGTGCTAAGCTGCCTTCAGCAACTAGTCTGCGTGTGTGTAGGCTGCTTCACTACAGACAAAAATCACTGATAAACTGCCATTATAAAATGTAAACTCAGCTGACTAGACTGCTTGCTGGGCTTGTTTTCTTTCCTGCATAGAAATGCTCTGCCTTTAGTGCTGCGTTACTTGGAATTACTGTGTAGGCATTTCTACAGATGTACCAGAGATAGCTTTAATACTAAGCAGAAACTTGTTCCCACAAGCAAATTTTGACTTTTCATTTCCTTTGCCATTTTGAACAAGAGCTGACTGTGTTCAGGCTCAGAGGACCGTCCTGTGACTTGTCCCATACTTGTGGGATCCTGGAAGGCTTGCTCTACAGGTGCCAGGAGTTACTCAGTGAAACAGATACTTATTCAGTACTAATAAATTCTTGGTAAGCTGCTCAGGACTTCATGCAGCTGGATGGCCTGCTTGTGCAGGTGCTGCTGGCACAGCACAAGAGCTTCCCATGGGGTCAGTTCAAAGTCCCTCTGGGGAAGGGGGCATTTTTCCCCCACAGATCACTGAAGGGCTGTTGTATTTTGTCCGCATGGTTCATAGATTTTGTTGCAAGAGAATATACCCATTCCCTGAGCTTATGGAAACACCAGCTTCTAGTCCTGTTTATTTCAACTGAGCTTAAGGTATAAAGATAGCCCAGGCCTCTCTTTTTAAGCAGCTGTCCCAACTAAGCCTCTGCTCATGCCTTTATTTGCCCTCTTTAACTGCTGATGTGATGCAAGATTGGACTGTTTCAAAGGAGTGGTTAAGAGCAATTCACCCTCTCATCGCTTCCCACTTGGCAGCTGGAGCTGCCTTACAGGAGATGTTGGTTTGGATCCCCTCAGCTGGAGAACAGCAGCAAGCCCACACCTTCTGCCACCTCCACGAGCATCCCCTTGGTGAGCATGCTGGTGTTGGCACGTTGGGTGACAGAGGAAGGGAGAAGCAAGACCGCTTTTAATGAAATGGGGGTCTGGGAACTTCCTGCAAGATGCTTGGGAGACCCGGCACAATCTGGGGACGCAGGTGAGGTCAGGGCAATTTGGCGAGTGTGCTTGTCCATGTCGTGGGTCCCTGGCATGGGGAAGGCTCACAGGTCCTCAGTCCTCAAGGGTCAGAGAGCTCTGAAAAAGTGGAAAATGGAAAGGTGTGGGTAGGCTGGAAGATGGAGACACAAGCTGTTTTGAGGTGGAAGAGCTGGGGTGAAGCACTTTCCACCGGGGAAGTCCTGTTTAGGTTTTTCAGTAATGCTGATGGTCCCAAAGCCTACCAGGAAACCTGCGGCAGAGCACAAGCCTCGTGCGACTTCTTGGGCAGCACAATTCTCTCACCTTCAGCATGAACTATTAGCCAGATCTTCCTGAAAGGATAGTCTATATTTACTCAGTTTGCAAACTTTGTAGTCTCATTGTCATCTAAGCTGGATGACTTGAACTTCTGGGGAAAACAAAAATAGAGAAGTGTCCGATTTATTACAATACCTGACTGGTTGCCCTGCAGTTCGGGGGCACTCGACCCTCCCGGCGCAGCCATGGCTGGTCCTTTGCCCCACGGGTTGGGCACAGCCGGGAACGCAGAGACACGAGTGGCACTTTTTCTTTATATCTCCGGTAGAGCAGGGGTGTCCTCGGGGTACCTGTCAGTGCAAGCACCTCCCCTGCCTTCAGAGCCGAGGGCCAAGATAACGGTTCAATCGAAATGTAAGGGAAGTGTTTGGAGGGGTGAAAGACACATCGTTCAGTCCGTTAAAACACTCGACGGAGTAGTCGAACAGAGAGATTTTTGCTGGCGGTAAGCGTGTTCTCAGCAGTCCTCGCCCGGCTTCGCCTTTACAGGAAGCCTGTGGCGTTTCCTTATTATTTAGAGGAACAGGGCGAGTCGCGAAAGCGAAAATCGCTTTATCCCGGCACCCGTGCCGTGTCCTCAGGCCCCTGAGCCCTGGCCGGGCCGGCTGCGTTCCGCCGCCGCTCCCGAGAGCAGACGT
>NW_020799097.1:100610007-100627407 GCF_003259725.1 Athene cunicularia | reverse complement strand
GGTGTAAAACGCTGCTCGTCGGGTCCCCGGCGGGGGTGCCCAGGCTCCGCTATCAGCGGGGCATCTCCGCGGCATCCCTGGGCCTCTGCCCGCTTCCACCGCTCCGCCTCGGGCCCCACCTGTGCGGTGTGGCGGGGGGATGCGCCGCCCTTTGCAGGCACCGCGCGGTTTGGCGGGGCCGGGGGTAGGTGCTGTGAAACTGGGAGGGAGTATGTGCTCCTTCTGAGAAACAGTCGCAGCCTGGCTTCAGGCGCCTACCGCGTGCACCTTAAAAACTAGCGAGGTGTTTCTGGCTTATGTCTTCCAGAGTCACGAAGAAGATGACAGGAAGGTAAGGAGGAGAGAAAAAAATCGAGTTGCTGCACAGAGGAGCCGGAAGAAGCAAACTCAGAAAGCAGATAAACTTCACGAGGTGAATGGTACTTGATGTTTCGCAGGCACGGCTTGGGTACCTGGCGCGGGACTTTACAATGACAGGGTGTTTTTTGGCAGGCGTGGGCCTGGCTCCACGCTAGTCCAGCTCAGAAAGCTGTGGGTGTGTGGCAGAGGCAGGCGTGCTGTGGGGTGCCTGCCCGGGAACTCCCAGACACTGATGCTCACGGTGGACAGTGCAGCTCTGCCATCGGTGTCCCTGCCAGGGAGAGAGGGACGTGGTCCTGCCCTTGCCTCACCCTCCCTCTTTTGCTATTCTCGTGACCACCCAGTGAACCGGACCACGAGGCTCCTCTGGGCTAAACCAAATCCATTTTCTTCTGGATTAGTGTTAAGCTTGTCACGTTTGCTGTGGCAGTGGATGAATGCTCGCTGCCTTACGAGGGAGGAGGCGATGGAGGAGGAGGGGACCATGCTGCTTAGTGGCGGTGCTGGCTTAAGTCAGTTTTAAAACTATGGTGTGAGACAGAAATACCCAGCTGAAAAGGCTTCTTAGGAACTTCAAAACCTCAGTTCAGTTAGCTGTTATACTTGTATGCTCTGATAAATAACAGTGGGTGTTTCCAAAAAAACATGAAAGTAACCGATTCTTCCAGAAACTCTTAATAGTTCTTCTCAATATCACAATGTGGTGTAGTTTTCTCTGGTCCCCAGTGCAAATGCTGGAGGACAGGAATCCCCTTTCTCTGGTTTAGGCTGTTACCTCACACAACAGTGCTTTTGTTGTAGCCACGGCTCTTGGGGTAAATGTTAGTTCTGCTGCTGTGATTGTGGCTGAGCCAGCCAGTTGTTCAGCACAGGCTCTCCTCTTTCTCAGTGTGGAAGGATCTGCCGACAGTCAGCAGAGGCCAAGAGAGGGACAGTGTGGGGAGTTTTGGGTTTGGTTTTTCCCAGTTCTACTCTGAGTCAGCGCCTGAGAAAGCCAGGTGCAGGGTACTTCTGGAAAGGGGTAACCCCTGGCTTTTATGGAATAATTTCTGGGCCCTGTGCCTTCCTGCAGCCTCTCTGATGTTCCTCCTGAACTTGAGGATCTTCCTCATGCTGGACATCTACATACTTGGGCAGGCTGGCTTTCCCAGGTATAGGCAGAGCCAGATGAATAAGAATTCATTCTTAGCAAGAGCAATTTGATAGTCTCATCCCTAAAAATGAGACAGAGCAATGGGAGAGTAACACTTCAGAACTCAACCCTGTGGTGTTTGGAGCAACAAGGGGTGAGCAGAGGCAGAGATGGACAACTTTTCTGGAGCTGGACCATAATTTGTTAGGAGGACTGTGCCTATTTTACTCTGTGCACGAGAGAGGTGGTGAGTGGTGGAAGGGTGTGAGGGAGGGCAAGGGGATCCAAACTCCTACAGCAAAGGGCAACAGAGGCAGTCCCAGGCTGCCCAGAGGAGCATTGCATGAGAGGCTCTCCCTGCTGCCTGGTAAACAGGCCTTTTAAGGCATGTGTAGGCTTGGTAGTTTGCTCTGCAGCTTTCCCAGGGAGGTGAGATTGAGTGGGTGAGTGTTGAGCCCTAGGCCGGCAGCGAGGTGCAGACACCTGCAGGTTTTCCGTGGGCTGTCTCTGAACCTCTAGAGCTCTCCTCTTTGGGATGAGAAGGCTTGACAGCAGGGACACTTGAGACATGCAGTTATCAAAAAATGTGACACACGAGTCTCACATCCGTCACAGACGTATGCTGCAGAGCATCTCAAAACTCCCCTGCAATTAATAGCAGCTTATTCATTGCCAGAGAAGCCTTAGCTCAAAAGCAACCCAGGTAAGGGATAACCAAGGCAGTGGTCAGGCCTTCTGGTGACAAAGTGGGGCTGGGAACAAGTTGGCATGACACTCCCCTCCTCCTGCTCTAGAGCTCCTGGGCATCTGAGCAGGTGGCTACAAACCCTGGCCGGCCTGGAGGAGAGTGGCTGGCACTGGATGTGCTGTGCTTGGTGTGCATCTCAGCGGGCACCTGGGTAAATGGCCCTTCCCCGCACTGGCCTGGGGCAGACACTGCCCTTGCCCTTTCCTCGCTGGTAATGCCAAGCACTACCTGCAGTTGGTGCTTTCATTTGCTCTGCTCTGTCAGTGCAGAGCCGCCCTGCTTGGCCCTTCCCAGCAGAGGCAGCCCAGGGCTGGAAGAGGCCACCATGGAACGCAGCTGTCTACTCCTGCAGTCCTGGGCTACTGGGGACTCCCGAGGACCAGCAGCACCTCCTGGTCTTCAGGGCCATGAAAGGAATCACAGTATGGTCAGGGCACAGGTTGTAAAGCACTTGCCCTGTTCCAGCACCCAGGCTGTCTATCTTTCCTTAGCATTTTGCACATTGTAGTGAGAAACCATGCAGCTTTTCTACAGTTACATGAATATACTCAAGGTGGAAGCACTGAAAGGAGTGTTTTGACTATGAGTAGGCTTTTTTTTTTTCCCTCTCCTTCCAGGAATATGAGTCTCTTGAGCAAGAAAATACCTCCCTGAAAAGAGAAATCGGAAAGCTAACAGATGAAATGAAACACTTGAGTGAAGTGTTGAAGGATCATGAAAAGATCTGTCCACTATTGCACTGCACCATGAACTTTGTGACCGTACCAAGGCCTGACGCACTCTCCAGCTGCCTGCCAAGATGAGACCTCTCCTTGATCACCTTTAAATGCGATGTGTGAAAGTGCCATTAACAGGGGAGACTTGAAGAACTGCCTACTTATGGTGCATGTCTTCCATCAAAGAGGGCTGGACTTGACCATGCAGTTCTTGTCCACGTTGAAGTGTTATAGTCTTCTGAATCTCAGGAAAACACCAGTATGAAAAAAAGACAACTTGAACGGCGACTTCTTATTTGGTAGAATCTTCAAGGCATGGTTTTGCATTCAGAAATACTGAAATGCGGTGCAGCCCACCATTGCGCGATGGAATGTAGACAGGGAAAAGTACCGACCTTGGGCTGGGATGCCTTTCTCCCACACGTCCACTGCCAGTAATTCTTTGTCACTTGTCATCCATGTATATCATGGCTGCTGTTTGTTTTTCTCTAAACAGGTTTGGTTAATAAAAGCAATGTCCCATCTTTATGATGTCCTCGACCTTTTTCAATAATCAATGTCTTTATAACATCTTTATTTTACTGGTCAAATCCAAAGTCTAATGTTAATCTTCCTGTCAGTTGTTTTATTATTTGCTTATCACCTCTTCAGTTGTTCCTCTTCTGAAGTGTGTGTGAATTTTCCCAGTCTTTATTTCTTGATTATCCCAGCCCTGCCGACATTAGTTCTTGGAGTGTTTTTATATCCTAAAACATGGCTTGGCCAGTTTCTAATGACGAATGTCTTCTCTGTGTGGAAGAAAAGCAAAACAGAGTTTGCGGGTTCTACATGTTGTTTTAAAAAGCAGATTTTAAAATTTAATGTTTTAATGCATCCACTGGAAATTAACAAATATCTTTATCATTCATCTTGCATATTGCTTCTGGTAAATGATATCTGTGAATACAACAAATTGATTTTAGCTAAGCATTTTGCTACATGTCCACACTGAAGATGTCTGATAAAGTTAAAGAAAACATAATTGTCTTCCTACAAAAAGGAAGAATTATGATGAAGTTAGTGAGAAATACACAGAGAAATTACTTTCTCTGAAGATTCTTAGTAGTGTCAGGCTCTAGAAATGTGAATGCTATAGCCTGGGATTCAGCAAAGCATGTTTTTCTCACAGTATTTCCCAGATAGAGACCACCTTTGCATAATAAAAAGCTCCACCCCTTTACCAACTCTCTCACTTCAGCATTTGGATTTTTTTCATTTCAACTCATGGGGTTAATTTCTCCCCTCACCAGGATCATAGTATTTATCATGAGAATATGATCTGAAATTTCTAATTTTTTTTTCTTTTTTAGATCCTTTAGTAGAATAATGCTTTGCTGATCACTGCCAAGGTAGAATTGGTGAAATTGTATAGTTAGCTCTGCCTTCTATCATGCCATTGTCTTAGGCTAGAAACTCAAGATAATAGGTGTGAGCTGTTGGCTTCTTTAAAATTTTTCATTAGGTTGTCCCCAAGAGAATTTTCACCATTTGCAGAAGCTATTGACAGCCTAAATGCAGCCTTCAAAGTTTCTTATGGACCTGTAAGAACTGAATCATTCTGCAAATTAAAAGTGCTGTAGTCCCTGCCAAGGAAAATGAAACTTTCAAGACACTTCACATTATGCTTTTTGGATAATGTCCTTGATATGATTGTGTGTGTCACCCTTAAGAGAGGAAGCTATCTTAAGCATGTTTATCCACCCACCCACATTTCTTCAGTCCCTGGATGCCACTGTGTAACGGGCTGAGTAGAAGTCTAATGGAGAAGAAGCACAGTGGAAATGAACAACATTCACTCTAGGAAAAGTCATTATAGCTTAGGCTGGAGAGAGAGAGGATGTCTCACAGCTCTTAACTAGGTACGTGCGGCTGACCTGAGCCTGGGAATGGTTGAGGTCAGGGCTGGTGCAAAAGTATAATCTCTCCTGTGGAGCCCTGCAGACCCTCAAAAAGGGAAAGGTCAATCACCTTGTCCAAGACAGTCCATCCCACCAGAATCCTAAGGATTTTGTCCCACGGGGGCTTTCTTCTAAAAGAGGTCTGGTTCCCTGTGTAAAATGCTCCTTCTTACACATACATTCTTCTAAACATCTGTCTAGAAACTGGCTCTGGCTTACCATTCAGTAGCCCAAGATGTATTGTATGTTCTTCACCAGTAAGACCACCGTTTCTGCATTGGACTTTATTAACTATGTTTGTGCAGAGTGTACGAGGGAAGACAGCTGAAATCACAACAACGTTGTGTGCTGGCAACAGCAACCTAATTCCAAGGCTAAGCCACTATTCCTTGGAAGGGCTGGGAGCCCTGTAGGGACACTCATTGCCACCAGTTCCTTCCCACAGCCACAGGGTGTAGCTCCAGCCTGTGCATCATATCCATTAGTAACAGCGGGCTCTGAACCCTCCAGGGCCTGGGCTGCTTCTTCCTCCTGCATCTCTTGCATCATTGTTTTTCCCATCACTATTTCCAAAGGGCCTGATGCATCTTTCTTCTGTGTAACAGATTAACCAAGGCATCTCTCATGAACAGTATAGCATGTGACTAATGTTCAAAGACAGCTGGGAACCCCAAGTTAAAGAAGTGAGCAAAATGAGTGTCCCAAGCCAGATAAAGCCAACATTCTGATATGTTTCTAAAATTAATGTCAGAGCTGAATCACAGGTCGAAAGGGACAATGAACTGTTAAAGCGCAGGCTTATGTATCCCAAAGCAAATGACACGTATACAGGCTGATTACACTCTTTGCAGGGGATATTCATAGGGATATTGTTTTACAGAGTTTCAAAACCGAAAGTATGTTCTGGAGCCTGGGATAATTGTTACATGAATAGGGAACCAGAAAGGAGAACAGAAAGGAAAAGGCCCATTTGTTAAGGAAGCGACAGAAAGTTTGTTTTCAAATCCAAACCCCTCTTTTGCAGCAGGGTATTACACCATCACAAAAAATGTTTCATACCTATCTATGGCTAAAATACCGCTTCATGTTTTCTAGCTTCAGAAAGCTTCCAGTTAGATTGACTTCTTCCCTGAGACTGTGGTGTCTATTACATTCACATGATTTTCTGACGCAGGTATATAGGGAAGATCTTTTCTGTGTTCAGATGGTGGTTCATGTGAGGAGTACTGTGAATTGCAGTCTTGTTTGTGGATGCGTAATGTAGATGACGGTTGCCAAGAAAGCTGGATTTTGCCTCTTAGGTTCACAATGAAGGTTACAGTTTGTCTAGATTTGGTTAACATGGATTTCCTTTTTGTATTTTCTGTGAGTCTACTGAAGAAGCAAAATGCTCAGTGCAAATTTACCCACAGGTAAAAGTATTAATTCTGGTTAGCAGACTAAGTCCAATTCAGCTATTTGTCTAGTCATGTCTTTCGGTTATTGTTGGGTCAGATTTAAATTTATCATATTTTTAAAAGATAATTCTAGCCTCCAGAGATTAAAAAAAATCAACAGAAAGAGAGACAAGCTTCTCCGCTAGTGTGAGTATAACGGAGTTCAACTATTATACCTCAGGAGTTCTGCTCCTTCCCACTGATGTTTTTTACATGTATGTCTGTGAACATTTCTAAGCGTTTTCATGTACTCATCTAGAACCTTGCTAAAAATACACATTTTTAAAAACATTTTAAACAGCCTACTCTACAGACCTTCTGTTCTTTTTCCTGCGACCTTTCACTGTCGTCTGCTCCTCCTTCTGTAATATCTGCTATTCTCATCTGCATTTGCTATTTGCAGTAGCCTTTGTATTCTCTCTTTTATTTCAAATGCCACTATGTTTCCTTCTTTCTGTTTCCTTCTGTTCCTATGCAGCTTGGTGACAACATCGCTTAATGTTGGCGGTATTAGAGGAACAAGGCTAATCTGTAGGAGCATATCGAAATAGAACTTCACTGGTACACCCTGAATATGATTAAAGGCTTTTCTGTGTGGCTAGTTTTGTCAGTTGAATATTAAGGAAGGTGTTTGTGCAGTCTTTTAAAATGTACTTATAAGTGACATAACCTTTACACTAGCCTATAAAACCCATACTGTTTCCTGTCCATAGATGAATGCTTTGCTGCATGGCATCTGGGGTTTCCATCTGTGAATCAGTCTAGAATTTCTGCCTCAGTGAAAGTGATAGATAAAACAACCATTAAAAAAAAAAAAATCCCTTTTCTCTTCTTCCCATCAGTGCGGTGATATAATTCCTGTCACAGGAAGGAAGCATGTCTGCTATCAGGAGAAGTGGTGGGTTTATTTACTGTTACGAGTACTGTTATTCTCTGTATAGGAGGGTAGGAGTTTTCTGTTTGTAAACCCTGGGTTACTGTCAAGTGATCACTACAGAAACATTTCACATGTACACACAGCACGTGGTGTGGGCACACATCTATAAGGGAATGAAAGAATTTGGATTAATTCTTTGCAGAAACGGGGTTTTACATTGATTTCACTGGAAGTAGAAACAGTCCTACAGCTGCCTTAGCCAACATGTGGCACTACCCTTACTAACTTGGGTAATATTTAACCCAAGAATAGCTACAGGCTAACCTGAAGTGGGTAATTCTGAATAAGGAAACCATAGTAACAATTATCCCTGTGATTGCGTGCTCCTTTTCTGGTACTCATTCAGGTTTTTTCCTGACGGATAATTCCTATGGAAGAAATCCATAAGAATAGAGTATGAATTTTTTCTCCCACTGTAGAATTTTTAAACCATGACATCAAATGTAATGGCTTGTCTATTCTGGAAATAGCTGGCACAGTTTTTGCAGATTAGCTGGTCTCTACTAGTTATGTGTTTGGTCTGCTGTAAGGGAATCATTACAGTTCTCTTTAGAAGTGGATAAGCTAAACCACAAAGGGCTGTCTTGGTATAGAATGAAAACATTCATTTGAGGAGCTAGTACCAAATGACTACTGTGCTTCAATTTCACAGCTTATCTCATCCTGAAGCAGCTTTTTCATGTAGCCAGATAGAAAATTTTAGCTCTAATAGGTGTCTTTGTTTTAAATGTGCATTACAAGAGTTTTTATTGTATGTGTTTAGTAAGTTCTATAGACTGCCAGTATAGCTTGCTGCACTCATCTGAGTACTGTCCCATTAAGATTACCACAGACTGTTCCTCTCAGAACTCAGTTCTGGATAGATGTCTCCAATTAGCTGGAAGAACTTTCTGCTTTAACTGTCTCATAATGAACTTGTTGTCATGTTTTCATGAATTATAAATCATTAAAATGTCAAAACTTTTGATATTCTAAGCAAGGGTCATAATCTCCTTTGGGATTAACAAATTATTAAGGTTTGTCTTCCCATTGTAAATGTTGAGAATACTAATTTTTTATCTGTTTTAGGTAAAATCATTGAGGATAATGAATAAGCAACAAGACTCTGCTTAAAAATTTGATGCAGTGCTATATGATACAATTACTTCAGCTGGAAATGATGGACAACTGTACAAGAATTGAAAAGCAACCAGAAAACTATCTGAAGGAAAATGTCAATAGTTTGTTTTGGAAAGGGAGCTGTCAGGCTAAAGAATGGTTTATAAATTGAGGTTCTCAAGGATTGATCACAGACCACTCTTGTTTAGTATCTTTGGTAAGGACTATGGATACAAAGGAACTATTAGTACAGAAGATTGAAATATCATGCAAAAGAAACTGCATGACATTGCAGAAGAGAATAGAAATGCCATGATAAATAATCATAGGATCATACATCACCCAGGTTGGAAGGGACTCAAAAGACCATCTGCTCCAATGTTTTGTGGGAAAAGGAACCTAGATGAGATTATCTAGCACCCTGTCATGATGCAAAGTATACAGCCACAAACTTGAACTATTAACAAGAATTTCTGTCACAAGGTGGAGACTCATCAAGTTGGAAATGACAGTAGAATAAACAAACAAGGGCATATTAGTCAGTAATTGATGCTGAGGCACCAATGCAGTGGGGCAAAAAGGAAGTTAAATAGGAACTTAGATGCATGGTGATGAGATTATTTCTTTATCTGTGCTCTTAAAGAGAGAAATATCAATTTAATTATGCAAGGCTCTGGCAAAACCTCATCTGGAATTCTGCATATATTTCTGCTTAACCATGAGAAAGAAAGATGAACCAAAACAAGTACAGGTACATAGAACGGTTGCTAGGAAAATTAAGGGAATGAGGAATCTAATTTTCTGAGACCTCATTTTAGACAAATAAAGTCTGATCACTGTTTATCTAATTACAGTAAAGACCATATAAGGGAAAGACCTCTCATAGATAAGAAGTAATGTTAGTAGAAGAATAAATAGGTATAATGTCTACATATTTTTGAGCTGTATATGTGAAGAAGTTTCTACCTGTCAGAAGGAAGATGTTCAGAAATAGCCTTCCAACAGAAATAGCATGTGTGAGCAATGTTGTGAGTAGGCATGTACGCATGCCACCTGCTTAGTTTTAGGATGAAGCTTGATTATTTGATGTGAGACCAATTGAGTACACTGGTGATCCAACATATTTCCTCCTGTTCCAAGACTTTATTCTCTTAAGAAAAGGCCTGCAGCTGATCTTAAAAGGCAAGAGAATCTTAAAATAAAACAAAGCAAATAAAAATAACCCCCTGAGGTCCCTGATTCATCATCCAGAAGCTTGTTCTGATAGGAGAGCTAACACAGGTGTAAGGTTTTGTCAGAGGTAGAGTCTCTCACCAAACTGAAGTTTTTGATAACATCCAGGTAAGGAAGCCACAGAAAACAGCCAGTTTTTCTCCTCTAAATGCCTACCATTGAACCATGGCGTGTTCCCAGAAAAAACAGAAAACTGTTCACAGAGAAACAGAAACAAAATCTAACAGGGATTTGGGGAATTTCCCAGACTGTTTAGTTGATTGCTTTAAAACCTGAGTTAGTCCAGCTTTGCAAATACGCATTTGACAAAGGACTGCAGGCAATTTTTGTTTCTCTTACATCCAGTTCATTGATTAAATATATAAACAGGATGTCTTTAAGAGCAGAAGGTTTTAAAACAGGATTTGATACTAAGCAAGAGATCTGCTAGTTCCCTTTTAGCTATTTGAGTTTCATCTTTGCTTATCAGAGCCGTTTTAGGGTACAGTAATTTCCAAGTGCACTATTAGGTTGAGAGGTAAATAATCTCTAGAGATGAATATTTTTTTTCTTTCTTTTTTACTGTAAATGACAATAGTACATAGGCTAGAAATTTCCCTTGTAAATTCTGGTCATCCCATTTGTTTGCTAAGTTCCAGTATGGACTCGGGACCTATTCTGTCACTGCACTGAGAGGTTATGCACCCTTGCTCATGCCTTTCTGGGTGTAGGTGATCCATCAGATGTGTTTAATGACTTGATTAATGCCCAAGAACCATCAAATTTGAAAAAGACTTTTTTTGATCATACAGGTGAGGAAATTAATGACAACAGCTTATGTATTGTTTATAGAAGAACAGAAGTCCCTTTTTCCAGCTGACTGAAATGCTGAGGGAGCCTGCTTTGATTTGAACATTTGTCCTGCTGGTAGTTCCACACTTCTGCTGTCTGGAGTTTCAGATAACTCACAGGGAGTCTTAAACAGTCAGTGAAGTCAGCCCACACAGAGCAGGGACATGATCTAATTGTGGATACAATTCAAGCAGAAGACTATAAACATGGATATGGGTGAAAGAGAGCTGTATTATGAAGATACATGACTACTGAGGCTTTTAATGGTCAATTCTAAATGACACTCACATGTCAACACATATGTATTTTTACCATCATGTTAAGAAACTATGTGATCAAAACATTTCCCCCACAAATTATTAGATTTTTAGCTTTTAATATAAATCTGTTATTTTACAAAATTCAAAATATTCTACTTAATTAATATGAAAACCAATTTATACAGTTTTCACTAATTGGTTTTCCATCACTATTTGTTTCCATTTATTTTCTTTACATTTCCAACTACAAATTCAGGAAACAATCACAGAATCACAGAATCATTCAGGTTGGAAAAGGCCCTTGGGATCATCGGGTCCAACCATCAGCCCTACTCTGCAAAGTTTTCCCCTACACCATGTCCCCCAACATCTCATCTAAACGACCCTTAAACACATCCAGGGATGGGGACTCCACCACCTCCCTGGGCAGCCTATTCCACTGTCTGACCACTCTTTCTGTGAAAATTTTTTTCCTAACGTCCGGTCTAAACCTCTCCTGTTGCAGTTTAAAGCCATTCCTTCTTGTTCTATTGCTAATTACCTGTGAGAAGAGACCAGCACCAACCTCTCTATAACGTCCTTTCAGGTAGTTGTAGAGAGTGATGAGGTCTCCCCTCAGCCTTCTCTTCCTCACACTGAATGGTCCCAGCTCCTTCAATCCCTCCTGACAGGATTTGTTCTCCAGGCCCTTCACCAGGTTTGTTGCCCTCCTCTGCACTCACTCCAGCACCTTGATATCTCTCATATTGAGGTGCCCAAAACAGGACACAATGCTCCAGGTGTGGCCTCACCAGTGCAGAGTACAGGGGGACTATCACCTCCCTACTTCTGCTGGTCACACTATTTCTAATACAAGCCAGGATGCTGTTGGCTTTCTTGTCCACCGAATGTACAATTGTAGACAATTATTTTGAATTCAAGTTATAGCTTTTATAATGGTTGGAAAAAATGAAAATTATTTCACTTTTAAAATACCAGCTATATATATTCAAAAGAAAAAACATGATGTTTTTTCAATTTCACTTTTATTGCAATATGTGACATCAGATGCATAAGGAGAGACTCTTAGCTGTCATTTTCTTGGTTTGCTCTCACAAACTGCAGAAATATATTACTTCAAATGATAACACAAGGATATTAAACTGTTGCAAGATTTCTTAATAAAAATCCCATTACACAGTCAGCATACTTGTTTTATACCTCAACAGTAGTGTTTCAAGAGCAATAATTCAGTTACTGAATGCATATTAAAAATGAGTGAAAAAACAATAATCTATCCTAAGTCTATATAGAGTCTCTACTTTGCTTAGAAACATTCCAATTTCCCTAATAATAATGACTGCTTTATTTTTTCCCACTATGCTATACATTTTCAAAATGCTGTTTAATGGACAACTGCTCTTCATTCAGGTCTATCATGCTTTGCAAGATGCATTGCTCTTGGTCGTTTACCATGTAAAATGTTTCTCTTTCCAGTGCCATCTGCCCATTTTTTACCTACTAAGAATATAAATTCTTCAAGGCAGAGGATTTGTTGCACTGAGTAGCCAATTCAGGGAAAAGTTCCAGTACTTTCCTGGTCTTTCCATGCACCGATACCCTTGAATAAAACTCCTCTGCTATTATTCATGCTTTGTCATGCAGTAATGACAGCTGTGGGAACATCAGGCTGTATCATGTGGCCTGAAACGGTCAGTTCTGTGTTTCATGGGTTGAGGCTTCCTAATAATTCAGTGATGCTTTCCAAAGCCACTTGGCTTTTTATCAGCCATATGCCCTGCCCTGTGACAGCTGATCCCCTATACACTTTGCTTTTAGTTTTTCTTACCGTCCCTTCAACATACATAATATCTGTTCATGCTTGGCTCAGGTTGGGATATTTCAACTGTAATAATTCAGTGTGATTTTGTTTTCACTTAGTATTTTCTTAACTACACCAGAATTATGTCAGCATTACACACATCTATAGTGCATATTTCCTCAATTTAACTCTGCTCTTACTTGGAACCCCTTCACTACTGAGTTCAGCAATACTGTCATCAGCCACATGGCACCCAAAAGGCAGATGACGGAATATGGCATTTCACACACAGTGATTACTACGTGTTAAAAAAATGTGTCCAGTCCTGCAGCATGCTCAAGAAACTCGAGGCACCCGCATGGTGGTCTGTATTGGCAGAATCTACTGCTCCATTAAAGGACCGTAGCCTGAAAGGTGATCCCTTAACGTGAGAAATGAAAAATGTAATTTTCTGCTTCAGGTTTCCTTTTTTGTTGTTTAGCAACTAGATTCCTGCATTATATCTGTTCTCTCTAAAATGGTTTTATAGCATGCTATGTTTGCCAGCACAATATTAAATGGTCCCCAGACACTGTTTTAACTCACTTGTCATGTTTTCTACGCTATACCTCACTTTGTAATTAGTGCCTCCCATTGCCAGTAATTCATGCCCTCAAGAAGGCCCTGTTTAAGACTGAGTAATAAAATACTGTGAGATTAATATTCAGTTGATGACAGATCATTTAATGCAACTCTTACCAAAACTCTCCAGCGTCTAGGAAATTGGCAGAATATGGCCAATGGCTGCTTTCTGATGTCATTCAATTAGCAACCAAAGGTTAGTTCTCTGAGGTTATTCTCTGGAGTTTAATGGAGCTGATTTCTTTTCAATCTTCAGTCGTCTCAGGGAATTGTATGAGGTGAGTTTAATTCATGTGTATTTGGCATGAAAGTGGATCTTCTTGGATCGCAAACCAAAACTTGCATTACCATTTCAGCACTGTAGTTAGTAAATTTAAATATTTTCATTTAATTGTGTACTGATACTCCCAATGAGAGCACAAGAGCTTTGTATGCATCAATCCATATTCAGGTTCTGAAGTTGGACGTTGCAGTCTATATTTTCTCTGAACCTTATGGGAAATTGTAAATAGCTGCATGTGTTGCCAAGCTCTTGGATGATTTGCCTTATTGATTTCAAAATCATAGTCCCAACAACTTTGCTACAATACAATAAAACACCACACCTGTTTCTTTCCCTATACCCCACCTTTATGCTGTCTTGGCAATACAAAGGAATTTTAAAATGGGTGTGGATGACATTTATCTAATTTACAAGCTGATTTCAGTAGGGGTGTTCATGTACATTCCAGCTGAGTAAAAGCACTGGCAAATTGGCTCTGGTAAATTTAGCAGCCACAGGTTTTACTGCAGGGATGTCATTCTGCTCCTCTGCCATTGATTACCATAGCTGACAGAAAGGGACATACTCCAGCCTAACCTACTTCATTCCTCATTCACATGCCTTGGCTCCTTTGAAAGGCCACTGATGCTTTAAGGTAAGACATTGCAGTATGCTTATTTGTGTTTTACTACTGCTGGAGTCAAAAAGTGAGAGATTTTGGTTTTAAACTTGTGAGCAGTTCTGGAATGAAACCTGTTCCTCCCTACCCCCCAAGTCATGGGGTTTTGTCATCAGGGACTGCCTTTCTGCCAGGGTTTTGACTAAGGTGTCCTACTCTGTGTGGGGAGAGAGGAAGGGAAAGGGCAGAAACCAAGACACCAAGAGTTAAAATGAACTTTGGTTGTCTCTGAAGTCTACCTAGGCTAGAATTTCATGGCATATTAGTGCTGTTTGAGAATATTTTCAGGGTGTATGGATGCAATGTGTAAAAGCACTAATAGCAATCATTTGAGAGAGTAGGCACACATACAGTTTTCTGGGTGGCAACAGCATCTAAAGCAGTTTTACCCAGTCACCCCTACCCTTCTCCCATATTGCTGCCTTCCCTGTGGTGCCAGCACAGTGCCTATGGGCTCCATAATAAACCCAGCCAGTGAACTACAACTGACTGAAAAGTAATCTTGTGTGACAAAAGACCCTTTTCTTGAGTGTCAGTTGCCTGATCCTGTTCACAGAATGGCTTGACAAACAGCAGGAATGGCACAGCTGAAAGAGGGGAGCTTGCCATGTCAGAGAGACAGAAGTAAAGGCAAGGGAATGCCTTGAATTGGTGGGTTGTGCTTGCTTTGTGTCATGAACCCCTTCACCTTCATTTGGCATCCAACATTTATATGCATAAACAGGACAGATTATCTGTCATTTGATAGCTGCATACATCTCATCTGGCTTGTTAACATGCTTTAGTAATAGTTGAACTCTTGGACATCAATAGGTGGTTGCAATGCTATCATTCATTTCCTGAATTGACCACTTTCATGCAGACAAAGAAGGCAAGCTGGTTACTCAGAACTATCTTCTTAATGGTCATAATTTCTCTGGAACTTTATTGATTCAGATATAATAACCTGAAAAGATTCCTCTCCTCCTCTGCTTTCTTTTGGGGATAAACAAGGTAGAGAAATCATTGGAAGAATTCACGACTGATTTTGAAGTCTTCCCATGATTAGAATGATGAACTTTTAAGTTCTGTATATGCAGATATTCTTTCTGGTAGTATCTTCTTAGGTATTTTGTGAACCTCTGGATGTCACACCTGTCTTTATTTTTAAAGAAATCCATGCCTTCAAGAGAAGGCATTAAGTGATAAATCATTTTCACCTCTATCTCAATATTTGCTAAAGCAATACTGGTTTGATACTCATTAAGAGATTGCTCTTTGTAATTGTTTTAAGCATTTCAAAACCCTAAACTAGCCCTTGCAGTAGTGTGAGCACAATATGCGCAATGCATTTGAGTCCCGTAAATCAGGCAGAATAGGCAGTCCATCCATACATCAGTTCACTCTGTAGAAAGGTTTGCCATCACCAATAAAATGGAATAAGGTCATATGGAACTGAGTACTGCTTGTAGTTTCCTCATACAGTTTTTATTACAGAAGGAGTTGCATGATGTACAGTAGTGGAAAAATAATGTCTTGAACAGCATCTGATGTACAGAACAGTGGTTCCCAAGCAGTGAGGCAGGACTCCCAGCAAGAAGTGAATCTATGACATGCAGGAATATGCTCCACAGGACTCCTCTGGGAGCCGCAAAACATTAACAATTTTCTTAGGCGAGGTTTAGCTCCCAAAAATGCCACTGGGAATACTTGTTACTGAATCACATGTAATTTTCCCTTACATACCCCATATTTCAGTTCTGATTTTTCCAGTGACAATCATGTCAAAAATTAAACCAATTGGCTAGTATCAATTCCTTTAAGACTTGCCTATCATAGTATTGGTTAAGAGTTTGGAACAATCACATCAAAAGCGATGACCAGGGAATCCTTCGGGAGTTTACACTAAACTCATTGCCTTGGGGGACGAGGCTTTGTGTGGCCAGTCCCTGAATGTGTAGTATTCTTGCTGAGCAGGCAGGATCAGTACAGTCCAGGATTTATGCACCTCTTGAAGAAGACTCCAAGCTTTGACCGAAGAAGGAGCAGTGAAAGAAGTGTTGGCTACAGACTGGACAAGTAGATGTAAAATACTTTAAAAGACTTCAGATGAAGCTGTTTAAAAGAGAAATTGCACCTGATATATGTTCTGCTTCCAGATGAAAGAATGATTTGTGGTAACATTTTTCCAAAAGTGCTTAACCATTGTTAGCAAGTTTACATGCCTGCTTTTTAAAAGTTGTTATATTCCTTTGCTCAGCATTTCAAAGACAATGTGGCTTGTGTTGTGGCAGCCATTCCTGTCAAGATGACCTTAGAGATGTTTGTAACCACCTGCTTGTCAGAAGTTAGCAGTTCTGTAGCAAAATCAGCAGAGCAGATGATTCTTGTCTACTAACGATCAAACTATGCCTTGAGCCGCCTCCAAGTCTTTGTACTTGTAGCTACAGAGAGCTTACGTGATTTGTTATACATACTCTCTTCTGAGTTGCTTACTTTTTAAATCACTGGACATGCTTGCTTTCTTTGTGCACGTATAAACCCAAGAGTATATACGTGCGGCACAATGCAGCGTGCCATAAATGAAATAACTCTGTATGGGCGGGAATGCAGATGAGGTGACAGGATGGGATAGTTAGCTTTGCTGAGCATCAGAGGTAATTGCTCAGATTCTTATTCTTCAGGGTTACATTGGAACCCTGCCAACAGGGAAGACGCACGACCGTGCAGTGTTTTCAGCTACGGGACCTGAGCGAGATGGACGTGCCACAACCCTCTTGTGCTATAACAGAAGTCAGCGCTTGCTAAAATGGCCATCCCGCTTGGGGGATCTGAGTTGGCGCTTCTGTGTGTGCTCTGAGGACACAGGTTACAGGTGTTGGCTCAGAATTCTCTGACAGCTGAGTGTAACTCTGTGGCCCGCTGCTTTCGCTGGGTGTTTCCATATAGCGATAGCTGCGGGGCTACGGTTTGATATGCTCGCTGCCACACCTCGGCTCCGGTATCTCCCCTGTGCAGCGGAACAGGCTCAGTGGGCATTGCCGTCTCTGCCTTTCACCCCTGCCATCTTTACGTTCTGCTCTCATACAGGCAGCTTGCCCGAAAGCCATCAGAAAATCCCACTGACCGTATTTTGTTAGTCATGAAATACGCTCTATAAATTGCCCTCAGGGACTCTCCATGCAGACGACTAGCAGGGTCAGAATTTTCATTTACAGGATCTGGGCTCGCCGAACTGAGGGGAAGTCCCTGCACACACCATAACGCCGCGCGGCGCCGCCGTGCCTGGAAGTTACACAGAGACGCCCAAGGCGCGTGCGCTCATCACCCCGCTGGCGGACGCTCACCGGGGCAGCGTTTGGAGTGCATT
>NW_020799097.1:100587333-100609957 GCF_003259725.1 Athene cunicularia | reverse complement strand
GTGAAAGGCTTTCACTGAAAGTCGAGTTTCGGGATTACGGCGGAGGGCCCGGCGCTCAGCCCGGCGCCTCTTTCTGGCGGAGCACGGGAGGAGAGCTCGCACAGAGCCCCCGTCCTGCGCGCCGCCCCCCGGACCTGTCCGCAGAGGGTCGCCCCGAAAGCGAGGGCGCTCGGCGCGTTCCCGAGCTGCTGTAAGGCAATCTGTTGCTGGATTTGGGCCAAAGTAACAGAGTTTTTATTGTTAGATAAAAATAGAAAAGGTATAAACGGCTTTGCAGCCTACCCGATTCAGTTTATGACTTTTGGGAACGTGTTGAGCTTTAATGATCTGCCTCTTGACAGTGCTGCCCGGCCTGCCTAAAGCAGCCAAAACCAGCACTGTTAGAAGAGAATCATCATCACTGCAAGAGAAATTCCAGCAGCCTTGGTGTGACTACTCTGAGTATCTGCTTAACGTTGGCTTACCATTAAAGAGACAAACTCCGTATGGCTTACTACATGCAATGCTGTTTCAAATTAACTAAAATACAAGGATCACATCAAGATGATGCAAGATAGACTCACAGTTTAATGCAAGAAATATGTAAAGGTCTCGCACAAGCCACGCATAATAACTGCATCTTTTTGGCACTGGTACTTGTACTTGTCATTTGCTGACACAGTGCTGAGTTAATCTAAGAAGCAAAACACGTAATGTTTCAAAGAAGTGTGCGGCGTGTTTGGAGGATGGGAGAGGAAATGGAAAGGCTAGTTGCACTTGGATATTAAGTGTTAATGCACTGTCTTATCTTTAGTCAGCAGGGAAGAAGGAATGGAGCTGCTGTGAGTAAAGTGCATTTGAAAGCTTGTTTCACTTCTGCTTGGCGTTACCTACTACCCAGCCAGCAAGTATCTGGTTACCGCCTTTGAGCTGTTCACAGGAGCTGATCTGGGGACTGTTTGATTGAGAAACACATACTGGAAATACCGCATTTCATAGAAGGAGATTGTGAATAGAAACCCTATGTTTGGGCTCTGTCTTACTCTTCACTATCTCTACTAGAAATGAAATAGCCCACAGCTTTGTGATTCAGTGTTGTGTTACTCACTGTGTGCTCACAGTTCATGTTGAAGCAGTGGCAGTGCTATGCATATATGAGTTAAAAGGTCTCCATATGAGCTAGGCATTTCTGGGTTTGAGCGATCAAGTTACATGCAAGAACCAAGCTGCTCATTAGAGGACCGGTAAAAGACTAGATTGCAAGCACTGAATTTTGCCTCTCATTGTATCTGTTGGAATCTGCCATCAGTTTCATTCATGCTGAAGTCTGTGTTACTAGAGGCAGAAACCTTCATCATTCATGTTGCCTATGAACCAATTCCAGATCATGTTCTTGCCCTCTAATTGTCCACGGTTCCTAAAATTTCCTTTGGTTACCTTCATTCCCATGAATGGTGACTCTTTCCCTTAGAGAAGTCGAGATGCAAGAACTCTTCTTCCACAGACTGCGTATGCTGATCTATGATTTATCAGAAGTGAGGGTATTTCAGGGAAGTCCTCTCTCAGAATCATCTTCTGGGAATGTCAATTTATGAGGGAGCCCTGAAATAAATTTTTCTCTCTTTTTATATTTTCTCTTATATTTTGTCTGCAGATTATGTCGCTGTTTATTTCTACTCCTATTTAAAAGGTACATTAATATATTTTCCTCTGCCTTAAATAGTCTCATAGATTTCTGGCACAATTTCCCATATTTACCAGCTCAGGATTGTAAGATACAAACCCCAGAGCCAAACTTCAGTTTCTTGTATCATTCCATCCAATATGTATTGCTGGCACGACCCTGCAGGGGATGTTTGCAATCATTTGCCTTGTTTTTTTACTCCGGTAAAATAATGTTCTGTGCTTTACGCTATTAAGTAAATGGAGATTCATGGCAGTAGAGCCAAAGAGAATCCGCTTATCTCTCTTTATGAAGAAATGTCTACCTCTGAGCTTTTTATGGAAAATGAATCCAGATTTTCTGGACCAACTTCTCACTTTCAATCTATGATTTTGGCTCTCTAGCTATTTCTGTAACCATCTAAAAACCTACAGGCAGGAGAAAGTTTCTGATATATATTAGTAAGAAAATTACATCTACCTCTGGGAGATGAAGTAAACCACAGACTCTCCATATTAAAGTCCATATTGGTCAGAATTTGTTTGAAAGTCTGAAGGGCATAACTTTGTCTTGGTTTGTTTCTTAGTAGATTGATGAAAGATGAGGTAATAGGAAGCTTTCTATCTGTTGTAAGGCTTAGAAGCTAATATGGAGCTCAATGTGCTGCTTGCCCCTTGCAAAGCCTTAAGTTGCAAGGGTTTGTTTGCCCCTGTCCGGTGGTCAGAGTAAATTAAAACTGGTATGGTTAAAAAAATAGCAATAGGGGGTTTTAGTGCCAAAAGTTTGTAACAGACTCTCTTGTTCATGACTTATTTATTACGGGATTTTTTTTTTCCTATTTAAAAACAAAACAGTTTTCACTCTTAGTAATGAAATGTTCCACTTAATGAGAATGTGTGGAATACTATCGATCCCCCAGCAAGCTCTATGGGCTGGGCTTCCCATCCATTTGAAATAAGAAAACTACTTTGTGATCAAACCTTCCTGGTCCCCACTCATAAATTGGGAATTGAAACAACTCTTTGTACCCTGCCTGTCGTTTTCTAGGAAGGGTTTTAGCACTTCAAAAAATAGTCCATTACTGTGAATTTGTCTGCTGTTTGGTGGCATAAGAAAGCTACAAATTCATGTGTGGTTTCTAAGCAGTGTTTATTACAATGCATACTGAGACAAGTTTAACAATGACTTAAATCATGGTGTAAGTTTCTCATTGTATGTAAATTATTCTTAAAAGAGGAGTATGTGATAAAATGCAGTAACATGAGCTAATTCAGCACTCGGCAAGCATGCAGAACAAGTGTAATGGAGATGCTTAAGAGGAAGAAGTGTGGGATGATAACCTATATGTTTGGAGAGAATGGTTTAATCTTAATCTAGTTATTTGTGTCACCACAGGCTGAGCATTAGGTGTGTTTGGAATAATTGCCATCATGCAGAAGCTGTGGAGTGCCCACTGACTGCAGTAGCACTGGGAAGTGTGTCTGAGTTTGAAGGAACTGGTTAATGCGCTGGGAAGAGGTGCGAGTCCTGGGAGAGAATCGGTTGATAGATGTGCTGGGTGGTTTGTGTTTTGAGTAGGGAGGTGGGGGCCCAGAATAGGAGGGGAGGCTGAGATGAGTCTAGGACTGAAAAAGAGCCAGAGAGGGAAAACAAGTTCTCTTAACCTTTACTGTAACACTTCCAAATTCTGTTCATCCAGAAAGGCAGAATGCAGGAGAAATGCTTTATGTCCCTCTTGGTCTTCAACTTTCTCTGCCAGAACAGTTTTTGTGACCCTCTTGCCATAAGAGAGTATTTGTTTTTCAGTTTAAGACTGTAGCTTACCTTCTGAGGGTAGATATATATAATTGAGAGTTCAGAGGGAAAAACTCGTAACGTTGTCACAATGCTTGTTACTGAGGCTGGTACTGCTGTCTTACATTGTTGCTTTCTGCCATAAGGCAGATAATAACTATATTCATTTTACAAGTACATGTTAAATTTGTGGAGGTAGCTCTGCCCAGCACCTATCTGTGAACAGTTTATTTTACCTGTAAGTTGATTCTCATCTTACATACTCTGAAGAACGACCACTGAAGTCAATGATTTTCTTCTCTTAGACACCAGGATTATATTTGTACCACTATTTAGTCACTGTTAAATTCGACCCATAAAGTTTTTGGAGATGCATGTGCCTACTCTGCTTCTGAATTTTATCTTGCTGCACTCTTACTAAGTAAAAGTCTGGAAGGGGCAAAAAAAGAACTCCCTCTGAAATTTAATCCAAATCACCACATGGTATGGTACAGAACAAGAACCACAGAGACCTCTGTCTGTCCTAGATCTTACAAAATCTAAATGCACCAATAATCGCTGAGGTTATTTTAAAATTTTTAATATGACTCTTGAAGGCACATACACATTTAACATCTGTATCTTTTTAAAGTGTTATTTATTCTAATATATCACAGCTCTGGCAGTGATTTTGTGCTAATTGCTCAGAACAGGCTGAACTTTGGGGGATTATAAATTTAAGTATGACATTTACTGTGGGTTTTTTTTCAAATTTACACATACTGAATAGTCAACGAACCTGACATCATTGGGAGCTCAGGATGGTTGGTGACTGCCCATGTCACTACATAAGTGTGGATTTATTACCATGAGTCAGAGAAGTAGAATTACCTTTTCATGAGGTTGGAGTGATCTGTCTTTCCATATATGATGCTACTATGGTAATGTTGGTCGTGTTACTAGGGTGACCTAAAAACATTAACTGAGTGTTTTACACAGAATTAATTTTAAAGGAAACTGGGCATTACCTTGTGTTCCCTTATTAAGGCATATGCTTCTCCATACTTAGAAATACTCTTTAGTGCTTGAATTTTAGTTCAAGAACTAAATCCCAAAAAGGATTTAAGCACCATTAAGGTCACCATGGTTCTAGCTCTCTGCTGCCTAACCCTAAATTTCTGTTCAGATGAGCATGCAGAAGCATCAGGATTCATCATCTCCATCTTAATTTTGTGTGGTTGCACAGACTCGTAGCTCTAGCAATCTGCTCTGAGTGGGAAATTGCCTGCTTGCTTATCGGGATCAAATGTAACATTCGTTCTGGGCACACACACGTTTCAGAGATTCACAGACTGGTTTGGGTTGGAAGGGACCATAAAGATCCTCTAGTTCCAACCCCCCTGCCATGGGCAGGGACACCTTCCAGTAGACCAGGTTGCTCAAAGCCCCATCCAACCTGGCCTTGAACACTGCCAGAGAGGGGCATGGAGCTATGCCATGGAAGCTATGTGTGTTTAGAAGGCTTGTTTACACTCAAATTCATGCTCAAATGTTTTTTCCACAATGACTGTGTAGATGGCACATGGCAGAGGCTGGGCTGTGGATGCTGAAATCTCTCTTTAAAACCATAAGGTTCTTTATCAACACTAGCAGGTTTTTTTGGTAGTATGTCTTGTCCTTGTGACATTTATATCCTTCTTTCATTCACATGACAGGAGTAGTATGCTAATGCTTTACTACTTAAGGAGCAGTCTGAAATGCCAGACATAAGTGGATAGCCTCTCAGCAGCTAGAACACTGATTATATGTCTGTAAGCAGCAGAACTAGAGGCTTGGCAAAGAGAATAGGATCCTGTAGTGCATTCAGAGGGCAGGGGTCAGTTATGAAATAATTTCACTTTTTCTAATTTTGCTTGTCACAGGTCAGCCTTTAGAGGGAATCCAGTTTCCAGGATATAATAATTGCATTGCTGTTTCTGAGGTAGTAGTGTCCAGAATGAGCAACTGAGTTGCTAAACAACTGTTCCAACAATCATGAATGCTGGTAGGGGACTGTGCAAGCAATTTGGATCATGAGACAGTTAAATGCATCTTAAAGTGCCTGAAAAAAACCCAACCCAAAACAACAACAAAAAACCCCAAAAAACCCAAACAGCAAGCTCTGAATGTTTTTAAATGATGGCACTCTGACCATGTTTTCTGTTCTTCTTCTCTGATGCATTTATTGTTGTCCATGGAAAGTATTGACATTAGTCTTAAATATGTGTCATATGTGCCATAGTCTTTAGGCTCAAGTTTCTAGTGGAGCAAAAGACGAGAAACCAAACGAGGTTGATTCAAATCTATCCCCATGCCTAGCCCCTTACCATTTCCTTTACAATCATACAAATCTCTTATCTGCTTTTTTCATTGCACAGGTGCTTCTGCTACTCAGGCATAGCCTTGGGTACACTGATGCCTTGAGCAGATGTAGGATTGTACCTACTCTCTCCTGTGTCCCTCTGTCTCAGAAAACACTTGTCCCTTGAGTCAGTTTTTCCTCCATGTGGGTTTTGTGAAGCTTGATACTCATCTGTCTGAAACAAATACCTTTGGTTCCCAGAAGCACCCTGGGAATGGGTGCCTGCAGCTCGTAGAGCCCCGGATTTGGTGACACAGTAAGAGGAATCTTCTGTTCCTACCTCAGGGTGGAAAGGTGACGGGCTGATTGACTGCACGTGGAGGTTTCCTGTACTTGAAGTTAAGAGCTGACACTGCTCGGTAGTAGTTTTCTGTCTCATATGAGGGATGGTGCTAGAGATAGTCATCATCTTAACTTCTGCTAGCTGCTTTTGCTGCTGTGGTCGCAGTGTCCAGGAGGACCTGAGGAGCTAGAAGTTCTTCTCTGGAAAAAAGATACAGTTCTTTTAGTTTATTGTTAGCTTCTCATCTGTGATTTCTGCCACATTGACCTATTCTGGCATAAGCAAGATTATTATGTAACTTCTCAAATGTTTTTATGGAATTCTTGACTGTGCTGAAGAGGACTTGGACATGTCTTGCAAAAAAAAAAAAGACATTAGCTTTCACACTGCTTGAAATCCCTACCTGTCAAAGCATTCATTTTCCTAAAGGCATCTACAACACCTTTTGTAATTTAGACATTTATTTAGAATATAATGGTCAATTATGTGATGCCTTTGTGCTGCACAGACTTCTAGGTTTATTGTAGTCCCTTGCAAATCTTTTGGAAACCTGTATGTGTGGATACCTGTTCATCTGAGTTTGTAACTAACTGTGATTTTCTTCAGTAAATAGCTCCTAAATGAGACTATCTGAACTTAGGTGCATGAGACTAAGAATCCTGTTTGTTGTGCATTATGTGTAGACTTTTTCTTGAAAAATTCTGTTTGCATTATATACAGAACTATGCAAGTTACTGCACATGCAGAGAAGGACAAATGTGATATATTTTCTTATTTGGAAATACTTAGTCACAAAACTAGAAGACATTTCATCATTTGTGTGTAAGAGTAGCAGAGTTGAACTTCTGCTTGCACTCTCGACAATGGCATTTCCTGCTTTTGAATACATATTTTTTCAATTTAATATTTGCTTTAGCTTCCTGTAGAATAGTTTCCCTTCTTTTGAAGGGAACTATTATGCTGTGTCCTATAAACCATCTTTGTAACATTCTGTTCATTTGAGTAATGACTTTTAGAAAGATGGGAAAGGAAGGGTCAGTACACAGAGGGTAGGAAGGTCAAAAATGTTTTGAGGAAACTCAGATAAAAGTAACAACAGATAAATGTAAAACAGAGTGCTTGTCTCTGCTTTTCACTAGATGAAGAGAGCCATGGTATTACTTGAAAGGCAGGTATTTAAAAAAAAAATAAAAATCTCTCCTTTCTCTTGCTATTAATTTTAAGGATTTTTTTGTTTTGAACTTAATATTGGTAACTCTTCAGAATTAGACTGATAACTGGTTTCTCTAGTCACCCTTTCCTCTGTCCATGGATGTTTTTATTGTCAGCAGGGGAATGTGGTATGGCCAAACCCAGACATTCAAAAATCCTCTTTAAAAAGACACACACACGCACACACAAACAAACAAACTAGAACATTTGTTTCTAAACATGGAATGTTGACAATCTTATGCGTTAAATTTATTTTCTCTTGGTTTCTGATCTTAGTATACACAAGTAACATTTCTAAGGCTTTCCCTACAGTAATGAGGAATGAGGATCTCACCCCATTACATGTATTTCAGATCTGGGGCTTTGAGAATGTGTGATAAAACCACAAGGGATTAGCTACAAATGTGGGAGTTACAAGCCCTGTATGATTCAGTTTCGATGGTTGTAGTAGGTTAAAACAAGAGGGGAAGTTCCCACCATGCCAGCAGCAGAGGCCCATGCTTATCCAAGCCAGGCGAGAAAGCATCCCTGTTACAGCCTATGAAAGGTAGCTGCACAGTAGCTGCACGCCATTCAGCAGAGGGACTGCTGTGTTTCCCAACTATTACAGTTTTTCCCAACTAAGTTCTCTTGTTCTGATCTCAATTCTTAACCAAGCAATTGTCAATGGATTGAGGATTTTGACTGCAGTAGCTCTTTGGATAAAGGCATCTAGGGTACACATGTTCTGTCACAGAAAGCATGTCATCTAGGTGTCCAGGAAAACTCAGAGCTATTCTAGTTCTACATGGGGCTAATTCTGCATATAAAAGAAATCCTTTGGAGTCAGGTAAATTTGCCAAATGCTATCTTTTCTGCTTAAGTTCCAAAATGCTTGTAACTCTACTGTAACTTAGGTAACTTAAGTTATTATTTGTTTTCTTCAAAGGATTTTTTTTATCTTTTAATGTGTATTTGATTAATGGATAGTTTACACCCATGGTGTCACTACTGCTATTAAAGGCAAAAAGTGCAAAACAAACAAACAAAACAAAGACCCCCCCAAACTCAAACTCAAACAGAAAAACCCAAACAAAAGCACACATAAAAAAAACCAACAAAACTCAAAGCTAAGTGTACTCTAAGTGTAGATTTGAGTAGAGTGCCATGTATTACAGGTATTTTGGATTATTTTACTTGAATGTAGGTGGTAATCAAATGGCAATACAATTTACCTTTTTGTTCAGTAACTTTCTAGTGACTCAGCACAGTTTTGAACAAGTCTTGTGAAGATCCACTAAGCCTCAGTCTTCAAAAGTAAGGCATTTTGTTTTTCTTGGAATGAAAGAATGGCACTGCTATAGTATTTTAATTGAGATAAACCCTCAAAAGAAGGCTATTGTTAGATAATTTCTAATACTGTACTATTTTATAATTGAGAAAAAAATCATTATGCTTTTCCTTTCATGTCAAAATACTTAGAAAGGAAAGTATCAGTTGTTATCCCTGTCTTTCAGATGTTGAAACTGAGGTGTTGAGTGATTTGTATGTTTAAGTCACAAAACATGGCAGGGATTAAAATCTGGCAATTAGATGTGTACTTGTGTTACAACTCCTTAATGCCACAGAAAAGCTTGAAGTAGCCGACAAACTCTAAAAGTTTCAAATGTGATGTTGTAGGGGACATTCAGGAGATGGCACTTAGGGCAGAAGAAACCTGTCAGAGGCAAGCTGAGGGAATAGAGTGGCTAAAGGAACTGAAATAAATACTAAATCATCCTTCAGATATATTAGTAATAATTAGCCTGTTAGAGAGTCTAGCTCCAACCGGTGATCAGGGTACAAAGGGAACACTCGGAGACCTGAGAAGCTGAAGAAATAGAGGTCATTCCTCAGCCAGACCCTCTTCAGGACAGGGCAAAGGGAAGTAAACCAGCAGAGGATCTGTCTGAAACTGAAGTGACTGTGGGTGGAAGTTTTAGAGAAGAATCAGCACTAACCAATTGAGTTTTCTCTGAAAAGCTCGAAGAAAACAAAAAGAGAAAATTGCTGAAATACTAAAAATAGTGTATAACTTTCCCACTGTCACTCTGACTTTATCTTCCTTGGTATCTGAGGACTGGAGTGTGACAAATATGTCACCAACCTTTCCAAAAGGTTCCAGGAGAATCCAAGGAACTATAGGCCTATAATCTGACAGGCAAGTTAATGAGAATTAAGATAAAGGAACTATGAATCAGTAGGTACCTAGATAAATAATACAGTTCACTCGAAGAGAGTCAACATGTCTTTTGTAAAATGAAATTAGGCTTACAGACACATCTGTCTGAGTTGACAGATGTGTGGATCAGGGAGATTCAGTAGATGTAGTTTATGGAGACTTCTAAAGTGATTTCAGTAAATTCCCTAGCCAAAGATTTTTTGAAGAAACAGAATAGCTGTGAATAGAGAAAATGAATATGCATGCATAAAGACTTGATTAAAAGGTAGGAAAAAGATAGAGTAGGAGTAAATTATGAACTCTCATAGTAGGGGCAGGTCATCCAGTGGAGTTCCCCAGGAACCTGTACTGGGATATGCACAGCTCAACATTTTAATAAATAATCTGCTAAGAGGGTGAGCAGTGTAGTGACAAAGTTAATGATGGTACAACTTTGGATAGGAAGGAGAAGGACAGTTTAAGATTTGCAGGAACACTTTATATTTACAGTTTGGAAATTAAAATGGCAGATAAAATTCAATGCAAGTAAGCACAGGGTACTGCATATATAGGAAAAATCGATGCTGGCATCATATATGAAACATTGGGCTTGAGTTTACCATTACTACTCAGGAGGGAGATTTTGGGGTTATGATAGATAGTTGCATTTCATCAGACTTAATGTTTGGCAGTCATCAAAAATGCAAACCTAATTTCTGGAATTATTAGGAAAGGGACAGTGAACATCAAGTTCCCGCTGTATTAACCCATGGTTTGACCACACCTTGAATACTGTGTGCAGTTATGATCCCTTGATCTTGAACTACTGGAAAAGCCACAGTTTTCTGAGAAAAACTGGTTAGTAATAGGAATGATCAAAGATGTAAAACGGAAAAAAAAAAAAAAAAGAAAAAAGAAAAAGAAAAAAACATCTGGATAGGCTGGGACTCTATTCTGAGAAAGAAACAACACAATAAAGTATAAAATCATGTGGCATGGAGCAGATGGATAGGTGTTCACTCTTCCAATTCAAGAATGGGGGGCTGTCAAGTAGAGTTACAGGGAACAGGGTCAAGAGAAAAGGAACAGTTTTCTTCTTCCAAGTGGTGATAGCCTTATGGAAGCTAGCACCAAAAGTTACTGCAGATGCTGGTGCTGTGGATGAGAAATTGGTCAAATACTTGAGAGAAAGATCTATGGAAGGCTACTACCTAAAGGAATCATGTCAAACTTGTGTGACTCATGAACTGAAAATAGTCAGAGTGTGGGAAAGCACCCAGAGGAAGAATTCTTGCACTGTTCTTCTCTTTCCTTGGACAGCTGCTTTTGATCACTGCTGTAGAAAGAAAACTGGGTTGGGTGGACCTTTGGTCTGAACTGGTGGAGCTGTTTAGTTGGGAATGCAGGCAGCTACTCAACAGGCAGCTACATGACATATGCTAACCTGAGGAGCTGAACGATACCCGAGCTGGCTTTAAATGAGCTACCTCAGATGCCAGTAGCAGCCTGTCCTCTGGCTGCACGGAGAGCTCATCCTCTCAGTGGCATCAATTAGCCTGTGCTGAGTTTCTTGCTGTCATCACTGGGATGTTCCCAGTACTAAGCTAGTTTATATAAAAGTATTGCTATGCCACACTACTATTTGCTGTGTGGGCATACCCACTGTCTGAGTGGGCATGTTGGTGCACCAGTTCTTTTGGCAGAGCCTACAGATAGGAAGTTGCTAAATTCTCAAAAGCAGAAAAAAAGGATTCCAGCTTCAACTCTCAGTTTATTTCCATTTTATATTTATTAATTTCGCAGTTCTAATAATTTTTCTGAATGTCAGCTCTAGTACACTTAGCTTGGGGTCTGAAAATCCTTAGGATTTGTTTGGTTTTTTGGTTCATGCATCACCAATAGTAAAGATACACAGCCAGAACTGATGCTGTATCAAGAATAAACTCCAGTGTATTGTCTTTTAACTGTGATGGATTTGAAGATCTAATAGTACTGAAAATTAGTAAATAACTGTTTTTATCACTAAACTCAGCACTTCTGACTCAGTGTCTACTAAGGAAATGAACTTTCGATAACAGGATTTAAAAATAATATTATCCCCCTTTATCTTAAAAAGGAATTATGTCTACTATATAAATGAAAATATTATATCGGTGGCATTACAAAAAAATGAAGAATATTACTAAGTACTTAGGTAAATTCATATTCTTGCACATTTTAATCATGTGATTCTCAGGGTCTCCAGTTGGGGGCACTGGGCAAACATAGAAACATGGCAATGGCCAGCGTGGGTGAGACTTGTACATAGTCCAATATTGTGCTGAAGGGGAAAAAAAAAAAAAAAAGCCTAAGAAAAATGGATGTGAGATACAGTTGTCATTCTGGATTCAAGAATCTTTTAAGGTGAAGGGGACTTTGTTTTCAAAACTCTTTTGCTACTACCAAACAACTGTATTGTTTTATTTTCATTACCCATAAATCATCTAGTTTCTTTTGCAGAACAAAGAATCAGTGATTTTAAAACTATCCCCTTGATCAATAACTTCAAATTCTAATGGGCCCAGGTGGAAAAGTTAATGTAAATTTAAATTTGTTACCGTTCAGTTTCATTAAATGTTTCAAGCCTAACATAAATAATTGGCTCTACGTACCTTCAATATTGCTATTTATTCATTATCAAGGGAAGAGACAGAAAAACAAATTACAAGATGCTCTTTAGTCATGAACAGTGTAAAGCCCAGCATGATTTAAGGTCTGCTTGAATCTGCACACACACAGATTTAGCATCTAGAAGAAGACCTAAGAGAAGATACAACATATTATTTTGTTCAAGGAATATCAATTATGCTATTATGAATATGTCATAGAGAGCAATGGTGGTTTCATGGTTTCAACTCATACCATTTAATGAAAATAAATATAAAATGTCAGTTCAGGAATTCATAGCCCTAATTCTGTTGATGAGGTTTTCTAAAACAGGCCGGGCACATGATTTATAAATTTACCAAATTAGAAGTGAGTCAGATATTCAAAAGTAAAATTCTATAAAACCTAGAGGAGAATGCGTGAGAGGGTGAATACATGTATTGGGACTGCACATCTGTAAATGGATGTACCAATAAGGAAAGTAAGCATTCAACACTGCCAAGCTCATAGTAGCCTAGATCTTCCTTCCAGCTGATATTTTTAACAAGATTTTGCAATAGTGCAATGGATTTCCTGGTCCCTGGAGCTCCTAGACTTCCATCTGACCCCTGTAGTAGAAGTTATGACTGCTTGCAAAGGATTGAAGCCAAAAGTTTTTGTCCACATAACTGGCTGTCAAAACACAGGGACTTCTGTCTGGGTGTAGATACTTAGTTTTGGAAAGGCAGGATAGAACATTTTGTTCATCTTTCCTCATGCTTCTCCACGCACACACCCGCACAAACACATGCACACACACTGACACACGGAGAAAAAAACCAAAGCCCTAATCATGCTATACTTTTTTTCCATGTAACCATAGAAAGCAATCTATAAATATTAAAGCTTCACAGCAGCAAAAGCATTAAACCCATTAGGTAATCAGAAAGCTGAAATAACTATCAGCTGGTCCGTTGCAAGGTTAGGAAAGGTTCAGGAGTTCTAATTTCCAGTCCTTTAATCTAAGCCCTAGGCCACGAATAAGAAATTAGCCTGGAATTTATGATCAACCTTGTAGTAACAAAACTTTGTTTATACCTTGACAAGCAGTGAACAGTAACAATTCCACTTTAAAAGACATTTATTTTTGCAAACCTATAAAACATGTTTGCTTTTTAATATCTCCGTGTTGTTTTAAGAAAATGAACTTGCTCCTGGACCTTGAAACTCAGAATGAATTAAATGACACGTGAATAAATATATATTAATTCTTTTTTATTAAAGTATCAAAACAAACTTGAGAATAGAAAACAAACTGCTTTTAATGCATTTTAAGGGTTCTCCTGAATAAAGTATATTTTTAGAAAACTCATGCAACATACTACTCCTGTCTAGCTGTTTAAACACTGTTTTCCTGGGCACAGTCAAATGAACTTGAGGACCATAATTTCTAGAGTAGCGTGCAGGAGCACGCATGCACACACACACATACAAAAGCAGTAGAAAGCAGCTATGACTGCACATATAAAGAAATAAAAATAGATTATCTTCTGACAATAGGAGTGGTACCATATTAACATTTGGCATGCTAAGTAAATAACATCAAGCACAAAAGCATGACGCCTGCGTCACCAGTGATATGGTTAAAAGCAACCATACAAATTCCCTAAGGGAGACACATGAATTCTGTCGTTATATGCTAGTCTCTGTGGTAACACTTTATAACAGAATAGGAGGCAAACAGCTTTGCTGGTATTTGATGCGCAAAAGGCAAAGCCAAGGTGTATGATACCGGGATGATGCCTTGGTTTTTTATTTCCACATTACAGAAGTCAAATATCAATGAACAGCATTTTACAAGTTTATTGTAACACACTTCATGTATATCTGTTGTCTGATAAATAGCTGGCCCAATTCCCCATGGAACTTGCCCTCTAAGCCAGAGAAGTTGCAGCAGAGGTTCCATATTCTGCCTACAGACATGAATAAAACTCTCACTGAAATCAATGGAAGCTCCTTCCAACATACAGAAAGATAACGGATTCTCAGGACAGAATCAGACCTAGCATGTCATCTTTGTAATACATTCACTTTTCAGATGCATGAAGTACATATCTTTAAAACATGATATAGGACATTACAATATATCCAGATCTTAGGAAAATGTACTAAGAAGTTCTGTTGCAGAATATAATGATCATATAAGGATCACGTATGATATCTGATAGACTCATCCAGGACTTGTAGGGTAAGAAGCTTATGGCTGAGGTATCTTTAAGTTTAGCCTTTAGAACAAAACCACCATTTCAACACTGCATAACTGGTGTAAAATATTATGTACTGGAAGCTTCATTCTTACTGTCTGCTTCGTTTAAATTGTGATATTGAACAGCTAGACACCACCGATGGAGGTACAGAATTTTGGAAGCTATAAAGTCTGCACCCAATTGTTCAAGATACTCAGTACCTCATCTGTGGAAAAGATGAAAGGTAAGTGTTTTCAATAGTGGTATCTCAAATACAACTGGTGAAGTTTAGGAATATATAATATTAAACACCAAGAGATAAAAGTAAAAAGACAGCACAACACCTGTGTTTTCAGTTTTATCTTACTCACAGTATTTATTAACTCTACTCATTACGATATTAGTGATAAATAAGGTTAATGTTTTCTTTTACAAAAAATTGTAAGGATATATTTTATAGGATTAAACAATCTGAGAATTTCACAGAAACATCAGAATTTAAACACTCATAGCTCCAACTGTTTTGTCCAGCAGCTCTTCTACCAATTCAAAACCATCTAAGGTTAGTATTTAATAAAAAATAAAACCAATAATCCACTACATCAAAACTCTTGCCTCCTTTAGATTCTAATTAACACTTTTGATTGACTGTATTTGCCACTCAAATGTAAAACAAAAGTAGCTGGAATCATAATTTTTTTTCCTATGAATCACTTGACAAAAGGAAGTAATCCTGACCAGGATGGAAAAAGCTTTGTCAAACTCTTATGCCTATAAGAGCTATCTGCATAAGCAGACCCACTGAACTCCAGGGAACCTCTTCTGTGAGTGAGGGTTAATAGCATGAATTAAGGCTTGTAGGATTAGATCCCAGATTATTTATTTAAAAAAAAACCAAAACAAAACAAAACAACCAACAAACTTTTCATGATTCATGAGCCTGGGATTCGGTCCTGCAGTTCTTTACCCAGGCAGAACCTGTATCTATATCCCTCCATAGTTAATTTCCTCTTTCCAGTGGATCCAATTCACAGAGTCATCAAGTGGTGGTACAAGCTGCTCTTCAGCAATTCAAGGAAAAATTGTAGTCCCCAAAGGATAGTAGGTGGGGTTCCAGCTCATAAAATACAAGCTTAGCTACATGGACATTTTGCAAGAAACATTTCTTTGTCACACCTACTAGGCTCTTCAAATTCAGTCTCTGAGATGAGTCATAGAAAAAACCCACAGAAGTGTTGTGAAAAAAATGACAAAGCTTAGTTGGAACTAAAGGCTTTTTGTGTGTGTTTGTGTGTGTGTGTTAGGTTAGAATGCAACATTACGTATCAGTACATTCTGCCAGAAACCATCCTCCTGGAAACTTCGAAACTTTAAAAACACTCTCAGTCTGCTTTCCCTACCAGCAACAAGGAGAAGTAGTGTCCATCCAGCACAGCTGTCTGTACCATGTGCATCATCAGAAGTCATAGTGTTCTAGCACAAACGTTGTGGGTGCAGATACTGTATACTAGCAGAGAGCTAAAACTTCTGAAGCTGTTGTCTGTAGCTCCTAGGAACAGCAAGTATGACAGGTGCAAAACCTATATTGGAGGCAGAAGACTCTTCAATTTGATTGAGACCAGATCTTCCAAGAGGAAGAATTGCTGTCAAGCCAAAATGATTCTTTCCGCTCAAGAAAGCAATCTGCCCTTCCTAAAGACTCTTGACTAATAGAATCCTACACATTATGTCACATCCTCCATGGATTCTGGTAGTTGTTAAAACCACTGTAAATATTTCCACGTTTGCCATATCACTTAACCTTGTAATGTGCCTTCTTTGATCTGTTGAATAAAAAGATTCCTTTCATCTTCAGGTGTCCTTCCGTTTTGTGCCCGAACTATACAAGTGGGCCTGTGAAGATTTAGCATATATATCAAATGCTGCTTCTCATTCTTTAGCTCTTCGATCTGGGCTTTTAATTCTGCATTGATAGTTTCCAGCTTTTCTGATTCCTAGTCACAAAGGACAGACACAACTATTAGACTGAGTAGTTCAAACAGTTAATTGCAATGTTTATCTAATAGTTGCAGTCTCTTATTGGTGGGAAAGTATATGGCTAGCAGAGAAAGAAATTGCATGTTCTTAGCATCCTGTAATGATAATAGTATACATCCACCAGTAGATAAGTCTAAAAACCAGATTGACTGCAACCTTCTTTGGCCTTTAGAGAAGTGTAATGGACATTGAAAAGCCAAATTCAGACACGTAGACACTTAGAATGAGAGGTATCCAAAGCATTACTGCTATTTTCTGCAAAATTATTCTGAACTTTCAGGGTCAAAAATTGACACAAAATTATCTATGCTTCTTATTAACTCCCTGGAACATCATGTCACACATCTGTAAACCCATGTGAAGCTAACAAAGTAAGGACACAGATTTTTTCCCTATATAGGAATAAAGACAGGCCTGATGCTGATCTAATATAGTTGTGTGTCATGGCAGAGAAAGTGAAGACACAACTGGGGTCTTAGGACAGAGAATTCAGGGGTTACTATGCTACTCATTTGGTAAAGAAGTCAGAAATTGTCGGTGTTTGCAGGCTCCTGGTCTCCACAATCAATATGACAAGAAATGACATTTTACTTCTTTTTGTGTCAGTGTACACATTCAAATTAATGTTATCCCCACAGACAAGATCGGTCACTGAAACAGCAATTTCTTTTCACTCCTACCATGCTTTCACTTATTGCAGTTTTAACCAGGTTTTGTTTTAATATATAGCATGGTTTGGGGTGGTTTTTTTTTTGGTTTTTTTCTTTAATAACTAATGTTTTGAAGGGTTTACAGAGTTTTGGGTAACACCTTTCTGTGTTTCCTACTATGACTGTACCCCATGCTATCTGTTTGGATCCTGGCAGGTTGACAGAGCAAGAACAATTCAAGCCAGTCACTTACTTTCTGCAAACATTCTGTTTTTTCCTTCTTTTTGTTTCGGCACTTTGCAGCAGCAATTTTATTCCTTTCCCTTCTTCGCTTTTTTCTTTCATCCTCTTCAGGAGAAAACTGCCCCATAAAAACAGATACACACAATCCATAAGATGGTGTAAATATGCAACTTGCGTTTTGATAACTTCTGCGTTTTTAAAGGCAACACGGATAGTGTTGTCAGTGCTCACATCGTGAGTTCCATAAGAATGTGATTCTGATCTGGCTTGCCATACAGTAAAATGGTAGTAACTCCATTAGAATTGTCAAATACCTGACTGGAGTTTGGATGGATGTAATCCATAGGATGGCTCATTTTAAATCGATGGTACTCAAAAAACTTGTCAAGTGTCTCTCCAAGCTGACTCCTACACCTCCATCTCTCCTCCATTGCCCAAGGAAGAAGAGGAACAAGGGGCATGGGGAGCAGAGGGGAGGATGTGTCATGAATGAGGCAGCGAGAGTGCAGTGAACTAAGGGCAGCACCAATATTAACACACTCCTTCAAGCTTTGGTTTGTTTCCTGTGGAGACTCAGATGAAGGTGTAGCTATTTCCCTAAATTAACCTATTTCTTCATTTTATAAGAGAAATGTTTTTCCCAATTAGACAATTATCTTAAAGTAAAACCTAGTATGGATATAACATGGCTGTATCTGTCGTAGTCTAGCCCATGTGGGTCTTACTGGACTGTCCTCAGTGAAATAAAACTTCAGCAGTGATTTATTCCAAGTTCAGCCACATGTAGGCAGGGAAAGCAGATTAGCACTTGGTCTAATCACTGTAAAACATAGTCCTTAGTCCATAATCAAAAACAAAATATCCAACTATAGGCCTCAATGGAAATGAGAAATACTGGAGGGTTTCCCAGAAGCACTTAACAGAAAGCCAAGCAGCAGGCTTAAAAGGATGAAGTACGGTGGAGAGGGTTGTCTGTAGCTGATATAATTACTGGCCTTGTGGTGAAACTTTGTTAGAGAATTAATCATTCACACTGAAATGCTATTTAAAGAGCCATACCTCTGTTTTCATGATTGATGTTTCAATTGGCCTTTCAGAAACTGTCACCGTGTCCAATGTCGAAGACATCCTGTGCGACTGACGCTTATTCTGAATGGCGAACCTCAGTTCCTCTTTCACCAGTGGGGTCAAATTTGTGAAATCATCAAACCCCAGTGACCCTGCAGGGGACAAAGTGGGAACAATTGCGGAGGCGCTGACTTCCAATGCAGATACCTGGCCTGAGTGTTGGACCATCATTTTGCTGGAAGGTAAAAAGAGATAATAATAGTTTTTCAACAACTTTAGAAAGGCAAATAATATCTCCTAGAGGTATATTTAATACGATGAATAATATTTTCTTTCTTGCATTTCTTCAGTCCCCGTTCCCCATCTACCCCAGTCTCTCACTAGAGACAAGCAGTTAAGAATTAGTCACTAGTAAAGACTTCTACTTCATGTTAATTTAAAGTTAGCTTTTAAAAATAGTAATAGAATTAGCACATCACATAATTTCTAGGTCTTTCTGAAACTGAATATTGAAAAAAATTATGTGTATGTATGTATACTCTGAAGTTTTAAACTGGTATTGTGTGGCAAATGAGAACTAAGTGAATAGGAAGAGAAAGAGAATAAGGAACAAAAATCAGAAAACAAAGAATTTTTTTTTTTTTAAGCACAGAAGGAGCTTAAGAGTATCTCCATCCTCAGAGCTATACCACCACAGATTGCAGCTTCAAATGGACAGCGTACCTTGATCTCAGCTACATTTAGGCAAAGTTCAATGAGTTCTACTAGAAGCTGAAGTTTGCTAACCAAGACAGGATCTGTCACAAAATTGTCATTCTCAGTTTTACACAGAGTTGTAGATTTGGTTATAAACTCCTGGAAAATTGTTGACAATAAGAGCCGGCAAAAAGTAAAAGTCTATACATGCTCTGGGGCTTCAAAGCACAGGCTGAGTTGGAGATTGAGTCACGAAAAACATGAAGCAGTTCGCGCTCTTGTAAAATATGAAAAACTGTCCTCATGTGCCCTCACGAAGAGGTTTGAAATTCTTAAATATTTATGGTTAGATATTCTGCTGATATAAAATAGCGTGACTGAAGAGACTTCAGGGGAATTATGAAAATGGACACCCATGGAGGAACCTAATTTCTAGTAGTTTTCTGAAGAAAACCCAACAGTGCTCTCCACTTTCCTCTTTTTAGTCATTCTTAATTTTTTTTAGCCAGTTTGAGAGGGAGAGAGGCCCCCTGTATACTTTGTGAAAACTTGTCACCCCACTGAGGGAAAAAGAGGCAAAACTCAGCACTCAGCTGTCCAACATCATGGGCAACCTAGCTAGCTGGTGCACACAGCTCTGTACAACACAAACCATCTCTCACCCAGAGAATGTCAGATAAGGGGTCTGGAAGAAAGCTGAGCACTTTCTGTGGGTAGTCCAAGGGACAAAAGTTGCAAATCCATAAGAAAACAGATTGTATTATCTCCTTTATTCATAAAGTGACTTATGTTAAATTGGATTTTATTGGTTTTCCAGCTTTCTTTGTTGTGTAGGTTCTTGGGAGTTTTTTTATAGCTATATGGGTAATTACAGTATGTGTTATCTACTCTTGATTAGAACTGTAATAATTATAGCAAAGTCAACTGTAATTAACTTAGTGCAGGTAAGTAAAGAGTTGCCTGTGGGTAAGTCAAATGTCCGCATGGTCAACCCAGAATTGTACCGTTCCCTGTACACTACTTCTGTAACCCAGCAAGAAATGTCTGGAGTCACGTGCCTTGACAAGAAGATAGATTTTGCTCAGGGATATCTAAAAATACACTGTAAATCCACACTGGTGCAAATGAGAATAGAATCTAGTTCATCGCTAAGTGAGGTAAACATAAAAATCTGAGGACAGTGAAAGGCCAGTTGGTAGAAAATACCATGTCCAGCTACAGAGTCTTCCTCACTTCTTCCTCACTCAGTCACCACAGAAAAACTGAACATTTCCCAGAGTCTGGGGTTGAAATCCTAAACCCACTGAAATGAAGAGGACTTTTTCTGTCGACCTCAATGGGGCCAGGATTTCACCCGTAGTTATTAAAGATGAGGAAATTATTTGGAACAATTTGTTATTCAGAAAGACCTTGGGAAATTTATGTAATTCTATTCAGAAAGCCCCTGCTCATGAGTCACATTTAAAGTACTGATACGGTTTAATCCTATAATCTCAGAAAGCTAGCAGTTACTCTTTTCCAACAAGTCAGAAACAGCCCTGTAATTTTCAGCTGAAGTCCTCCCAGCATTATTTACCATTTATCAACATTCAGCCATTCAACTCATTTAGACAGACTAACTCCAGAAGAACTGAACCCCTCATTGCTAGAGACATTTCAGTGATTTTCACTGAATGGGTCTCCTTGGCTGCCAGTGATGGCTTCATTCAACAAAGTTAATTCTGTGTAATTCGATCAAACCAGGAGTCTTAAATTAACAGTAAAATTGTTTCTCCAGCCTACAAAATATTTAATTGGGCTAATTATTTTTCGAGCTCTGGTGGTTTATTCAATTATTTTTTAGTTTAGGTGAACTTTTAATTAAGGTCAGCAGCGGCACCAGAGGAAACCAAGAATGTTCGTGCCTGAGAAATTGCATTAATTGTGTATTTCTACTAGTTAGTGCTAAGTGTACTACAAGCACCACCAAAACCCTACTATAAAGTCTTCAGGTACTTTCATACATCTGCTACTGGTTTCAAAAGAAGGAGTGGTAGGCTGCCCGCGCGGAGGGGAAGCACGGAGGGGGAAGTGTCCTTGACCATAGAAACTTGCTGCTCTCCTGCCTGAACTGACCTTCCAGACATCCTGAAAGGCATCTCTATTTACTCAGACTTTAGGGAAGGGAGGGCCTACCAGGGAGCTGAGGCTTGTGTAGGGATTTCTGCCGTGAGCTGAGTCCCATTTTGCAGAGCTGTTTGCCACCAGTTTGCTTTCCTGGAGCTCGCTCTGGCTTCTGGGCAGTACCTAGTAGGGTAGGCTTCCAGTCTACCACTGGGATTGTTAGGAACCACCATGATACAAATAACAGAAAAAAATCAGCCTTATGTCAAAGCTACTTGGTAAGCTAAATATATTCCCTTTTCATAACAATGTGGTAGATGTTTTCCAATTTCTGAGGAACAAATCTGTTTTTAGAAATGTTTTACAAGAAGGAAAATTTGATTTTTGTTATTTTAAAAAATGCAACAAGTTGCCCTTCCTTTTTCCCAGTTTTTGTACAAATTGTACCTCTGTCTATAACTCATCAAGAGCACTATCTCCTCTGGGTTTGTAAAGGCTGGGGAAACAGTATGAATAAGAGTATCAAGCTTTAAAGCGTGATTACATCTGGGCCTTTCTGATACGATCTCTGTTTACTTTGTCAGACCATACACACAGACCTGGGGTCCAGGCTGCCTCGAGCAGTTCTGAAGTTACTGACATTTTGAAGGTGCTGAACATTTCACAGACCTGCACGGTAAGGGCACAGCTTATTCCCAGTGTGAGTTAGTACTTCATTACTCGATCCTCAGTTTTGGAATTCTCCAGAGAGAATAGATTTTCTATTAATGGTACCCTCCCAATTCAGGTAGATTCAAACAAATGTATTAGTTCCTTCTCCCCTTACTTTTTGTTTGTTCTTTCGCTGATGATTCTATCTGCAGTGAACTCTTACCTCTCATCTGCCAATATTCTAAACTCAGGACATACTTCCTAGCTGTGCATTTCTATTATTTAAGGGTTTTCTTGTTTAATATTAATGTTAAAAGTGACTACTTTCAGTCTTGTCTTGTTTGCTGAACTGCAGATGGCTGACTGTGCCTCTTGGTTTTATTTCTTCATATGAATTCCTTTTCCTCTGGTGCTGATGCAATAAACCCCAATAACCATTGAGGTTAATCTTAAACAGCATTAAGAGCAATTACAGTTCACAACCTCTGTGCACGCTGGTTGACCTTAAGCTTTCTGACATCCCACATCATTCCCGAACCATTTTGTGCTGCCTTCCAGCCCCTCAAATGCTGTTACTAGGATGAAAATCGATTTCCAACAGGAAACTCGTTCTCCGAAACAAGTTTGCTGTTGTGTCACGCCTGACTTGATTAGGCAACAGTTTAGCAACTGATCTCCTTCGTGTCAAGACACGGGGACAGAAAGAAAAGTGCGCGCCCCTGGCTCGCGCCCGGAGTCCCCGCTCCGTTGATGTACGGAGGATAGGTCCCCACGGCTCTATCTACGCGCGGCGGCGCGGGGTGAGCGACGGCCCG
>NW_020799097.1:100570172-100587283 GCF_003259725.1 Athene cunicularia | reverse complement strand
AGGAAGGAAGGAAGGAAGGAAGGAAGGAAGGAAGGAAGGAAGGAAGGAAGGAAGGAAGGAAGGAAGGAAGTATAGCAGCTCCCTCCTTCACTGTGGGTAGAAGTACCTTGGAAATCTAACTGTTGTTATCCTGTTGTTCAGGGACACTAACACCTACTCAACAATCACAACGCTTCACCAAGTAGGCAGAGGATAATTTTGTTTTGAAACCATGCTATATTATACACAACTGAAGCCAAGAGATTTGTTTGCCGTACAGTGCTACTTCACCACTGCTGGTACCCTTATTGCCCATGAGCTACAGACGGTACTAAAACCTGACAGTAAACCAGTTGTGTTCATTCTTGAACTACTCCTGAAGTGAGCCAGCTCCTCCCTGCAAAGCAAACAGAGAGACTGTTCCTGTGCACATTTAAGATTAGGCCACTGAAACATGTCCTGGCTTGAAGCTCTTCAATGAAAAAAAGAAAATGAAACCACAGTGAAAAATAAACTCAGTTCCACTGTGTCACATAGGTTTTATCCTGCTCCACTTTAAAACCAAATCTAACCTGATCTCAGTAAAGACATACATAGGATCATGCTCAAGTTAAAAAAAAAAAAAAAAGAAAAAAAAAAAGAAAAAGTATTAATAATTAAGACTATCGGAAAGTTAAAGTAAAACCCAGTACAGCCACCAGATGCTCTGATGTTCTTTGCCAGTTTCATTTTCCATCTCATAAAATATCCCTCATTTGCCTCCCTCTGGACCAGTTCCATTTCATTTCTCTTTTTCGTCACAAACTTCACAGCACAGCCTTCCTGAAACAGCACTCATTTCATAGAAGTGACATTCATGTTCATTGTTTCTACCTTCCCTTAAGCCAGGTACAGCAGCTCATCACCAGAAGACCAACACATATTGGGTCCTTCTCCCCCTGCAGAGACATTAGGCTGAATACCACCCCACAGTGTGGTCCTTGCAGCTCTCCAGGAGTCTCCAGTGTAGAGGAAAGGATTCTTTCCTTTATCTTTTCCTGACCAAATCCTGCCTCCACATCCTTTGACACTACTTCATACGCTGTGGGTATTTGATTAAAACTAAAATATGGCTGTCTCCTTGCTAATCGGAGCTATAGAAATCATGATACAAATGAACAGACTCCCATCCTTTCAGCAAAAGCTGTCTCCTGTCTTACATTTATGCAACTGTAGGACGTCAGTCAGAGTAACACAATTGAAATCCCCGTGTCTCATCCAGATTTTATGTTGGTTTGTGGTCATGCAGTTCCATTAAACCTATTTGGTCTAGTGAAAATATAATGGGATGTAAATAAATAAAATGTGTAGTGATATCTTGAGTAAAACCTGCCTCTCTGTGTGCTTTTCAGTTTTAATTGTATTAGGTTTTGAAATTACTGTAACCCTGACAGGTCAAATTTTTCCCTGCATAGCACATATATGAGAAAGAGGTTTCCAGAACTCTGTGTTATCATGTCGTAAAATCAGCACATAATCAGGGTTTTTGACTTGCCCAAAAAAGTATTCCCTGTTTCTGTGATGGGAATTAACCTTCCCCATGTTTGTTTTTTTTTTTTCCCTGTGTTACATTCAGGTCTGAATCTGTGTGGTAAGACGCCCCTGTCCCCCAAAGCATGCACTAGTTTTGAGACAATTTTCCCATCTGATGGGACCAACACAAGAGTTGAAACTTCAGACTATTTTTCCCAAGGTTTAGATTGTGACTGCTTGAACTGTGGGAGTGATCTGCAGTAGAAGTAGCATCAGCCAGCCCCACTCAGCTCAGGGCCTCTCAGCTGCCGTCTGGGGCCTCTTGGGCATCTGTGGGCCACTTCCAAGAGTTTCTCAAAAAAGTCACTCAAGAAACCCCCAGGCCTACAGTAGTGAGGATCAAATACAGTCTGGAAGGTTTGGATCTCTATGGTCCAAACATTAAAGGGAGTTAAAAACCACGGAGTTAGAGGACAGACTCTCACAGAAACTGTATGGCAAACCCTGCTACTGTCTTGCAGTTAATACCACTCAAGCAGACAAGTATATGTGTTGTGGAGGCAAATAAATGCACTAATTTAACTTCTTTTAGTCTTTAACAGTGAAGATGAAATTAATTTTCTTCTTGCTTTTCTCTCCTCAGCTTACGTTTCTTTCCTTAATACCTGTTTCCATCACTATCCCTCTAAATCCATTTATTCTCCATTTATTATATCTTTTTGGACATCCCATTTCCTACTCTCTTTTAGTTTGTTTCAGTAATAGCCACCTTTCCCATTTCCTTAAAACAGCAGCTTGTCCTTATCTTTTGCCACTTCCCTGTTTTTCCTCTTCTCACTTGTCTCTTTTCCCTCGCTGTATCCCTGAATTCTGTCATCCCCCTTTCTGTCCCCTTTTTCCAGCAATTTTTCTCCCATTCGTCCCTCTGCTCCTGTCCCACAGCTTCCCAAGTTTAAATGAGTCATTTTAATTTTCTCTTTCACTTTTGATCATTTTACTTTTTTTCTTTTTTTTCTGCTATTAAGATGGAGGCACTGATAACAAAATTACCAAGGGGTGCAACAAGACATACATTTCAGATTCTGGTGCCCCAAATTACCACAAACTTTAGTGGGACTTTACTAAATCAAATGTTGCACACGATTGTGAGTCATTATTTTATGCAGTTCTTTGGGAGTGCAGGATGGAGGGGTAAGTTATACAAACATTCCTCTTCTCTACCTGAGAGACAGCCCTGACGCTGGCCCAGTCAATATATCTTTAGTTCCCTTCTGCTGAAGCCTTTCAAGGTTTTTTATCAGATGGACTTTGTGCACAGGCATAGAAGCTGGCTACACACAACAACCTGTAATTACAATTTCTGATCTCTTTGGATACATCCAGATAGTAACCAACAAGGAAAAGAGATCCCACATATGAAAGAATCATATCTTAAAATTGATTGAATAAAGCAAACTCACTGGTTCCATCAGACAATCAAAATGATAGGCCACATATATTAATTGCTCTCAGACAAGTGTAAATTGTATCTCCTTTATCAATTTAATTTAATGGATTAATTAATACAATTTAATAATAAATTGTATATCCATTTAATGGCAAGAAAAGCTACATCATCATAGATCTTCCCTTTCATCTTGTCCCCCTCATCCTTTGCACCTTGTAAAAGCATGCCAGATTTTGTTTAAGAGCAGTTCGAGATTCATACTGAACTTCATCAATGGCTTTAAGTGTAAAAATTTATCACTGATAAAGTACTAAGACCTGATCCAACTGTCACTGATGTCGATGGAAAGATTCCCATTGTCTTCAGTGAGAGATAAATTTAGCCTCCAGAGCCTATGAGAAATCAGCATTTAGTCACACTGGTTCTCAGTGTGCAAAACTTTCCTTTTGAAATGACTTGAAAGGAATGCTGGAAATCATTCTCTGAAGGATCACATGTTGCATGTTTCCCTTAGGCGGACTACTGTCATTACGGTTTGTACAGCAGGTAAACACAGAGGGTGAGAGGAAGAGAGTGAAAATATGTCTATTTTTACGTGACAAGTTACAAATATTTTGGATACATTATCGAATCATCATGCTGCTACACATAAATAAACACACACACACACACACACACAAACGCATAGCCCTTATAAAAATTACCTGTTCCTATTGATTGTGCTGGGAACTGTGCATGTCTAAAGAATACTCTGGGACTCGATAGCATTAATAATACTTTAAACTGCTTTTCTCATCTGCCCAGTAAATATATAATTACAATTTTCCATAGTAATTACAAAAGCACATTTCTGATTATTAAACTTTAATTTCTACATAAATACCGTTTCAGATATCAACAATGTATGAACCAGATTTGCAATCTACAGAAGATTCAAAACCAAGGCTGTCACTGCAGCTCTCACTCTGCTTATCATTTGTCCTCTCACCTACTTCACATGTGCCTTGCCATGAAAGGAACGCATGAATGATCTTAACTTGCAGCCTCTTATCTTTCCGGGTTTATTTTTTTGGCTTTAGCTGTACAGTAACTTGCCCAGATAATAGGAACAAAACATAAATAAAATGAAACCAATAGAGCCGCATGTAGTGTTAAAATTAGACTGCCTTAATTGCAATCACAGAAGCATTCCCTGAGCCCAAATCCTGCCTGCTTTCTGGGCACGGGAGGCTGCCGATGAGGCTCCCTCGACAACGGGGGAAGATGCAGGGTGTCACTGCACCCACCTGGGGTTCCCAAGTGACGTCAGTCCAGTGCAGAACACTATCCACTGTGGGGCAGGGTCCATCTTCTGTCCAGTGACTCTTTGAAGCAAAATGGTTACAAAGAGAGAAACGTGGACTGCAGGCTATTCCCCGCCCAGAGCATGTCCTCACCACAAGGCTGTAAAGTCAGGCACCATCTGGTTTACTGTCTAACCGGCTCTAACTTCATGATAGGACAGCTTGAGTGGGAGAAGTCTAGAGTAACGTTCCCCAGACAGCATGGCTGATCAGTCTGAGGTTAGATCATTTCTCCTCAGAAATAGGGGACATGAGTTTCATCCCTCTCAGCCAGAGGTGAGCACCCAACTCAGGACTTCCCCTCCAGACCAAGTGCTCTTGCTGACAGTGTTTTATTAAAAGACCAGCTCAATCCCAAATCCAAATTTAGAGAGGAAGTTTGGGGCTATAAACGTCCAAATCACAGTGATACTTAACTCTGCATTGCATGTTAGATGGTAAATGGGAGAGAGGGAGACATTCATTTTCACCACGCCCAACCTCCTTCTGTGGAGCTGGGCTTCAGCCCTTCTACACTGGAAATAATTATTAACAAGGCAGATGAGGACAGTGCTGCTTACTGGACTGGGAGTCAGGAAATGAGAGCGCTCCTTATTCACCATCTTTGTGATTCTGGATAACCTGATGGTCTTCCTTTCATTCTGTTTCCCAGCCTGTTGAAATGGGTAACTATTTTACATTCTAGGGTGAAATAGCTGAGATTCCAAAATGGAAAACACAGATAAGACTGGTGTATTTTATTTTGATGTCTAATCAGACCTGGGCCTTTTGTTGCTGGATGCTCTCTAGATGCATTATTATCTATTCTTATCTATTCCTACTATTCAATGTATGTGTTGCAGTAGAATTTAGCAGCCCCAGTAAGGATTTGGGGTGTGTTTTTCTTATATTCAAGAGTTTTATGTAGATCTTTAAAAAGGATGAAAATCTTTCAACTGTCAAATAGATGCCTGGTGTCTTGGTTTAATCCCAGCCAGCAACTAAGCACCACATAGCCACTCGCTCACTCCTCCCCCCTCCCAGTGGGATGGGGAAGAGACTCAAAATAAAAATAAAACTCAAGGGTTGAGATAACAGTTTAATAACTAAAATAAAATAATAATAGGAATGAAAAGGAATATAATAAAAAAGAGAGAAATAAACAAAACCTAAGAAAAGACAAGTGATGCACAATGAAATTGCTCACAACCCACTGATTGATGCCCAAGCGGTGATGCACCCCACAGCCAACTCCCCCCCGTTTATATACTGAGCATGACATCCTATGGTATGGAATATCCCTTTGTCTAGTTGGGGTCAGCTGTTCCGGCCACAGTCCCTCTCAGCTTCTTGTGCATCTCCTCACTGGCAGAGCATGGGAAGCTGAAAAATCCTTAACTTAGGATAAGCGCTACTTAGCAACAACTAAAACATCAATGTGTTATCAACATTATTCTCACACTAAATCCAAACCACAGCACTGTAACAGCTACTAGGAAGAAAATTAACTCTATCCCAGCTGAAACCAGGACACCCAGATTCAGCACAGCAATTAAATACATGGCTGAATAGGCCATGTTCAAAAGCCTTGCTTAACTTAAGACTTGCAGTTAATGAAGATCTAAAATAACCTCTATAAATATTATAACTTATTCCTGTGGAATTACATTTCTTTTAACACATTTGGGAGGAGAGCACCTGACAAGGTATAATATTGTGGTCTTTTTCCAAGGTCTTTATTTTGGCAGTTTTCTTGTATGTATGGGCTAATTAATTAATTCATTACAGACCTTTGAAGTATGGTAATTACTGTGATTTTTCTAAAACAATAAAAGTTTAGAACTTGACTGGATGCTGAATTATTAAAATAAACAAAAACCTAAGAACTTTAAAGAAATCTAGAGCACAAAAGCAAAGTCTGACATAGAGAACAAAAGCAGTGTTTTGTCCACCTCAACACTAAAGTGCATTAATAGCGGATGTTAGAGGAGTGTCTAGTTAGCAAAAAATGTTACACTAGATTCTATAACCACCTCTAAAGTAAAGTGTCTTTTTATTATTCTTTTTTCACTCTAATTCTAATGTTTGGGATTTATCAAATCATTTAAGCCTACGTTTTCAGGAAGTTATTTAGAGGTAAACACTTCCTGCACTGAACTAAGAATGCACAGGATTAATATCTGGCCATTCGCACGCACCATCCCACATGCCCAGATGAACTCCCGTGCATTTGAGGCCATAGGCTTTGCTGGCTGAAGTGTTCTTGGAAGGCTTCCACTCTGAAGTGAGTCTCCCTGCAGCAGCAGGAATAGCTAATGTGTGTCGTGTATAAGCAATGATGACTGGTAAGAAAAGCATTTTCTGGGAGTTTAATGATCAGTTGGGAAGAGTTTTCATCCCTGTATCTGTGCTCAGCTTGTCATTTACAGACAGGAAAAGCTTTTCCCATCAGGCATTTTTACATGTAACACTTTGTGAAAATGTGAAATATGAAGAAGAAAAAAGGATCAGCTCCGCTTTACTAGTAAAAATTAAACTCCAAATGCAACAAATAACAAATAGTAGTAAAGTAAAAATAGGACTAGACCCTAGGCCCTGGGGACTGCAGTGATCCGAACTGGAAGGTAGGAGAGCTGTTGTACATAAAGAGATTTTGCAAGCTAATGACAAAGAGGAGAGAAGCAAGAAACTTCATCAGGGCAGATGCAGGAAAAAAAGACTTTTCTGTTGGTTGGTTCTGATCAGCTTTGTATGAATTGCTGTTTGGTATTAATGGGTTATTTTGTCCCACATTCTACAGAACCATTTCAGGCTCTTTACAGCATACGAGCAAATGTAAGAGTAAGGCAGATTTAGAAATATAATGGAGTTACTAAACTAATCTAAAGAAACAAGATGAAGTGGACGATCTTCTAAGTTATCTATCCTTTTAAACTAGGAAGTCTATGCCTTATAACTTTCCTATATTTTTTGTACAAGCATATGTAAGATCTTGCTTATGCTATGGCTTCAAGGATCAGGAAACTCAGAGAAAATCCTGCTGAACAGAGGGGTTCAGCAAGGTGAAGCAGAATATTGGTTAATGCATAAGAGGGCCCTTTGGTGGTTGTTTCTGGAGACAGAAAACTGTCTTGTGAAAGTGATCTCTAACAGGTACAGATGGAGCTAATTAGAGTAGGCACTTTCTTATTGTCAGGACTTATCAAGACATTTAAGAACCAATGTGGGAGTTTCTCCTCAGATACCACTCCTGTCAAGTTCAGTGCAAGGTCAACCCCAATTAGTTTTGCAGGGCTGTACCCATAATGAGAGAAGACTGCTTCTTCAGAATTGCTGATTATCATTTCAAGAGTCTGCTTGCTTTTGCAGATAAACATGGGCGGATTTTTAGGGGTACTTCACACATGAACATATATGCTACTTCAAAACTATAAGGACCTAGTTAACTGAAGACACTATTCTCCCCTTATATACAGAAAGAGAGCCTGTGATAGGCAACCAACCATCAGTCAGCATGAGAGAGAAAGTAAAGATACAAATACAAAATACTCCTGCAAAGGGCTGTTAGGGGTATTCAACAGATTTCACTGTGACTTCAGGGTGTTCTGTACAGGAATGCAATATTGTATTGCTCCACATTAAGGGAGGTATTTACCACTTTAAGGGCTCACTTTCCCATAAAGGAAAGTGTAGTTCAAGTCTATTCAAATTTATTCTTTTTTTTTTTTCCCATAAATGAAAGCTGATCAAAGTAAAATTTGCTTTACCATCCCATTTTAAAGAGAGATGCCTGTCATGTTCTGGAGGGTAAAGTAGTTTCCTTGCTAATGCAGAGGTATTTCTTACCTTTGTATAAACCAAGATGTTCCACATTGTATCAGAAAAATTGTGCCATGTTTAATTAGTCTACTTCCAAATTACATCCATGTTGTGGCACAGATAGGTATTAGGCAACCCCCAGCCCAGCCTGGTACTCCATTTTGAATTCATAGCTGTGCCCAGCACTTCAGCAGGAGTTTTGCTCAAGTTGGGATTGCAGGATTAATCCTATGACTTGTTTGGAAAACATAAATTAGGTTTAGTGTTTTGCTTCCTGGCTTTAGTGAGGCTGTATCTGTTAGTACCATTGATACACTACTCCACTTTCACCAGTCAGATAAATCATCAGCTTCGTGGCTGGGGCAGAAACTACAGATATGACAGGGTACCCAAAACAAGCCATGAACTCCCCACAGATATAAACTGGCATAAATGCTTTCATTTCATCACCCAAGAATTTGGCTTGAGACAGTTCAGCTTGGTATTTTTTGTTGATGATTTATTTTGTGTTCAAAGTGTCTGTGTGAAGCAGAGAGAACATGTAACCTAGCAGGGAACATTTAAATCTGGCAGGACTTTATTCACAGGTCATTTTTGCTTTGTGGGTGTTTAGGCTCCAAGGTTTTCTCAACAATTTCCTTACTGGTCTGTACAGTCTCTTGAACTCGGGCTGTAAATCAGCCATATGTTAGGCTGAGAGTGCCTGCAGTGAAAAAAGGCTCTCACAGCAAGTGTGATGTGCACACTGTTTTCTTTGAAGAGCACGGGGGCTAAACATGTGCTCAAGTTGTTGGGGTTTGGTTTACAATTATTACAGGTCATTATAATTTTTATTAAAATATCATATCCTACCATATAATTAATATAAAATTCATTTTTCCATGAATTCCCTGTATCCTTAAAATATCCATACAGATGTCTAAGCATTTGTAGGTTTCATCACCAACTTGCATGTATGTTTATACACTACTCTCTTCCCTTTTTAAAATGCCCATTGTACGTATTTTTACAAGAGGTGTTGTAAAAGCAGCATTCCTGGCCACAGGCTCTTCAGGAGGTCACCAGCACACTCCTGCTTCTCCTTCATGATGTGTAGGGTATTGGTAGGGCAAAGCCCTGGGCCTCCTCTCTAAACTCATTCCTGTAAACAGTGTAACAGGGGAACTTCAGCATCCTTTGGCTTCCTGACATAATCTGTTCAGTGAATCTTACTTATTTGTGAATGTGCCTGCCCCAAATGGACTGCTTACAAAACCTGAGGGGGTTATAATCGCACTTCTTCTATCACCCTAGTCCAAGACCTGTACTTGTCTCTCATGTCACCTGCTGCATATCTCCCAAAGGTCAACAGAAGGGTTATTGGGTGAAATTTAGTGGCCACAGGAGATGAGATGAAATGAGCTAACAGTCATCAACTATTATCATCACGGTGACTGTTAGCATCATGATCACCTATGAGTATAGTCACCACCTATTTTCCAAATCCCCTCTTTGGTCGATACAAGAGTCTTTGCCCTCAGCTCTTGATTTCGGTTCATTTTGGTCCCAATTCTCCTTTCACTTACTCATGTGATTTCACAGACTCCAGTTCAGCTGCGTTTCATTTGTACTAATGAAAAGACAGTTGAGCTTTGAGTCCAAGCTCTCCAAGACCTTTCACCTAACATCCATTTACACTTATGTGATAAGACACCTAAATAACTTGCAAGGTAGGAGGGGTACGCGTTCTCTCTTGGGTATCCTTCTACTGTGGCATGGATTATTTTAGACTTTACATGTATACCTTATTCCCACTGCAGCCTGTGAGGCCACATTTCCATTGATGTAAGCATTAAACCAGTGGCAGGGTTAGAGCAGGCCCTAATTATATTACAGTTTAATAGGGAAACAGATTATGTCAAGTGAGAGGTCAGCAACATATTTTTGGAGCACATCTCAAAGTTCACCCAGTACACATCCCTTCCTTTTACTGGAATATTTATAGTTTGTTTGTTTTAAACTGGAACTATACTTTCTGTGACTTCTCCTGAAAGACGTTTGGGACACAGATGGCATGCAGAACCTCAACCACAGCCATCAACTGCTGGAGAGCTGGATCCTTGTCCTTTTCAAACTCTGCTGTGATGGGTTAGGATGGCAGCTTTAAAGTAGACAAGCTGTGGTAACCTAAAGCAAGTAAATCCCAAATTCCTTTATAGAAAACCCTTGCCCACGGCTGTAAACACCCTGGCACACAGATCCCGTATATGCTGCAGTCAGCAACCTTCATGTTCCTATGCACCCCAAAATTTCACTGCTGCATGGGTGCTCCAATACATTTGCTACCCAGCTAGGGGCCTTCCTCAGGGTTATGTGGGTTTCTGATACTAAATCTTCCCCTAGATCCTCCAAGGTATGTGTTTTCTGATCATGCCTATCCTATGCAGTGAGAGTGAGCACCTGCACAGGGTAGTCATGCCTTCATTTCAAAGACCAGGTGCCTTCTAGGGCACTTGCTCCAAAGAAGTAAGAACAGGGCTCCATTTCTGCTCTAAAAAAACGCTTGTGTAAAATCTTTGAGCAGCCCTGGAAGCAAACACCAGAAACAGTCTCCTCTCAAGCCATCTGTCTTCTCTACTTTCTGCATGGCCTCTGCAAGGAGTATGGAGGGTGTTCCTCTCCCCATCTATAACCTGATAGCTCAGGCAACCTCCCAGATCAAAAGAAATATGAGATTAAACCTTGTTAGACAGTCAGTGGAACTGAACCTGGCTCTTACATACCCCTACTGAATGCTTAAAGGAAGAAGCATCACCTCATCCTTCCACCAGCATTTGCAAGAAAGGAGTGATGCCTTGCTAAACTAAAAATAAGAGACCAAAGCAGAGGCATAGATCTAAGGTTTCTGGCTCTCAATAGAACAGAGGTGCCTCCCTACAGCCTGGGGGGCAAGTGGTGCTCCATCTCCCCCTGGGGAGGCTGAGCTGCTCCCTGCACACTTTGGTGGCTGATTTGGGAGCCACTTCAAGGGGCTGAAGTCTTCCAGCTGAAGATCGAGACATGTAAGACAGGGGACCAAGAAGTCAGGTATTGCTGTGACTAGATTTTAGGTGGCTGAGGTTTTATGGGATCTCCATTGGCCCTTGAGCATCTTCAGTAAGTTTACATCATACAGTAAGGACAGCAATTATTACCAAGGCATGAGAAACCATTTTGTTTTCTCCTGTGACAATCCAAGTGCACGGACAATCATCTTTTTGAAAGCAGTGGGAAAATGTTTACACAGGAGAAAGTCTTAATGCCTCCGTAACCATCTAATTTGAATTTGTGACAGAACTATTGTGCAAACATTTTCATAGGTGATTTAACAAAGTTCAGTATACCTTGTAAATAAAAAGCATGTTTCCATCCCAAAGTAAAATACTGTTTAGTTTTGAAATTTTCTGGAAATATCAAACTGGTGTTGATAGAAAAATGAAATGAACAATTAAAAAAAAAGTTCACCTCTTCTTCGAAACATGCCACCTTATTCTAAAAAATCCCATATTATTCCCATCTGATATTCAAGACATCAAAGTTAAGGATTTCTGTTTCCTACTAGAAAATACAGCCCCTCAGGCAGGTAATCACAGCATTGGAGTGTTTAATTTTGTTAAGTCTGATATTAACTTATTTCATAAGATACTTTGCCTATCAAATGACAGTAAGTCCCTTAACATAAACACCACTGCAATTTTATGTGCATGAGCGGTTACTCGTTTGGTTTTTTTAAACTCTAAACAAGTGAAAGAATTTGAAAATCCCGACCTTGAAACACTTTCACACATGCTTAATTTTAATCATGCACGTAACCCCAGTGAGTCCAGTACTACTCATATACTTAAATTTAAGCACATACATAACTCTTAGCAGGACTGGGCTTTAATATAGCACAGAACCTAATGTCTAGTTTTTCAGTGTTAAAATTAACACCTTCCATTTTCTAAGAGAAGTCATTATATGAAACAAATTATTACATCAAATCTGTACCTAACAAATATTTTAACTGCGATAGCTATATATATTACAATATATAACATTTGTAAGTATATATATTACAATATGTAATATTTTTTAAAAGTACTAAGAGTCATACGGGTGACCTGACACACAACCTTGTGGAAGAAACCCTTAGGGAGAGGACTACTGAGGGAGGAAAAACTTGGAAAACTGTTTTCTCGCAGCATCTCTGCTGGTGCAGGAGCTTCCCCTCGCATAGCAGAACAAAGTCTCAGCTTCATTATTTGTTGACTTTGGTGAATTTTCTGCAGAACAAATCTCTCCTCAGAGGCATTTAACCTCCCTGCACTACCCTGCAGTGAAAACCCTGGAGCCCTCCCCGACCAGCTCTTCTCTTTGCAGCCTGCAGACACGGAGAGGCCAGATCGCCCCATGCTGAAGGCACCTGTCTGCCTTCACGCTAACTCAGCCCTTCTCAGCCTGTAAGCATGTGCTGAAGACTCATCGCCATCCCAAACAGCAGTATTTGCTGTTTGTCCGAAGATTTCCCTGAGTATTTCCTAATAGAGCTCATGTTCCTGGCAGGTCTGCTCACGTTTACTATGGTTGTGATCTGACATTAACATCCACGCTCCCAGATCCCTTAGCAGCCATGGACAAGGTTGCTTGTGGTCTCCTGGTTGTCCTGTGGTGGGATATGGCAGCAGCTTGTGCTGCTCCATCCAGATCAAGGGAAGACAATATCACTGGGGCCTCATCCAGTTAAGGAATGGGATGAAATTATTTTCATTGCTGTTGGCATGGTCATGCACTCCCAATTCTGTTTTCTGCTGCTAATTCAGAGTAACACGTTATCGGTTATCACCAAGATAGCTATCTTTATTATAGAAACATTGGGCCTTGTAACAAGACATATATATACTGAAATCTCAAAAAATTAATATCGGCGTTTTTTTTTCTAATTCAGAAAATAAGCTAAATCTTGATGGATCTGTTGTTTGTTTTTTTTTTTCTTTCTAAAACCATAATGATTTTCTATACTGAATAATTGTGAACATTTTGTTTTGGGAACTCAGCTTGAAAAACAAGCTAACAACAACAAAACCCAACCAACCAGTAAGGGCAAGCAGTACTCACAAGATTTTATCAGTTACTTCCAGCAAATGCCCCTCAGTACCTATTTCACTCTGCTATTTTAGTTAATTTGCAAAGCTTCAGCAAGGAACAAAGGTTAAATACTTGGAATTTGCACAGGTTGTATGTCACCACAGAATGCTAAATAAATGTTACAAATGAATGTTAGTTCCTCCAAGAAGGAAAAAGTGGGGCATGGGGTGCACCTGCCCTGAAAATCTTTGTAAGAAGAAAATTCCTCTGGATCTAAGCAGGAAAGAAGGAGGTGCAAATGCAGAGCATTGCAGAGGTGCTGCTTTCAAGTCTGCTTCATCAAGGGACTCCAGGTAGGTATGGAGCTGAGCAGAACTATTTTACAAACATCTCCTGTTATGTATTACTATAAGGAATAACACAATATACGCCTGTAGTACAGGAATCTGCTCTGATAATACTTGAGTACATTTAGCAATCTGAGCTGAGGGTTGAGCTGTGGTAGTTAGGGATATTGGTAATTAAAAGCAGTGAGAATAGATGTAAACCCAGTGGCACAGCATGCTACAGAAGTGGGTATTTGTAGTTATAAAACTACAGTCCTGGATGAGCTTATAGCAAATCGGATTAAATTTAAGACTGCTAAATTGTGCTATGGTAATGTATTTCTGTTGATGAGGCTTGGATTGTTCTGTTTATGGTTGATTGGGTTCTGCTAGGTGATTTTATCCACAGGTGTTAAATACAGTCATGCTGATCATTGTAGTAGCAATTGCCATCCAAAGCCCTCTCCACAGATCAGGTACATGACATTTAGTAAGTAAGAGGTGGGCAAACTAAAGGAAACAGATCTAGAGTTTGCCCGTGGTTGTGCAGCATGAAAACCATAACAGAGAAAACAGAAAACCTCCAAGTCTTGACTCTCCTGGCAAACAGGGAGTGTTGTCAACACAAGGTACTGCGGCAAACCCTTCCTCCTCCAGCCTTCCTCAGCCACAAACAACTTTTTCACCAGTTCTGGTCCTCATCCAGCTCTGAGAATCAGTGATGATAATTCAAGCATGCCAAGTGTCTGGCCTCAGCAGATTTTCTCGTGGCACAAAGAATGGGGGGTGATGTGGAATTTTTTCTGAATTCTTTGAATATGTCTCCTGGAAAACATGCTTTCTGCTAACAGTTCTGATACCAGCATGTATTTTCTGCACCCCACTTCTATTCCTGTAGTATTTTATAGCAAAGTTGTTAGCTGGTTATTTTCAGTTCTAGTACTCTAGCAAATTGTAGTTAGTTTGTGTTGGTATTTCAAAATCAGATTTCTACCTTCACAAGCTAATCCTAGGAGAAACTAAGTGTCCTCAGCTCTTACAAAACCAATGATGTTCTGGGTGTTCAGCACATTACTGAATGAGGCCTGATCGGAAGGATATTCAGCCAAAGTTGACAAATTTCTAAATAGAAAGTGCCCCAGTTTCATTCAAAATCTACTTGTAAACAAACAACAACAACAACAAAAAAAAAAAGTCAAAAAAATTAACCTATTTCTCAAACTACTTTAAAAGGTCCTGAGAAGTCAGGACCTTTCTAAAAATTTTGGGGTACACTTGAAACAAGTCATCACCACTAAGATTTTATTTTTATAGTTTTTCCTTATGGCTTATACATTTGGTAGTTACCTTTTCTGCTATTTATTTGGAACATATTAATTGTGATTCTTCTCTGTACCATTATCACTAGCCTGCAGATAGATATTTTTATTACAGAGAAAAGATACTTCATCGTCGTAACAGCACTCAATTTTGCCTTATCAATTTTCTTCTTTTGTGTTACTCACATACACACAGTTTAAAATATTTGTGAGATGACCTCATGTTTTTTTTGTTGTTGTTTCATTTTGATCTTGTTTTCCTGGCTGAGAGGATGTGTGTCACTTGTGTTTTGAAATGAACTCTGGTAAATACAGCCGCTTCTTGAAAAGATCACTGCTCTCATTTGAGCACGACTTTGCCATAAATATGCAAGTGGGAAGAAAACTATGAAGACTTCTTGTGCAAACTACCCACGGGCTCAGTCTTCTCCCTGTTTCGGCACAGTGCTGCTTCTGGATCCTTCCTCGCAGAGCACGCGACCTACCTCACGGCCGTACATGACACCGAGTGCCAAAGAAGGATAATTGTATTAGAAGACTTTTTAATTCCCCAACTTACTTCAGCTGTTATCAGCAGCTGGTTACTTCAGCTAGCTGATATGCCTCGGTGTCTTGTAAACATTCGCTCTAGTATTGTGCATTACTCATAGTTGGAAAATCACTTTGACTCCTGTAACATAATTATGTTAATGTCAAATGAGTCACAGGGAAACAGAAAACTTGTATCAGAGCTGCACCTTAGTGCCAGTTTCTGAATGCTCCTGCTGGCATGATAGAAGTAGGTTAGGGGATTTAGGGGGAAAAACAACTTTCATTTAATGAGTGATGTGAAATTATGATAATGACTCATAAGGAAGCTTGTGTGACAATCAAATTCAGATTCACTGAAACATAAAATTGGTAAGAGAACAGCCTGCCTGATTATTTATAAGAGCGAGAATGAAAAATACTTAATTTTTAAAGAATGACTTTCACAGGAAAACTTCACAGATATCTTTTTGCACATAAACAGCTTTTGACATTCATAATTTAATTCCAACGGCAGTAATTTATTTAAATTGACATCTTAATTAGATTACATTTCAATCATCTCCAATGTTTTATTAATTCTACCTCTTCCTTGGTTTAGTCAATGCAAACGATCATTTAGGAAAAAAACCCCCAACACCCTTTTTAGCTCACTTTTGGATCATAATGCAAAAAGCCAGCAGCTCTTCAACAAGCTAAAAGTTCTTGTAACATACCTTGTCCTAACTTAAAGCAACCAAAGGGACAGTAAGAGCAGAATTCATTCTGGAGTTAAAAGCTATGGGGACATACATCTGTGACACACTGGCTATCTCACAGCTAAGCTGTAGCAATTATTTTCTGTAACATACCGAGGAAGTTACTCTGGTATTTGCCTACCAGGATTTTACATGCTCAAACATATATCGATATTCCCACATGCCAGCCTGATGAATAAGATATACCATCTGAATGTAAACGGAGGCATTTTTTTTTTCCAATGGCTAAAACATCATTCCTGTAAGACAAGAGTTTTAGTATTCCAACAGAATACTAATTCCCACTGTGCTATTCAATAAAAAGGCTCAAAACTAAAGAAAAGGCAAGAGCTGAAATGAAAATCATAACCAGGTAATTTAAAAGTCAGAAAGAAAAAATCACTTAGGGCAATGTATCAAAAATATTTCTTGATAAATAACAGCATTTACATTAAGGTCCTATTTGAGAAGTTCAAGAGACAAGACTTACATTTCTCTGGGAGCTCCATCTTTCTGAGCATTTCCCCTTCATCTGCTGACTTCTCATCTCATGCCTTTTCTGACTTTCTCTCCACTTACCCTAGAAACTCAGTTAATAAATTAAATCTCACAGGCCCCATAAGAAACCAACTGTTGTTACTAAATTGAGTGGGAATATGAAGGTCATGCCATAGGTGACTAAGTGCACCCTAGATTTCCCTACGAGCCATGATCTAAATATGATGCTACAGCATCATCTCGACCTTATACTGAGTGAGGGGCTTTATTTCAGAGCACATCCCCGATCCAGAGATAACCTACTATGGACAACACCTGCAGTTCGAAGCCCTCAGCTCTTGGCCGAGTTAAAACTGTGTTTTATTACATCAAACACGTTCATGCTGAACGTATCGGCAGAAAACCTTTATTGCAGTATTTGGTGCTTCCGTTTCAGCTAGGATTATATGGAAAATACATTACAGACTTCTTCCTTTGTAAATTAGCGTCGTTTTGTTACTGGTGTGTATCTGTGGGTCGCCCTACGGCGGCAGCCCGCC
>NW_020799097.1:100504713-100570122 GCF_003259725.1 Athene cunicularia | reverse complement strand
TGCAAAAGTATAAGAGACAGCGCCGGGGCTGTGCGCCCTACGTCACGTCACGTGCGTGGCGCTGTTTACAGCAGCCGCCGGCGGTTGCCTGGCAACTGGCCCGGGTCCGGGCTCCCTGCCCGCCCCGCGGGGTGAGGAGCCGCTGCCGCGGCGCTGATGTCTGCGGGTAGTCATGCCTCTGAGTCATGGGGGTCAACCGCTCCGGCTGAATTTATAGCTCTCGAAACAGAGAGAGGCTTCTTTGTGCGATGCCATCGGTTTTCCTTTATTTGGCATCAGTAAGGGGCCCGCGACGTTGCTTAACCCCTTTGCGGGATACTGTGTGAAAGAATAATTCTCACAAGAGCGCAAGAGCAAACCATGCCGCTCTTGTTCCAGCGCTGTGCTCTCCCAGTAAACAAAAGCAACGTGGTCCCCGGGGGGTAGTTTCTACACCCACTGGAGCATGACATTCCCCACAATTAATTATTACATAAATACCATGTCGGGGATGCCATTTATGTTACAGTCTTTCTCTTAACTACAGCAATGACAGCAGTAACTTATATCTAGAATCTTATGAGGATACTGTTTCATTTCTATTCTAGTTGCCAAGTTCATCTCCCAGGAACAGCCTAAGGATGTTCTGTAGCCTTTGTGGCCGTGTACTCTTGGTGTGACAGACCAAAGCCTAGGAGTGTTTACACTTCTGTCCAGGTGCTGGCCTTGGCTCTTTCGCCTTTTTTCTAAGAATCAGATCATTCTACATTTAAAAAAAAAAAAAAAAAAAAAAAAAGGTGTTATAGTGATTGTATGTTTAAAAGCATATTGGGCTGTATGTGCAGGCTTTTAATAATAGTATTTGGTAGACAAGTCTTACCCACTTGTTATTGTAACTCTGTATTTCAAAACTGGGCATTATAAAGCTGCTGAGTCCTTTTGATCCCATCTGCATGTGGCTTTTTTGAGAAGCTGTGCATAAAAGTCAGTAACTGTTATGTCTGTCTCCCAAAGCTGTTGCTTTATGTAGACAGACCAGGCAGCAAAATAGATCTTTAGCTTGGGATGGATCTTCTCAGATTGTTTAAGCTCAAGGAAAATGTGGTGGGCTGTGTGAAACAAGGAACTTGAACTACATCATCAGCAGGTAGCTCCTGGTCTGCTAGTGACTGTGAGCAGGTAAAAGACCCAGACACTAAGAGTTATGTAATAAGCATCAAATAAAGATCTCTATAAAAGTGCTGTAAAGTAGGTTAAAATTGCCTGAAAGCAAAATGCCTGTGCCAACTTCTGTCCTGATATGGCTGATGTATCCACATCAGCATGCACAAGCTCTCAAACTCATCTTTCTAGTGTTTGGAAGATAAAGGTGTTGAACTACGTCTAGACTAATCTTGGCTAATCTAGACTAACCTGAACTAAATCTAAAATGGGAATATTTTCATTCCACAGTTTAACCAAGTAGATAATTTGAGATTATTTCTGGGTAGTTTTGGATAGGTTTAGCCAAACTCTTGAGTGGAAAATGGAAGGAAGAGGAGATTCCTTGCTTTGTGAGTGGCAGTGCGCTAGGAAAGGTAGTTGAATACTTGTTGGCAATCCTTCTTTTTCAGTGTGGTAAAGCGGCATATGTTTGCAGAGGTTACATATCCAATTTAAAGGGCTTTGCTGTGCAGTGTAATGATAACGTGGTGCAGTGCAAACTTAAGCTAAATAGTGCTGTCCCAGAGCATCCCAAAGGAAGGTGGTATGGTTGGTCAAGAGTGGCCGTGTCTTAGATTGAATCAGAGGGAGGAAGAGAAAAGTGGACAAGCTTTCAGCAGTACAAGCCTTTCTCATTCAGCTGCTTTAAAAAAGAAATTCTGAAAACCTGTGTCAATAAATTTGTGCTGTTCCTAAAATCAGGGTGATAAAGCTGCTCTCTGTCAAAAACCTGTATTACTTCATTAGCTTATAGAAATTTAATAGCTGCTACTTTTCCATTTAGCTGTTTCTGGTTATATGCTACTATGAACACAGACAGAATGGTGTTTGGACCAATATACATGTAGTTGCACAATTAATTGCTCTAAGTGCAACAAACCAGCCCCAGGATATATTGTCAGTTCTGGAGATAACACTGCATCTCCTTTGAAGGGGGTATTTACAGTGCTTACCTCACCATTATAAGGATGACTGTATGCTGACAAGGAAACAGTCTTTTGAATCAGCTACCAGAATACCATTGCAAAGCTTACTGTAACTCAGAAAATCTGTACTGATTGTACATCTCTGCCTGCAATGCACTATCCTATACTAGAACCTCCCTGGAAAATAGTTAAGTAATTCCCCTATCCCAGAAAATTAAGCTTTCCCAGAATTTTCCATTTGCCCTTCATAGGTTTCAGCTAGTGTCCCATCAGAAACAACCTTCCTGGAAGTCAGTGAGTACTGAGCAGTATCAGACTGTGTGTGAGCCTTGCATAATAAATGCCCTCTACAGCAGAACTACCATGATCTGTGGATCGTACTCATTCTCATCCCAAACTGTGACGTACTTGCTCAATATACTGAATGTCCTGGTGGAGGTTGCTGGGATGAACCTGAACAGCTACCAGGCGTTAGAGTGGCTCTTGCAAGCTGAAGGACAGAAATGGCCAGTCAGCAGACGGAGAGCATTTTCACAAAGCAATCCAAGTGGATCGACAGACTGCTTCCAAAACACAAGCCCAGAGTTTAATTTTTTTAAACTCAGCTGGACATTTTAAAACTGTGGTTTCAACAGAAACATAAATTTAGTACTTAATTTTGTCATTATTCTTCCTGTCAGCCCTTTGCTTTGCCACAGGCAATAATTAACAGCTGTTCTTTAAATTCCATAATGATTAAGGCCCCTCCTCACTTCTAATTACCCCTTTCTCTAAAAACATCTAGCTTTTAAATGTAATCAGGGTATTTTAGTTCTTATGAGACTTATGAAGGTCCACACACTTTTTAACAACTTAGATCTATTGATAAAAAAAAAATTAAAAAATTTACTATTGCCTTCTATGTCCTTGCCTTCTATGTCTGGAATCCATTTTCAGGGCAGACCAGAGGGAGTTTCTGGTGGAAGTTAAGAAAGAGATATGTATTCTCTGACTCAACAGGGCTCTTTGTTTTCAAGCAGTAGAAATAAAGAGAATCTCTTTTGAGTTTCCTTTAATTATGAGCCTGAGGGTAGAGGGAAAGGAGGAGTGATTTTTGTTTCTCAGTATGATGTTTGTGATTTAGTTCTGCCTGAAGGAGTTGCTGTTTTGTTGCTAAATTATAATTGCACCTTTCCTGTGGCTATAGAGGAGATTTGGCTATGTTACACTTCTGATTTGTGGTTGTCTTCCTTTTTCTGTGGGAGCTCTCCAAAATGGTAAATGGGAGTTGTATCTGTGACTTAAACGTGCTACTTTCTCTCTTTCACAATCATAAGGATTTCCTTTTGGTATGAACCAGAGCTGAATGTCAAGTTAGTTCTTGCAGTCTGGCTTTTTCATTCTAGAGAAAACATGATACATTTGAAATATCATTTTCTCATTAGGTCGTTAGGTTATGCAAGGTGGAGGATGGCAGTTACCCTTACAGCTATTTATTACTGTGGTTGTGAATCTAATGAGGGAAGATGGGATTCAAGAAGGGACATGATAAAAGTTTTTGTAGAAGTGGGTATAGTTTGGATGATGAAGGTATATGAGAAAATTAATGTTTAAAAAAAAGTTTACAAATCCCTCAGTGTGTACAGTTCTGCTATTACTTATGAACAACCCTTGATCAAGCATAGCCAGTAAATCAGTATCCTGTAGTTTTCTTCTTCATGGGAGTCTAGCAGCACCAAAGTCAAGAATTCATGGCTTTTTGAGAAGTTAAGAAATTGTTTTCTCTTATTCCTTGGGTGATACTTTCTCTGAGCAAGTGTAAGCAGAATTATCTGTGATCCTGAGCATTTTTCTTTTCAGGTAGAAAAGAGTAGTTAAGATATGAGCAAGAAACTTGGGAAATGTGCATTCTACTACAGGGTGTTTTAGGTAAGTCATTTAATGCTTTCTGATGAATAGAGATTGTACATTTTGTACCTCAGAGCAATGTGGTGAGCATATCATTAAGACTGTCTATCGTGTAAAAGCCTAAGCGAAATAGAAACTGCATATTAAAGGCTTTACCTGTTTCTTTTGACCTTTTACCACTTTCTGCAGAACAGATAATGCAGCATCTGTATGAACTGAAACAATTCATAGAATCTGTAATAGTCTCGTAAATCAATATATTCAATTTGTGACATTTGTTAAATTATTGAAAATTTGAATAACTTACAAAAAAAAGTTAATTTCTTATTTCTGTCCTCAAATCTTGGTAAGAGGTCAAAGCATTCAGCTCTGACAAATTTTGTGGTATTTACCTTTGAATTATTCAAACTTTAATTCATGTCATAAGGTTATCATAGCTTTTCATTTAACATTAAACTATTTCATAAGTCTCTTAATTTCTAATTGACAATTTGTCAACTAGTTCATTCACAAGGTCAGTGCAGGATTGTTACCCAGTAGTTTAACATGACAGAATGAATTATAGAATTTATGAACTTTTTGTTGTTGCTACTGCTGTTTACCAACAGTTTACATTAAATGTGACTCACAGAATTCAGAAATAGATTAAGCCCTCTTGCTGTGTTCTCCATTTTAATCCTTCCTGCCCTCGCCTCCCTCCCTTGCCACTCCCAAATCAAAGTTTCCAAGACTGTAAAGTCAAAATGTTTCACATAAATCTTCTTGATGCAGCTCAGGCTCTTTGAAACTTTTGTTCAGTTCCGTTTGTTTCTTCCAAAACTTCCTGTCACTTCCTCTATATCCACTGGGTCTCTTTTTGTTTGCTCTGGCATGATATTTGTCTTTATCTAGGACTACCAGTGGTCTGAAACTCTGATTTTCAACTGTTAATAAAAACTGTCGATAACTATTAATAAAGTTCACAAAGAAGCAGCTGTAAATCACAATGGGAAATATATTTTTCAAAGCAGAAACAGATGGGAACAAGTTAAAAACCCTCTGTTTTCTCCAAGGTCTTCTGTTTTTATAGCTGTTTAGATTTGTACATTCTTTGGAACATGTCTTTTGCTTCGGAATGCTGCCTTACTAAATGTGAGAAGTTGAAAATGGACTCAGTAGATCATGACTACCATTTTGAAACTTCCATAAATAGCGCACTGTGTACTGTGGAACATTTATCTTAAGTGAGCACAATGCTTAGAAGAAATCCTTAATCTATTACTCAATTGAATACACAGCAGAAGCAAAACCATGCATGAACACGTGTCAAGGCAATATATTTAAACATTATCAGTACAAATGCACCATACAACTGACACTGGCGGAGAGAATTGTTGCTTTGTGAGAATTTAATCTTTCATTTCTTTGACTTTTCTGCATGTTTAAATCTCAAAATATTTTTTTATTGAAGGATTCTGAGATTATATCCTCTTTCTCCCCTACATGTAAAAGCAATGCAAGTAAGATAAAGCTGTTTTCCAAGTGGGGTGTGATCCTGGCCCTGTTGTGCTCAGTGACAGTTCTTGCTAACTGAAGTGATGCTGGACTGGGTGTGTAGGTTCCGGGATGAGAGGGTTTGCTTGTTCTTGCTTTCCTTTCTTCCTGTGGATTGATATGCAACCAAAGGCCACAGGTTTGGCTGCTGTAACACACAACCTACACAATGTTAAAAGTGAACATAATTTAAAAATTTGTTTGATTCCCTTTCAGTAACTACTTTTCAGATCATTTCAATGTACTGATTTTGTTTGTAGTCTACTGCATTTCCCCCTAGTACCAGGTATGTAAATTGTATTTCTGGTCCTTGATTGGTGTTTGAACTTGGATAATTTCTTATATCTATGCTGTTGTAAGCAGGGTCTTCTAAGGCTTTCTAATTAGCTTTTGTGTAATTTTTGCATATTTTCTGGAATTGAGCAGTTTCCCACAAAAGCTTGGTTCCTCCCTCCTCCCAGCAAAATCACTAACTTTTGAAAATGCTTTTCAGTGATACAGCATGCCTAATTATAAGTTGATTTTTTTTTTTAAAGCTTTTAACTTTGATTTATGTTATAAATAATGAAATGGCTTTTAAGGATTGAGTTGTATACTGCTTGAATGTTATTCAGGACTCTACTGAAAACTTGTTTTTATTTCATTTTCATATAATCTATCATTGTTTTATTCACATCTTAGAAAAATGAATTGCAGTAATTTCTCATGATAGCTTATGTCCTAAAAGCCCTTTGTAATCTGGAAAAACAATTATTTTTAATCTTTGTGCTATGTTGAACACAGTACTTAAAAATAAGTCTGGTTTTGCTTTAACTTCTGTAATTTGGATTCCTTTTCATAACTGTGATTACAGTGTAATATTCTGCCCGCCTCTTGGGCAGTTGTGCTGTCTTTAGTGCAATCTTTGTAGGGTCTTGAAAATGCAAGTAAAGAAATCCAGGTTTTATTCTTTTTCTACTTCATAACTGTGGTAAAGTTTTGTTGTTTCGTGATTACTTTTCTGCTTAAATGCTGTTGTTTAGCACTGGAAAGAAACAGTCTTCAGCTGTTGAAAATAAGAGTGCATCTGTAATAAAGGTGATTATGATTCATTTTTATGCTTATTGTCAGTGCTTTGAAAAATATAATTTCAAATCTAACAAGGCATGTGCTTGTTTATTTAATGTTGTCTTAGAATATGTTCTTGTGCCACTGAGATCAGTGATAATGGGATGAGGTAAGAATTGATTATTAAAGGTAAGATTTTGAAGTTAATTGAGAGTTTTATCACTAGTGGATAATATTCTGCACCCAATAATGTAGAAATTATCACTTATTTCAGAAAGAGTTAGGGTGAGGCTGAATATGCTGAAAAGGTCTGTTTTCACTCAGACTTGGAATATGAGGATTATCTGTTGACATATGTATTTAAACCGAACTGGTGTGAATACAAACCAGATGTTTCTTGGGAACATTTTTATATAGTACATTTGAACCATAAAACAAGGTGACACATTTTTTTTAGTCAGTATTTCTGATTTTGCATTGAAGAAATGTGCATTCTAAGGTACAATGATTTAAGTGTTACTTTGCAGGTTCTTGTCCAGTTACAAATAGGTGTCTTGTGTAATATTAAGTGCTGCAGTGGAAATCTAGATACAAAATAGAGTGACCATCTGCATAAAAGAAAATAAATCATGTTGATGTAAAACAAATAAGTACTCTTTTAAATATTTTTTAGCAACCATTTTAAAGACTAGGTTAAACCTTGATTTCCATATCCATTCTCACTGAGCATGTGAGAGGCTATCAGCAAGTAGCTGACAACATCTAAAAAATAATCTAGTACCAAAACCCCAGTTCAGTGTTGTTTAACTGTATTTACCACACCTAGTTGGATTGATTCAGTACCTTCTTATTTTAAGAACCACTGTGCTGTTCATTCTCTTCCTGTAAACCCTCCAAGAGTGACAGTGGAGATAATGTATGTCCCAGTCTTACAGTCTCTTCTCCCTTAATGAATGTGCTTCATGAGGCCAAGGAAGAGGTGGGACAGTGCTGTTTGGAAACCAGTCCCTTCCACACAGGAGTGGGTTAGGCACCCATAGACTTGTGGTATTGGAATGTGTTAGTGCTGTAGGTGGTGATTTATATTATTTCTAGTAAAAGGAATAATGAATGTTACTTGGAGTTGTGTTTACAAACACACACACACCCCACCACTTAATGTTTCTCAAAGATGAGCTTGACAGTTTCTGGTTTATTGTAGTGCTCTAGCATTTATAACAAACTCTTATTAACTTGAACAATTAATCACTATCAACTGTCCCCTTAATGTCTTGTAATGTTAACTCTTGATTCAATCACAGTGTTGCTGTTAATATGATTGGGAAGATGACTCTGTCATGATCTTTGCCTGATTTTGCTAAATACATAGGTCCATAAAAGAGCATTTATTTCTCACAGAATTGGATTGTGAGTTTATAACAGAATGCAGTAAATTAAAGGAGAGAAGTCACACCGAGGAAGGAATATTTTCTACCCTTTCTTTACAGTCTCCTTTTGTTTTCATTGTATGATACAATATGCAGAGGACATGCTGGAAGCCCCTTGTGTCCTTTTTTGGGTATCTTCAGATTCCCTTTCTCCAAAGCTTGACAGTTTACGAAGAAGTCTTATAACATCTGACACTGGAGATGATCTGAGGTTTTGCGAGTTACACTGTCAGTTGTATTAATGAAGTATTGCATAACATTCGAATATGACAGTATGTCCTTTCTGCTGTTATCTGCTTTCTGAAAACTTCCATTTTAGGATGCTGAATATTACTTCTCTTTCTGATAATTGACACTGTGATAATACAGGATATGAGTTGTACATAATGTTTCACTGTGTATGGATGGGTGCAGATTGGAACCAGCTTTACAGAGATAAGATGGGTCCTTTTCTGAAATACACTATGGTTGTCTATACTGGCTAGTTGTGCACATGCAGAGATAACCAAGTTCTTAATAAGCTCATGGTAGCCGTATGTCACAACATAGTGTATAGTTTGGGTCTTTGATGTGGCACAGTGCTGTTGCGATGAATTGAGTTCATGTTGTAACTATGGCTGAGACAATATATGAGCTCATATGGCATACTCTAAACTTATCTTTACATTTTTGAAACTTGGACGTTCTGGTTTAAAAGAGGATGAGAAGTACAATATGCTTACATTATTCCATTACAATAAATTTAGTAAGAATATAAACTGGCCATAAAAATGTAATAACTTTACCCTATACACTGAACTATAGATATGTAAAATGTAGTACAAAAATGCAGTTAGACATTTATGTGCTTGTATAGCTTTGTCAATATAGTTCAGCTGCACAAAGTATATGTTCATTTAGCAAATGGTTGAGGCTGCTTTATTTTTAAGTTTGCTCATACTTTTTTTTTTTTTTTTTTTTTTTTTTTTTCTTTTCATCTGCTTGGTGATGTTAACCCCTTGCAGAAATGCAATAGCATCTTAAATAACATCAGTTTGTTGGGTGAATAAGCCATAGGTATTGGCAGATGCACTACAGGTCTCCGACAGTGACAAGGGTTTCTGGCATTGTTTGCGGAGCCTGGGTATATAAACTCTAACCAACATGAAGCTGAAACTGCTGCCAGATTTACTGACAGTTAACTTTATTTGTGAATGCTTAGAAGTCTGGGAGTCTGACTATTCACAGACAATATGTCAGTGTGGGAACTTCAGTCATCCTTATTAAGTGTGGACCCAAGGGTTCGATATCAACTGTTTTGGGGTTGGGTTGTTTCTGTGTCATGGTTTGTTTGATCCAAATGCTATTGAAAGCAGCACAAGTCTCTCTATTGACTTTGATTAGTTGATCACTGTATGACATAATAAGCGTGTGATGATTAATTCTCTGCAGTTCTTAGTGTGCACCCACACATAATGGAGGACCATTAGTGGCCGTTGTCACTGTTAGTCAGTTTCCAGTAACATCTCGGTTTTATTTTCAGTCTGAAACCCCCGATTCTGGAGTATTACAGATAAACTGTGTAAACGAAAAGTTCTTGCCACATAATTAGAATAACATTTTCTAAACTTGGAACCTTCCCAAAATCATACTTACAGATCCATGTGACATGTTACAAAAGTTGCTGATTTCATTGTTTGGTTTTTGAACATGACTTTCAACTTGTAGACAGCTGAAGGTTGCTGCAGCCTGGAAGCAGAAGGGCACTAAGGGCAGAGTGTTGCATAGCGAAATGTAACTGTGACTCAGCTTTTGCTGAAAGTAACACTCATTCCATTTCTCCTACTTCCTCCTGATTATCAAGAAATGTCCTACAGCACTGCAGTAAAGGAACACTGCCCATTTACAGAATACTTTCAAAACTTACTAGAAATAGTGAACTGCAGAAAAGTAAATCAGTAACTAGCAGTGTCCCTTTCTTAGCTGTGAGATTTGTGGGAAGTATTCATACTTCAGTGCTATTTCTAATTTTAGGAGCTAAATGTCTATTGCTGCTTGTACATAGATGTCATCAAACATTGGGCAAAGGTGAAAACGTTCTGTTAAGATAGGCCCTAATATAATTCAGCTTTTCTATGAAGATATTGGACTGATAGTAGCACAAGTGTGTTGGGAAGACCTAAGCAAAGTTCTCCCACTGATAGCATGTGTTTTCCCTGCTTGGTATGTGTGTATCTTGGACATCAGAGATGGAAAAATTAATAGCATCAGGACAGAATGGGCATTCTTCTCATTCAGAGCTTTCTGACCTTTCTTTGATGTGGATGAGAACTGGTGCTCCTACATTCCTTGAACAACTCTCTATAATGTAAATAGCATAGTGTTAAATAGGTAGGTTTGTGAGAGTACTCTTCTTCATTAAATTTGTCTCTAATTTCTTCATGTTAGTGTGGACCATGGTTTCTATTCTGCCGTTCATACCACAAGAATTCCAAAGCTTCATGGCAGCAGCCCCTACACCTCTCTTCCATGTTTGCCACAAGACTTCTGAGTGGAGATAAACATAGCACATGTTTGTTTAAAAAAAAATGCTTCAGACGTTACCAGAGATACACTAACAGGATTATTTTCTTGAATCTTTGACCCATCTTCTGTTTCCTACAAGAGGAATGCCTGTCAAGAATCACATTGGAAGGGATCTCTGCAGATTATCTAATTCAAACCACAGCTGAAAGCATGGTTTATTTAGATTAGTTTGTTCAAGGCTTGTCCAGTGAAGCTTTGAGTGTTTCCAAGGATAGAAATTCTATGTCTCTCTCCAGTAACTTGTTCCAATGTTTCACTGCCTTCATGGTGAATAATTTCTTAATATCTAACCAAAATTTCCCTTGTTGAAACTTGTGTCCATTGCTTCATCTAATGCAGCCCTTTCACTGTGCATTTCTGAGAAGAGTTTGACTTTACCTTCTCTACACCCTTCTATTAGGTCATGGAAGACAGCAATATGACTCCTAGTGACCTTTTCTTAAAGCTTAGCAAGCCCATTTCTCTCGAGTGCTGCTTTAGTGCTGTTTCTCTCTCCTCTTTAAGGTTGAAGGTACACATCTTATCTTTGGACAAGAGAAGTTTTCTTTTGTTTTCAAGGCATTTTTGTAAGAATCACAGAACAGTAGCTGAAGGATAAAATTGTCTGACCTTTACAATGGGGAATAAGAGAAAGAACCAAGGCTTGATGCTTTCCACAAACGAGACTAGTCCTGTTGTTTGTCCTTATAGTCAGACACAATGACATAAAAAATTGCTTGAAACTCTGCATATCCATCCACCTCTCCTTCTGTTAATCTCTAGGACCTTTCCAGTGCCACCTCTGCTAGAGATTTATGTGACAGCATTTGTTCTATGGAGGAAAATTTTTTCTTATTTCTGTTGTCTCCCTTCTTATATATCAAAATATTCTTCCTACTACTGAGAGCTATAGCATGTTTAGTTGTTCTTACCTGGGTATTCCTTCCTCTCCTTTGATTCCAATGCCACTACAGATTGAAGTGTAGGCCAGAAACCTCTAATGTCATTTTCCTTTGAGGCAGGTGCCTGCATTGGCATTGCAATCTCTGCTGATGTTAGAAGCAACACCTGAATGGCAACACCATCCTATTTTTATTCTTCTTGATACAGCCTCACCCGTGCCAGTAAACTGTTTACGCCCACAGCTAAATTCCAGATCTGCTGAAAATGCTGCATGAGGTAGATCCAGGAGCAGTTCTCACATGTTTTCTCTGCCATTCCCTACCCTTCCTCTCAGCTGGATACATGTATTCTTGAGGTAGGGGGAACAGAACAGGATAAGGTAAAAAAGGCTGAGGATAATTCTAGACTGTGTTGTGGAGAATTGCCGTTACAGGTACCTCTCACTGCTACAGGACAAGGGTGGCTGCTGGGGGCTACAGTTCTGCCAGTCCAGCCCCACAATGCGTGCCATATTCAGACCATGTCTCCAGGGAAAGGGAGATGTCAAAATGGTGACTTTGAGCATTATTCCTTACACTGTGTCAATGAGAGAGATCATATCCTTCACTGCTACTTCATAGGGAAGCTTCATGCTTTTCTCCTCTCACCAGGAACACTTACTTTAAGCAGCTTTCCCCAGTAGCTACTAACTACTTCACAGAAGCTCTGTGTTGAAGTCCACTCGCTGAGGTCCCGTAGCAATTTAAAAAGCAGAAGAGCTGCTGCTTCGAGAAACTTGTGCTGGAGACTGATACTCGCTACCCCCCCCCTTTTTTTTTTTTTTTTTTCTCCCAGATGCATGATTTCCAGTTTGTGAACTGCTAATCTAGACTGCTGTTCCAGATTATGGCCGAGAAATTTTTTCCCACAGCAGACAATAAATAGGCCATAGAGCCAACTCCCTGGAACTCATAGCAGTAGTCCTCTTTGCCATGCCTTGGTCTGAGTTGTATGTATCCCTTTCTATGGACAGCTCTGTGTCTCATTTGTGCAGGGTTACCTTTCACATATGACCAGGCGTCTTAGAAGGTAGAGTTTAGAAAATTTACCATCATGTAGTCTGTGCCTAGTATTTTCTCATCATCACAGGATGAAATCCTGAAACATGAGATGCTACCGATAGTTGCTAAAGGATTGCAGATGTTTTGATGCTTCAAGATGGCTCAATGGGTAGTCCTCAGTCCCTGGTGCTAGGTAAGGTCAGGTCTCTTTTACAGTGGTCTGATTACTATGGAAGATCTCACTAACTCTTAACAACTCAAAGCTAATGTACTTATCACTAGTACCAGGGCCTTTTTTCTGGTCTCTTTCTACAAGGACAAAGACCTTTGAGGTTTTATCCAAATTTTTGACAAAAAGAAGGATTTACTTCATTGATATTCTTTATCCTCCATTTTTGTGACTGAGTTTCATAGGCGTAGAGGGAAGGTTTATAGCCTCAGCTGTTTGTCTAACCCTCTGTGTCACTCTAATCTGTAGCCTTGGCATTGTCCTATTTATTCCATGTGTAGAAAAAAATAAAAGGTGTACCTGCCTATCCATATATACTTTCTAACAGATATTTGCTGGATAGTATTCTCTTACTATCTAGTATTCTCTTAGTTGCAAGTTTTTAGCTTGCCTTACGTATTACATTATCTAGATTACCTTACAGTTTCTAAATAGGTCATGCAATATTGTGGGGAAGTCAACCTTTTTTGTAATTTTGTAAACTAATTACTTGGTCACCCATTTTTTATCATTGCAAAACACTGTCACTTTGAGGGCTGATGCAGACTTAGTAATGTTCCTGTCTTCCAAATAGACTGTGATTCTCAGGATCTATGAAGTACATTTTGGAAGTCATATAAAGAAGAATTATGAACACAAGCAAAATATCAGTTTTCTTTTTTTAAACTGCCTGCTCTGTGAGGTGTGTTCTGCCTTTTCTTCCATTTCACCATGCATATCCATCAATAATTTCACATAATGGAATAGAAAACAGGTCAGAGTGGTATCTACTCTGGTCAAAAAAGTGCTCATCCCACTCAGTGCCAAAAAATCCTGTCTCTAGTGCCCAGGAGATGCCTCAGCCAAGAGTGGAAGAGATGTATCTGCTCTGAGAACAAGATATGAAAAGGTTAGTAACAGTTTTTCTCTTCTACATAGTGCACATCCCTGTCCATATAATGTTCCTCACAATGGAAATTGTTGCTGTCTTTGAGAATTGCATACAGGTAAAAGTCACTATAAGGAACCATTACATTGCTTTTTAAATATAAATGCGTCTCTTTGGGGGGATGGGCTACTTTTTCTGTAGCAACAATACTTAGTATCTCTTTGATTAATGTTGCTGTTGTCTTCAAGCCTAGGAAAATAAATGTATTGAAGTAGATTGTAAAGCGTATTTTTGTTCTGCGCAGTAATGTTTTATTTCTTTATGAGAGGCAATTAGATAACAAAATGCATCTTAGAATATGGTATTGACATCTCTACTCACAGATTAAGTTTTCAGAAGGAAAATTTTCTGATAAAACTTCTTTAATCTTCTTAAGTATTAGTGTTTTTCTTGATTAAAGTCTCATTTCCTACCTGAGAAAAAAGACAAGGGTAATAACTGTAACAGAAGGGAAGAAATGCATTTTTTCACTAACATGTCAGCATGATCGTGTACTGATTCTACATTTAGGAGGCTTTTTTTGCCTGCCTTAACCCATGTGCAGGTATCAGGACAACAGAACAGATAAAGTCTGGTCTTCCTCGCTGTATGCTGGTTCTCTGTCTTCTCCTCATAGCCACTATAGCAACCTGACTGCATGTTACTGGTCCCTGTACACAGGCTGAGCACAAGTAATTCAAAGGGAAGGAGCAATCAGAATGCTTTTGTGTGCAGATAGCCAGCTCTTTGGTAATAATTGATAAGGACTGCATCAGAAGCACAAATTGGGGAATCGGGAGCAGTTGTGCGAAAGGTTGTATGTGACCTCTGGCTCTCACTGAGGAAGGTACAAACCACCTCCCTCACGTGCTTGGTACCACTGCTGGAATAAGAACAGCGATGAATCTGAGTTGATGCAGGCAATCTGTACATATTGAGAGAAACCACACGGTAAGGACAGCCACTGCGAACTTGTTCTCTCCAGAAAATGGTCTGCTTTTTTTTTTTTTTTTTTCTGTGTCAAGTCAGCCTAAACAGGGACCACAATGCAAAGTGATGCATGAGATAATGTGGCTGTACAAGAAATCCACTCGTTTTTGTGTGCTAGGGTGAGTTCAGGTGCATGTTTCCTGGATTCTTTTATTACAGTGGATTTTGCTACTCTCTGAATTATTAGTGGATTGTCTGTTCTGGAGACATGGAAGTAATTGTGAACATCTGTGAAACGCTAGAGGCATATAAGCATTGTAAGCAAGTATCCACATTATGAAGTGGTGGTGTGAGCAACTGATAGGTTGTGTAAATTGACCTTTACCTGTCCCTTAATTTTCCAGTGCTATATCAAGCTAGGGTTGTTGCCATTTTAATGTATAGTTAGGACTTAATTTAAGGTCAATATTTAACTTCCAACTTGAGCTATGGTTACAGCAAAACTGAATCTAATATCAAATTTCAAAGAAGCCTGCAGGAGTGGCTCTTAGATCAAAAAGTAATAGTTGATCTGACATGCCAGTCTCATTCATGTATGGGCCTTTTGAAGAATGAAAGTATTAATTTCTATAAACATAAAGGCAAAACCTGGGGAAGTGAGGGCACTTACCATCCAAGCATGTACTCTGAATTAAAGATTAGCAAATCAAATGTATAAATATGCTTCCTTGTAATCTTGTGTAAGGATGCACATTATATTGCAATTGTAAAGCTTTCCGTTCCATTGAGTTTGACTGCCCGAAACAGACCATTTTGCTAGCCATTGCTGAGCTCTGTGCTGCCCCACCTAGATCGCTACAAGTATCCCAGCAAATTATTCTGAAGCTAGAACAGGCTTGTCTAGATCATACTGCAGCCAATGTTATGACTGTATTTTTAATTACTGTGAGTTAACATAACTTTTTCCTTTATGAGGACAACTCTTGGAGACACTTCTCTTTCTCTTTGATTTTATTGTTTCTGTTGATATAAGATTAAAAGCTAGAAGTTCTTTTTCTTACGGAAAAAGAAAATATGCCAGCATGAACACATCTTACATGAAAAAAATTGGATGTCAGTTGCACTTTATACTTCTAAGCAATGATGTGCGCAAGAGGTTTTAAAGTAACTTTCAACAGGACCTTAGGATGCATACATCTTGGATAACTGTGGACTTTCTAAAAGCAAATATTGTGTTACAGAATTGTTTTTACACATATCCACATTTAGCGTTGTGTAGATCAGCTATAGATAGCTACATGGATATTTTGTTGTAGAGAAGTGACATAGCAAGCAGGATAGAATATAAAACTGAAATGTGCCATATTGAATTAATCTTCAGTGTTTGACTTAAATTCATAAAGGATTTACTTAAATCCTTAAATTCACTCATTCTCAGCAGGTAAGGATTAAAACATTGCTATTTATAGTAGCAAAAAATGTCTTGACCTGAAGTTTTCTAGTCTAAATATCTAGTTTTCTAGTCTAAATACTCATCAGTGGCTCAGAAAAAAAGTTTTGTTAAATAAAACTACATACTCAAAAATCACTTAGTGAGATACAACGTGTTTAGTGAATAGCCAAGTTAGGACCAATATGAACAATGACCAGAAGAATTGTTTAATGAGGACAGTGGTTCCGCTTTATAAGAATGTTCTTTGGGATCTAGTATTATGCTGAATTTCCGTTAGTTTCCCATGTGAAAGTGATCCTTCTCTTCCCTTTATAGCTGCACATCTATATCCACTGCCACTTTCATGAATCGTAGTTTACATCTTGGGTGCATGAACTGGGAGGTCCTGTTGGTGTAAGCAGAATATAACTGTGCCCTGAAAAAAATAGGATTTCTGGATTCTTGTTTGTTCCCTGCACTGGATGTGCACTGCCTGTTCTTTCATTGCTCTGAATGCTGAACAGACATTGCGCTCAAATATTAATCCTGCATAGATAACTCTTCCTCTTAGGTCAGCAGGAATGTCCATGGAAGGGCTCAATGCAGTTCTGCATTTCCATTTTCAGTTACTGTTGAAATGGCCATCTCTTTTACCTGATAATGTGAGTTTTTCACATGAAATCAGGCAATTCTGTTCCATTTGATGTTATCAGTTTAGAATTTAAATATTTTTCTTAATGCAATTCCATATGTGTAATTCATAATTATAAAGTATAGTTACTTAATTAACCAAGTACATATCCAAATACATACTGAACTGTTCAGGACAGCCATCCAGTACCACATCATGTGTGCTTATACTAATCTATAACTTCTCTCTTCTGCCAAGGTTTTCACAAAATAATGTCAAACTCACTATATTTTGCACAACAAGTTATTTGGTTTTTAAAATGCATAAAATGTGTCTAGCATTGTTTTAATGCATATACGGATGTGAGTCTCCATATGACAGGAGAATATCAATGGAAGTGCTGTTGTTAGAATAGGATCAGATGCTCTGTTCTGTATGGTAGATAGAATATCTGTATTTAGGTTGGGTACAAATTGCAGATTCTAATCTCTGTATTTCAATGGACATATGTACTAATATACCTTGGTAAACAAACCATGGTTTCATATACATTTTTTACCAAGCTGGTGTTCCAGATGAGCAACAATCATACAGTTTGGTAACACGTACTTTGTTTTATGCTTATATATGAATACATATAAAAATACCATTTATATCTAACTCTAACTGCATTATCTAACTATAACTGCATATTCCACTGGATTTTATATTTTTAATATTTCTGTTCGTTGTAAGTTAGATTAATTTCTCCAGTTTCATATCTTCTGTATGACTTTCTAAGCAAGAGTTCTATCTCACAGAAGAAGAACCCAAAGAGAGTCATTAAAACCTATCTGGCACCGATAATGTATTTCGATTTCCTTGTAGTGGATGTTACCCCGTATTGTCACGTGCAAATGAAACCTTTTTACAACTGATTGATTATTAGAATTGCAGTGCATATTAGAAAAACAAAGTCATTTACAATTAAGTCTTTAGTTGAGTTTTCAATCTCGTGTTCTAGTAAGACTGTTTGGAAAGAAACCAAGTATTGGGATTTTGTTTGACTCACTGTGGTAGGTGATTCTTAATCTCTGAAGAATATACATTCTACAGTCCTTGGAAGGTACACTGTTGATTGTATAGAGGTATTTGAATTGCTTAATGTATTACCAAACACTTGATTAGTAAATAATGCTTTACCTAAGTGAATTTTGCTTACAGAGAAATTCCATGCTAGATACAGTATACCACAGACTTAAAAGTAAATGAGAATGTGTTTTGTTTTTCTCAAATCTGTGATCTGGAATGACAGCATAGGAGGGAGTTATGCTGTGCCAAAAGCTCTTGGTAAAATCCAAACCCCCCACAAAATACATCTAGTTTCATGTTTTGTTATGTATGTGAGCAAGGCTCAGCCATGCTTGCAAATCTTTTTAAAAAGTGTCTAGAAAATGTGTGCTAACTACTGTATACAAACATGCAGAATACATATTTCTGATGTTGAAATAGTACAGAGTTAATGAAACTTTATGATTTTGCAGCAAGACCAGCAAAAATATAGATAATTCAGAGGCAGGGTTGTGAATTATTTTGGTTGTTTTCTGGCATTAAACTTAGTGAAGTTTGTTTTGTTTCGTGAAGCAGAAAGTCTGTTTTTGGAATGTTAGATTTTGTAAACTTGTTCACAGTATTTCCTCTCACTACCAATCATTCTTATACCATGTGTTCTAAACTAAACAGTCCAGATTCCAGATGGTTGTTGATGTCTACAGTACAAACATCTGTCTTATCATCCTTTAGTACTGGTGAGTTATTTCCTCTGTTCAATTCTACATTGTCTACAGAAAAATTATCCATATATGAATTAATCAGGTACCATTATCTCCAGTTACTCTGGCTTCAGCACAGTACTTTACCATGTAAGATTCAACGTGGGTATTATTTTAAACCAGGCCTTGCTTGTTAATAGCATTTAAAGTTGCACTTTAGGTTTTAGATTTTTAACATGTTTTAGGTTTTTCACAGGTGAATGTACTAAATAGGTTCTTATAACCTACTTCACCTAATTTAATCTTTTTTTTTTTTAATTTGCTGTGTTTTTGCCTTATCTGGGTTATTCCTTTCTCTCCTGTAATCATGTTAGTTGAAAGCTTTGGAAACCTTTGCTAAAGTTCTCATAGTGTGATTTTCTTCATGGAAGTCACATCTCACATTTAGTTACTTACTTCATTGGGCTTACTTGCTTAAGTGCTCTATCGGGGTTTAAGGATTTAATCCTTTACAACACCTAAGTATTGCATCACATATATAAGATTAAAAAAGCCAGTGACCAGACTAGGAACCCAATTTCTGTATTAATCCAATGAGAACTGTGAGTTAATGGTAGTCCTCTCAGACAAGTTAATTTTCCCTCCCTGTTTCATTTCTGGTGTGAGCCTTTGAGAGTTTGGATTTTTCTGAAAGGAGCTGGGGTTGTTTTCTGAAGTATCATACATGAAGGAGGCAGGATCCAAGCCTGTAACTATAAGTTCTGTATAGAATCAAATACAGGAATTTTATGAAAATATTTGCTGGAGTTCTGTATTACCATTGTGAGATTAAGTTCATACTATCAAATAAGAAACAAATGACAGTATCCTTTGTGCAAGGATCTGTCATCCTTCTGTAAGCAAAGATTCAGGTCTTTCTCAAAGTCCATACCCAGTGTTTTTTATCATGCTTTTTGTTTTCTACCCTGAGTATTTATCAGGAAGGTTATCATTATAGAGGCTTTCCAAAAGATTTCCTTGTTGCAATGAGCTTACTTCCAGGCCTCTGACAAAATTCAGAAAACATACTCAGCTATATTTATTAATGCATCAGAATGATATCAGTGATACTGGCTGAGCAAAGTAAAGTCTAACACTCAAGACATTAACATTTCTCTGACTACAGCACCTTAAATTTTTAATGAAGCTGTGCTGTTTATTCCAAAACTTCAAGGAATGTCCTCAGTATTGTTTTGAAGTTTCCAACTGATTGTGATTATATATGAAAGATCTAGTTTCTGTTAATTTTATTTGATTTTGCTTCATGTATCTTATCCCCCTGGAGCATTTCTAGGTTGTCAAGTAAAAAAGTCAGAAGCCTTCACTTACAGAACAGAAAAATAGGGAAGGAATAATGAAAGACAAGGGAAGTTATAGCTGACAAAATGGGGATTGTGGTAGGATTTTTTTTTTGTGAGAAAATACAATTTTTCAAATGCAAAATATTTTCTTAGAATGAAAAGAATTCTCATCATCTTTTGAGAAGCAGATGAGCTGCTCCATTTTATCTGTCTTCCAGCCAAACAAGCAAGAGCCTGAGGGAAGCATGGAGATATACAGTTTCTTTCTGTGGAAAGAACGATTGCCATTAGACAAGCTCAGTTTGCATGAGGAAGACATTTAGGTCTAGCTGCTTGAAGTTCAGTCAAGAACTATGGAACTGTATACCTTGTGAAGCAGTGTTCTGCTATTCCAGTCTTTTTTCTTTTCTTTTTTTTTCTAACACAAATGGCTTTATGTGGACTGATTTACTAGTTAGTTATGTCAGACATGTTTCATATGTCACATTATTGTTTGCTATTGGAAATTACCCACTTCTGACTTCTTGGGTGAAATGAATAGCATTGTTGAAAAATGTAAATTGCTTCTGTCTTCATTATAATAGGCTTGTATGACCATGATCATTATGACACCTACAGTTTATTATCAATCTCCAGCAGTTTGAGCAGGGAATTCAATTGCTTGGTAAATTGGAAAATTAAATTATACCTTATTAGTCCTTCTATTAGATGTAACCAGTTTGTCTTTCAGACATCTACTACTACTTAAGGATGGCTTATTAATTGTATGGAGTTTAAAAGTCAGAGCGTTATATAATTCCTTCCTGTTTCAACATTTCACAGTATGGTAGTAATATACAGATTACTGATGGAAAACTTATAGTAAATTAAGAGTAAAATTATTCCTTAATGTATCTGTTTCCAGGAATTAAAAAGAACAAGTAACAGTCTATCAGCCTTATGCTTAAAATAGGTGCGTGGTGCATATGATTAACTTATATGATTCACACTCGTTTTTATCACTGTGTTTTGATTTTTATCACATTTTGTGTGTCAGGGTCCGTTAGGTTTAGTAAAAACTTGGAAACATCTACTGACCAAGTCTGTGTTCAGGGAATTGGTATTAAAAATTAAGTATTTGGGATTCATGCCTCAAGGAAGGTGTAGTGGAATGCTGTGATACTGAGGTGTCTTTTGGAAAGAAGCCATTTGTGGTCAGTAAAGATTCTTTTCAAGGTTGTTAACCTCCATATCCTTAAATTATATTTATATAGCTACCTAAATTATTTCTGCAGTTTCAGTTGGAATGTATTCCCCAACCAAAACAATTGTGTAACACAGCAGTTACCTTTTGCCTCATAGATGCCTACCTTTCAGTTACGGCTGAAATAATCCCTGGGTAACTTCTAAAATAGTTGCACGGGTTAAAATTTTTCATATGCATGTGTTTGAATATTAATTAGGCTGTTAGGCTTATTAACATTATTATTACTGCATTTTGTCAAGACATAGGACTGTCATCCAGAAAGTCTGTCTTACTGTCTAGGCTTACAATCTTGCCTAGTGTATATGAGCCTGACAACTGTTTTGTCAGAATTTGGAATCTACTTGTTGTATTTGCCTATTGCTGCTAAAATTTTGCTGTAATGTAAATGCACTGGAAGGTTATGATGCACGGTTTTCTGTTAGAAATATTTAAATTTCGGTCTTTTTGAAAAATGAATGCATGCTATGTGCAACTGAAAATATATAATCATACCACATTCTATTTCATTTTCTCTTGACAGTTCTCATGTATTTTCTTCCCCTTTTATGAGTCTCAGTTTCTGCATCAGAATGGCATGTTCACATTTTAAAAGGTTTTTTTACCAGTGACTTGTATTTTTTTTCAGAATACTGGTATCTTATCCAAAACTTGTCTGGTAGCTGGAGTGTGTGTGAGCTAAGACAGCCTATTACAGTTTAAATCTTTCCAAAGTCCATATTCCTCACTGAGGAACCATGTCATGATGAAGTATTTTGAGTTTAGTGTGAAACTTGAAGGCTGATTTTTCTGGCAAATACCAGGTCCAGATTTGTTCAGGGAATCTGTCTCTCATAGAAATCTGGGTCAGCTCGTCTTGTCGGTCTTTTTGCTGTTATCCCAACCCAGGCGTAAGAGACTAGGGACTGATTTTTATCATGCAGGAAATGATAGAGTATATCACATGAATTAGGGCAGTATCATTTTGCTTCTCCAAATATACGTGCTCTGGTAGAGGGACTTGAGAGAATAACAGAAGTTTCTTGCTGAACACAAGAGGAGATAAATTCTTAACTAAGTGCCCAAGCCAACGGCATAATAAAAAAGGAAGCACTTCAGTAAAGCTTGGATTATCTTTTTAAGACCAAATTGCAAACTCTGAACCACTGGAGTTTGTGTAGTCATGCTGATGTTTTGTACTGCCCATAATAAAATGAACCCACAACTTACATCATTAGCCTCATCTACCTGTCCTGTATTTTATCTAACTGTACTTGTCCTGGAAGTGTCTTTTTTGGGACTTTTTTCATGTGGGAAAGGAAGCCAGTCTTAATTTTGATACTCTAGGGAGGCTGCCTGTCCTTTCATGGTCATATCGGTAGTGGACAACTCTGTTGGATTTGCCATGGGTGTGGCCATGGATGGTGTTTCTAGGACGTGTAAGGTCTGTGGGACTGGAAGGTGCTCACAACTTTGCCTGAGGCAATAGTGGGACAGTTACATTACATCAGTGTGCACTGTTGCATGTCACTTTTCCATATCCCTGATCAAAACTTGGTAATTTAGCCAGAATAATTTTTAAGCTGCATGACTAAGAACATTTCTGCAGTGTGCATTTTTAAATTCTCTTATAATGGAGAGTTTGTGCTTTGCTATGTTAATTTTTATTTTAATGGTTGCAGGGGTTAATGGGATGTCTTGCATTCAGATTTTAATGCTACCTTCATATGGCTGCAGAAGATAACTTATTGATACAACCCTTATGCCTGAGGATCCCTGGAAGTACAGGTCAGTTGCAGTATATTAAGACACTTCTTCACTCAGAGCCACTAACATTTTAACTTTTTTTATGTTTACATGCAAATAATCATGTGTTGTTAGAGGTTTCCACCACCACCACCCCCCGCCCCCGGCCTTGTTATGACATGCTATTGAGCTGAAAATAAGCACCTATTCCCCCTCTTGGGCTCTGTTCCAGCAGTGCTTAGGTACGCAGGAACAGATGCTTCTTTCTCATACTGTCTGTTGTTTACTTGCAGTTGTTACCCAGTTCCCTTAAGTCACAGCACTGAGATGCCAGCAATCCAGATACCAGAGATTCTGCTTTGTTGCTCCCATAAAGAAATCTGGTTTGGCAGTTTTCTATTCTTTGACTGGAACTTTTAAAGTCACCTTCATTTTATGTATTTTGGCTTTCTGTAAAATACTTCATAGACTGTAAATGAAGATGTATCATCTCAGAATTGAGAGTCACATGTTTAATTGCAAATGACTTGAGCTTACTGCATTTTGGTGTAATTCCATGATGTCCTCACCCAAGAAACAGCACATGATTATTTGTAAGCTTGCCATATCTAGGAGGAAATTTGATAAGGCTTTCAGAATCTGCGTTGTAAGGCCAGTAATTGCTCTGATCCAATAAGGGAGCCCTCTGTGGTGGCATCACTCGAGAGAGTAAGTGTGGTGTGACTGCTGCTGGCTTCTCGGATCATGCTGTCTATTGAAAGATTAATGAGGAGATGATGCTTTGTAACAAACATCTAATACTGCCACCAGGTCACAAGTTTGATTTGAACCAATCAATATAATTCATTCTCCTAAAGGTAGCTAATGATAGCATGCTTATGAGAAATGAAATGGCCTGCAATCTAAGACAGTCTGCTCGTTCTTACTGTGTCAGCTTTAAAGAAGCAGTATTCATTTTATAATGTCATCTGTAACTTGGAAAGAAAGAAGAGTTTAAATTCTGAGGGAAAATGTTGAAACTTTTTTAAAAACTGAAACTCAAGAAAACTGAACTAAGGGAATCCTTACATTAAAAATAAATTAGAATTAAAACTCAGTGAAATGTAAGGGGGGGAAAAAACCCTCATATTCTCAGAGTTAATAGTATCTGAAAGAGAAAAGAGTTTGATTTGACCTTGAGGTTCAAGAATCAGGTGTACATTAATGTCTGTGTTCTTAATCCTAGGAGTGACTCACTTGCCTATGAAAGGCAGGTGGTCAAGTCCCCAGTTATGTCATATTGACCCATCTAAAGAGAGAGAGAAAGAAATTGGACCATCATTCTTCTCCTATCCTTGTACTAACAGAGGGCCAGATAAGTTTCTGATGTAACCTAGAGGAGTCTTGTTGGGTTTTTTTTTAATTATTATGTTAATTCCAGAAAGCAAGTATAGGACACAAAGGAGGGTATGTATTCAAGTATTTCCCTCAGATATCATCCTACAAGAGACTGAACAAGCTGAGAATTGGAAGGTAAAATGAGAAAACACAAAGACAAGATTTTCTTCTGAACTTCTCACTAAAACCTTTGAGCTAGATTTTGCATTCTTGCTTCTATCTAATATTATGCTGTGAAAGTTTTGGCAGTGAATTACTGTAGCTACACATGGAATATAATACCGTAAAATATGAATAATGGAGCTTGACTTTTGAGTTCTTGATTATGAGACTTCAGTTTTCCAAGTTGCAGAGTGGGAACTCCCTACCTTTCTCTTAAGAAAAAAGGAAAAAAAAGAAAAAAAAAAAGTTCAAATTCTCTAATGCTCTAATGAAAGATTCTGATTTTCATAGCAAAATAGCATTGCTATCCTCTATGTATATATAGGACCATATTGACCTACTTCTTAGGTACAAAATAATATTTCAGAAAATCATTACAATTTATTTCCTAAATGAAAACTATATTTGCTTAATATTTAGGATACTTGCCTGTGTGGTACTTTCTCTTTAGATCAGTAACACGTTTTGTAAATGTTAGCATTATTTTCATGAACAATGTTATGTTCCTAATACCTGGAACAAACTGAAATTTTCACAAAAATATCAATTTGTCATCAAAATATCAATACCAGATCTAGAAGACATTAAAAGCCAGAAAAATTTTCATGCTAACATCATTTTCCAGGAGCACAGGTGCACCAAAACACTCCCTTGCAGTAAGCAAGCAGTCTATTTGGTGAGTAAGACACTTCTAAAGAACTGAATAGCAATTCTAATAGCAATTTCAGACTTCTATTTTGCCACTTTTACAGAGTTGTAAATGTATATTGTCATTAGATGACATTTCTTAATGTTTAGCTTTCTAGTTTTTATTGTACAGTTGGAGTGAGAAGAAATTAATCATCCCTAGCTGCAATTTGATGATCTTTGCTTCAGTCACTGAAGCAATATCTTTTTTTATGTGATTTCTTCCCTTCTGTATTGATTGCATTTTCCTTCCAGACTGCACTGCAATCAATTGCTATCGTGTTTCTTGGATTAACTTGGATTTCTCATATTTTCTATTTCCGTTTCCTTTTCTTTCTATTCCAGTAAGTGCTTTAAAGTTTTAAATGTTTAAATAGAGCCTCTTTCCCATAAAGCTTGGGATTTGCCAGGATCCCATCATAGGAGAGGAGCATGGTCTAATGGTCAACAGACACCTGGGAGATGGACCTTGCTGTGTTCTAATTCTAGTTGATTTTCTTTTGTGGCCTTAGGCAGGTCTTTGAACTACCTAACAGGAGAGCCATGAGGATTAATTCAACAGGCAAATTGCCATGCAATCTTGTCTGAAGAATGACAATAAGATTCCTGATTCCAGCAGTACAAACTCATAATAGCACAGACTTTCTTTTCATGATGAAATCAAACTCTGTCATTTCTGTTTCTCCTTGGTAACTGATATTTCTGGTACATTTTCATGTAACTCTCAGAATAACAATTTTTTTCTGTTTTTCTGAGGATCCATGTTGAAATAAATTTCAGAATGGTTGATATCCATAGTCCTGGAACAGAAGATGATCAAAAGAGATACCCAGAAGAAAAATATGCTAAAACTCATGTCTAGAGAAACACAGTACATAATGCTGGTCATTTGAAATTGTAATTATTTATACATGAAGGATATTGCAAAGGAAGTATGCAAAGTAGTGAATCTTATAAGCTTGTTAATAGTTTGTTCAGACTTTTCTTTCATAGCATACTTTTTATCTACATCTTTAGCATTTATCTTATTTTCATTACTGTGTTACCTGGGAGCTCAAGTCAGACTGTTCTGTAATTGCTCCATTTTGATTTATTTTTTCATGAATATGAGTGACAAGACCTTACATGTAATATGTTTCACTCCGATTAGCACTTTGTATCCTGATATCAATACTTCTCTATCTTTCCTGCCAACATCTTGCCCAGAATATCATAGTGTTATCTGTGCCACATCACAGTGATTGCTCATAGTCATCCTCTGATGGACTAATACAACCTCTTCTTTCTCCTCATTTGTTATTTCCAACTTATCACAGGAATTCTTACTCCTATGTGTGTAACCATGCACTTTATTTTATCTAAATTCATTCTGTTTCTGTTATTGCCGAGTTACCCATTCTCCTTTGGTATGGAAAACAGTCTTTCTTTGTACTAGCACCTTATCACAGACCTAATTTCTGTGCCAAGGTCAGAAGGGAAAATATTAAGTATGTCCCAAGACAGATACTTGAATTACCCTACCAGTGTCTCTTCGGCCTGATACTTGCAATTGTTTTCTCTTTAGCTGGTGCTATAGAAATACAAGGACATATATTCCAAATTTTCCTGTTAAGTTTATACATGGATCTTAGATTGTATAAACCACACTGAAGTGTGAAAATGTATCCCCCAACAGGAATCAGAGAAGTTTCTATGAGGTTCCAGACATTCTTCAGGTATTTGCAAAGCAGCTCCACTCAGACCACTGTGCCAGCACTAAAATTTCCAAGCTGGGCATCACATTTAAGAATGTAACACTGCAATTGTTACTTGCTCTGACTCTGCCCCCCATGTAACCAGGGCTGTGCTTTTGGAGCTGCCAGTGGTGGCATATGTTTTTGAGCACCTTTCAATAGCAGAACAAGGCAGTGCTTGTCAGTGACTGGAGTTCAAGTTGTGGCATCAATAGGCACATGCTCAGAGCTTTTCAGTCAGGTCTTGAATACTGCCAAGGATGGAGACTACACAACCTCTTTGGACAACCTGCTCCAGTGGTTGGCTAGTGAAAAAGTTTATATTTATGTCAAGCTGGGGCCTTTCTTGTTTCAGTTTGACCTGTTGTGTCTCACTGAGAAGAGCCTGGCTTCATCTTCTTGGTAAGCTCCTTACAGGTATTGAAAAGCTGCTGTTAGGTCCTCCTGCAGCCACCTTTTCTTCAGGCTGAACAAGCCCACTTTCCTCAGCATCTCCTCACCCAGTCTCTGCTCTAGCCCCCTGACCATGCTGGTGACCCCTCAGTGATCTCACACTGGATTATCAACATACTGGGCAGCTCAAAACTGGGAGCCATATTCTCGATACAGTATTCTCCATGCTGTTGGAAATGTGCTGAGTGAAGGGAGATAATGATGTCTAATGATCTACTGGCTGGTTTTACAGCCCAGGATGTTGTTGCCCTTCTTTGCTGCCAGGGCACACTGCTGGCTCATGTTGTTGCTGCCAATGTCCCCAGCTGCCCAGCCACTTGGTCTCCAGTCTGTAGTGCTTCAGGGGGATTTTCCTTCCCAAGTGCAAGACTTTCATTTGTCCCTGTTGAATTTCATAATTTCATATCAGCCCAACCCTCTAGCCTATCTAGGTCCCTTTCACTGGCAGCCCTGCTCTTGAGCATACTTGACTGGTCTGCCCAGTTTGGTGTCATCTGGAAACTTACTGAGAACATACTTCATCATTTCATTGCCTTTTCCAGATCACTGATGTAAAACAGAACAGGTCCCAGTATAGACCTGTGCACTACCCCACTTGTTACAAGCCTCCAGGATGAGGACAACCCATTAACCACTACCTTCTGAAACCAACTATCAAACCAACTTTTTTTACACATTACATCAATTCAGCAATATTACTTTTTTGGTAATTCAGTTATTACATTAAGTAACATTTAATCATATAAATGCATTTAAGTCATGATAGTGAGGGACCAGGACAGTCTGGAGAAAAGCAAGCTGTGAATAATACTACTGCTTTTGAATCTAAATTTTTTAACTTAAATTGATTTCATTCTTAACTGATCCTGAGCTAAGAAGTCTCTGAAACTGACTGCTCAGTGGAATACAGTGTAGAGACACTGTTCTGGTTTTGGCTAGGATATAGCTAATTGTTTTGGGGTTTTTTTTTCCCTTTGTAGTAGCTAGAATAGTGCTGCGTTTTGGATTGTATGGGATTTGATATGAGAAGAATGTTGTTAATGTACTGATGTTTTTACTTGTTGCTAAGAAATCAAGGACTTTTCAACTTCTCATGTCCTGCTGGTATGCAGGTACACAAGAAGCTGTGGAGCAGAGCCAAAACAATGGACGCAAATTGGTCAATGAGATATTCCATATCTAATGTCAGGCTCAGTATATAGATAAAGGTGGATTGGGAAGCTCCACTCAGGTTTTCTGGATGGTGGTTCCAGGATTCTCTCTTCTCTGGGATCACTAGCTCAGAACAGGCTGGGCATCAGTCAGAGGGTGGTGAGCAATCACATTATGCATTACCTGTTTGTATTTTCTATTACTAATATAATTATAATTATTAACTTAATTTGATTTTATTTCAATTATTAAATTGTTTTTATCTCAACCTGTGACTCTCCTTACCCTTACCCCTCCAACACTCTTCCCTGTTCCCTGGGGGTGGGGGAGGGTGAGGGACCATCTGTGTGGCGACTGACTGCTGGCCAGGTTTAAACCATGACAGACACCCAAGCTGGTGCATTATAATAATTTATAATGATATCTTGAATCCAGTGAGGTTCACTAACTTGGAGGAAGAGCTGTGTGAACCGTGTTACTTCTGGAAGAAGAGAGATTCCAGAGATATCATTATAGTTGTATTTGTGTGCTGTTGCTTAGGCGTGGCACACTTAAACTAGCATGCAAGTTACTGTTTTAAGTATCTCAGCACCTGTGTCCTGATTTATCTGCAAAGTAGGTAGCCCACCTGAATATTCAACTGAGTTATTGACTGTGGGCTGACAATGGGGTCTCTTAGTATCTAGATAGTTGTTTCTGAGCATCTGTCTTTAGTTTGTATTTTCCAAGGTGACCTCCCATTTGTATTTTGCACATGATTTGGCAAATATAAATGGAGTCATTTGGTAAGCTTATCTGATGTCATTCACAAATTAAGCAGATGTTTAAATGATCCTGTTTACCTTTATAGTTATTTGCAATTGTAGACTAAACAGTGAAGCAAGAACCCCTTTAAAACTAGGCCCTGAACCTTTTGGTCTTGATTTTGCTTCAGCTGAAACTTCTGGAAAACTTGCCACTAATGTCAGTGGAATGAGATGGGGCATGTTTATAGAATAAAGACATCATGCTGGCTGGTAGTGGGTCAATGTGTGTGAATAAAAATGGTTTACCTCACTAAATGTTAAGAGGTTTGCCTGAAATCACTATCAATATATTTTTCTTGTTTTCTATACAGTAACGTATGTAATTAGGGAGCACGTTATACAGCAAACGCAGTTTGAAAAATTGATTTTTAAAGCACAAAAGAGGCAGTGACTGAAGTGCTGCCAGTCTCTATTGAATACTCACATGTATTATATTGTAAACATAATATGATTATACTGTATGTTGTCATAATAATTGACGATGGTCTTGGAGTCAGTCACTGAGTGCTTTTGTTCATGTGGTAATAGATGACAAGGGCTACAAGGTTTGTTGGCAGAAAACTTGTTTTCCTTTCTGTTTTTCTTAGTAAATTGGTTTCAAAATAGTTTTGTGGGTTTGGTTTTTTTGGTTTGGTGGTGGTTTTTTGTTTGTTTTTTTTTTTTAAACTGGATGTCTTAAGATCCAGGTGGCTTTATCTTTTTTTAATGAGATTTGGTACATTCTCCTTAAAAGTAGTGTTCACTCAGTGCTGCCACAAAGGCTGTATTCTGGCATTTTTTAAAGCATGGCACTTTGACAACAGAGATGGGGAAGACTTAGTAGCGATCAGCAGCACAGAAGGGTGGATTAAGTCAGATTCATAAGGATCCTGGGCTAAAAGGTGGCAAGAGTTAGGAGAGAACATAATACCTGAGTCTGGAGGCTACTGAATAATTTTAGATTACTAGGGAGGAACAACTTATCCATTAGTCTCTGTAGGCTTGATTCTGTAATCCTAACTCATGCAAGCCATGTCACTGGGTTATAGCAGGCTGCCATGTGACAGGAGCTGTTCCATGTGAGTAAGTGTGGCAAGACTGCTCCATTTATTTGCAAAGGTCCTGAAGGGGCAGCCAGGCTAGATAACAACTGAGAAAGGGGCATTTTTCCTGCTGAAACTTCAAGACATTTGTTAGTGAGTTGTTGGAGTTTTACATGACAAGATCCTCTTAAAATTATTTAAGATCCAGACCATATGTATGACAGGGCTCTGCAGGATCCTGAAAGACAATTTGTGGTGGCTTGAGGCATTCACAGTGGGCATGCATTTCAGTTATGATGGAGTGAATTTCACCTAATACAAGTTTAGCAGCTGAAAAAGATTGCGTGTACCAGCTTTTCATCTTCCATCAAATTCCTGACTACTTAGCTTCAGATTCCTGTGAAATCAGCACCAACACACACCCTGTGCATCACCATTCTTTTACCTTTACGTATATCCTTCCATTTTTGCCAGTTTGAGTCAGCTCTTGCTGACTTCAGTTGCACATGGTATAGCCATATGCTTCCACCCTTTCCAGGCTTCCATGTCTTTTCTTGTACTGTTCATGTGCCTGTCCTGCCTGTCCCAGTGTCAGTTGTTTTCCATCTCATTTCATGTTGTGTACCACTCTCCATCCAAAGACCATTTGTGTCTGCCTTTGTTCTCAGTGTTATGCTTTATCATGTGATTGTTTTTCAGCAGTTTCCTTTGGATTACTGGCTGCAAAATATGCCACCTGCACGTATCTCTAGTACTGCCAGCAGAACAGGAGTCGCAGTGTAATCGGCCCTACAAGAATGTCTTGTTCCTATAAAGCAGATATCACTTTATTCTCTTTTCCACTGATGTATATACTTTGGTTTTCTTTGTTGACCACACAGTTATTCTGAATCTGCCCAGGTAGTTATACAGAAGGGATGGTATTCAGCTGCCCCGAGATGTCTTTCTGTAGTCAGCATTCAGAAACACTGTATCTGTGAGTGAAGAACACCACCTTTAGTTGAATCTTCAGAGGAAAATGAGAATTAGTAGAATACTTTACTGAAGTGATATTTATCATGGCCTCTATCACTCTTTTTCCTCTTGAAAATGCTAGCAGATGTATGACCTCTGGTGATGTGGTACTCCTCAAACAATATGGGGGGATATAGCCCTATACTGAGTCATAAGGAAAAGGGGCATCCATCCGAACCATTAATACAATTTGGAGTAATATCTTAGTTCTTTGGGGTCTCCTATTCTGGGGTTGTCCTTCTATAACTGTATTTAGTTTGTGAACATCTTTTAAAATCACCATTCAAGATGGTTTAGTAATCTAAGACTATGCTGAAAAACAAAATAAATAGTTGTTAAATACAGTATCTCAATAATTTCCACTTAGAAAGCACAAAAATTAACATTGTAATGTTTTTATTTACCTGCTGTATATCATCTGGTATCTGATGAAATTGCTGTGGTTTTTCCTCGCTAAGATGTAGTGAGATGTGTGTAATTTCTAACGCACGGTAGATTATCAACTCAGATAGAATCATTGCAAACTGCAGATGTTCCAAGTGCTTTTCTCCTCAATATTCTGATTGTTAATTATGTGGCTAATCAGCATTTTAAAAGAAAAGTTGCACATAAAGAGTCTTTTCATCCAATAGCGACATGCTAACAGGTTCTCTCCCTACACAAGTCTCTGCACAGTAAGATATACGTTAGCTGCCTGGGATCAAAACAGAATCAGAACAGAAGAATTTTTGTAGCATGCGAGGTAGCTGAAAATTGTTTTTCAAAACCACTATGAATTTTTCTTGGTGTACTTTACACTCTGTGAGGGGAAATCTATTCATGCAACAGTACCCAGTACTGTAATTGGGACTGATCTAGCTTGTACTTTAACCATGTTAAAAAAAAATTCATGTCTCCACAGTCCTTGGTGACTTTTGTCCAGTCTGCTGCTTTAGCAGTCAAGCTTTTTAGAGTAAAAAAGTCTTGCAGGCACGTCTGCTTAGCCACACCTCTTTCTCTGTGGGGAATGGCAGAATCTGATAGAAAGGTTTCCTGTACTAGAGCCAGTAACCAGAAGTTGGGGCTGTTTATATCCTCTACACAGGAAAACTCGCAAAAGGGTAGGTTTGACATTCCTGAGATTCTAAGGTAGTATGCTTGAAGCCACACAACAACTTAGCCTTAGGAAAATTCCCCTTCCAAATGTTTACAGCTTTTTTTGTACCTTGCACCAAAGAAGGAAAGGAGCACACGGACACAGTGCTTTTCCTTGATGAGTCATTTCTTATAATTCTCCCTTTGACAAAATTATTTGCAAAGAGACTTAAAGCTATTTTCTTTGAAGTGACACCATTTATTAGAAAACTGAGGGATCATGAGTTAGCTTCTGCTTCTTGCACACTGATAAATTTACACCTATCTTGCTTTGTAGGCAACTCAGAGGGCAGATGCAGAGTTTGTAAGCATGAATGCTGCACCACTTTGGAGTCATGCTAAACTCTGTACTTCATAGTACCCTACCCTTTCAGCAAGTCCTGTGGAAAATGTTGGCTGTCTTCTTTTAAACAGTACAGTATTTGCATTTCTCTGGATCATCTGTACCAGAGCAAAGTTCAGTAGGTTGAGGAAGTATTGTTTAAGTGCAAATGATCTAAAAATGTACCAAAAGGAAAACTACTGTATATGAACAAATTATGGAGAGGCTTTATATAGGCTTGTTGATGTCTGTAAATAGATAAAACAAGGAAGCAGCAGCTTATGACACAGTTATTTCTGGAAAAGCAGATCTGACTGTCATTATTACACCATACACAGAGCCAAGCAGTTGGTCCCGAAGAAACTGTGAGTGGAATTAAGAACACCAAAATTAGAAAATTAGAATGATTTCCATAGTGTTGTGAACTCTACTCCAGATCTTGCCTCTGCAAATCAATGACAAATCACGTATTAATGTCAATGAGATAAAGTTTAGGATTTTCTCTTCCCTCTCCCCCACCTTTTCTTTAAACAAAACCATTTGAATAGCCTTCCCAGGGAATACCCGTTCTGACAATAAGCCTGAGGAGCTGACAATCTTTAGTGATTTCTGGCAGATCTCAAAGTAGAGTTGTCCAAAATTAGCGGAGTCAGCTTACTTCCTCAGAAGAGATAGTAAAATACATTTACTGTATCCACAGGGTAAAAAAAAGCTAGAAGGAACCAAGTCAGTTAATTTGCTCTCTATATCATAGGTCATTATTATACAGTAACCTCTGTATAGAATTGTGTTCAACTGCAGTCGTAAGCATGCAAATACATGCTACACTACAACACTCAGAAAGATATCCAGACTTGAAGACCTCAAGAACTGAAGATGCTATTTAGAATTCCCATGGTAATTTGAGTTGTAAATAACTTGTTGTTTAATATGCCGTGTTTCCTACCTGAACTTTATGTTTATGCTGAAGAACCCTGTAGGAGCCAATATTTTCTGTGATACATTAAGTCAAGCTAGTTAGTAATGTTAACAAGTGGACTTTTAAGTCTTTCCTTCAAACATGCCAGTGCAAGACACTTTTCTCTTTGAGTAATTTTGTCTGCTTTTTTGTATTCTGTTTTGAAAACATTCTTTCTAAAATGTGAAACCTGATGTAGTGGTTCACTGCATGTTTCACCAGTGTTGCATAGCTGTTTAAAGCTGTTTTGCTTTTTTATCTATATATACAAGGATCATATTAGGGTTGGGGTTTTTTTTGCTACAGTATCAGCTGTTTGTTGCTTGTAGTCCTTGGTACCTGTCAGACCCTGTGTTTCCACAGAGGAGATGTGGCTGCTGGTGGATCTTTTCTAATCCCTTTGCATTTGGGTCTATTAAGACATGTTTAATTAGAACTGCCATGGTTTATTAAGTGATTCAAATTGTTCTACATGACTATCTTAAGCTTTTGTCCTCACGGTCTTATTAATCTCACAGATTTTATTATCATGGATGTATATATTTATTTCCACATCACTGATGATTTATATTTATTTCCAAATCACAAAAGCCCTAAAGTTTGTTACAAGTTTCCATTCATTATTACTTTGTCAGATCATTCAGTTTTCAGTCCATTTAACACATTTTATTGATAGTGCTGTGCTAATTTTCATAATGAGAATGTCATATGCTGGTAAGTCAACTGCTTCCCACAAATATATTGCAGATATACAGTTAGTTTAATCAGCCAAATGTCTGTCTCATCAAATAATGCAATAACTATTTTACAAGATCTATTTGCCACAAAACTGGAGTGACTGATATTAATTATATTCCGGTACTTTAATTCTTTATTAATTTTATAACAGCTTTATTACCTTGAAGTAACGTCAGACTAACTATCCATTAGGTGTCTGAGTCATCCTGCTGGCCTTTATTATTATTGGCAGAACATTAGCACTTTCCAGTCAAATGGAATTTCCCTGGAATGCCTTAATTTATTAAAATAAACATGATTAGTTCTCAGGTCTCCTCAGTCTTAGTTCTTAGGTGTGAGGTAGATGGATTGGCTGATTTAAAATGTTTATTTCTAGTACCTGTTATATAACATCCTGCTTGGTTACTAAGGGACTGGTAAATAGTTTGACATCATTATGTGACATAAGAACATCTGTCCAAATATGAAATAGAAATATTTCAAAAAATTTCTGATTCTCTTGCATCAGTATTAATGGTTTTATCACCTCCATCTGGAAAAGGGTCTATATAACTGCTGGGACTATTGTAGTCTTGATACTTTGTTGCCTCTTTTTTTTTTTTTTTTTTTTTTTTTTTTTTTTTTTTTTTTTTTTTTTTTTTTTTTTTTAATTCTTCCTCTTTTTTTAACTCTTCCTTCACAGGGCAGTCTGGTTTGTAACTAAAAAGAAGAACAATAAGCAAGCAAAATTAGAATGTACAAAGAATTTTAAACACGGGCTTTTCTTTTCCTAATTCCTAGCTGGTTTGTACTCTGTTAAAATGGTCATCATCTTATACAGATTTCATATGACGTTTTCCAGTGATAGAGACTCAAAACCTACTGATGCCTGAGTGTCACATGTTTAACCTGTGGTCTTGATATGATTTGTCCACTTCATGTTGCTGAAGAAATCTTTGGATCTTGTGAGTACATAAGAACGTTTATTTCCTTCCTGAATGAAGATGATAGAAGTACTTTCTGTAAAAGCCAGTATAGTCTTACTGCAGTAGCAGTGTTATATTTGACATGATAAATGCAGAAAAAGCATTAAGAAGAGTCACAGTGGCTGAGCCACAGAGTCTTTCTGAATCCAGACTTGTTTGGATGTTTTGAAAGAGAAATTGAAATTGTCACATGGTTGCTGATTACATAGTGACTGAATTGTTTCAAACTACGTGTGCTTTGGGAGATAGAGTCTGCAGCTGGGAAATCCCCAGCATGTGACTGGTACAGCTGTGTTTGATAGTGTGATTAAGCTTTGCTGCAGACCTGAGTTATTTCACCACGTTGCATCTATACCTGTGGGTGTCTGCCTGTTGCAGCATTTGAGTAACAGCGAAATATCTTTCTTTCCAAATTTGCATCAGCATTTGAACATCTGAGCTGCTTGAACTGTGCTAATCTTTTACTGATAAAACAAGTGAAGAAGAAATTTTCCCTTTAAGGGTGAATAGAGTAGCTTTAAATCATCTGCATTTGTGCCACACTGCCAAAGGACATAAATAAATGGTTAGGAAGAGGGGAAGCTTGGACTTCTGCTGTTCAAGCTATTTGTAAGCTTATCCATCCCCATCTTGTTTCTATGTTTCCTCCTCCCGTGGCATCTTGTCAGCTATTGAGGTGGTGTGTTGTTTGGGATAGGAGCTCTTTGTTACTTATTCATACACTGCCAAAGATAATAAGACCCAATTCCTCATGGGATTGATGAGATTTTTTTTTTTTTTGTAATACAAATCTGATTTCAGTTGATAGTTCATTGGTTGACTCATTTTGATCCACTGTGTTGTCTAATATGTAGAAGCGTCATGCAAACTGTCACCATGTTCGCGTGGGAAAAGGGAGATGCTGTACCATGGCTTTGAAGTGACCCCTCAGAGGGTTGCAGAAAGGCCTCTAGCTACGTGGTTGGAAATTTGAATCATTAACAATTGCAAAGCATCTCTGTGGTGACTTTGCCTTGTTAGTAGTCAGTCTTTTTCACAATTCTGCCACTCCCTGGAGATTTTCTAATGCACTTGTGGGCTCTGCTGTCTCTCCCAGGTATGAATTCATAGCGTAACCTGTTAGTGAGCATCAAGCACCATGACATTCCAAGAAACCATCTCTTCTGTGTTTTAGGGGACGAATTATATGGGCCCTAGAATGCTATGATCCCTGACTAGAGTGAACTACAAAGAAATATCTGATTTAGAAGGGAAAAAAAAGTGCAGCGAAGCACCAGTTTACAGTCTTATATATTGAGAGAAAAATGCATGATTTTTCACTGTTTGCAAAATATTTGCCAGATGGTGTCCCTTGAAAAATACATTTAGCCTTTGCTTCTCAGATTTATAATATACTTCTTTCTTATGTTTGATGACCTGGTAGAATTCAGTGGGGCTCTGATCTTTCTCCTCTCTCTCAACTCTGCTGGTTTGGAGTTTGGATTATAAAGGTGCTGCTTTAATCTTCCTGTCAAAGCTTTGCATAAAATTTAAAATACATTTTCCTCTTGACGTGTATTACCTTATCTTTTAGAGACCAAGCAGGGCTTTTTCTCTGATATTTAATTAATTGTTTCAAAAGTCCTAATGGGGTGAGTTATTGCTAATAGGTGCTTGAGAGGATTTTGGTCTAGTGTTTAACTTTGTCTGCAATTTTCCACATGTTGTGGTGAAAAGATCTGTGCTGCAGTGCTGTAGCATGTTAACCTTACCTTTCTTAATTCTAAGTGTAAGCTCTGTGTGTTGACAATATTTAATGTTTGTGCCCAGAGCTGCTTGTTATCAGCTTTATATTGTAAGTGGCAGAAAGGAAAGTTAGTTGTAAAAATAAACGTCACTTTTAAAATAGAGATTCTCTATCTGCAGATTGGTATATTATTTATTCATATAACGTTGTTTCTCTTTATGATTTTTTTTTTTAATTACCACTTTGCGAGGCCTCTAGGGCCTGATACTTCAAAAGCCTAGGTATTCTCTGGTTTTGCTCATTTCATAGCAAAGAGGAACCCATGCCTTAGTTGATCTGATTAATTAGTCAAAGGGTAGCAAGAGATGACATAAATATTTGATAGAGTGTGTAGTAAGGATTAGCACAACAGCAAAAAATCACAAGATGAGCTATTATTATTCCCCCAACTTGTTGGTTCCTGATTTCCGTATGTTATATATATATTTCTCTGTATAGCATTTGAGGAAGTAGTCAGATGAAAGGTCACGATTGTTTTGTGAAAGTGGGTGAATCATATACTGATTCACTGTATGCAGGCAGTGTATGCTCACTGTATTTGGACTGTGCATTCTTTTATTAGTTTGTCATCCATTCTACTGTGGGTACCTAGCTTACAAGAGATGAATTGGACTGCAAATCTTTTGAATAGAAATAGTGTGGCAGTATAGCTTTCTGGACTTGAATAGGAAATTACATAGTTTGTTTAAATTGCACACACTGTACGAATTTAGGCCACATCCCCAAAAATCTCTGAGATGTAATTTAGATGAGCAAGTATTTGCTTGACAACAGTAGGATGCAGGGAGCTTGCCCATTGCTTTGGTCATGAGATGGAGAACGTGCTCCCTTCACTGACTTTTGTGATAGTATGCAAGAGACATAGGTTAAGGACATGTTGCCTCCCCAGTTTCATGTTAAGATACATAAAATGAAGTTGGGGTTGGGGACAGGGTCTCTGTGATCATTCATGTGACCCAGAGCAGCAGTTCTTTCTGCCCTTTCCATCATTGGCACCGGAGGTGGGAAAACTCCCACAGCTGGAGTTTGAGGAGGACATAGAGGGAAAAATCACTTGTTGCAGACAAAAATTTGGTGTAAAATAATTACCAAAGATTGTAATCAGGATGATGGAAGTGTCTGGTTTAGCTTTTTTTGCTTTTAAGATTGTCCAGGACAAAGCTGACATATTTGTAAATGCCACCTCTGCTCAGTCATTTGGCTAATATGCCTAGTTTGCTGTTACCACCAAATTATATAATGTGGTGGGATTTAGCCAGCCTCACATGCTTCACCACAGTGTTGTAGGTCACTTGACAGTATGAGGAACATAATATGGTAATTAGGGAATTTTGTCTGTCTTCTTTTTTTTCCCCCTCCAAAAGAGACAATTTCATGCTTGTGGGAAGGTATTGTGCTAGCAGTTCTGGAAAGTGACACTTTCTCTTTATCCCCTGAACAGATACTGTATGTATGGTTACACTGCAGCTTTTCATCATGCTGGCATGACAGCATCTCTGTTCTCACATGGAAATGCAGCCTTTAGGTCTGAAAAAGCAGCTCAGTCCAGCTCAGGCATTTAGCCCGTTGTTGCCACACCTTCTTGCTAAGACTAGCAAAACTTTAAGACCGGAATTCCCTGTAACTTCAGTCAGAGCAGACAAGAGTCCAGGTGATCAGTACTGATGCAAGCCCCATCTGCTAGAGGTACTATCTTTTGTTTGAGACAACAAATACCATTCTCATAAATCACATAGCACAAAACTTTAAAATGGGCTAATACAGCCCCAGACACAGCTGTGATATAGGAAGGGGACTGCATCTGCATTAAGCAAGTACATGACTGGGTACTGCTTTATGGAGTGAAGTAAAAAGGGAAACAGACCTATTAGCAATACCAGTAAATCTACTGTAAAGTACTTGTAAACCCAGTCCATATTTAAGATCCTATCTAGGAAAGTATCACTAAACTTCTGTATAGTGCTCCACAACTGAAAGCTAAGCAATTTCATTGATACGTTTCTGGATTGAGGCCTTGGGTTTCTTCTAACAAGCATAATGGCAGCTCCTCTGCTCTGACCTTTAGTTGGCTTAATGTAGTCATCCAAGCTTGAAAGTACTACATTGTACAAAAGGAGTTCAAGTTTGGTCTTCTCTTACTACACCTACAAGTGGAATGCCAGTCTGATGTGTGCAGAAATGAAACTAAACACTGACCAGAACAAGTAGAAGCACTGTTGGACACAAGGGTTCAGTATAACTTGGACACCATAACTTCATTCTTATAATGCCATCTTGAAGACTTTTTTTTTTTTTTTTTAAAGCAGAAATAAATGTAAATAAACCTATTTTTTCAGCCTTTCCTCTTCAGTGTGATGGAATTACCCTACAACATATTTATTGACTATTGCTTCCTGCTAGCAGCCACTGTGTCTTCTGCAACTAAAAGAATTTTAAAATCTAATTTGGAATATGAACTGATAAAAGTGGGAAGAAAGAGGATGTCTCTGTAAAATGAATGTAAGTGCTTACCTTCCAATATGCAGGCATTATGCAATATTGGATCTTAAAAGTTATTTTATCCTCTCCTGATAGGCACAGAGCTTATCTCTTTTTGAGATCAAAATTTACAATATTCAAGAAGAAAAGTTAGGACTACTGATTCCCCTTAATTTTTTTTTTTTTACAATTATTTGTATAAAGTCTCTTCTCCTGTGACCAATTTAAGCTATTTGTTTCATATGTCAATGAAGGGGAAAATGCAGCTGGGTTAAAGATAGATTGTGTGTGCTTGAATATTACATTATTAACTAGCAAGGTGAACCTTCCTGAAATCAGGAGGTTTTACTGATGGCCTTTATAATCTCTTTAACATAAAATTACATGAAACATTGTGTTTTAAAAGATAGTCACTCATGTCAGCAATTCTTGAAAAAAAGAAATACAGGCTTCTTGGATGTTTGAACAATTTGGACTAAAGGACAATACTACATAGTTTTGAGAGGGGGGAAGCACGTATGCAGAAGAAAAAGAGCCAAGTTTGGGAACTAAAACAGAAAAACCACAGAGTGAGTAGGAAGCATATCTTGGGTAAGAGTAAAGAGAAGCTGAGCAAGAGCTCTTGGGGCAGCATCCTGCTTTACCAGCTGGGGGCACTTTTAGCTGTCTTATTTGTTTGATTCTTGCACAGCTGGAAAAGATCTGGCCCTGTCAAAGGGCTTTTTAGTTTTATCTTGAAAGTATAGCTGATAAATAAACTCGGGGGGGGAGTGTGTGTTTTGAAAAACAAACGAAGTGTAAAGTCAGTTCTTGTTTCTGTCTTCTCTCTGTTGGAGGTTTCTACTCCTTCACCTAGAGTGCAAATACTCAAATAGGTTAAGTACCTGTATTTGGCACAGCTGAGAGGCTGAAACTATGGTGAGGAGCACAAACTGGAAACTGTGTCATCAGTCTCCTGAAAATGATCTGTCTCTAATGAAAGTTGCTGTGCTCTCAGCAGCAAAGATGCTGTGGAAGAGTCCCACTCCTCCCCTGGCTGCTCCCCCCTGTCCCCCCACTGATGCAAAAGCTGATCCAGCAACCTCATCATCAGGCATGACTGATGGTCTGGAATGTCTGGTGGGCAAGGTGGAAGTGGGTAACAGGCATGAGGATGGGGGATGCCTTAAAATTATACATTAATACTAGTTATTAAAACAGTTAAAACTCATTATTTTTTGTAAACTTGATAATAATTAAACCCATTACTATTTTAGAGTTAAATTCTATGCCAGTATCTTCTAACTGGAAAGACCATCTGAGTTTGTCTAGGTGCTCAGGTTAAAATGTTAAGAGCTGAATAGTTCAGCTGGTGCCAAAGTTAAATGTACTTCAGCAGTGATTAATGATGAGGTTCAGCCTCCACTGAGGCTGTGGTTTCACAAACACTTCATTCTCACAGCAGTGCTGTCCACTCACTTTTCATTCTTACTTGCTGCCTGCCTTTACCCACACACTCACTTACGCCTGTGTGACAGTTCGTGATGCATAGTGAATTAGGTTGGGAAACTAATACAGTTTTTTTCTTAAATCTTTTTTTGGTGGGTAGGAGAAGGATATTTTCCTCAATACAGTTCAATGTGTGCCCGTACCAGCAGTTGTCCTGGCACAAATAAGGTTGTGGTATAAAGTGGGCAAAAGCTGGAGGGAACAAGGTGTTTTAAAGCCAGCACTGTTGCTGAAAGAGATGTTTGTGAAAATACACCTTGTTTTGGTGCAGAGCAGCAGGAAAGAGGGTGTAAATAACTCTTCTGGGAATTGCTAGGTTATACATGGTCATTTTGCTCAGAACAGAGACCTAGCTCTGAGTGCCAGTGGACCCCCATTCAAATCCCTCTTTTCTGTAGCAAACTGAACAGAAATTTCATTGCTTCTAAACTCTGGAAGAGCATGCTGTGCTAGCCTGGAATGGATGTAAATTTATTCACTGATAGAAATTTAAAAAAACCCCAACCAACCTGAAAATTTCTGTATGATACTGTTGTTCTTGGTGCAGTCATCTCATTGTGCCCTGGGCACTGCTGCCACAGGAGATGCTGCAGATGGCCTGTCGTGTTGCACAGATATGTGTCCCTTCCGGGTATTCACCTCAAATCTGCCATTCCTTGTGCTGTAAATCAGCCCTCTTGGACTGCAGTGGCTGCACAGCCTTCATGTTCACTCCTTCCCTCTGTATCTCACAACTTTCCCTGAACAGGAGTTTCATCAGGTACAGAGGTTCCTTGCCTCCCTTTTTCCAGGTGCAATATAGTAAGGTTTTGCTCTTTATCCAGTGCTTTCTACTTACAGTTCTCATAGCTAGGTAAGCACCTTCTCATTTCTTGCACAGAAAAAGACACAGGTGCTTGTAGCAGCTTGACCAAGATCACACCCTGGTCTCTGTCAGAGTTGTGGAATAGTTAAAAAGCTCTTCTCACTTCAGGCCACTGCCCAAGTCATACACATCTTAACAAGGGACCATTCCTTCTGGCAACTTGATTTGCTTATTTTTGTATGTGTATGTTGTTTCTGTGGTATGTATTTTTCATTAATATGGGCTAACTGAGTCATTAAAGTTAATGAGAGCCAACCAGATGCTGCTGTATGTCTGCATGTACGTCTCATTGCATACCTAAGACCATGCTCACCTGTATCACTTCTCTTATTCCAGTGCTAAGTTCTTCCTGTGCTGTTATTGCCAAAGTACACAGTGCTGTCCTTGTGCAATCTAGGTAGATACCTGAAAACCCCTTTGATATCATGAAGCTCACTTCACCTGGGCCCTAAGGAAAGAGGTTCATCTCAAGAATCAGAAATCAAGAGGAGCCTGCACATTGAAGTCAGTAACTTGGTTCAGAAACATAAATGGGATCAGTGTTGTGTCATATTACACAATGAGAAGATAGTGATATTAAAGAATAAAACCCAGTAATTAACCCCTGACATTTTCTTTATTAATTTCATTATAAAAACTCGTTGATGCCTTCAGTTCTCTGCATAGTCTATTAACAGGTCGACTGCTTGAAGCCTTTCTCCAGTTTTTACTCAGTTCTCAGTTGGGCTACTTTCCCATCAAAGCTGATGCCATTTTGCCTGAGTAAGAGGACTAGTAAAAAAGAGCATTTTATGATTCTTACCAAGTAGCAGGGTTAAGAGCCTTTAAAGGCTTCTCCTTAACCCCAGCCCAACAGCGAAGCACAGATAACACCATCAGCTCTGCCTAGCACTCGCAAGCATGCTCACTGCTGTGGCTGCATGTTGATGCTGCTCTGTGTCCCAGTAAATCAGGAATGTGCCGGTTTTTTCTCCTCCTCTCTTTAATACACAAAGTCTTCTTCTATCTTCAGGTTGTCAGATTTCTGAACATGGTTGAAGCTGTGAGTCGTCTTTGCCAAATGCTGTTATGTCCAGGAAGTTACATGATCCTGTCCTCTAGTGGTAAAATATTATGCTTGCAGTACCTCAAAACCAGAGTGCTTTCAGGCACTTCTCTCTCTTATTCACACGTTAATATTGTTCTTGAAGAACCATCTTGCTTTGAAAAGGTTGCCTAAAAATAACAGAAACATCTAGGAAGAAGTTCTTAAGAACTTTGTAACGAAGGTGATGTGAACTGTGATACTGGAACTTAAACTGAATGGCCTCAGCCATTCTTCTATGTTGTTCCTTGAACTCAAATGGAAGAATATTTGCTTCAAAGGTACAAAACATCATCAAAGGATTTGAGTTATCTCTCCACTTCAACTGTAAAGTGTTGTTCAAACTTGGATGTCATTTTTCCCTACCATTTTCTGTATGGAGAGTGGAGTGACAGTAATAGCTACTTTATTGCTGTGTTTGTGGATTGTTGATGGAAAAAGGTCCTTAGTGCAAAGAATATGCAGTGTAAAAAAACAATAATACATTGCCTGTGACAATAGAACTCAAGCTCTTTGAGAGAATCCTTTCTCAGGAGTGGTATTTTTTATATGCTTGAATAAAATCGGGGTGAGCTCTTGCCATATGTAGATCACTTTTTAAGTTCTTTTTCAGTGTATTCTTACATAGTGTCACAGACTCCAAAGCAGATGGAAGCTAAGGAAAAAACAAAATAAAACCAGATTTCAAATGTTTGCTTTTCTTTTCATACAGGCATATTAGAATATGTTTTGTTAATATATTTAGACCTATATGATTAAATCATTAATTAATGTTAATCAGTTGTTGATTTAACTTTTAATTTTAAAAAAAATAATTATTTTGAGATAACTAGAAAGTAATAATAATTTCAAGTTACTGTCTGGTATCCATCTAACTGAAATGATATATAGGTGAAAATGGCATCAAATACCCATTTGATAATTAATAATGCTTCTAATAAAAGAAAATTCACATGCATTTTTCTGCACTCTTCCATGGGAGTAAGTAGAGAAAGAAAGAAGTTCATAAGAAACCAAGTATCACCTCTACCCAGTGTCACTTTTTTCCTCCCAATGGAGCAATAATCTGAGGGAGTTTAGACCTCCAGAGTACAGCAATTAGGTAATACTTAATGATTTTCATGTGCCCAGACTAATGAAGAGGTGTGTCTCTATTTTTAGAGACCACTGTGCAGGACTCGGCAGATGGGCAAATCCTCAATTTAGGTCATTTGAGTGAAGCAACTGGACAGTTAATTTAACACTGATCAAAGCTAATTTGAGGGGTGGCAGGTGTATGCTAGATGGGCCGTAGCTCAGTGTATTACAAAGTATTGCTGTAAAGGCATCAGTGAAGGATTTGCTATGGAGGAAATAGCAGTAATCCATGTTCTGTGGTTTGTCAGACAAACCACATTCTTCTGTGCCTGTGCCCTGTACTAAATTGCTCTTTGCCTGGATGGCTTGCTTTGTATGCAACAGCTTTCTGACACAGAGGGTTTTAAGACACTGAAATGTTTAGACTTATTAATATAAGTCTGTTTCACCACCACAGGAGGCTCTGGAGTTAGCTAACAAGGTTAGTTCAACAAAACATCCCTCCCTAGACTGGTCAAGGAGTGAGGCTTGTTGACAACTGACTTGCTCGTGAGGCTTGAGATGAAGCTATACATCAGTGCCATGGACCGCCACCTGCATAAATGAATTGTGGGTAATGTTCAGCAGCAGCTGTTATTGTTTGATCACTTACAAACACAGGACACAGTACAGAAACCAAATAGCCCTAATGTACATAGTCAGCAGGGACAATATAAATTCCTCAGTTAATTCTCAATTGCCTGGGGGAGGAGGGTTTGCTGATTACGGGTGTGCCTCATTGATACTGAGATAGATCCCTAAGGTAAGACAACATGAACAACTCTGCCTTACAGCAAGTCCAAGATACATACCCTTTAAAAAAAGATTTCAAACTGAAGAACAGGTCTGCAGCATGTCTAATAATACTCCAAATGTCATCTACTCTGCCATGCTTAGATACCTCCATTAAAAACAAAAGAACTTGACCAGTGTTTTGATAAAATATTTAAAGAACTAGATCCTTGTCCAAAGGGTATTGGTAAAGAGGCTGCACTTGATTTTGAGAACCTGAGATCCTGGTTTCAGCTTTTGATTCTATTGATACAGCTCTGCTGCTTCAGTGGAGCCTGTCTGACCTTCCAATGACATCAAATATGCTCTGAAATCATAAGGGAAAGCTATTTGCTCTCACTTCTCAGTCATAGTAGGGTATATCCAGAAGTCTGTGAATATATTGATTTACAGTCTTTCTGAAAGTAGATTCTAACAATGTTAGCAACTGAAATAAACCCCTATGGACATTTGGTAGTGAAGAAATGTTTTATTTAATTCAGGCATGGAATTAATGTTGATATGAAAGCTACACCAAGCAATTCTTACTAAGCAGCAGTAAGAAGTGCCTTGTGGACATTTCTTTCATTACTTTCTCTCCTTTTTTTTTTTTCTTTTTTTTTCCTTTTTTTTTTCTTTTTTTTTTTCTTTTTTTTTTCTTTTTTTTTTGTTTGGGGTGAGTGTTTTTGTAGCCACACAGTTAAAACCCCTTGCAAGCAAGTGCACAGTAGAGTGAAATATTTTAGCAGAGGGCACAGTAAAAGACTTGGTCCTTCTGTTGTGTTGTTTGGGTTTTTTTTTTTAATATTGGGAATAACTGTATTGCAGCTTGATATGTTGCTTTGCTTATGTGTGATGGATATTCCATACATGTATGTGGTAAGAAGGGAACCAAATTTCTTCTCATACTGGGTGTGTCAGTTTTTTCATAAGTAGCATATCCTTCTAATTTTGGGTCATCATATTATCTGTTTTTACCCCATTGACTGCATATAGTTTTCTCTTTAGGAGCTGGGAAATTTGCTCATAGCACTTAACTGTATCCCTAACACTTCATCCTACATTGTTGTAAGTGAAGTCAGCAATTGCCTGCCTTCACTTTTTCACTAAATATGGAAGAATTAACCTATTCTTTACTCTCTTACCAGAACTCTTTACATAGATCTATCAAGTTTTTAAGGGTCAAGCCCTTTAAAGAATTATTTAAATATGTAGCAATAACAAAGTTGATTTTTGCAAATAAATTAGTATTGCTAATACTTTATGAAAAAGTTTATCACTGCATTCTCTCCTATTTATTCATCCTGTCTTCAGATTTTTAAGTTTATAAGCCCTTTTGTGCTGATTCATGTTTTCAAATAAGCTGTCTTTTTATATACAAGAAATAGTTTAGATGCAACAGCAAAGATAGGGAATTTTTAATAACAAATACTGTAGATACTACTAATTTAATAATATTTTTCTTCTTGCTTTTACAGGATCAAACCACTGAACACCAGGATTTACCACTGAATCTCTGGAATTTTATTTCAGTAATGATTGGGAAGTCTATTTACTATGCAGATAAAAATAAGTAATACAGATAGAGTTAAGGTTGGAGAAAATACTTGAATAGAAGATAGTAGATGTGAAAACTACATGTCTGAATGGCATCAGTTAGAATGGGATTCTGGGTTGACACAAACGTTTATAGCTCCATGGAAGTCAATAGACCTATAGCAATTTGCATCAGCTGAGAATTCAAATAATTATGTTAAGCTTAAGAGAAAAGGGAAGAACTACAGATGGGACTTGGAGTACGCAGTGAGGAAGTCTGTAGGTTGCAGAAAAAATACACAGCAGAGGTGACAGTAGTACTTTAGCCACCGGAATAATTTTTCTCTGGTTCTGGTAGTTGGCTCATAAATGGTTTCTTACACATGCAAGAACATGGACTAGGTAAGAACATAGTAGAGTTTGTCTCTAGTTAGCTTAAAAAATACACTTAAATGGTCCAACCGCTGGATGTCTCTCTTGTTCTGCTTGCATGAATGAGGACTGGCCTTTCAGAGTGAAAAACCTACATCTCAGAAAGATAAATGGGTCAGTATGGAAAGCCAGCTGTCCAGTGCTGCCTGGTGGACTGAAATGATATGACACCAGTCCAACTCTCGATAGACTATAGGTACAAGATATAAGTGAGATTAACAGTTGAGAAATGTATTTTTCTTCCATTACAAGAGCACTTCTATACCAGCCCCATTCTTCTCAGTTGTGCTCTGCACAACTATATTAAATAACCTGTTGTCAATAACTGAGTATTATTTGAGAAAATAAGTTAAAATCAGTAGTGCCTTTCTTGATAGTTACAGTATGTAAGCAAATACTACGTTAGGCTAGATAGTGGAAATGCACCAGGTAAATTTTTTTTCCTGTCAGAGGTTTCTGGCTTAGGTCATTTGAAATTGGGAGTAACTTCAGCTAGACAAGAACTAGATTTCCCATTTCTGAAAGAGTCTGCACCTTCTATTTATTTCTCTATTCTGAAAACAGAATTGAGATACACGCACATTCAGAATATCCCATGAAATCCTGTTCTGGAAAAGTAATCATTAGGAGAGACTTTTGGTTACCTGTGTGGGTCAAAGGTACAGGACCAGGTCTTGGTTTTACTTGGGTGCACTGCTTAAGCAACGGAAATTTCTGCATCCGCATTATCTGGCTCTTAAGTTTGTTGGAGGTGTCAAGAATAAATGAATGCAGGAAAATACTTAAGAAATCCTTTTGAGGTTAACTTCAAGGTCTCTGACTTGTGTAGAATCAGAGAGTTTCACACTGCTTCATAGCACATAGCTTTCAGTGATTTGAAATATAGGGAAGAACAGAGTGAAGCCTTAGGCAGTGATTTCAGAAGGAACTATGAATGTGAGTGCTGAGAATTTATGGTTTCAGTGATTTAGCTAGCATAATACAGGCGTTTGGGGTTAGGGAGGGCTGTAATAGAGATCTTTCCGTTTCAAGCAATGACGACAAATTTTTTTTCCATTCTTCAATTCTCCACACTATTTTCAGAAATAGTTTAATCTGTATATTGTGAGATAGCATGTTTCCTTATATTCACAGTATTTGTTTAATTTTTTTAAGTTAAAAAATAACTTAGATCGCAAATTCTGAATGCTAAAAGTCTGATATCTTTCAGAATTTTGCTGGATTTTTTTGCGGTATACATGAAAAGTTGCGTAACTTTCTACTTTAATGGTTGGCCAATATTTGAGCTCCTCTAGTTTATTTCTGTCAAAAATGTTGATAGGAAGTGATATATCTTTGTGTACATTCTTTGTAATCAAGTGGGATTAAACTGAGGTCCTGTTTGCCTGAATTTAGCAGGAAAAAAGACAATAGGAAACAGCTCCTTTGGCAGTAACCCAAGCCTCTCTTTTCAATCAGCATTGCTCTCAGAAAACTCTCACTCCCTCTTTTTCTTTCTGTGGAAATTCAGGATCATTCTACAAAGTATTTCATTGTTTTGTTTTGGGTTGGTTTTTGGTGTTTGTTTGGGTTTTTTTTTTGGGGGGGGGGGGCTACATATGTAACATTTCTGATGGCGTCATTTACACCATTTTGCTAAAATTATATACGCACCTTTGTGTTGACATCCACACAGGTTTTTTTTATTTGCCTGTCTCGTGGCTAGGGCTTGGAAGGTGATACTTATTTGACTGTGTCTTCTGTTTGCCCACAGTTATACTTCAAAACCATTTTCCCACTGTTTTCTGATAGTTTTCTCTGTAGCCATTAAGGAAAACAGGCAGGTAAAGTGTACTTTCCACTTCTTTGTAAAAGGTGGGTTTATGAACCAATCTATTGTTGTATTTTGAAATGTGCCATTATCAATTCCTTTGAACGTCTTTTTAAAGGACCTAAATGGCATTTAGTCATCCAAGAAGTTTTGCTTTCTCTTATCTCAGGGAGTGAAATTTAAAGAATGTCAGAAGTGTTGTTTAACAGACTAAACTAAGCCTTAAAGAGGGAATGTGCTCATTGCTGTGTTCTTAAAATCTAGGATGGACAAAACTGCATTTTGCTATACTGAGTATTTTAAGGCCTCTACTCCTTCTGGATTTTAGCTTTTCCAGGTTACTTTTGGGAAAGATCTTTACCTAATCCTGATTATGTGTAAAAACAATAATCAAAAGTGGTTATTTAATGCAAGGGCCAGATTGTATGGTCATTATCTTAGACTAGCAATGAAACCCCCGGAGAGTTACTTAATTTTGCAAATTATTACTCAATTAGAAAAGGAGTTTTGCTCTGAGCTTTTGAGGGGATGTTTGGTTTGTTCCCCTCACCAAAATCAAGAATAAGCATCATTATAATGTCTGGTTTCTTTCCATAGGTTTCAGCTAGATTTAGCAATTGCTTCAGAGTTCATCATTAATTATCCTATACTGTATCCTGCAACGATGTTTGTCCTAGGGTTGTTAGAACCCCCATAGTGTTGCTCTATTAAAACTGCAAAAGGAGACGTGAAGGGAAAGGGAGAATAATGTACACAGATGAGCGCAGTACAGAGCTCTGAAGTTCCAGTGTATTTTTAGTCAAAAGCAAATGTCTAATTCAAGAATTACGGAAGAAAAGCAGATCTGTAATTATGTTCATAATTAGAGAGGTCCTTTTTTGTTGCTTAATCTAAATAATGTAAAATATGTAGGTTTCTGAGCACCATAGAAAACATCAAAGCTGATAATGTAGGAGGTTATTGTGGTCCAGGGAAAGGAGAGGGGACCAGATTCTAAAATAGTGAAAATCAGCATAGCTCAGTTGGAACTCTTTATTTCTGTTGATGCACACTAGTTGAAAATTGGTTTATGACTTCAAGTTGCCTAGAAACAAAGCAAACCAAAGAACTGTTATGAAAGCATCCATCTAGGAAAACACTGGGGGAAGAAAAATACAGTGAAAACAGAACTCTTTCTAAATTAAATTTACTATTAAATTTAACAAAGTTTCCTAGTGGGGAGTTCCTGGAAAATGTAGACTGAAATGTGAAGCAAACTTTGATTGCTCTTTTAGCTGCCTTGATGGTTTTTTTTTTTTTTTTTTTTTTTTTTTTCATTACTTCTAAAGAAGCTTTCTAGAGAAAAATACCCATGCTTCCCTTAAGGAGCATTTGCTATGGTTGTTTCCAAAGGAACAGCTTAATAGTTTTGTAAATATCAAAGTTAATAGCCTCCTAAAAACAAGGAAAATTGCCTGTAGGTTATTTCTACTTATACAGACATAGTTATGCTCTGAACTGAAACTTTCTCTAAAGTTTTTCTCTAGGCCTGTTACCTATTACTGCATACTTTGCTGTTCCTACTTCCTTTAGCTGTTTTGAATCAACAGTGGGTAGAGCAATACTTAAATTAAATGTACTTGAGGGTAAAACATGATCTAACAAATTATAGAAAATAAACATTATTAAGCATAGCTTGTGACTATAAGAAGATCAGAAACAGTCTAATTTTTTTTTTTTTTTTTTTAAATGCAACAGCTATGCCACATCATCGTAAAGCCATAGTTATGTCTGGATTTGAAGAAAAGATAAAATCTTTCAAAGAGTGTCTTCCAGAAAGGAGTCAGAGAAAAAATTTTTTTTTCTTGTATTGTATTGCTATTTGGTATGCAGTAAGAGCTGCTTCTCCTTTATTTTTGCTGCCTTTTTTCACTTCAATTTTAATGATGTTAAGGCACCTAACAGTCTTAATAAGCAGCTTTTACTAAAGATACAAAATCATTATTTTCTGCATAAATTGGTAATGTGTATAAGCTTCATAACTGTCAGAGAAAACAAGAGCTCTTTCCTCCCCTTAGAGGTGCAGGGAAACCCAGCTGTTGGCAAATTAACTTACATTGTGCTTTACTCTTCTTCCATTTAGTATTTGTGTTGTGTTGGGGGGCCTTATTTTTATTAGCCAGCTCACAGCATTAGGCTTATGAAAGGATATGCAAAGTATGAAGAGAGTTGCTAGAAAATTGGGTCTTCCTTTTAGCATTTCATAGCAGGCTTTGAATCCTGGTGGACTTTCTGCTGCTAAAGCCTTAAATCAGACAAAATGCAGTAGAATTGTTTTTACTGAAGGCAGCCGGAGCCTGAAACAAGACTGAGCAGTGCTGGTTTATGGCATAGGAACAGTCTGGTGAAAGCTGCTGGGACTTTCCCTGTCACAATTGAGCTGGTTCTACCAAGGAGATGCAGGTGAAATGTGATTTAGTTTGGGATATCTGCATCCCCTTTTGGGGTGCCTATTAGATAGAAACTAAGGGGCCCTTACTCTACTCTTCATTACTGTTACTGTTTTGGGTAGTTTCATTTTATGTGTAGATGGCTATTCATCATGTTAGATATTTGTATTTCACATTCCTCAAGCCTCCTAAATTCTCTGTCAGTGAGGAAGAAGCATTCATAAAGTTGTTTATGCACTGGCAAGTTTTAGAAATTGGTTATCTGAAGTTTAACATAGGAGCTTTTATCAAGATCTTTATTTTTGAAAGGTAATTCTAGAAGTACATTTTTCTAGTAACACCCCTGCAAGACTGGTTCCCTCCAGAAAATGTATGCCTCCTTAGAAAAGGTGATGAGATGTAGTCTTGACTTAAGACCGAGCTCTTAGTTCCCTCAGCTGCTGTTTTTTGACAAATCCATCCCTGATGCTCCATTGCAGGGTGTAGCATACAAAAAGAAAAAACATTTTTTCTCTTTCAGACAACAAGTTATCCTCCTCCCCTTTTCCCTCCATTCAACTGCAGTTGAACAAAAACCATCATAGAAATTTAGAGGGGGAAATAAAATTCAACATTTATTTCTTCTAATCAGGAGGTACAGCATAAAAGAATACATAATCCCCAACAGTTTTCTCTTTAAAACGTATGTATCTTTTTTCCTCACTATGCTAGTCTGAAATAGTGAGGCAGTAACCAACCACACAGTTAGGCTGGCTCTGGTCTTCTACTCTGCTTGGTTGTCAGCATCAAAATTTCTATTACCTCTCTCTCGCTTAATTTTGGGGGTCCTTCTCTACTCTTATTCTCCTCCTTCCACTGGTAATTCTCCTCCTTGTGTCACTCTTCCCTTTTCTTGATCCTCCAACAGCTTTTCAGTTTGCTCCACATGGGCAGGACTGGACCTACTGTATATTTTGTTCTGTTTGATAGGGGAGGCTGAAACAGCATCCTGTGGATTTCTCTGGGTGTTGTGTAATTAAATTGTCTACAGTGTTAATCATCATTTGATTATTCTGACATCCTTGATGAGAAAAAATGTATATTAAAATAATAATATAATTACAGAATTTGCTTTTAGCATGAATATATTTCTTCTCGGTGACACTAAAATTATTATTACCCCCAATATTTATGTATTATTTTGACAGATATTGCAGTGGGCTATGCGCAATTTTAAGGTAGCACAGTCTACTCCATGCAGCTTAAAAGCAAGGATTTTTCCCCTCCGCTTTTGCCCCATCACATTTTATTATTAATGGACACATTTGAATTGTCAGCTTTCCCAAAGCCTTGGTGTACGGGCTGGAATGATCAGATTAATTTCGTTGCTTAACCATGTCGTTGATAACTAGGACTGAACACCCTCTTGTTCTTGCTTTATTTTTTCCCTAGCAGTTCTTCTGTTTGGGTTTGGTGGTTTGGGTTTTTTTTTATATATACATCCTGTTAGTTTAAACATAAGAATTCCAAGCTGAAATAGCCTGTAATGTGGAAATGTAGGCTTTCAGGAGCTGTGTGGGCTAGGACTTTGTCTGGAGGCAGGATGCTAAAATGGCTCAGCTGGCAGGTTAATGAAGATTGTCATGAATATTAAATGATAGAACCAAAACAAAACTCCCAGAGAGACACTTAGGCACAAATCTTACATAGCAGCACGACCAGCTCAGACAGCTGGCTCTCTGTAGACTTTCTTGAAATATAACAGTGCTGAGGCACATTAGGATGATTTTTATAAACCGGAAGGCTAATTTGTGATGCACTGTTTGAAAGTTAGAAGTCTTAATGATTTATAGCTTGAAGCAGAAATCTGTTTTCTGAAGTAGATAAATAACCGATAAATTATATCTGTGCTGTTCTCACTTGGATTTAAGTGTTTCAGAAAATTTTTCAGTTTTGTGCTTGCTAAAAATGTGTACAAGGGGTAAACCTTACTGTTAAAGTTCATACCAGCTCTCTGGTGTGCAGTTATAGTCCCACTTCTTCCTCTGATGTTCCTCTATCCCTTCTTTTTCCTGTCTAAAAAGACCACATTTCAGAGAAATGCAGTTTATTAAACTACATTTGGTTTTGTTTCTTTTTTGCAATTTGTCCCAGACAGGGTAAGAGCTTGCTATTCATAGAGTTCCCCCTTCAGATCCAGTGATGTAAAGCTAGCTCCTGCTATGTGGAAAAATTGCTCCAGCACATGCAAAAAATTAAAATTCAAGAAACTTGGATTTATTTGAAGTAACACCAACATAGAACTGGGATGATTCCATTAACAGCACTGCAGCCATGCTCTGTTTCTAAAAGGATATCTAAAGGTGAGACATTCTCTATGGCCTAGAGAGTAATCTTTGTTACACTTTGTAAGTTGAATTCAGGTTCTTGCACATAACTTCCTTGACTTTTATGGTTTTGTAAATTTATACCAAATTAATATGTGGTTTAGTGATTTTTCAGACACCAAAAGGAATAAGCTGAAATAACAGAGTAGGTTTTCTCAGATAAATGCATGTAGGCACGATCCATTTTGTGGTGTTATTCTGTGTATAAAAAGATAAAGTAAATCTAAACTATTTTTAGGTGCGATGAGTCGGTCTAAATGAGTTGATGGAAAAAGATATAAATGAAAGGACAGTCCAGTTAGAGGAAGTTATGGAGAGTAATGCTTTTATATAAACATTCTGCAGAATTCATTTAGCTTTCCAAACCCTGTCTGTAAATCAAGAAGTGCTTTCCAGTGGCTCTAGTCATATGGTGCTAGCCATCTTTGTTTTCAGTTCAATTGCATTAAGAACAGAATATATTTTTAAAAGTAGAATTTTAGAAGTATTTATGTAAATAATTGATGCGGTTATTCCAGTGATATTACATGGCTAGTAACAGTGTGCGCAAACAGAAGTGGCCAGCAGGTTCCCAACTGTGAAGAAAACACATTCAGTGAGACAATGGTTCAGTTAGTATCAGGACAACCCCTGATTTATTTCTGTTGTTGTTAAATCAAACAGCCTACTAGAATGGGAGTGATATTTTTTTTTTTAAGGGTAACATAAACCAGATGTATGTAAAACACTTAGAATAACTTATATTTGGGTTTTCACAGTATCATGAGGAATTTACACACATACTGACAGGGCTTGCAATAAGGTGAGCTACAGTATTGTGGAATAATAGTTTGTAACTATTTCCCTCTGTATTAAAAGTTCCCATAAACAGTCTATTACTCTGTGAAGCAGATACAGCTAACATAATTATTCAGATAAAATCTTGTTTAAGATTTTACTTTTTTTCAAGCTGAAAAGCTCCTTTAGGTACTTGGAGAAGTTCAGGTTAATGTATCTTAGTCTGCAAAGGCTACAAACAGTTGCTTTCAGATTAGAAGCTCATTTCTTACCTATTTGAAATATCTAGTCTATTTTAACATGTTAGTTAAACGTAGTAGATAAAAAGTTTACCTCTAGCTTCCAGCTGCACCTTCATTTTGCACATTTTGAATGTGTAATTGAAACTCTTGACAATGTTATGAATCACCTTTTATACAATGTCTTAAAGTGTCTGAGACTAAAGTGTACTGTTGGGATTATCATGGCTTCTACCAGTATTTCAACAAACAAGTGACCAATGGACATACAGGCAAATTCTAAGTGATGACAGACATGGATGAACATTGGTAAAATACACTCAATTCAGCTGAAAGATGAAGCACCACAAAGTGACACCTCTTTGGAATGAGGAAATTAAAGCTAGAGCTTTGGAAAGCTAAAGCATTCTTGATATTACAGCCATTTTGGGCTCCCACCAGCCCCTGCATCCAACCAACATTACCTTCTCCAGATGGATGAAAGGAAATTCAAAGGAAACATCAGCTCATTGAACGGCCAGGAAACCTAGCATTAAAGATTGCAAAGTTGTAGTGAAGCTGAGAATTGCACCTTCATCTCTGTGTCCCTGGTCACCTCTTTAGAGCAAAACTCCAGCCTTCTTTCTTAAACTAGAATGAACATCGTTTAAAGACAAAACGAGAAAAATCGATGTTATGGACTGAATAGCAGCAGAATGATTTTCTATGAACCCAGGCTCCTGCAAAGTATCAAAGCCAAAGGCATCAGTATTTTTGGAAAATGAACTGAGGATGTCAAGCAAGGAGCCAGCAGTCACGAACTGTATAATTCATGCTGATTTTCCCAGAACTGTATCCAAGGAGGATGTCACACTTTTCCGTTCTCAAGTTCAACCTTATCTCTGAGTGCATCAGCAAGTTTCACCTTTTCTGAAACTGTACTCTCCCGTGAGTTATTTATAATCTCCCGCTGCTTCTTATAAGTAGCATTTAACTCACTTTCCTTCTTTCTGCCTCGGATTGTTATAGTCCACTGATATGTTGCTGCTTTGCATAGAAACCTTTCAGCAGCCTGTTTTCTTCCATCTCCAAGACATGCTAAACTTGAAGGAGACCATTCAGAGAAATGTCAAGGACACATTTACCCATGGCAGCAGTAATTTAGGGACATATGTAATATTTAATGTGTAGAATCATAGAGGACACATACACGAACATCCCTACTAAGCATTGGTTCTTAACATTCTCTCAAGTTCACTAAGATCGACGGGTTAGTCTTTTGCACGCTGAGAGCTTTTCAGATATTCCTACAAGCTGCCATCATAATTTCATTTCTAACATTTTTGTTGTGTCAGAGATCGAAAAGGCAGGGTGTTATTTCTGACCTGTTCAGTTTAAGAAATACATGGAATACAGCATGGTTTAGAAAGACTGTAAGACTGTTGGCTTTGTCTAAATTGCTAGGTCTGTCTGTTGTGTACAGACATACTTGTATACATGTAACACAAAATACATTGCAAATGCCTTGAAAATCCTACTGTCCTATTCTTTAAAAGTATTGCACAACTGTTTTAAAGTACAGAGCACGGTTAAACAATAAGGAAAAATCAGTGATATTCTTGAGACACTTCCAAACATAATGTAGGTCACAGACATGTGACCTAAGAATATAATCTCAGTTTAAACATGTAATCCCTTCAATTACCACTTTTGCCATTAGTATACTTAGGACTGATGCACAGCTGCACAGTTCTGCAGTTCAGAATGAACACTTTGCTTTTAGTATTCTTTTTAATGAGACAATGTTTTTAGGACCTTTGCTCAAACATAAAAATTAATAAAGTGTTACACGTAATGCATAAATTTGAGTTACCTGGACGTTATCTGTGATCACTACCAAAGCAGCACTGCAGCGTAAAAGAAAGCTGCAGCCTCCAACGAGAAGAGCGGCCTCCTAGGATACTCTTGATTTGCCACAGCTATCAGTTTAATCTACAGTTACCCTCCAGGCAGTTAATTGCTTGGTAACTAAACTCTGCATCTCCAACACAACTGGTTTTAGTATCTCTGCAAAGGAGCACAGAAGTAGGCCCAGGGAAGTTTTCACTTCAGTCATCATCTAATTCTGTCTGCTCAAACTGGCTGAAACAAATGCTACCTCTAAGGGTTTTTTCATTCAAAGATTGTTGTCCGCAAAAGAAAGGTGCAAGGCTTTAAGTGCAGGTCTACATTCAAACATTCCTACAAGTTTAGGCCTGCTTGGATTTAGTTCATGTGACTGACTCTTTGTAATCAGTCTATCTGTGTTGTTGTAATCTCTAAAGCACAAGTAGGTATGCCAAGAAGTAGACTCCAGTTTTCACGATGCAAAGATTAGATCCAAATCCCTGCTTTATCTGCTGCATTTGCACAATATGAGAAAACTTTCAGCAAAATCTGGAAGGTAAAGTATGGACATTTGGACATCAATTTCTCTTCCCTTTTCAGAGATGTTTCTTTAAGTTAAGGGAAAATGATGCTGTATTTTCTTGGGTGGCTTATCTCCAAGATGGCTTGCACCCAGATTCTTTTAAACTTTTCACTTCTCAGTAGGATAACAGCTCATGTCAAGAAGTACTCCAGAACATGGTAATCTGAACATTCATTAACAGTGCAGAATTTCTGATGGCAACAACTACAAATAACCTATGGGAAACAGTAACAAGAATTGTTTATTCAAGAATACTTCCTGTGGCTCTGCAGTTCATCCAGGCACACAAGCTCTGTTTTTCACAGAACATTAATCTCAGTTTCTGTTCTTTTGGATTTCTTGTCAACAGATGACCCAAGCCAAGAAGATCTAAGTGTAAGTAAACAAGTAAATTAGGACTCACACCTTGTACTGAACAGGGAGAAAAAAGGCAAAGGAGAAGGTATAATGTAAAGACCAACATATGGGTAAGGGTACAAGTTCACATTGTTATCATTGACCATATTTGACAGAAGAGAAAATAGGAAGCACTGTCTGTTATCAGACCTGCATGTACTCTGCCAAATCTACCTTACCAGTATAAATTGTCCCAATAGCACAGTAAAACATTCTCATTTCCCACCTCTTCTGTTTTCTGGATTAGGGTTTTTTTGGTCATGCCAAGATCAAAATCATGCCTGTGCTATTCAAGTACTTCTAGGAGTGATGCTCACCTCTCATACACTTAGTTCTTTAAGACTGATTGAGTAGAGTGGAAAAAAAAATCACCTTTTGATATAGCACTGTTTTTTCTGTCAAAGCACTCGATAGAGTCTGTATTATAACTATCTGACAGTATTCACAGATAGAGCTCTGGGTGAAGTAATTATTACAAATCTAAACATTAGGGGGGTTTTTTAGTTTGTTTTAATCAAAGCATTCACAGAAAAGGACTGATTTTCTCTGAAAACAGCCATCCTGTATATCATGTAAGTAGCTTTCAGGTTATAGGTTCACGTGTGTTTTACTTTAGCTGAATATTACTCATGGTGCAGGGATTTGTCATAAGTTGCATGGCTTGTATATTGTTTCCTGTGTGGACAGAAAAACATTAAGCAAAAGCATAAATGGATGATGCATAACAAAGTGTATAATTGTCATCACGTCAATTCCGGGGATTTCAAGATATCCCTCGGACTATCCAGTGTTCATCTGAAAATATGCAAGTACTAATCAATCAGAACTACTTAACACATCTTACTGAATCCTTGACTGGCAGCTTTTTCACTCACAGAAGTAGTCAGAAGGGTTTTTTGACTTTTTTTCCTCTCAGTTTAACCAGATCAGCTTAAAAATTAGTGTTGGACTTCCTGTATGAAACTTTTCACATCTCTTCCATTTTCTCTTAAGCAGATGCAAATTACATTGAACACATTTCAGGTAAGTATATTTATCTATAAAAGAGACAGAATCCATTTGTAAAGTCAGCTAAACCACATTTTTTTCTTGTTTTCTCTCCTGTATCATCGAGTTCTACATGTTCTTGGGAGGCTTGCAAGGGAAGAACTGCAGCAGTTAAATGCTTTTCCAAACTATAATATCATTTGCTGAATATGTAGCCCAATGGTGGCTTTGAAACAAAAGTTAAAGGAGGTGATCTACAAACGGTGTTGAGGCTTCTCCCATTCCAAAGCACTGTACTTAAATTGATAAACATCCTCTTTTAATTTTAACTGAAATGTGAAAGTTTGGCAGGTCTGACAAGTGCAGTCTGAAAGGTGATCCTACACTGATTCCTATGTTGTTATGAATTCACAGCCAATATCATCAGACCACAAAGAGTATTAGCCTAGGCTGCAGTTTTCAAAGAAACACAAGGCCTTTTCTGTGTAAGAAAACTAATACAGAAACTGATTCACTTAAATCAATGAAATGCTCCTATTTTGGAAAAGGGTCACATTACAGGTAGGAAAGAAGTAACTTCAATTTATGTCTAAACCCAAATTCTTGGAAAAATCTGAGCTGCTCAGTCTGCAGGATTCAGAGTACCTGCATTCTGGCAGGTGATCTTGTTTAGATTAGGATGCAAATAACCAGTAACTAACAGCTGCTAACACACCTTACACGTTCTTACAATTTTACCTAACTGCAGTCTCTGCAACTGCAAAAATAAACACAATACTTTCATCTGCATTTCATAACCCCTTTATTGAATTTTGGTTGCTCATATTATTAGTCTTGTTGCTTCAGTAGTTAATCAGAAAAGTCCTCCTTAAAGTAAAGATGATAGAATCTACTCTGTCACAAGTTAGTCAAATGTATTAGGAGCAAAGTGAAGGATTACTGAAAAGAGTGCCATGTGGGAAACAGGAACTCAGGTTATGCATCCTCTGACCAATGAACCTATCTGATAATTCTTAACATTCTGAAGATTAAACTATTATTAAATACTAAAGTAAGGTAATTCTTGGCACAGCAATTCATTAAGACCTCAGACCATTCAAACACCCGTGTTAAATTAGCAAGATGCAGATTAGAAGCAGTACAGCAAAAATATTGACATCTGCAGTGTTATCTGGAAGCAGCAAGTAAACTGAAAATAAAGACTTCATTCTCCAAAGGAGGTCTGGAGTAGTAGGAGGGCTACAATAAGGCTTTACACAGCTTGCTTGTTCTGGGTGCCATTTATAGATAGTGAGGGCACCTGTTTTACCAGAATAATACAGAGGTCAGGGAAATGCAGCTGACTGAGAAAACAAGGATAGCATACAATTTGCTTGTTTTGAGTGCAATGTATAGATAGCAAGGACACCTGTCTTACTGGAATAATACAGAGGTCAGAGAAATGCAACTTGCTGAACAAAACAACCATAGCAGACAGTTTGCTTTTAAGCAAAATAAATTTCAGGCTGTTGGCAAGTAACAACCTTAGACATAAAATAATGTCATTGAATTAACACTGAAAGAAATACTGTGGTACTCTGAATGCGTTTTTAAGAAGTGGTCAGTGAAAACATTGTTAAGGATTTATGCCCACTTAAAGCCTTATTATCATAACACAGTCCTGGTGAGTGGGAACCTCAAGTGAAATAGCCTAGGAAATGATTAAATGTGAGTCCTTCAGTTCCCTGAAGGAAAACTGAAGAACTGAAATAGAAACAAAAAGGAAACGTTTTGCATTCTAAAATGCACTCAGTTGTGGTAATCTTGTCTTTAATAACAGAAAGGAAGGACTAGAGCATCTCCCTCTGGTCACAGGCATGAGTGAGGGCAGGTTGGACTCACAAGGATCTCACACCGTAAGACTGGGGTTTAAATCACCATTTCCAGTTGCAACAGGAAATGAAATGAACCTGAAATTTAGTACAAATAGAAGCTGAGTTACCTGCTTCGAGATCAGCAAAGGCGACCCCCATAGCAGGAATAGGAAAAGCAGGGGGAGAATAGTAACACTAAGCCATGCAGTGGTGGTGAGCTACAACATTTTTGAAATGCAGCCGGATATGCTGATGCTTGGTGAAGCCAAAACTATTACAGCAATCACAGTAGCCTGGCTACTGAATCTGCCCCATAAGGAAGCATCCAAGGAAGGGAAGAGAAGAGGGAAAAACCAACAGGCATTGGAAAATTATTCATGAAATGCTCGCAAAAGGGCAACCACCCACCATTACAACCAAAGCCACATGCATTCCCATAAAGGTGGCAGGCATACCTGCGGGCAGGCATCATCAAGGGGCCAACTCCCAGCTGCTCCTGGTATCTAACCAAAATGTCAGCAGTAATAATAAAACAAAACCAATTCTCTGAAGCAATACTATTTTCTTTGATGCTAAAGTATTTATTCCACCCCACAGCACAATCCAACAGTGGGGGTGGGGGGGAGGCATGGAATCCCTCCTGCAAATTAAGTGGTCTAATGGTAAGATGCAAAACAAGTTTAGAGTAAAATCTGTAACACTGAAAGAAAGGACAAATTAATAGAAACAGCTTTTTCAGTTGTTCAGCTGACAGGCAGCTGACCCCGGCAAACCATGAAGTGGAGAATCATCTAATCTTTCCTTCAAAGAAAATGGCCATAATGACAAAGAAACAGCACAAAATATGAAACGGAATTTTTATTATATCTATATTATTAATACAGAATTGGGAGCAGCTACTCAATTTATCCATGTCAATTCAACCTGTCACAGTAGCAGATAAATCCATATACATGACAGTTTACATTCAGCTTAAGTTAGTGAAAGTCAGTGGTTAGCAGCAATTTATCTAGCACATACTTTTACAGTCCTCTTGTTGCTGAAGACTGCCAGAGAAACCCAGTAAAGGGGGTCTGCTTTCACCCTACAGGAACTGCAGGTTCCTATTAGGTTAAAAGGAAAAGGAACATATAAATGCACACTTCATTGCAGCAGCAGTGATGAAGCCAGAGTAAGAACAAAGAAAAACTATCAGAAATTTAAAATGACAGCTGAAATTGTCAATATAAAGATGCTAACTATCCACAGGATACTAAACTACAATAATAAACTTGTACTGGAAGAGTATGTGGTAAACAGTGGGCTATCATTTCCTTTTTTTGTCAGAGTGGAGGAAGCTAGAAGGAAATCATAATCTAATATAGATAACATCTTTGATAATTACATAAAAAAGTGAAGTGTCATTTATTTGAAACTAACATAATCTTAAAATGTCATAGTGGTTCTCACGGGGAAAGATTATTTTTTTATCTTGGTTTACAGCTGTAAGCTTTGCATAAATACTCCACAGTAACTATATTTTAAGAGACTGAGTGTTTTATATCCAGTATTCTCAAATGTATCAAACATTAAATCCTACAATGCTTTTTAAAACATAAGCCTCTATTACACCTGTTTGTACTGTGATACCTACACTCAGTTGAAGCACAGAGGACTGATGTCAGCTTGTCCAGATGATGCATTCATGCTTTTTCAGGGAGTGGGAAACAACTTGTGATTTACAAAGAAGACCAGTCATGTTTCAACTGTTAAAAACTTCCTTATCTCTTCTGAGGAATAATTTTATATTACACACTTGTAAACAGAGAAATCCAGGCAGAAAGAACTTTCACATGAAATAATGCTCATAATTCAGAGCAAACTCCCCAAGTGTTTTACACTAACATAGATCTGTTCGTTTCCTCTAAGCTTGGTGTGTACACACATATGTATTTTCTAAACAGAAAACCAACTCTGACAGCTAATTGTTGTAATGAACTCCAGAAAACAGGGAAACAATCTAACAGTCTATTGTGCCTCTCCCCGGGCATTCTCTAGGTACAAAAATGTTCCTCAAAACTCATCTTTAATGTTGAAATGGGGCTGATCTTCAGGTTTAAAGTCTAGATTGGGGCTTCCATCCTCATTCAGAATTCTTCGAGAAGTATAGCCAACAATTGGGTATTTGGCCTTATAAACATTATTGAAGATATCATCCAAGGACTTCAGTTCCTCTTCTGTGAGTCCTGTCTAAATGAAATATGGAAATGAAAGTTCTATCTCAAAGAAATAAAAATACAGATATTTAGATACATTTGGGGGTTTTACTGATTACTATAAACCTTAGAGTCAGCCTTGAGGTTTGCTTTGCAGAATATGATTAACAAAATTGAGAGTTAAACCTGTAATTTTATTTTTTTCATTCAAATTCAACTTTGACAAAACTTTAATATATTCAGGTCAAACAAACCATTAATCTCCCTTCATAAGTAAATCACACCTCAAACAAGCAACTACCCACTGCCAGAGTTAGCATCCACTGCCATGTCCGTGACACGGGATACACTAAATCAGTTGACAAAGGAAGTGATTTACTCTCTTTGGAAGCATGTTTTTAAACAGTAGGTAATTGCTTCTTTATGTGCTAACATACATTTTATTGATTCCACAGATTAACAACTTTCCTCTTTAAGGCTGTTAGCACTGCACCTTTCAAGAGCAGCAAATATATGTCCATTTTATGTATTTAAAGAATATTAATGCATTTTGCTTTTAAAGATGTGAATCAAATAAATTAACACAAATAATATGATCCCGCAAAAGAATAAATCTTTGCAAACCAGCATTAAACTAACAGTCCGTTTACTTACTATGTCATGTGTAAGATCTGCTGGATCCAGAGACATCTTTGCAACACCTCTTGTTGAGTCTTTTCCAACCAAAGCATTGTATGGGGCTCCTTTTCCATAAAATTCTGTCAGATTACGAAAAAAAAAAATCCAGTGATGATGTGATGATCTGCCAATGTACAGGGTATGTTCAGCCTCTGCTTTTCAGCAGCCTGTTACACTTGTCAGTGAAGTGAAAGCAACAACTCAAGTCCAAGACTCTTCCTTCCAAAACTGACTTCTGATTTGCTACTTTCTGATAATATATCCCAGTCTTTAAAAAAAAAAACAACAAAAAACAACACCAAACCAACAAAAAAACAGAGGGTGGGGTTATACAACTGTTGAACTCCTATACTGCGGTCTTAAAATTTAAGACATTATTTAAGGAGTTGTGCTTTACCTTCTCATGGGAGGTTTGTAGACTCCAGAATTTGCAGTGGCAAGCCTTGTCTAATTTAGGATTTGAAGATCAACCTACATGTATGTCCAGGCAAGCTTAGTACAAACAAAGCAACAAGCCATTAGTTTGCTTATGATGACATTAAGATGAGTGTCCTAGGACCCCCATGGTCCCTTCAAACATTTTACAGCACATCTGGATTAAGTAGCAGGAGCTCACATTAAAACATCTGTAGTTCTTAGGGAAGGCACAAACAGCAAATGGCTTAGTTGTAAATAAAGAGAAGCCTCATGAAGTAAGAAAATTTTAAAGGAGAAAAAAAATACTTAGCTCCCCATCCTCCTTTCACAATCACGGTCAACTCTTCCAAGTGTTTTGACCGGGCCACTGGAGAGCATGGGTAGGCAAACACCAGCACAGAAGGCAGAGATGCAGCTGCAGCAGGTGTACAGGTACACCCAGCTTAGCTTTGGTCTTGTCAGTTCATGTACCTGGTGCAAGCAAACGCTGTAGCAGCGGCTTCTGTGTGGCCCAACCCCGCACCTGGCAAGGGCTCGGGGGTCTGGGCAGGTGTTGTCAGTGCCCAAGCTAACTGGGCTACACTGGCTCATCTGTCTATGCGTACTGTAATCTCAAACCAGTGTAAGTTCTAGACAGAACCTTCATGGGGAAGCATCAGAGGAGGAAAACTGAGGGTTTTTAAAAAGGGAAAAAGTATATTCTTTTTGTTGCAATTGAACTGCAGGCTTCTAATACACTGGGGATATTTAAAAACAAATGACTGAATAATAGCATGACAACAAAGCTAACAGCAGAGGAGAAGCAAACTCACCTTTTCCAGAAGTGACGTCAAATACTACTCCCTTCACAGCCAGGTAAATGGGCTGTCCTTCCTGGAAAGAAAGGCAGCAATATATCCTCAACAGTCCAGCGCAGGCAAAGGCCGTTAGTTTTAGCTACAAAATCCATAAGCACTCAGGACACAAAGAGGAGAATTAAATTCTCCATTGTAGGTGGTCTCTTGTTTGTGTGTGTATACAAGCATGCATGTTCTCTCTTGAAATTTCTCACTTGTGCTTTAAACTGTCCAAGATTTATACTTTTTTTTTTTTTAGGATTTAAGCATATGAAATGAGAGAATCTTCTTAATCTAAACATCACAATCACAGAAGACACGTCCCTTTTGCAAGTCACCGCTTGTCCATACCCTTGTCTGCTCGAAGATGATCAGCTGCATCTTTCTATTCCTAATGCAGATGGATATTGCACAAGATAAAAGGGTGCATGGCCAACAGCATTCTTTATTTGATTAAGAGAACAACAGATAAATACATAAACACGCCCAAATCTGATCTGCTGACGTCTGTTTTACTTAATAAGCCAGTGCTTCTACTTTGTCTTTTATGTGGAAGATATATTTTTAGTCAGATGCTGGTTAGTATCTTGAAAGTATCTACAGAAGACCCTGAGAAGGTCAGCCAGAAAGTTTTTCAAAAGAGAAGGCGGATGTGTATCACTATGGGACTTTATAATTTCGAATGTGAAGTTCTGCAGAGTTTTCTGCATCACAGAAAGCTAAAAATGCTTAATTGCTTTATTATTTCTATAATCTCGTAGGGGGAAAAAAAGGGTTTAAATATGTGGTTTAGTGAATTATTGAGAGAAAATTACTCTGGCTCCAACTTACGGCCATCTGAAATTCACTGGCATGAGTACCTTGTCAGGCAGGCAACGAATAAAATAGGAACGCGCCATCTGATTGCCTGTGCGCAGCTTCCGCGGCCGAACCCAGCAGCTGCCGGCGGACCAGCTCAGCGGGCGAGCAACGCACGGCTGCCAGCCAACTTCCCGCCACTGCCTCCGAAGCACGTTCCCCCCTCGCTGCTGGGCGGCAGGGACGGAAGCGACGCCCCGGCCCCGGCCCCGCGGCTTTAAAGAACCGGCCGGGGGAGGCCGGGGGGGCCCGAGTGCCGGCCGGCCGGCCCTACCTGCTGCCCGGCGTATCTGGCCAGCTCGGGCTCGGTGAAGAGGCGCACGGGGGCCTCGCCCGGCGGCCTGAACCGCAGCTCCGGCTCTG